>NW_026535867.1:5844682-6456423 GCF_028551555.1 Melozone crissalis
CTGATTCTTGTTTATACATGTTTGAGAAACAGCAGTTTCCAGTGATGATGTATTTTAATTTGCCGTATGTGTGAAAAGTTGAATTAGCATATTCATCACCCAGCCCAGAAGCAGCACTATGATTGCTTTCCCAGGCAGTTCATAAATTGTGCAATTCCAGCAGTCAGCTCTGTCTCCCAGAGACAGCTCTGCATCCTCCCACAGCAAAGTGAGTGTGAGCACTTGATCAGGACTTTAAAACAAATATGACTTTGGTATCCTCTAAAAGCTGGTGGAAATGAGCATCTACAATTCCTACTAGCTTCAGCAGTAGCCTGCCCTGTGTGATGAAGATTAGAGGTCAGGGTCTGCTCTGGGAATATGCTCTTCTCCTGGATCCTGCATGGCCTAGATAATAACTGTGGTCTTTTTTTGTGTGCAAACTATCAGAGGCTATATTGTGGTCATTACCATTTTCTTCTCTTAGGGGATTAAATGATGGAGCAGAATCCTGTAACTACTCTCTTGCCTGTCAACCCTATTAATAGGGTGTCACCTAGCAATTGGATTTAAAATTGCTGGAAACTTGTTCACTGGGCAGGATTCATCAAGGGGCTATCCCATCAAGCAAAGTACTGGGCAAAGAGTTACTACAGCAATTTTGTGTCAGATGTGTACTTATTCAAAGTAATTTTGTTATGTTTTTAATTGATGGTGGGATTAGCGACAATCAAAGTATTTGCTACTCTGAATGATACCTGTTAATTTCAGCAGTGTCCAAATGAATGCCAAGATATTGAGAACTTCTTTTTCCCCTGTACTCTTACCTCTATTCTTACTGCCACATATATCTCAAAGGAAGCATCATGCTGTATTGGATAGACTTGATCAATGCATTTTGGTTTAGGTCAAGGCCCCTGAATTTGAAAGATCAGATATATAAGGTTAGTTCATGTAACTCCAGAAAATTGAAGAGCAAAAGGAACCAGTGTTTTAACAACTCAATGCATTACACCTTCCACACTGGTTACAGCCTGAAAGAAAATGGTTTCTGTGCTCCTAGACCAGTCCATGGTGAAAAACAAAGTCCGGTGAGGGTGGAGGATTGAGAAATCCACTTCAAAGGCATAGTCATGCCACAGGTTAAACCCTCAGCATAGGCACATCCACAGTGTTCTTGGTATTCTTGGACTGTAGGAGTTTTAATGTGATTTTCCTGCTACAGAATTTGTTATGGTAACTGATGCTGTCATAAAAGAAAATGAGTATTTGAGACATGTAGAATAACAGAAGAGGAAGTATTGGCCAAATACTGCAGAGAGTTTAGTTTAAAGAAAAAAAACCAAAAATCCCAAAACAAACCATGAAACAAAAACTAAGTAACAATTATTAAAATGCCAAGCTTTCATTAAGATAGGGAGAAAATTACCTCTTCATTAACACTCCTTGATTATTTTTTTTCTTTATGTGCTGAATAGGGAAGTAAAAAGTTAACATAGTATTGAAACAGAAAGAAAATAAGACTTTAATGAGGGCTTTATCAAAAGGTTAATAAACTCTCACTCGCCTCAATATCTCAATTTTGCAGTGCATTGTTTTTCAGTGCTCATTCTCTATGAATCCTTACAGTTATATTTCAGTAACATTAAAATGTGTAATAAGAAAAAATGAAATTGAAACATGCTTCAAATATCATTGCAAGAAATCATTGCATTCAAATATCATTGCAAGGTTTGATTCATTTGTTGTTGATAAATAGTATTTGAAAAGAAAAACTAAAGATAACATTGAATTTACTAATCTTTATTTTAAGTGGTTGTCCATAAAGTTTTGCCAGGAAAGTTTTAGGGAGCATTGTAGACATACTTTATATGTTGAGTTTCAACATAGGAGCAAAATGGACCCTTTTTGGGACTTAAAATTGTATGGACTTCAGCAGGTTTATTGCAGTAAAAAGAACAGCAGATTTTCACCAATAAAACAATGTGTTTGTTAGCTCAGATAGTGACATACCTGGCACATAATCTTGTCTACTGTCACATTTATGATAACTGAGAATGTGGACAGAAGATTAACTTGGAGAGTCAGTGGGTAGTCAGCAATGATTACGACAAGGTAATTAACCTATATTGTAGATGGGTGAAGAGAGGAAAAGAAAAAGACCCCAACCAATTCATTTTGATAACTCAGCTATTGTTTCACTTATATTACTAGAGAAAAAATGAAATAAACCATGAGTCTTGGAAGTCCAGGTGTAGTTTATCTTTTCTTTTACAATTTTCAGTAGGTTTGGATTTTTGTGTTGGTTGGTTGGTTTGCATTTTTGTCTTAATCGTAGACTTCTGCCCATTATTTATTTGCTCAGTGCTTGGCAAAATGAAGCTGCTGTATGCTAGGAAACATTATTTGGGATTTCCTTATGTTAGCACATGGATTACACCTTTCCAGATTAAAAAAGAAATTGCTAGAGAATATGCTGGTTTTAATTCAGTAAGGCGCTGTTGCTAATGGTAGGTGCCTCCCTGAACCTTTAGGAACTGTCACTACTATTGTGCATTTATTTTTAGTTAGTTTCTGTAAGTGTTTTTACTACCTTAGTGGAAGTTTAATACTCACAACTGCAGTCTTCTTTGGAAATTTTTAATCTTTCTAAACTCAGTATCATTGCATCTCATCAGACAGTTTTAATGCGTCACACCGTATGAAAAAAATATTAACAAGTGCACTTTTCATCAGCTGGTGGTGTAAAATAGACAAAACAACAGAGCCTCTTAAATGAGATTTCTCATGCCTGTCTTTCTTACTATGAATTTGTGCTAGCTTTTTATTAATTTTATTGAAATTTTCAAGATGATGTGACCTACCACTGTTTATTTTGGTAACCTCACTCTTTCCATCCCTCTTTGCTTTTGACTTTTCTGGTGATCCTCTTTGTCCCTAGCTGCCACTATCCTTGTGTTTATCCTCACACCAACTCTGAACAGAATCTTGTCTACTGGTGTTTTACAGCTTCCCATGGAGTTTTGGGACTATTCAGTCTTACTACTTATACTATGGTTAATCTACACTGACTATGTTTTTATTTTTCAGGAAACTGAAGCAGCAGTGCAGGCTAAACAGCCGAATGTGGAAGAGGTTTTGTCTAAAGGGTGTCATTTATACAAGGAAAAACCAGCTACTCATCCAGTAAAGGTAATGAAGCAACCTTTAGCAATATCCATTGCTGTGTAATAGGTTATGCTTCCCCTGTTGTACACTTGTCCTTGATGTGCTCTGCTTAAAATCAATGAAACAACCTGGCAAATGGCATTTTTTCTATTCTGTGATGGCATAGCCATGGAAAATGTAATGCTCCCAGCTAAAAATCTTATGCATATTGTGATGGGAATATTGTTTATGACATTAAGGTTGTTTTACTTATTCAAGTGTAATTCACACTGACTGAAAGGAAATGCAATTTTTGTTGTGTAATTAATGGCCACATGTACCTTGCTTTTAAACTGCTTTATTTTAAATTTCACTTTCAGAAATTTTGTCAAATTAAAAAAATAATTTAAATTTTCCAGAAAAGATGGGAGTTAAGTTATAAACAAAGTACTTTGCGTTCTTTTTTTTTTTCATTTTGAAGGAAAGAACACATGGCAACATAGAACTTTCCCACTCAATTTCTCTGCCAAATTTTATCTAGAATTACTGACTTGATTCTGTTTTGCAGCAGAGGACATATTGTTTGGAAGGCTATGCCTCCCAGCACTTCTCTTTTAGAAAAATGTACTGTAGAATCCTTATCTTCAGCTTACAAATCAGTTATAAGGGGATATTTTACATGCTTTTCCTAAAGACTATGAGGACCTTCATTGAGACTAGAGTGTCATTTTCCATCCTGTAGAATCTTGAAGTTATCAGCAGTTATCTTCCCATGTCTGGCTCAGCTACTTTTCAAGTAAGAGACCAAACTAGTGAGGTCAATACCATACAGCCAGAACTTGGTCTGGTTTCTAGGGTTATTACTGCTAATTAAGTATCTGTAAACATAATGGTTAAGAGTTCCCAGAAACAGTAATAGTGACTTATTGATTACACTAAGTATCTATTACAACTGCTTCTGACTGGGCTGAGATAATAAACTTTGTATTTAGAGCTTTTCAAAATGTACAGCACTCCAAAACCACAATTGGCAGAAAAAGGGTTTCTTCACAAAGATAAGATGTCTGTAGGTTATCTCCGCAGCGAATTTCTTGTTTTTCTGTCTCTATTTAGTCACTATAGTTGGAGTATTATTTTCCTACTTTTACAAAATTTCCTCTGAATTACTTGTCAATAGATCACCAGCAGATATCCATTCACAGGAACACGTGAATGAACCCACTTTTAAAATTAATGCATGTTTAAGAATTATTTAGTTTCTCATCTTCTTTCCTGAACAGAAATGCGTGAGAGTTAATATCCCCTTTGGTATATGTGCATTTTTAATCCCCCTTTGATTGCATTTTACTTGTTTCTTTACATTCTGTAATTTATTTATTTGTGCAACCTGTGAGGTTAATTTCTGGTTCAGTGGTTATATGCTGTTAGGACTCTTGAATTGCTTTCTTGATGCTGTAGGTAGGTTTCCATAAGTCATCATTCTTCCTGAGTTACTTTCAGCAAAGTCTGCTATTTACATGTTTAAATACAAACTTTTTGATTACCATCAAAATAATTTTCTACATGAAAGGTATTTTGTGGAAGCAAAAATAATTTTTACTCACATTAAGATGATTTTGGAAAGATATTAGCAAGTTTGCAAAGCTAAGAACTCAAAATTTTAGAAAATTGCTTAATTACTGCTGCTCTAGTACCCTTGGTTTAGAGTGAACCCAGTTAAATTCAGCTCAGGATATGAATATCATTCACAGTGCAAGCAGCAATTCAATACTTAGATCCATAGTTCTTATTTAGTGTGTGGCACAGAAAAAAAGGAGACAAAATTACATGCCCTCTTTAAAAGCATTAATTACTTGTCTAGCATTGCTTGACGAATTTGTAGATTATTTAGTTCTCTGGGGCAGCTTTGCTTTTTTCCCTCCATTATTTCCTTAATTCACCACAAATCTTCCCATTCTTTTCAATAAAGTAGAGGTCCTATTGACTTATTCTCACCACAGCCTTTCCTGTGCTCAAAAGCAGTATGTGCCAGAAAATGAGAGATATCCCTGCAATTTATGTGCATTTTATCTGAAATAATGTTCATAGTTAAAATTATTCTGGCATTTCCTAATGCTTAGCTGCTTATCTTTGCAACCTTTATAATATGTTCTCATTATTGTGTTTTGAATGTAAATTAAATCCCATGGATTTATATTGACACTTACATAATCTTATCTCATAGTTATGTCACTGAAATAAGTATATTTTCACACCTTCACTAAGCATACTAAAATAGAATTTTGCAACACAAGTCTGTAAAAACATTTTTGTTGGCAAATGAAATCCTTGTATATGCTGATTCAAGAGTCAAGAATGGGATGAGATGTGTGATCCTTTAAGCACTAGCACTTTAATAATCAGACCTATTCACTTTTATAAAATGGATTTCATGCTTTTGAAATGCATTTTTGTAAAGCTTTTGAAGGTGAGGGAGAGAGAGGTTACTGCTGGTGTCAGTGGCAATAGAAAGGATGTAAGCCCCAATCTCATGATTAACAGCACTTAATCAGAACAGTTTATTCAGGAAAGGATTTCTGTGCCAGTGGAAGAGCTGTGGTTCCCTTGCCACAGCACTCAATTTGTCTTTTCCTCTCATGGGTGAGAAATAGTGAGGAATTTATTTTCATTGTTCTCAATCTTGCATTTAAAAGCCTACATTTCTCTCTCTAAATATTCATACCTAATTTTAGTGCTGTCAGTAAGATTAGTCCACATAAGGGTGTTAACATTGCTTAAATTGCACCAGTGCTGGCATTTAAAGAAAATCTATAAATTTTATGCTAAGTGCAATGTATTCGGATGTTCATGCTTGTCACCAGAGCTCTAGAATTGCAATTACAGCAAAATTGTTGTGCTCAAAGAAGTTAACATTTTAATGCATGCATGTTAATTTATGCCAGATGCAAGATCAAACTGTAATTTTGATAGAAGGGTTTAGAACTGGCTGCTCTCTTATTAGTGGTGTAGCTGTTTCCCTGGACAACCACTCTAACTCTGGTGAGCATGTTTTTATTTGGTTGCTGGCAAGAAATCTCAGGATCATGTATGTAAAAATGATTAAGTAGCTGCTCATGACAAGGACCAATATTGGAACGATGGAATAGAGCCCAACTCCTGGTCCTGCATGAGACAGCCCCAGAATCCTCCATGTGCCTGAGAGTGTTGTCCAAACATTTCTTGAGCTCAGACTGGCTTGCAGCTGTGACCACTTCCCTGGAGAGCCTAGTACACAAGCGCTCTTTGGGTGAAAAATCTTTTCCTGATACCTAAACCTTCCCCACTGCCTCAGAGTCTGTGTGTGAGTGTGTGTGGGTACACACATACTTCAATTTAATGAGCATTGCTCTCCATCCCTCTCCTATTGACCTCTGTCAGAATAGACCCCAGGTAATTAAAGTACATTTCTTAATAGGCATCCTGTTTCTATCATGGCTGGATTGTGATTTTGGCTATATATCTAATTGTGGATTGAAGCCATAGAACGCTAAAAGCATTTCTGAGCTGCATCAGTACTCTGTGCTGCTTTTTGTAGCAGAGAATCATAGAGCAGCTTAAAGAGAAATGCTGTCTTCATTTAAGAATTTAGACATGTCAGCATAGAATTAGCAAAGCTTCATCATTCTTTACAGTAATTAAAGCAACAAAAAAAAGAGAGGTAGAAACAACATATTCAAATCTAAGTGCCTCTCAGGGTTATCTGAGGACTGGTGTTATTCACACTCCAGACTTTCCTGCAGGTTTTGTTTACTGCACAGGACTGTATGCTCACACACTGAAGTTTTTGGTACCCTGAAGACTCCAAAGACTTTTTTCTTTTAATTTAATGTGCAGAAGAATAAATTCTGCATTTGATGTTAGAAGTTGCAGAGGTTTTATTATTTTTGAAAAGCTTTTTGAAATACATAACTCACATTTCTATTTTAATTTTAAAAATTGAATTTCATGTTCACAGTGCTCAAAAGCCAAGCCTCTCAGGCTGGGGGGGCTGTCCCTGGCAGGGTGAGGACTAGGCCTTGTGTGGGCAACCAAACACAACCCTGGGTGGCTGAGATTGGTCCAGGAAATCACTCTGCGATCAGAGTCAGGCACCTGTGCTGGTTCTAATATGGCTCTGAGCTTCAGCAGCCAAACTTTGAGGAGAAAAGATGCTTTTAGGGCCCTGACACCAGGAAACTCTTTTGTAGCACAGCTAGAAAGGATTTTACTTGTCCCTCCCCCACTTGTGAGAATTCATTGTTGTATCTTTCTGTTTCATATTTTTTTTTAAATTCAGATGATCCACCAGATGAAAAAAAAATAAGAAACAACACATTTTATTTTGCATTTATTTACATTGCACTTGCACTTGTTTACATTACAAACCCCTGTTGGATGGGGCCATGAGGAAGCTGATCTATGGGGTGGCATCCCTTCCCATGGTGGGAGGAGAGTTGGAACTAGAAATTCTTTAAGGTCCCTTCCAACCAACCCAAGCCATTCTGTGATTCTGTGATACATTAATGTATGTATTATAAATTTAATATTTTGTTATCTTCTATTCCAGAAAAAATTAGAAGACTTGAATGCTGACTGGAAGGCAATACAACACTTGATTCAACAACTAAAGGAAAAGCCAGCATTATCAGCCTTTGGCCAGCTATCTTCAGGTGTCTGTAAGTGCTTCATTATATGTATTTTTTAAAAATAGTTACAAATCACACAGTTAAAATTAATCTGGCTGGATACTGTCTAAATTAATTCAGCATCATTAAAAGTGCTACTGTGGCATTCAAGTTGGTTTTTTATCACTGCCTTTCTATTTTATGCAATGTATCCCAGAAGACAAATTAGATTATGATTTGATGAAAAGGTTGCAGAATGCTTTTCAAATTATTACTGTTTCAAAGTCATTTTTCTTTCATTCCACGAAGAGGTGAGATTTTGACTTTTTGCATATGCTAATGGAGGAAATACTACAAAGGGAGACAAATTGTTTAAATTAAAAGATAATAATGTTATAGGTCAAGTACCTGTAGATTGGTCACAGAATGAAATTCTGAAATTATTACTACTGATGGGGCAATAAAGTCGGACTGTTTCAAAACAAAGCTTCTCTGTTAACAGAGAGAGTCATATGACAACGTAGTAGGAAGAATTCTGCAGCTAAACACTAAGTCTGTGATTTATGTTATTTTGTGTCTTGCATCCATGAATACACAACAAAACATCTGATCTCTGTTTCATTTAAATTATTTTGACAATATATTGGATTATTCTCATATCTCTCTGTGTCTTCTTGTTCCCTACAAGGATTACAAACTTTTCTTTTTTTTCCTTGATAAATGGATTTTATTTCCAGTGCTTTCCTTTAAAATGTAGTGATTGAGCATGGGTGAAAGAAAAATGCTTAATGGAAGCACTGTTCTCAATCTGAGTTTCTGAAGTCCCTGAGATTCTTCACTTGATATTGAACCATTTCAGTTGCTTGAATGAAGGATCTTCCCGATACCATTTGGAAAGCTGCGCATCATCTATGGGAGGAGCAGAAAGAAATCTTTCCCCCCAGTCTCTGTCAGATTGCCTGGAACTCAGGCTGTGGCACAGCTGCAGTAATCACTTGGGATTGGATTACATGTGGGTTGTTGGTCCCTCTTGTTTTTAACATGTTCTAGGACATAACATACAAGAAAAGCTTAAACTGGAGAATTCTCTACCTTCTAATATTCGTCCTCCAAGACAGCAAAGAAGAAAACCCTTTTTTTTCAGAGAAGTACACAATTAATCTATAGAGAGAGGATCCAGAAATTTCAGTACCGGAAGACAGTCCAGCTCCTGCCCAAATAGCATCTATGAGTTCAAGGAAAGAAGTTGTCTTGCTTGTGACATGTTGAATCTTACTAAAGAGGAGCTATTATTTGGGTTTAGTCCCTTAGAACTGCTGTGGTTCCAGTGGCAATTATTTCAACTTTCTAAAAAGAGTCAAATACCACTACTAAATTTTTCATGAGTAGTACAACAGCATTCTTGCTTTGCATGATTTTGTTCCAAGGCATTCTATAGGAATTCACATATGAGGAAGTTAAGGACATGTGCAATCATTATTTGCTGTGCTAAACTTGCTGTGTCACTTTTCTGTGTGAACAGGTTATGTCAGGTTCCAGAAGGAAAAGAATGTTGGCAAGTTGTGAGTTTGCTGTTACAAAAGAAATTATAATAATGGAACAAGAGTGTGACCAGAGAGCAGTAATGCAATATATTTTTATATTACCTCATCTCTAGCTGAAGAATTGCAAAATTACTCACCTTAATGCAAGATATAGTCTCTGACTGCTAATGTTTCTGAAACTCAGCAGATGGAATTGTACATGCAGAAAATGAAAGCACTGGTGTTCTATAAAGGATTAAGCAGGAAGTAAGATTGATTTCCCTTCCGTTAGAATGAGAGCTTAAAATCTGAACCTGTGCTTATAACACTAATTCATAATTTTTCTTTATTTGAGTCAGTTTACTGTGATCACCTCATTATAGGTGTATTGACATAGAACTGTAGAGTTCAAAAGGGACCCAGAGAGACATCTTTTCCTTTTGCCCAAAGCACACTCGATTAGTGCAGGTTGCTCAGGGTCATGTCCAGTCAGGTTTGTAATATCTCCAAGGATAGAGACTCTACAACCTCTCTGGGCAACTTTTTCCAGTGTTGAGCAACTCTGACAGTAAAAAAAGATTCTTCTTCTATTCAAATAGGATTTCTAGTATTTCAATTTTTGCATGGTGCTTCTCATCCTGTCTCTGGGCTTCATTGAAGACAGTCTGGATCTGTCTTTACTCCTCCAAGCAGATATCTAAACACATGGATATGATCCCCCTGAGCCTTTTCTTCTCCAGGCCAACAGAGCAGTTTTCTACAAAGATAGGAAAAAATATCTGCTACTAAGCTATTTTGTAATTAATTTAAAAGAATGGGAGGAGAGGAGGGAAGAAATTGAATGTCATGAGTCTAGTAATTCTGGGGTATAAGTTCTGCAGTTATTTTGACCACTCATAGATATTTTTATGGCCTTATTTTCTCTGTGCTGCTGACTCTTTTGAGCCATTGGGACTCAAACTGGTTATGGGAGAGCTAGCTTTAACCAAGCCTCCCAGCAGCTAAACAATCTCCATAAAGGTCATTTGTAAAGAAAGATACGCCAAATTGTTTTGGAAGAGTTTTGTGAAGCAAGGGCAGTATCTCCTGTTGACAATTATTCACTTCCTGATCCTACAGGGACTTTTAGGGACATCAGGATTGAATAATGTTGACCTGTGTATTTGAGACCAGGGAATGAAGATGTAACTGGCTCATCTCTAGTGCCCTGTCAGGTATCATTTGGTCTGGTCTGGTTACAGGATCTCAGAGAATCTTAATAAATTCCATCCGGTGGCTCTTACAGAGGTAAGGCACCCTGGTTATAATTGTTTCTAGATCTGCATATTATAGTTTCTTCAGCAGAAGAAGCTTTAAAAAATAGTTCTTCATATTCCAGCAGTCCAGTGTGCCCTCAGGCATAAGGAACAAGAATTACTTCTCCAGCTCAAAAAATGTACTTAGCTGAAGGGTATGCCTAAAACCCTAGCGAAGATTGACTTCCAAGATAAGATGAATCAGGAAGAAAATCACACTTGCTATCTGTACTTGACAGGATAATGTGAAATGGTGTGAATGTCTCTATCCAAGTACCTTGATGCATTGCTTAGCCAGCAGTTTGAAAACATTTTAAACAGAGAGGAAAGCAGTTCTGGAATGTGCTTTTCCAGGAGGGAGAGTTTTTAATAGCATCATTAGCATTCATATGGCTTCTTCTTCTTCTTTTGTACTGAAGTCCTATCACTGTATTTACTTACTAAGTTAGGTAAAGGGACACACTACTTCCTAAACCCCTCTGAATGCATTGTGGGGTGGGAGGCACTCCTGACTTGTGCTGGAGGAAGATATTTTCCATATTTTGTCTTCATTCCAGTAAGATGCTGGGGGAAAATTTTGGCCACTTTTATTTAGAGCTACCTTGAAAATACAATTTCTCTAAATTGATATGTATTTATTTTCAGTTATGCTTTCCTCGAAGTTAGTGAAATTTGAAATACAAATGAATGAATCTATATGAAAATACTCTGTCAACTAATTTTACATTTTACATATTCATCTGATGAAACTGTGAGTGATACATTATCTTAATACTCTTGCAGTTTAATTTATTCAGTGAAGAGTTTTCTGTGTACAAGCAATTTCTTTTTTTCTCTTGGTTGCTTACAGAAGTTTTTGTCCCTTTCTTGTCTCTTTTTTTTTGTATGAAATGCCTAATCAAGTGAAACAGAACAACGTGTGGCTGTGAAATGAATAAAAAAGTGACAATTATAATCAACTACAATGATGAAATTTCTTCTGAAATTAGGTAGAATCTGTCTCTTTAAACTTTAAAAGTTATCAGTCTTATTTCGGAGCATCATTTGTAGGAAGTCTGAAAAAAGATAAAGAAAAAAAATGATTGGTTGTGTTCAACAAATTTTAGCAGGGTTGCATTTGACAGAAAGGCTTTTTATGCATTGGTAGGTATTGTACACTTAGTGCAAAATAATTAGAGAAAAGCTAATTCTGCATCATCAGAGCTAACCACCAGCACTTGCCATCAGCTTTAGGTATCTTTCTTTAAATGCATATAATCAATACTCTTCTGTGCTTTTAGTATAACTTGCTTTAGGAGTAGGAGTCAGACAGTGCAGACACAGAGCCAAAGACTGGGCTTCCCTGTACAGGGGAAAAGAAGGCTTTTCAGGATTTAGGATGGGTGAGGGAGAATGGGAGAGGAGTGAGGGATCATGCTGAGTCCATTAGACTGGAGCTGTAATGTGAAGGCTGTGAGCTGCAGTAACCTCAGCAGCAGCAGTGGTGGTGGAGAGAACTCATCACTTATTAGCCCATGGTACAGGAAAAATATTCACAGCAGTCAGTCACCTCCAGCCTATAATACCTTGAGTCTTGAAGTTTGAATTAAAACAGTGATATTTGGTGATACAGTGATATTCCCCAGTGAATCTGGGGAAAGTAGTGATAACAGAATTTAATTTGCTTTTCCTCTGGTATTTTACTTGCAGAAGTATAGTATTTCTCCTTCTGTTTGGGAAATATAGTTTAGTTTTTATTTCTCTGTGAAGCAGGTCCCCACCTGGACTAGGCATGCTACTTTTTCCAGCCTTGTAAGATCATATACAACAGTTCTTGTAAAATATCAGTTACTCTGTGTGTGCACTGCTGTGGCTTAATGCAGCTGGAATTCATACTCACTGCTTGCAGTATGTAACGTAACAACTACTGGTGCTGCTAAAAACATACCATTCATGAGGTTGTAGGTTTTTGAGGCAACTTAGAACTGTAAAAGTATGTATGTGAAAATACATACCTTAATAAAATAACTTAAGGTTTAAAACTAAAGTCCACTTACCTCAGAAGCTGAAAGTGCTTTTGTAGTGCTAGTGCATGTATTGTATGCATCTGGAATTTTCTTTTGTTTTCAAAATGCATAATTGAGTTTTTTATTATTCCATATTGGTTATTGCTATTATTCCATATTGGTTATTGGTTATTATTCCATATTGGTTATTTCTAAGATAGGCACATGTACAGATGGACATGGCACTATCCTGCATTATGAAATCTGCCCTGTTAAATCTCTGACGTGATATTTGGTTTAATATTTTCAGTGGGAATGAAGGATTCTTTGTTTAGGAATCTATAACCATTGAAATATATTCATTTGCATGGACTTCAGAGCTGGATTGTGTACTGTTCCACTGCCTCTTTAAAAACACACAAACCATTTGTATTTAAGAGATAATCAGGAGACAATGACAAAAATGTAAGAAACAAAATGACAACAACTAGCTTTGGGCAAAAAATGCACAATAGATACACTTTCTTTTTTGCCGTATTTCAGAGCTAATGTGCTCTGAAGCAGTCATTGTTTATATATTATACCCACTGTTTGAGTGAACACATATGAACACATACGCTGTAGTTCATCACTGTTTCTCAGAATTTCCAAAAGCTAGTCTTAAAACTCCTTGTGCACCTGAGAATATTGCAATAGGTATATTCAAAGGGCAAATTAAAAACAAATGTAAAATCAGACATTTGAGTGTCTATATGGTTTATAGCAGCTGGCATAGTATAATTGAGACCAAGAATACTCAAAATAATTCTTCGGGAAACACTGAACAATCTGTGGGTGTGTGCATCTACAATGTTTTCAATACTAATGGACACCTGTGTTGATACTAAATGTTGATATTAAACTTCTGTTGCACATAGTCTTCACTATTTAAAGGAAGTTTGCTGTCAGCTATCAAAAAGCTTTTATGAAGGATATGGTAGAAAACTTAATTTTCTAGAACTATTCTCCAGAGAGTTGAGCAGGTAAAAATCCACAGCATGCAACTGTTGAGACAAGTAGTTCTTGTGAACCATTTTGGTTCCCTTTCGTTTTAGGACACCAGTAAAGAAGATCACTCTCATGAGCTATAGTAGAGATAAATAGTATTTCCAATAATGGTCATGTGTCTAGAACCATGTAGTTTCTGATACTTGTTGCATGTTGATTCTAAAGAAAATATCTACTTTTAAAATTAGCTATAATTTGGTTTAACCCTATCAAAAGTTTACAAAAATAACATGCAAAAGGGAATTTGAGTATGTAAAAATGTAGTATGGAAGTATCACAGAGAACACCTTGAGCCCTAAATACATTAGAGACCAGAAACAGTAGACCATTAGTAACAGAGACCATTAGTAACAGTAGACTGCTCCTTTATTCAGCTGGCCTAACAAAGGCTGCTCATGCTTGTATAAGTGGATTAGTAAAGGAGAAGATTACTCTGTTTACCTTTTCTTTTGGATAAAGGAATAAATAATGGTTTATATAATTTATATATAAATTATATAAATAATTTTAGTAGATTTGGGTTTCAGTAATTTTACTTTACAGACTCACGTAATGAAGAGGTGCAGAGATGCCAGCCTGAGATGGCCCTATTATGGGTAAATTGCTGTATATCTGTTTTTCCCTTTATATTCAGGAAATAAGTGTCTAGTCATTCCATCTGATTTCCATTAGGAAGCTTTTTTTACTTCTCACATATGTGACACATACAGCAAATAACAATATGGCACAAAACTGAATCTGTTACTACTTGATTGGAGATTTTTCAAGGTCAGGACCCAGTTTCACAAGCAGTTCTATTTTTCAATACAGCTGACATCAGACACAAGCTGAAGACAAACTTGTCTAATAAAGCTTTCAGATTCAATTTTCTCTCTGCATATAGCTTCAGGAATCTCTGGAGGTCATTCACAGCATGTGCTGTAACACCAACAGGGAGAAGTAATGAAAAGCATCTATATAAAAAGCTGACACTCTGCCTTCCAAGCTGCATGAATAAAAACATAATAAGCAAGTTTAGAAACACAAATCTCTGTTATTCTCAGAATTTCTATTTTGATCTTTATAACATATCTTGATTTGAGGATTTGCTTCTGGTTTTTCTGACAGGTGAAAAATATATGCAAAATATACTTAAGCCACAAATGCGCAATTTGAAGAAAATCAAAGGTTACACCTTTATATTTAACATCCTGTTTCAAGGTCTGATAGTAGATTCCCCTTTGAAAGATCTGCAATAAACAGGTGTGGCAGTGCAGTTTACAAAAGGAATGTGAACTTCTTGCTTTTTCAGGGCTCAGCTGATTAAATATAACTCACTCTGGGTTGCAAAGAATTTTTATTGTACTCATACCTATGATGAAACATAAATCAGAAAGTCAAGACAGGAGATGGCTGCTTTGCTGTTATTAAAGACAATATGGAACCAAGATCTACTTTTTCTATTCTGTAACAAGTTGTTGAAGCACAGCTGTCAAGATTTATGATGTAAATAAGATTAATGCTATCATTAGTCTTTCAAACGACCACATTTACCTATTCAATTTTTAAAATACAATCTGGTATTTTCTTCTGAGGAGCAAGTTTGCAGCTTGTTTTCTTTCATTTAATGTCTTGATCAATAGTTAGTAGCAGCAGGATATGCCAGATTTATTTTGGTTACATCTCATGAAATGTAAATTATAGCATATTGTAGAATTCTTCAGACTATTATTGATAACCTAGATCAAGTGAGAGCACAGAACTAAGTTGCAGTTATGGTTGGACTTTTTTTATATGACTCCAATAATCTTGGTAACAGAATCCAGTGTTGGTAATTTTCAAAATATCTGGCAACCGTCTTTTTTTAAAACACAGATACAATCAAAAATTTACATTCACTTATTCTGGAAGATATGGAAAAAGGGAGTAGAGTTCCTAGCAAAAGAGTATCCATATTAAAATGGTAGTTTATAACCTTTTTTCAGTTTTTCTGCCTAAGTATCTAGCTTTCCATTGATAAATCACTTTTTTTATAGTGCTTTAAAGCTACTTTCTCTCTCTCTCTCTTTTTCTCTTTCTCTCTCCCCCTCCCCCTCTCTCTCATTGTCCCCCACTCCTTTTTGTTACAATAACCCAATTTACTGTGATATTTGACTATCCAGATAGCATCAACCTGCAAATAGCACTAATCTCTCTATTCCCTCTTTTTGTACAGCAATTAGGCCTATTGACAATTAAATTGTGTGAAAATCTCTTTAATTTGCTAGAATAGTAGAAAGGAACTGGTCATTCAGCACACAATCCTCTTGACCTGTCTGTTCTTTGTTGACTTGTCTTTTGAAAAGAGCAAAGCAAGCCATCTTTCCTTGCGAAGGGAGCAGTGCTCAGGGACATCCTGGTCATGTCTTTGACAGCCCTCCTCACATTTCTGTCCTGAGAGGGGCTGCCTCAGAGTTAGGTCTGCTCTAGAGAGAAAGGGCCAGCCAAGGAGTGTGAGCAGAGTGGAGGCTACAGGAAATGAGGAACAAAGCTCAAAATTGCTTCTAGGGTTTCTGCCCTAGTCAGAGAACATGAGACGATGGCAGAAGGACTTGCTCCTTGCACCATAGAAGGCTAAAAGGAGGAAAATGATGGCAAATGAAACCTCTTTTACTCCAGCTCTAATACTGGATAAACATATGAAATTTATCACTGAAATATCAGACTGCTGTCTTTGTATAGGTTTGGAGCAGCAGGGGACATGCTGTGGTGGAGATAGGCAAGAAGAGATTTGCATTGCTGATGTTTTTCTAACAGAAGATTGGTGGTCAGACCACGCTTAAATTCCCAAAGACAGTTCTTCATAGGGTGAAAGTAAAATAGAGGTTATTTTGACCTGAAAAGCAAGCATAATATGAGAAAACTTGACAAAGATTTCACAAAGTAGTGCCTGACAAGATATTTTTGCAATTATGATGAAAGAACAGAAGGTGCTTGTAGTGATTTCAGTAATTCCTTTGTCAAAACAAAGTGACAGTGATGACGTTGCCTTTGAACAGCTGGTTTTAATCCTGCAAAATTTTCCACTTGAGGAATAAGGGCAGACTTGGAGATTTTCGCATGAATTCTGTAATTCTGTTAAATTAGCTAATAACTCCGTTCCAACTATTTCACAGCATCTCTAAATCTGTTGTGGTATTTATTTTTTTAACTGCAAGGTATCTAGAATTCAACTGGCTTCTTGTTGTTTTGTATCTGTGTAAAATTTTTTATACCCTTTTTTCAGAGTTCCCCTTGGATAAGATTGCAATTTATGCCTGTTAAATCAATAAATAGACCTTACAAAAATTACAAGAGGTGATTTTAAGAGACTGTAAAAGTTGGAGCTTCTGGCAGTATGTTATTTTTTCCTTATATCAAAGAATTAGCTGTGAAAATTCAGTTACATGCCAATAGCAGTACACTGGAAATGTAAATTGTTGTCATATAGATTGTCATCCAATTGAAGGCTGCATACTAAATCAAGGAACTTGCTACTTTTACTGACAAAAGGAGTACTGAGAAGTGCTTGCATCATTTGTGACAGATGTTGTCACAACACTCTTTATAAGGCAAGTATGTGACAGAATTTGATTTTACAGCACCACAACTTCTGTAGTACAAAACATTCATTTTCATGAAACTCTTTTGTAACAACTGCTCACTGGAGAAGACTCTTATCCTTTGGAAAAAAATAAATGCCTTGTGTAGTGGTATAAATAATACTGCTTTTTTAAAAATGTATGAATGGTTCTCGGGCTACCTTTCTTTAGTTTCTGTCTGCTCAATTCTCATACTCACTAAAAGGGATCCATTCATACCATAGCCTTTTGCTTTTCAATTTTTAGTGGCCCCATCAATCATGCTGAACTTTGCCTAAGGAAAGGTTCCTGGAGAATGCCATGACAATGCTATATTACTAAAAGGAGACTGAACTTTAGAGCAGTTTATCTTTCAGAAAGGTTTGAATGGAACAATAGGTCCAAGCAGATTAATGCTACCTCTATTTACAGATATATATTACAATCTTCAGTTGGTTTTGTACTGCTTGTCCCTGGTTGAGTCATAGT
This sequence comes from Melozone crissalis, assembly GCF_028551555.1. NCBI lineage: Eukaryota > Metazoa > Chordata > Aves > Passeriformes > Passerellidae > Melozone > Melozone crissalis. Next base: position 5,862,369 of record NW_026535867.1, read on the forward strand.
CTAATTAGAATCAAATGCTGCAGATTTAAAGTTATTTCCACCACATGTAGAGCAGTCAATTGAATTCTTTATGTACACTGTGCCAAGATTATTTCCATGCATTATCTTCTTTCTTAGCTGCTTCCTTACCAAAGAATTCTCAGTTATTACACTATTTTAAATCTGGTTTTTAGAGAATGTTTGGGAACATAGCTGTATAGGACCACAGAAAGACTGATATTGGAAGGGACCTTTGGAGGTAATCTGGTCCAACCCCCTGCTTGGGCAGTATAACCAAGAGGAAGCCACCCAGGATGGTGTTTCTGTGGCTTTTGAGTATTTCCAAGAGTGGAGAAACTGCAAACTCTCTAGTTCAACCCACTGCAGGATTCACTCAAAGAGCATTTCCTGATATTCAGGAGGAACCTCCTGTGTTTCAGTTGTGCCCATTTTCTTTTCACTGGTGGGCGTTGCTGGAAAGAGCCTGGCTTCACCTTCTGTGCACCCTCCCTTCAGATATTTATATATGTTCATGAGGTCCTCCCAAGTCTTTTCATTTCTAGACTGAACGATTCCTGCTCTTTCAAGCTTTTCCTCATATAAGAGGTCTTGGTCCCTTAATCATCATTGTGGCCATTCTCTGGTCATTCACTGGTCTCTCTTCAGTAGCTCCATGGCTGTCTTGTGCTAAGGATCCAAGAACTGGACACAGTTTTCCAGGTGCTGAGCAGAGGGGAAGGATCAGCTCTTCCCACCTGTTGGCAATGATCCTCCCAGTGCAGCCCGTGATGCCCACAGCTCCATCACTGTCCCAGGGTTCGAGGTGAAGCTGTCATTCTCTGGGTCCTCCATATTATCCTTTCTGAAGATAAAAGTGACAATTTTTTTCTGAAGATAGAAGTGGTGTTATTTTTTCCTCCAGTCTTCAGACACTTCTTCCTTTTGCCATGACCCGCCAAAGTTTTTAAAAAGGTTGCTGCCAGATCTCCCAGAACTCAACTGGTGCATCCCATCAGAGCCCAGGAATTTCTTTATATGTGGCTGCTTTGTTGAAGTATTCCCCAACTTGATTCTCTTCTGCAAAGAGCAATTTTTTTAAATATCTTCTGTACATGGAAATTACCTTGAAGTACCTCTTATGACCAACGGAACTGTTAACATTCCACTTCTAGGTGTCTTGCATACACAGAAAGTATTTGCAGAAGCTCTTTGCAGCAACAGGTCACAATGTGAACTTTTTTGCTATGTGGCAATAATTTATCCTCACCCTAAGGTTTTATTTACATTATGATGCACATAAGCCGACTTATGTGGTTTATATCACTGAAATTCTTAGTGTTTAGTAGAATCTACCTATTTTCTGTGTTCTTACTCCTGTTGTAATTCAGTGTTTGTGATAGAAGAGGTTTTCTTTACATTGAGTGAAAGACATATAACATCTTGCTGTTGTGTTTGGAGGAACTTGGAAAAATGCATTGTAAAATAAATGGCTTAGTCATACTCCCAGATATAAAAAGGAGGATGGCAAGAAAATTCTACCAGATCTATCCTACGACAAAGAAAGAAAAGTCTGAGAAAGCTGACACTTATCTTCCTACTAAATTTAAAGTTCTGATGCCATTTAAAAATATAGTAATAGTATCAGTAACATTTTAAAAACCATAATTTTGTGGTTGTTTTTCAAATATAGCACAAATATAGTACAAATTCACTTGTTAATGTTTTTCTTTTTTTCTAAGAACTTTAACCTTGACTTTTTACTTTCTTTTGAACTTCTAAGGGTTTTTTTTAGTTTCAGCCCCTTCATCCCACTGCACAGACTATTTTAGATCTAAGCTTTAATTAATAATCCCATAAACTATCAGCTTCTTCTCTTTTACCTTTAATAATTAAAATTATATATAATCCATAATGAATTGTTAAGAGTCATAAAGAACTTCTAGAATTAAAATGTAGTCTAGGCACTTAACTTGTGTATTAAACTGATAGCAGTAACATATAATGTGAATGTTCCCTAAGTGTTAATGAAATTAGGTATAAAACTTTTACCCATTTATAGTCTATAAAAATTGCTATGTATGAAATATACACGATATAGTTACCAAGTCTTCTTTTTCTAGGAATTTTTTTTACTAAATATTCAAGACTAAGAAAATCAAACATTGGTGTTGTATTAAAATAGAAAAGACTCACTTTGAAACAAGATTTTTGTCTTTAAAAGCTGATTAAAATGTTAATAAAATGTTAACTTTGAGATACAATGCTCTAAGGATGCTTATTTTCCACATATAGAGCTGTGGGTGGAATTTTGTTGGCAATAATTTTTGATCAGCATAAAGACTTTATTTTGAGTTCAGACCACTAGAAAAAAAAACATTCCAAACACTCCTTGCTTTCAAACTTCTAAGTTGATGGGCTTTTTTTTGAGGTAATAAATTTTTATTATTCATAATATTTAATCACAGCTGTGTTGGCCACTATTATTTTCCTTTCAGAGCTCCTTTATGACCTGGAACCCCTGGCAGGTATCTGTATCTCCTCTGCAAAAAGTGTCACTGGAAATGAGCACCTTGCAGGGAGGGGCTGTACTGAATAGGAGAACTTAATGTACTATTAACTTTATTTCCTTAGCAGAGAAGGACAGAGAGAGATGATGAATGATTCATTTATCACTGGAACAAGTCTAAATAAATCAGTCTCAGAGCTGTCTTTCCTGATCTCTCTCCAAGAAGTCTGCTTGGATTTTAAGGATTCAATTGTGGATGCTCTAACTCTGTAGAAAACTGGTTGCAATGCCACAGCCCAAGGGGGGAAAAAATTAAAAATGTATTTTAGTAGCTGACAGAATTTCACCTGTGTATGCTGTGGAGTTTAGTTGTTCCAAGTCAAGCTCACAAGGATAAAGTGCTGATAAAATAAGATGGAGATTTCCCATGAATAAGCCAAACCTGCCTGTGTGCAATGTGGCACCCAGTGAGCTGCTTTTTAGCCCACAGGGGGAATACTCACTTGTTCTGCTACTAAAGCAGTCAGTGTTGCCTGTGTTAAAATAGCAAATTCACTGAGTGATGTTGTCTGAGTGTATAGCACAAGGCACAGGTATTCTTTCTCTGCTTGCTCAGAGTGAGTAAAATGCAGCTGAGTTTCCTTGACTAAAACAAGAAGGAAGTTTAGTGGGTGTATTTTACTGCTATTCATTGCATAGAGGATTTAAGGCTGGAGTTGCCTTTAATTGGTGCTGCTCACAATGGAACTAAAAACCCAGGCTAGATCTCTAAATTGCATTAAAATGTATATCCAATTACTGTGTTATTTCTTCTTTGTCAAACAGCTTTGAGCTAGTAGATGCAGTTGTCTTACACAGTTACAACTTAACCAGCACTAAAAGCATTCAAAGGATGGTTAAGAACATTCCTGGGAACTGAGGCAGTTCTGCTTAAAGACTGTGGCTTGAAAGAGGGTGTTTGAAGGGCTTTGAAGCTTTTGAAAGCATTGTCATTCTTCCTGTCTGTTCTGCTCCTGTTCAGTACCTAAATACGGAGTTTTATTTGTTTTAACTTGTCAGTTTGACCCTCTCTTGAAACACAGCACTGAAATAAGCAGAGTAAAAGGGAGGAAAATTCTTTTCCTGCAATTGGCTTCATTCTGTTTTACTTGGGTTTGCGTTCAATATTTGAATTTCAATTTCATGTCACATTCTAATCAACCTAATTCTTCAAGTTTAACATTACAGATTTATTTTAAGATGAAAAAAATACCAATATACTCTCAATTTCATCAGTGTATTTCAAAGTTCAAGAACAAGATGAAAATCACACCTATTATTCTGTGCTTTATTTTTCTTCTAGTATTGGTCTGTGTTAAAGTGCAGAATGTGCTAATGAGAAATCACCTTAAAAACTTTATATTTGTGTGATTTAATGTCTTAAATTCTAATTTTCCTTTTAATTTTCATGCTTATCATATCACAGAAGTGAACCATTATAAATGGTTTTAAATAAATTGAAAGATTAAGTCCTTTATTTTTCATGACATGTCTCATTAGGATAGAATTTATTACTCAGATACTTGAAAAAAAATTATTCAAGTTTTGCATTTATAAATCATTTGTCCTGAGAAAAATCAAAAAACAAACTAAAATTAAAAGACCCCACCAAAACCAAAAGCAAAAAGTTGTCCCCTTTGAGTCACAGAAACTGTCAGTGCAGTTCTGGATAAATTTTTTCAGAATGAGATCTTTTGCTACATATTGTTGATAATGTTGATTTATATTTGTCTGTTATTTTTATACAGTTCTGTTAAATGAACTGTGTCATATCTTTGCAAGCATAAACAAAGTGAAATAAGGGATAGATATTGTTCTAAGTGGCATTTTTGTTCTGAGGGGATATCAACTATACAAACACTTTCTAAAGGTAATTTTTATAAATAATTTGATAACTCAGATATTCTAATGGTCAGTCAAACTGGAACAGATTATTGCCATCCTTAGAAGATGATGGTAGATAGTGGTGGATCTTGACATTTTTGGATCGTCAAAATCCAAAATTATTATATTGGATATATAATATTACACTGGACTGTTGAACTTCTACTAGTACCTTATAATATTTTTTCTAATATTTGCAGTTTCTTGATACAAAAGTACTACATCAAGGAAAAAAACCCAAAAACAATTAAACAAAAACACATAAAACCCAGCCCAATGGATTAAAAAAAAACCAAAAAAACAAAACCAATAAGCCAAAATCCAGATCAGTAAACCCATAATCATTAGAGGGCTAGAAACCCCCTTTTCTGAAATGGCTGTCACTGGGGGAAAAATAAATAAATCGATATTAAATGGTGATTGTGAACTTGTGATTGCGTATTCAGGTCAAAAATACGTGAGATGCAAAGAGATGCCTAAATCTTCTCATGGATGTCCCAGTTTGGAAAACTGTTCTTCAATTTACCTGAATACTGATGAGGAGAAAAATTTCCTCTGAGATGAGACAACTTCTGTTTAACCCTTGTGAATGCCAAATTAGGCAAATTTTTTCCTGTTGTCTAAGAATTCCTGAAGTTACAGGGGAAATATGAGGCCTTGGCTTTATGGACAAATCGCTGAACCCTGACCTACTACCTGGGTTTTCATGTTTCAAACAGACTTTGCTGCAAAGCCATGAATGTCAATAAAAAACCATTAGACTCTCAAAAGTAATAGCAAGGAAAAAACAAAAAAACTAACAAAAAAACCCTAACAAAACCAAAAAAAACTTAATGTACATGGAGTCACACTGTTTTGATATTTTGGTTGGCTTTTGTTGAAGACAAGCTATCTCACAGGAAGAGGGCAGGAAACTGATTTTCTCCACTATGTAGGAGGGCTGAGAAAAATGCAAAAAACCCCATTTCAGTCCTTTAGAAAATACCATTTCTTAGTCCAATGCTAGAAAATGTAGAATGCACTCCACAGAGCTTTTATTTCTGCATTACTGGTTTAGTTATTGCTGTTTCAACAGCTGATTTAGATAGAGATTCCAAAGTGTAGGTATTTAGTTTCTTTTCTAATACTGTGGAACCTCAGTGAAGCAATGGCATGTGTTCTTCTGCTTTCTCTGTTTTAGTTTTTCTTCTGTGATTGATCTTTTCAAAAAAATGAAAAAAAAATATAGTTTAGTGTAACCTCGTCTGCAATAATATCATGCATGAGGGATTGCTTTTGCATCATTAACTGAAGGTCAAAAATAGCCCAACAGTTCATAGCCATCTCTTTGTAAATAGCAAAAAATCAAGGAGAAAAGATCAGCCTTGAACTTCTGAATGATTTTATGTTCCAAACTTCTCTGTCCAATGGTGTGTGTCTGTGACACCTCTCATCATTTTTGCTGCAGAGACAGAAATGCTGCTTTTGTCTTGGGTGAACTCCATTCCATTCCATTCCATTCCATTCCATTCCATTCCAAGCAATGAATAATTCACAGATTATTTGCAACCCATAGCTAATAGATAAGGAAAAGACACTAAGAAGAAGATGCCTTTCTTTTTTTGCCTTTCTTTTCCCCGAAAAGAAAGGTAAAAAATATGCAAATATCCAAATAATAGCACATCATATTTTGAAGTTATGAGGTGGAAAAGTAAACAACTATTCAAGGCTGAATTTCTTGTTGTATAAACTTCCATGTTGGCCACAGATCCTGTGGGAAGCACTTGGTGCTAACAGTAAGCGAGAATATTTTTGGTCAGACGGTTTCACAGCTACAGAGTGACTTGGACACAGTGAATGAAACTTGTTTCTAAATACATGCTATGATGTGTTGCATAGTCCAACCAACTTTTTTCAATCTGTCTTCTGGCATAGAGATATTTGACCACTACTAGATTTCTGGAAAATTACTCATGCTTCAACAACCTTTAGCAAGGGGTTCTTGTTACACTGTGAATTTTGGTAGTGTTACTAGGTCCAGCTGGTCTTCTAAGGATGGAATTTGAATATGCTGAGGATGCTGCATGTTAAGCAGAAATTATAAATATTGTGGGAAAAATTGATTAATATTTTCTTTTTGTTTTTATTAAGAAATAGGCTTATTCCTGTCTCAATCTTTCTATGGCATAAATTCTGAAATACTGAAATAAACATTTATCATAGTTCATTTATTCAGTAACTTGAGATTTTGTTTTTTTTTTCTTTCAGTAACTCCTGGTGAAACTGTTGCTGTGGATACACAAACCAGGGTAACCAAGGAAACCACCACCTTCAAACCAGAAATGCCATCTTCTGTGCTTTTGGAGGTTCCAGCCTTGGCTGACTTCAATAAGGCATGGGCAGAACTCACTGACTGGCTTTCTCGACTGGATCGAGAGATAAAATCTCAGAGAGTGAAAGTAGGTGATCTTGATAACATCAACGACATGATCATCAAACAAAAGGTATGAGAAACACTGAGTTTTCAAGTTGAAAGCCTCATGATCTTTGTTCTGTATTAAATCCTTTCAACAAGGAGCACAGGAGAGATGATAGGCTGCAATACATGTAGTTGTCACTTCAGCTACTTTATCCCATGAACACAATTATTGGGTGAAATGTTTAGATAATTAATTGAGGAGAAAAGAAAAAGTACTTACTATTTTCTCTGGTATTTGAAGCAGATCTCTCTATGTTTCTGTTGCTTGTGCTGTAAGAGTATTCAAGCCAATGGCTGAAATATAAACTTCATGAGAATAAAAGAATTGCATAGTAAGCTCCAGGTTGCCAGGAAGAAGACGACCCTGTTTCACACCTTTTCTTATGTTGCTTCTTAATAACTTTCTGAGAGCCTTACATGCTGCCCAGTTTATCAAAGGCTCCTCAGTTGTCTTAACAAAAAGAGCAGCTCATTAATGCAATTGTTTTTTCAGCAAAACTGCATCACTGCATCACCTACCTTTGAAAACACAGAAAAACAAGGAAATAAATGTTTTTGGAGAAAAAAAGGCTAAATTTTAGCTACTCAGTAGCAATAAAAGTAATTTTGTATTATAGAGCTCTAAAGTAATTACCTGCCTTCTAGATTTAGCATTGTTCAATATAAAAGATTTGCCTTACCTGCACAAAACTTTTCAGTGCTAAATTTCCATTCAGTTCAATTCTAAACTGAGTTTAGGATTCCCAATTATAAGATTCTGTTGTTTTTTCTCATAATCTTCCTCCTCATAAAAAAAATCTGATTTATCGTAAGGAAGATATTGACATTCTTCTCTTTGCTTAAGCTAGAAATAGAGGGCAAAAATGTATCCATTTTATTGAGGCTCTGTACTGAGACATTTTAAAGAAAATATGCTGATGTCTCATGGGATTATTTTTGCTGGTTTTCTTTTACTTCCTTTTCCCCCCAGTGCTTTAAACTATTTTTGAGAAATTTGGCTGCCTTATCTTCTGTATGATGAACATGTTAGTTTCATCTTGATTAATGATGATTATATTTGCTAAGTAGAATTACATACTGCTTCATTATTAAAATATCCTTAAAATAGAATGGATAAAAGTGATAATTCCAGTGCCATCTGCACAGGGAATTAGGTTAAAATAGTCGTTATATCATTTGGGAAGGTTGATGGCCAACCTTTATCTTTTAGTGATTTGCAGTATAATTTTGGTTTTAAAATTTTATATTGTTAAATACTTTGTTCAGCATTATTCAGTTTTCTTACTTATACCTCACTTTAGCATTTTATTCTGGCAGGCAAAAGCCATAGTTTGCTTCCTTCTGCAGATGTGTTTTACTTAAATATGAGATCAAATTATTAACTCTTCAGAATTTCAGTTAATATTATGTATGTTTTAAAATTAACTGCTTTGAATTTTCATTTTATCTTAGTTCAGGGTAAAATATTTTAACACTACTGCAGTCTGTTCCTGGCTGGGTAGCCCTGTCTCTTTTTTTGATAGCATGCTGTGCTGGTAACAAAACCAGCAGGGAAACTCTTTTTTGTCATGCTTACTTCTCTAATTGGCTGTGCAACAGAATGTGACATTTAATATATTCTCTGATGAAATGGAAGAACCAAAGTCTATATATAGACTGCAGCTCTGTTAGCTGTCTCCCTCTTCTCCAATGATCATCTGAATATCACTTAATACATGGAAATGAATGCCATGAAATATTTCATTCTGCTTGTAAATCTATCACTGGATTATTAGTTGAGATTAGGATGGGCAATTTTTTCAAAGCTGACAAAAAAATTTTCAGGTTTCTAAAAAAAAAAAAACCAAAAAACCGACCCTTCTTTGTAATGAATGGAGTGTCTGCAGCAGTCTGTGAGCTGATGAAGTTGGACATGTGGGTATTTGACTAATTGGAAAAGTCATGCCAGATATGATCTAAGTTGGAAATCCAAAAGTAGTGCTTACCTCCCCTGATCTGTGCATTCCATAGAAGATTACAGGGATATTTTTCCTGTGGCTATAATTTAAAAGTCATTGGAAGTCACCACACTGCATCGTGGTTTATTCAGAGAGTTTATTGCATCTTTACAGGTACCTCAGTAAGATTTAATGAAAGTTCCATCCTTGTAGATTGACCTGATTTTTTAAAATCTGTTCTTAGACTTTAGGTGTAAAATACCATCTGAACACAGCCAAATACTTCCCTTATAAAAATGCATCATTACAGAAATAAATGCTTAAAGAAAGCTGTTTCACTATAAAACATCTCTAGCTACTCACCCAGAATTTAGAATGCTTCAAACAGCTCATCCTGTTGTTGTGTTATCAAACCCTTACTGGGTGTGGGTTTTGTTTCCATTTCATATTTCATTCAAAGCAGAGAGCCACATTTCTAATAGTAAATTGCAACGTCAGAGCAAACATTTTAAAAGGAAAGAAATCCCATATCCTGGCAGTGTACGTAACAGGCCATTTTCCAAATCATTCAGGTAAAAATGAGTGACCTGAGGTTGTCCTTTCTTTCACAGCAGCCTGTAATGTTGTTGAAGCTCCATCTCTGAGGTCATTGTGGTTAAGTTCTCTTCAATCTGATTGTATAAAGGATCACAGCCACTAACTTTGCCATAATTTTCCTCCATAAAAATTTAAGACACCATTAGCCCTCACTTGAACTTTGCTTGGAGCTGATCTCAGTGAATTGGCGCTCCTGTGTGAATAGCACATACACGGGTTAATTATAGGATAATAAAACTCAAAAAAGACAACTATTTTTAAAAAAGGCTTATTTTAGTGGCAGCTTCCCCTTAATGAAAGAAAAAATAGAAACTAAATTCTCCTAAGTGGTGCACATAATATATAGTAAAAGTAGTGTACTAAAAGAGTAGCATAATGATTGCTCATTTCTCATATCTATGGTAAATCTTTCAGTCAAATGCGTGGTATACTTCAAACAAGTGCATTACCTATTTTAGTCATCTATGATTGTGTATAAGTATTTAAACTCTATATAATTAAACTGAAAGATACTAAAAAGTGTGAGGTAAAGATATTTAATACTAGCATTAGTGTCATCTGTGTTTTCATTAAATGAAAATTATTATATTTTTCTCATCTGCTTGAAGATGCCTTGGCAGGCTGACAAGACTCATGTTTTTTCTTTAGATGAGAAATAATGCAAGTAAAGTTCATGGGAAAGTTCATGTCTGTATAATATGCCATGAGGTAGGGAGGTGAGGAACACAATGAACTGTGGTTTACCCAGTTTCTTCAATTCACTGTCCTTACTTCAAAACAATCAACATCATTTATATTTGAAGATCAGGTGGGGGTTCTTCATAAAAGAGAAAATTGTGATGAACAGGATGATGAACTCCAATTTGCTACATTTTAGAAAAATGGAAACCTTACTTAAGATGCCAACAAGCCTTTGCTCAGAAATTCTGCTTTGGCATTGTATTTTGCAACAGGAATAGATTTCTACTGAAAGTAGTGAATCATGGAGGCTGTGCAAAGCTTCAAGGTAATTAACAATGCTGTTCAAAGAGATCAGGTACTATAATCTCCTTAAATTTTGAATTATGTCCATGGATTTTGCCAAGGTATGCTGTCCATCCAAATTTTTTGAAACATACATAGTTGAAAGCGTGGCTTCTTTATTGCACTGGATGAACATAGATTTTAATTAGTAAAAGCTATTAAGTATTATATGAATGGGACTGCAATTTTTTATACCTGTTTTTACTCCTTGATTCTAAGAGTTGAATAGGTTGAATCATCACTTTTAGGTGCAGTAGAGGGGACTAATCTGAAAAAAAAGTATTTATTAGAATGAGACCAACCTAGTTACTGAGAATTTTATGCAAAGAAGAGGAAAAGATTCTTTCAGGACGGATGACTTGTGTCATCCCAGAGTAGTCAACCAAAAAGATGTAGTGAATTTATTTCTGTCTAATTAATTTGTCACTTATTCAAAGAAAGGTGGGTTTGATCATCTGTCAGTTGGAGAAGTAAACAAAACTAGAATGAGGAAATGTTTTCACTTTTAATTGTAATTGATTTTTCTATAGTTGAGAATCTTTTCCAGATGATGGATAGTAAAATAACAGTTAAGGAAAAATATTTGTTTATAAACTGCAGAAAAAAGAGTGGGCTTAACTTATGTTTCTCTTGTCTGAGTATTTTTTATCTATCCTTTCCCATGGTTACATGTCATGCATTTTATTATACAACTAAATGTGCATTTTCATGTAAAACCTTACAATTAATATCAACATACATCAGAAGAATGGGAAGTTTTCTGTCCAAACTGTGTTCCAACATCCATTTTTGTGGAAATATAAATATAGTTTTCCATACTTAAATCCTGTTATTACAGAAGCAACTGTTAGTTCCAAATTAAAATTTGCAGTTCTGCATTACTGGGTGTGAATCAGTGTACTCTAGATATGCCTGTATTGAATGAGAAGTTGTAGTTACAGACAGAGGCTTTTGCTCTGTCCATATAGCTGATGTTAGAAGTGTGAGTAGGCAAGGTGGAGTCTTCACCCTTTTGGCTGGTGTACTTTAAGGTCTACAGAACTTTGCAGAAGTTTCATTTTAGTGACAAATGCATGAAAAGATCCATGTATCCTCATATAATGTACTGTAAAAGACCATGACAGAAGATTTTACACTTGGATCTGAACATTTCCAGTTCCTGTGATGTACTTAAAGGGAAAATTTTGTTAGTCCAGAGTCCAAGTGTGGTGCCAGTAAGTTGAGAATTTACATTCACACTTTCTGAGTCAAACTTCAAGAGCACATTTCCCCATCCCTTGCTGTGTGCTGTCATGATGCTTTGAGGGTTGTTTTCAAATCTTGTAGGATCTTTCTTCCTATGAATACACAACTGCAGACATTCCTTGTGTCACTGTTGGACCAGGATAAACTATCCTGATAAAGCAGGGCTGGTGCTGAAACTGATTCTGCAGCATGTTGGATGGTTCACTGGCATTTTTGTGCATCCTCTCTGAAACCATAACCCTACAGATGACTTCATGCGTTAAAGGTTGTGCAAAACCTCACTTACCTCTATGAAATTTACCATGGGATATAACTGCTCAGGAGACACTATCATTATTTTATGTCTATTTCAAAGTGTTATTGCTATTGTATTTAATAAGAGATATCTAGTGGAATTCTTCTTTTATGCTGTCATGCTGTTAGACTTCTGAAATTACTTCTAATTTATGAAAGTACCAGAAATCTGGTTTCGGTTTCTGAAGTGAATAAAAAAACTAATAAATGAACAGATTTCTAAATATATTAATTTATTATTATGAATTTAAAATTACAAGGTTTGTGGTCCTGAAATGCTTTTCTTTTTGCAGAATAGAGGAAAATGAAAAAATGCCTATCAGCCTTCCAGTTTCTTTCTAAAGGTCAGAAAATGCACTAGGATGCTCTAGAGGGCCTGGAAATCTGAATCTTTAAAGGGAAAGGGAAGAAAAAAGATCTATTCATTGGAAAATTGGACCTCAAGGGATATAGAATATGTGTCAGGAGACTGGTTTTTTAATATTTTGTTGAACAAAAAGACAGCTGATATTTTAAACTAGCTTGGCCAGCTCATTACTGTGTGTTGCAGAGTATATTTGTTTTCTGCAACAGTAAAAAAAAAAGTCTAAATACTTTGTTTTGGAGTGTGATTAACAGCTATTTCTTTATTTCTCTATTATGTTAATTACCAGGACATGCATAAAAGTTGTACCTCTAAGGATCTGATTCTAAACTCATTGAAGTAAAAGAGATACTTTCATCATTTTTCAATTAGTTTTCAGTCAAGCTGTAGACCAACATCCAAACAAAAACAATATAACAGTTGTACCTATAGATAACATTCCTCTTTTTGCTTTTATTGGCCTATTTTGAAATAATTTGAGGGTTTTTTTTTTTTTTTTTTCCAATTCTGGGCAAAGATAAATTATCATGATGAATATGACTGGCCTCCTGTTCAGCAGGGAAATTATAAGAGTGTAGCAACTCAGTTTTGTTTGCATCAATATGCTGAGTATTAGAAGTATCAGCTTTTCATTAGGGCTGCACTTTTTCAGTAGCAATTTTTTTTTAAATTTCTGACTCTAATCTATGCTATAAGTATAAATTACCTTTCCATCAACACTGGATCTTACATGATCTACTTTTTTTGACCCAAATCATGCTTTCATTTTGTGCTTTTATTCCAACAGTATGTTCAGCTCAGAGACCCTGCTGCAAGAGCTCCTCTACAAATGCACCATGGAAAATTCATACCATGGGCATAGAAAGGGTTTTACAGTTGTGTGCTGCCCACAGGGACATAGGAAAATCCTGCTGTGCTGGAAAGTGTAAAAAACCTCCAAACCCTCATGAGTTCTATGTGTGCCCAACCAGCATAAAAATGCCTAACTAGATTCTGGGCTGAATTTAACACAGCCCTCACCAACATGCTGAGGGAAGGGATCATTCCTCTTTAATCAACCTGTGGGAAGCATCTGGAGTTTTGTGTCTGATTTGGGCTGCCCAGTGTGCAGGAAAGACACGCAGGGAGTCCAGTGAGGAGCCAGCAATGTGGTCGGGGGCAGGAGAGCACTTGCTAAAGAGAGACTTGATAAACGAGGAGGGGCTGAACTGGGCTTGCTCAGCCTGGACAGAGCCCAGGACAGGCTGCTTGCTCTCTGCAGCGGTGAGATGGGAGTTTGCAGAGAAGATAGAGCCAGACCCTTCTCAAAGGTTCCCAGCAGAAGGATGAGAGTCAACAGACACATGCTGCAGCAAAAGGAATTCTGATGGAATATTAGGAGAAAAAATGTGCATGATGAACATCAAGAAACATTGGAACAGGCTGTCCAGAGATGTCAAGGATTCTCCATCCTTGCAGATATTCATCACAAACCTGCATAGAGCCTTGTGTGACCTCTGGATGTGACTCTGAATTTGGCCATATTTGAGCAGTAGCTGAGCAAAATTATCTGCAAAGGTGACTTCCAAGAAAAATTATTCTGTCATTATATATAAATGCTGTTCTCAAATATGGATTCTGTGCCCTATACCTTGTCAGTGAAACATGCTTTAAATGAAGGAAATCATGGCCTTATTTCCTGCTTTGTAACCCTCCCACCTCAGCTGTGATTTTCTTTAAGGACTGGAGAAGTCCTGTTAAAATTCAGACACATTTTTTTAGGTTTTAAATAGTTGTGAGAATCTGCTAAGACAGTTACACAAATTTTAGGGGGCTTTAGTTTTGTACCAATATTGATATATATTATTCGAAATAGTAACAAAAAAAATATATGAGTGGACCTGGTTTTATTCAGAAATTGTGGGAAATAGAAAAGCAGCTTGTTTCTTAATAATGATGCAATGTATAAAATTCTAATCTAGTTGGAATCATAAAATGCAAATTAAAACTAGGGGGAACAATTGTATATTTGCTCATTTAATGTGTAAGGAGATGGTGTTCCTCTTCAAGAAATAAGTTTTCTTCTGTATGAAAATAAAAACATCAAATCCCAGAAGACCTCCCTAATGAAGCTGATCTTGAAACACAGTTCTTTTATGTGGAAAAGAAAATGACCCCAGAATTTAAACTAAAAAAATCTGCAATCTTGAAATCTGCCCAATTGGTTTCCCAATGTGCCAAGGGTATCCTGATACTTCCATAAACACATCCAATAATGAAATAGATTTGGGGTTTTGCTAGCAGATGGACAATTCCCTCCCGAGGCAGAACAGCCAGCAGTGTCATTATCATCCTTTCTCATGAAGGGATTGTTTAAAGAAATGTCACTAGCTTTTAAAAAATGCAGTATAAGCTTTATAATAAGTAGTTTCTAGTAACTTAGCTCTACTGCAGTAAGCACATTTCTTGGAATTTCGTTTTCTCTTTTCCCAGTAGAATTCTATGACAATTTTTTTGCACTTAGAGAAGCTCTCATGGAGAGTTCTCAGTTGATTTACATGTACATATTGTTTTATAACACTCACGTTAAGTAATAAAAACCATTCAAATAAGTACTTTACTCAAATGTAAGGAGACAAACATCTTAACTCACTCCAGTGCAACATTTAAATTTTGTGCAGAACTGCTTACAAGTGAAAGGAAAAAAAATTAAAAACATTGTAAGAGAGGCTTAAAGGCATATTTTTATTCAGGAGCACCCATTTCTTGAAAAATACTCTCTATTCCCTAACCATTATACACAATTTATTTTTTTCATGTGCCCCACCACTAGCTGTGTGGTGTCACTAGATTTAGGGTAAATAAACAGTAAGTTCCTTTGGTTCTGGGAAGGCAGTGAAATAGCGGGGGATAGAACTGCATCTTGTGAAGTTGATACTATGGGAGGAGAGAGGAACACTGTGCTTGGAATTTGTTTCCCTTGCTCCACCTTCTTCACCTTTGTGGAACATGGCCTGCTCTCTGCTGCCTGGATTCCCCTTTGGCTCTTCTTTTCTTCAGCATATTCTCCTAAATTGAATTTTGTATGCAGAAGATGAGGTCAAAATATCTGATTTTGTCTGATTTTGTCATCTAACATTTCTTAATGATGTGCAACGTGCTGAAGAAGCCTTAGATTCTAGCACTTCTTTTCCTTTCACTAGTTGGGGATGGTGGGGGATAGGGTTTTATGTTTATTTTTTTCTTTTGTTTGATATAGATTAAATAGAAGTAGAATTTGTTTTGTTCAATATCCTTCATTACTGCAAAAAAGAAATTTAAAAAATATTTGCTGACAGAAAATTTACAGTGTAAATAGAATATTAATTTTTCAAGTGAAGACTGCAATGAGATCCTAGAAAATGGCTCAATGCACATGCAGCTTAAAATACAAAAGTACTTCTACTAAAAACAATAGGACAGTTTTTCTCAAGAAAGAGACATTAAAGTATTTTTCTGAATTGAAACAGAGAATTCAGCTCTCCATGCAATCATGTGCTGAAGGAGTACTTAATTAAAAAAACCCTGGTTTTGTAGTAAGTGTGGGCCATTTCTCCAGGCTCTCATCTGTCTCTGTAGCCAGCTGATACAATAAGCAAGGTAACAAATCAATCTCAGAACTGTATTCTGCTGCTTCTGTGGACCATTTTTCTTACTGAGCTAAAAGATCAATTTAAGTGCTCCCCATGGCACTCCTAATGGTCAGGTGTTTTCTGCCTACAGGAAGGATTTTCTCCAGCCAAATATGAGATTCATACATGAGATTTAGTCACTTCAGCCAGTTCCTAAGTTCCATTTTCATGCTTCTGGATTTGTCAGATTCTCCAGATGAATTGTTAAATATGGAATTCACCCTGGCTTTCATGCAGTGAGGTGAGGGGGATTGTGTCCTGGAATGGATTCTCTCTCTCAATACACAGGCTCAGGTACAGATACCTACCTCCATTTAGTCTCACTCATCTCCACCCTGTGGAGGAGCAGTTTTCTGCTGGAAAGAGCTAGAACATTCCACTGGGAATGAAGCAACTCAGTGATTGTCCCCAGCAGGATTCCTGGCACAACCCTGCAAACCAAGCACTTCTCCTGTAATGTGGAACAGCCAGTCCCCACCATTTGTTAGCACGAATAAGCTTCTGGATATCCAGACCAAAGGCACTGATTTTACTCCATTGGGACACTGAAAAACTCCCTGATTTATCTCTCTTCCTCTATCCCTTTTTTTTTTTCACCCCTGAAGGCCACAGTTCCAAGTTTTAGTTTAATTTGATTTTCATATTGAAAAAACCGAACCCAACCCCACAAAACAAAACTACAAAAAATAATGTTCTAATATTAGCAATGGTGAAGTGAAAAGCTGTATTTTGATACTGAAAGTGGCTTCTTTTTGATGTTTTAACAGAACAGCTTGACACTTTCCTTCTGTGAGAAACAAAACATTAGGATCAGCAGTTGTTTCTAATTAGAGGAGAAGCTGGTTTTGATATTTTAGGAAAAAATGGTTCTAAGGTAACACAAATACCCTGTTTTATTTTTCCTTCATGTTCAGAGAAATATCTGTTATGTTTTTTGACCAAAAAGCAAAGAAGTTAAAAGGAAGAAATAATAAGCAGAAGGTGAATTTAAGCATTTTCCTCTTTGTGGGAAGAATGATGGTTTTTGGGCTATTGCAAGTTGCCAGTTATGTCTCACTGCATATGTCATGGAATCTTTTATTCAAACAGACAGCTTTGAAGGTGGCATGATGAGTGATGATATCTCAGGGTAAATGTCCAACCTTTTGACATATGTTTGACCATTTTCCTTTCTGCTATTTAATCAGTGTGTCTTAAATTCCTGCTGTGCATTGGGATCAACACTGATAACATTTTAAAATGTTATTATAAATCCTTCTACTCCTTCATATGTGGTCCATATGGCATAATATTTCTGATGAAAACTGGTATATGTGGCACTCCTATAATGTCATTCAGATGTGGGGTTGAGCTCTGACAGAGTGGTTGTGTTTTGCAAAGAAATGATGGTACATCAGAACACATAAAAACTATTGGCTTTTTTGCTGGTACTGTGATTTTGGGTGGGGCTTCCTCCCCACCTGGACCTGTCATTGAGGCATGTGATAAAAAACAACACTGATGCTAGGGAACCACATTATATCTGTACTCACTAGGTAACAACTGTGAAAGCTTGGCATCAAAGTGCTGTGAGACAGTTGATAAAATCAACTCCCTCAGCCATTTGTATTTTGTATTCCTTGACTAATTTAGAGGCAAAAAAAAACCCCAAACAAACTAAATTCAGTACATATTTACTAAAGAGGATTTCCCATGCACTTTTTTACACTCTCTGTCCTTTAGAGGCAGCAGAATCTGAACTGGGGCTGAACCAAGTGGCCCTTCTGGTCAGTGACTGTAATATATATATATTGGGCCTGATGTTATGAATCCAAAAATATCACTTCTGTGTTCCTGTACGAAGGGTTCCAGAGCTACACAAACCTGCAATATAATCCACAACAGACACTGTTGACATGATTGATTTAGAGACAGAAGGGTTCGCAGAAAAAAAATAGTGGTATTTTGTGCATTTAAATTATAGTACTGATAAGGTGCATGTGGATGAAAAAAACTTTCAACCAGGTAATTGCAAGTAATTTCAACCATGTAATTCCAGCTTGGATGAAAAAACTTTCAACCAATTTTAGCCAGGATTCTGATCATTGTTCTGAATTTGAGCTGAGCAAAAAAGGTGAAATTGTCTCACTTGTCTTGTGATTATGGTTAAGAGAAGACAAGAAAGATGGATTAAATGTAGGTGGAGAGGAAAGGGTAGGAAAACCAATGTAATTCTTGAATTGGAAAAGTTTGCAAGACTCTTAGTTTGTCTTCTCTAAGACATAGTTGTATAAAGGTCTGTTTTGGTGAAGTGCAAAAAATTCAGAGAAGGAGAAAAATTTGTAACATAGAAATGCTCTTGTTTTTTATCTAGATTAGTATATGCAAATTTAATATCACCATATTTCCCTCCCCCATCTCCTCCTCTTCCTGCTAGACTGCAGAAGTATTTAGGTCAAACATCAACTGCCTTCTGAGAAGGATATCTTACAAGTATCTTTCTTTGACTCTTTCTAGCCAAATATACTGAGATTAAGGAATATTTTTCATATTTAAACTTCTATTCAGTCATGTTAGTTCATTTTGTTTATTAGTGTCTATGTTTTTATTAATTTTGTTTCCCAATATTTCTTATCAAGGTGTGATTAATCTATTTTACTTAATTATGATGGGTTTTGTATGAATTTAATAATTTTGTATGTCTCTAGTAATTAGAATGGTTTATACATAAGCCAGAATTGTAAGTGGAATCTAAGGGAAATGTGCACGTGACTTTTCATTTCCTTGGGTGCTCATTATCCAATTTCTTTGAAATTCTTTCATTAGCCAATCTTAAAATCACAAATCTTAATTAAAATAACAGGACAGCCTTTGGAGACCTCTTAGCATAGAATACAAAGCATTTAGTTCTTATTACGAGAAAATTGGGACTTTTCCACTCTAGGGTTCACAGGAAATGTGTTCTCTTGACTTCATGTTTCATTGTATGCCCGTTTCTCAATTCCATGAGGTATGTGATCATTGTTAGGCTTTGCTGTAGAGTTGGTCCTCAGGGATGCTATTAAAGAATATATAGGATAAATGATTCATCATCCTGTTTTGAATGATGGGTAAATCACCATTTATATTTTCCTTTTGAACCCTCTTTCCTTCTACTGCCATTGCATAATAAGACTTTTTCACTGTAATTATCATTTTCAGCACAAAATCCATATAAATAGCAGATTTTTTTTTTACTACTATCTCAGAAAGAGAAGAATGAACAGCAGGACTCATTTCCAGTTCCCTGTACTTCTAAAGAATTGTAATGGATTATTAAAAATAATGTGAAAACAAGCACTTTTTAACAATGCTCAACAGAAAATGATCATCTTTTAGTGCTTTGCAACTGATGCTTCTCCTTGGAGTCATTCTGACTTCATTTCAATCTGCCTCTGTAGCTATTTTTTCCTTTCTTTTCCAAATTAATTTGAATTTTGCCTGTGAGGGATGCAGTGTTAGGAAGGTAACACAGCACAGAGGATGCCAATCCCTGTAAGGGTTGACCATGACAAACTGTTCCTGGGCAGCAACCTGCTGCCAGTGCTCTGTCTGCTGGTGCTCCTCCCGTCTGCTGCTTGTCTGCTGCTCTGGGCAGGGAAAGAAAGAAAAAAAGAAAAAGAAAAAGAAAAAGAAAAAGAAAAAGAAAAAAAGAAAATCAAACTGGGAAGAGGTTCATTGAAACAATTCAGAAATAAATTTTAAGCACCACAGAGGTTAAATGTTAAAACTAGTTTTTAGTTCTAATTTTTATGGTCTGCACTGAAGTAAAGTTCAGACAATGAGAGATGGAAATAACTGTACTTACTATAATATGACTATAATTTCTCAGAACAATTTCTATTATGTTTGATAAGAACTTTCGTTTTTAGAGGCTTTTAGATAAAGTTAAGTGTTCACATCCATGTGGAAAGCTGCTTTTCATGAGAAATTAGTTGAGAAATGTAAGAGAGTTTTTTAACAGATTCAGCCACAATTCTGTTTGGCATATTACCAATGATCCAGGAAAATACTCTGTTACGAATCTGAAATATTCTGGTGTACTTTTTAGTATTTCTTAATATCCAGCTCTCTCAATTAAATTATTCCATTGGTCTTAAATATCTCTAAAAAGGCAGGCATCTGTGTATGTCAGTCCTTTTGTGTTTGATGGGAACATCTAGGAGACTGATCTTTTTCTATGCAGTAATTCTTAATGTTTAAACTTCACTTTCTTAATTTGCTATGGTTTAATGCAAACTACTCAGTCATTAAAAATAATGACGCAAAAAAGAATCTGAAAACATTATTTAAAATTAAGATCTCCATAACAGAAATCTGGTTGAATTTACACTCCTATGGGAGAGAAAAGAGTAATATTTTGAAGCATATTAACTAAATTTCAATTTACAATTCAGAAAAAACTCACTACTTTGGAATTGTCCATGAACATGTAGACGGGTTTTTTCTTTTCTTTTTTTTTTCTTTTTCTCTTTTTTTGTTATTTTAATAAGTGAATAGGAGAGACAAGACTGTGTGTACAGCATTTTACAGGAAAAGGAGGGGACGGGAGGAGGCAGGATGTTAAAAAGATGTTCCCAGATATTTTCATCCACTCTTACAGACTGTGTGTTGCTGACCATAATATGTACAAAAAGGAAAGAAAGTATATTCCTCAGAACAAACTTGAAATTTCGCTGGTTTATATACCCACTGCCTCTGAAAAATTAGATTTATAATGTGTAACAAATTATACATCAAATTACATCACCTAGATGCAGAGATTTTTATTATCCTTGCCGTCTTTTCTGCCTTATTCTCATTTACCATTGATACCTGTCAATAAACCATAATCTGTGGACACTTTTTAGATGAGTTCTTAAGGAAGAGACTTGTAAACCATGCAGGACAGGGATCCCATCTTCATATCCTTTTAAATATTATTTAGACACTGTAGATTCTATTTGAGAAAACCCAACATACCTAACATGCATTAATTGTTTTGATCATATTTTAGCCACAATAAAAATTCCTGGCATATCTCACTGAGTAATGAAAAAATCATTTGTAATTCTTATTCATAGACACAAAATTGGGGCAGATCATAGCAAAAATGATTGTTTGTTTCCTGCTACTGAAATGTTAGATGAGTTATCTCAGACTTCCAGACCATTTGGCCATCAGAGATGAGACTGTTATCTGTTCTGACATTAATCTACTTGCAATGGCTACTTTGGTGCACAGTTTCAAAATGACAACATGCACAATGCATCATAATTATGTCCCTTTCAGGAATAACATTTGCAGAAAGATTTCTTGAATGTAATAAAGTGTCTCTGCATCTGTGGAAGCTAAAAATAGCCTTTTTAAAGATGTGATTGCAAGGGATGTTTCCCAAATTATTGCATGGGGTTCACAATATGTTTTTAGGGGTGATAAAATGCAGAATCATATGTATGCATAATAGGCAGGCAACATTCAGTGTAAATTCAATCAAGAATGAAATGCTATTACGTGCAAACACCTCCTGGGCTTGTGCAGAGGTAATGGAGCATATGAAATAGATAAAGTGACAGCCAAGAGAGGAAGAAGATATGTGACTTTCCCTACAACTTTGTTTAATAAAGCTTTCAACATACATTGTGGATATAATGTGTTGTATTCTCTCCATCCAAATCACCTTAGTTTTTATTCCATGCATTTTGTAGACTGTAATTTGGTGATAATGGCTTCTTCGCACAGCCCAGGAAAGATGAACAGGAGTAACAAAGTCTATTAATAAGAGAATGTGCATGTCCTTCCCAATACAGAGATCTTGAGTGGGTCAGGAAGAAATTAGTATTTTGCTTGTAAGAAACATCACTAAGTATTCAGTATTGAATATTTAGGGAAAATATATATGAGAAGGCTGATTATAAGCCACTCTGTGTAAGAGCCAGGTGAAAAGAGTTACCTATTTTCAGCCTTTCCTTGTTATATGCTTATTTCTTCTGTGAAACATGCTTTATGAAATCTGTAGTCCTTGAAGTTTGTCCTGTTCATTATCAGTGATTTTGATTCAGTGGGTTTGGTCTATGTTGTGAAGTTCCAAGCCACACTGGCTGAGTGAGGAGCAGATTTTTATTGCTCTGCCTGAGAAGGGCTGCAACTGCAACATGGTTCAGGGACTCAGGATGTGATCTCCTTTCCCCCTGGCTGTAGTTGGGAGAAATCTCTTCAGACATGGGGAATTTATGTCCTTTTTCTCCCTAAAGGGATATGCAGTTGAATTCTCAGATGAACCATTCATGTTGTCTCAATCTTGCCAATATTTTCAGATTTTCTCACTTCAGTGGAAATTTGTGATGACTAAATAATTGGAATATGATGCAGTCATGGAAAGCATTTTAATATGTATTGTGTTTATTTTTTTTTTACTCCTTGATTTATCTAAAAGTCAAGTGTTTGGAGACTCTTCTTAGCAGCAGCTAGAAAATATGTATTAGTAATATAAATAATATATTATGCCAACATAGTAACAAATCAAACTCTTCCTGTTTACTACTAAAAGAATATTTATTTATAACACTACAGATTTCCCTATAATTTAGAAATAATAAAAAAAAATCTTACATAGGATTTGGCATAAATTTGAATGAGTACAGCATTGCTCTTAATAAATATTTTGCATCTCACATAACTCTCTATTTGCAACAACAGATATTTCAGTATTTTAGGTTACAGAATTTGTATTTTATGGAGCTATAACAAATACAAGAACAAATAGGTTTCAAATGTGACTAAAAGAGGGTTTTATCACACTTGAGAGCATAATGCTTTACTGAATCAAACCATCATTCTTCTGTCTAACCCAGGAAAATGTCTCTGGTGGTGACATTAGGGCAGGTTGAGCAGGGAGGATGTATCAGCCTGGCTGCCTTCTGCTGAACGTTATCCTTGTACTTCCCCATCCACAACATCCTCAGCTCTTGGATTTGGGACATCAGGAGTCCCTGTAGCATCTGTTTTTCACCCTATTGTCCCTGAAGTTGCCTAATCCCTCTCTGAAACTGCTGATTCTTTTGGCCCTCACGATGTCCTATGAGCAAGCTCTATATAGGCAGTAGCTGCTATGAAAATGAATACTTTTTTTTTCTCTTCTAAAGCAGTTTCTACTGCAATAATGCAGCATACTCCTGCCCACTGTCTTCTGTCTTTAAATGAAATACACATTGAGGAGTGAAATTTTTATTGTATGTAACGTCATCAGGTTTCCTAAAACTTTTTCCTGAAGGATTTTATTAAAAAACCCCTTTACATAGGGTTTATATCTCTAAAGAAGCTTCTTGAACAAAAAGCTAAGGCAGCTGTGGGACACCAGTTTCAAATCCTGGTGCTGGAGCTGTAGGATTGAAGCTGTGCACTGTGGTCACATCTCCTGCCCTTGCAGCCTCTCAGATTTCCCTCCTCACAGGCAGGTTGTATCACTCCTGATTACAGACCCATGTCATTCTTCAGGCCTGGAATATAATCTCTGGGTTGTTTTTTAGATTAGGTTATTAGTCTTGTCTTATTTTGAAGTACTTTTTGGTATATAATGGGATTCCAACACCAACACAGCCTTTCTTTCCTGTATTATTTGCATCTGTATGTTACAGTGCACACTTTACTATTATTCTGTCACCAAACTTCTGAGAAATTATGTCAGCTAAAGTAAAACAAGCTCTTCATGCCTTAGCTAAGAAATTGAGGCCAGCATTTTTAACAGAATTAAAAATAGAGAAAATTAAGTGCTAGCCTGCCATTTTGCACTGTCATTCCATAAAAAATATCATACTACAAAGGAACTGCAATGGAAAAGATAGGCCAATTTTAATGTCTGAGATAACTTTGAGGAAGAAACAATGTAGTAATTCTTCTTATTATTGGCAGTCTTATTTTAGACATTTTCCAGGTACTGTTTCCCATCTTTCCCATTTTGTCTTTCTTCATTGTTATCAAGTAGTCAAAATAAAAGCTGAAAGAGTATCACCTCTAAGAAATGTAGATGACCATGCTTTTATTCTAACCAACATCAAAAGTTCTATAGAAAATGAGGCTATAAATTAGCACAGGGGTCTATTTATTCTCTGTGCTGGTTTTGTAGTTGGCTCTTTTTTCACAAAGGAATGGTAAGTATACTAAAAAAGTCTTGAATGAGATTTGAAATTCTTTGCAGTCCAGATTTTTGTATCAGGCAGGATCAACTAGACAGATTATTTCTGACCAGTTTCTGTCTAACCTACTCCATAAGATTTTTTGTTCTCTGTATCTTTGCAGAATTCTTTTCCCACCACTTAGCAATCCTTTGCAGTCAAAAGATGTTTGTTTCCATCCTTAATGTCCCCTGATTCAATTTAAGCCAATTATGTGACCACAATGAAAATTGAGAACAGTTTACTCTCTCTCAGCAATAACCTCATATACTTGAAGGGTGGTACTTCAGTTCAATTTTCTCTAGACAAAACAAATCCTGGTCCTTAAAATCTCTACCCTTGCTTCTAGATTAGTGACCATCTGTCCAGCCATTTGCAACCCATTCCAATGCTAATCCAGTTTCCCAGCTAGTTATTTTAATGCCTTGGACTTACTGATTTCTCAGGTTTTTTGAGATTTCTTTTAATTGAATTCCTTTTCTCACATTCTTGCTGCTGGTTGGTTTTTGCATCATTGTAAATATAAAAAATCTATGCTCTGTTCCATCAACCAATAATAGTGATTAATATCCGAATAATGATGTGTGTAGCTTCACTTGATATTACCTTCCTATGGAGTGTATTCAAGTTATTGGGGTTTTCCCCATCAGTTTAATTTCCATTCACATTCAAATTTCCTGCTTGTGGTAACATCATCTAGGCAGTATTGGAATCCCTGCTGTGGGCATCAGGCACAACTTCTACCTATGGTTCACTGTTGATAAATCTTACAGCTCTGGATGAAGAGAAATGCAGTTGCCCTCTCATTCTTTACTCTTGATAAATGGTTGGCTGTGTTACTTGTTACTATTTTCCCTTCTCAAAGGTTGTTTAATCATATTTTCTAAAAATGAGAGAGGAAAAATGCACCTAGAATTTCCTGGGTAGTTTTCTAAGCTTCTTTAAGAAGAGAGGTATATTCATCCATTGCAGATCCTTAGATATAACTACTAATACCCACGAGGTTTTTTGAGCCAGTTCCTGAGTATTATAGCTGAAATTCATGAGCTGTCACATCAGAATTCATATTGAGTTAGATAAGAACGATGTCACACCAATAACAAAGTTAGCAGTGTTTGTTTATTGTCTTTCACACAGAGACCTTCTGCCCTGAAGCTGTTAACATAAGTATTAGTGCTGGAACAAACCTTTTTTCAGATTCACTTCAAAAGTTTCAGTAACTGCTTTATTCTGTTTGGGTAAAAATATTGAAGCAAAAGAAGTTTACAGACTTTATGGCATCTACAAGAATAATCTCCACCTTGTATAACATTACTGAAGAGAAATGAGCTATAGATTTGAAACTCTTGCTTCCATCAGGGGATGACAAAGACTGTGGATAATAGTAAAAAAATATGTTTAGACTCTCTGTGATGGTTGTAGTCCTTATCCAAATATTGGCTATTGTTTTATATTGCCTGTATGTATAAATGTGTGCGAGCATGTGTGCGAGCATGTGTGCATACATATCTACATTTTAGGTACACATATTTCTTTCCTGGTAGAAGATATAAAGAAGACCACAATCAAAATAAATCAAAATAAATTATCAGGTAGTTACAAGAATTGGTAACAGCAAATTCTGAACAATAGGCTAACTAAGCAGTGACTTAGAAGTTGAAATAGTGAACAAATATCTGAAAATATTCTTCCAACAAGAACAGTAGGAAATACATGCAAGATTAAATTATGGTCAGTTTGTACAGATGTCCTCAGGCTGCTCCACGAAGTTTTTCCAAACCCACTGTGATTTTTCAAAGAAAATTACACAGAATATGCAGCAATGGAGCCTTGACTCTGACCTCCTCTTCTCCTGTGCACACACATTCACACACAGATGTTGTAGTACTGCAATATTGTGGGTGTGTCTCCATCACAGACAGGCTCACTGCAGCTGTTTTAAATGAGATAAAGCTGGGGAGCAGATGCAGGTAAGTGTTTTGTATTCAGCCAGGTGAGACTCATCAGATCTCATTAACTCAGAGTAGTCCTGGAAGGCTCTGTAGTGCTGAGCTGGCCCCAGAAATCAGAAATCACACAGCTGTGTTCACACCATGCTCTGTGTGCCTTAGTTAAGTCTGTCTGGCCTAAGGTAGTTCTTTACTGGAGCTGCTGTACAGCTTCTTTCCTGTCTTGTGTGTAGTCCAGAGCTGGGGTTTATTCACCTGTAGGTGATTGAGGATTGACTGCCTCTCTGGAGTGTGTGCCTCAAACATCACTTAGCTCCTCTCTCTCATATCACTGCTTTTCCTGTACCTCCAGCCCCTCTGTGTCAGGCCTCTACCCTGCTATTCCCACCCCTTCCTCTTCTCTACGCTTCATACACCTGCCTTCACAAAGTGAGCTTGTGCTCAGCCTGAAGCATTCACCTTCCTAAAGGTGAGGGGTGAATGATTCAGGAAGCATTATCATTTACTAGGAACTAATATTCCATTTTATGCATTCTTTTTTTTATATTGACTTTTTAATTTTTTTTATCAAATAATTAAACCTATATATATATCCCTACATTATCCAAATCTTTTGTCATCAGTACACTTTCAATTAACCTTTCTCTATATTTCCTAGTATCAAAAACAATAACCAACTGTCATCATCACTCCATAACCACTCCCAAACAAACACAGAATTAACCCCAGAACTACCCCCCAAAAAAACCAAACAAAAATACAAACCATGATCATAAATCATCAACCAACCACCCACCAAATTTTATGTTCTTGTGCATAGCTGTCCAGAAACTACTGCTCATTCTCCAAGGGAATGTATGATATATGTCCATTTTCAGTAGTGCACTGGAGTCTGGGCACCCAGAGTCTTGGGCTAATGCTAAAGATGCTGTGGAAGTTGCCACTCTTTTTTGGTTTTTTACTCTTTTGTTTGTTGTTCAGTATGAGTAATGAGTATGCTCATGCTTCATGGTTTTTTGGGGTTTAAGGGATTGTTAATCTGTGGACAGAGATTTGATTTGGAGTTAATTCAATAAGCATGCCCTCAGCCAGAAATTCTCAGCAACTGTGTGCTAAAAAAACTCTCCTAATGCATCTCTTACATGACTTTAGTTGTTTATGGTAGAGAACATTGCTCCACAACAGTAACTTGTATGATCTGATTTCCATTATGCAATGTCTTACACTGTGGAAGACAGTGAAACATTTTCCTTTGATCTATGGTGACATTAAAAAATATAAACCACCAACCCTCCAGAGAACAACCTTGGCATACACGGTGAATCTGCTATAATTATTTGTTATCTCTTAATGCCTGCACATCTGCAGCAGTGAGTAATTAAAGTCTGAAAGAAAACTAATTTTTTTAAAGTTATTACATTCTTCGCAGTTTTTCAGAACTACATTTGAGTTTGGGTTATTTTTGTTTTGTTTTAAAGAAACATAGGGGTTATATTCAAAGTTAACCACACAGTAATCTACACCTAAGGCTACTGACTAAGAAAAGAGGATGTCACAGCAGCTTTTCCGTTGTCAGGAATCTGTTTGGAAAAAAAAAAAAAATTTCTGACCATACATGTTCTTTATTACATTTTTGTAAAGATGTAGGACATATTTAATGTCCTACACCACTGCTATTGGTGTTACATTTCTTTGGCGCTGACTCTCAGTATGACCTTAATTAAAATTACAACGTGTAACTTCAGGTATCTGTAACCTACTGCCATCCTCCATTCCTCCCCTGCCCATCTTCAGTAAGGCAGCCCAGCCCTGTTGCATTTCCATGGCAGCTTGCTTCTGTTCCCTTTTCTCAGAGCTGTGTCCCTGTCACAGCTGTCCTCTGACCTTTCCTGGCACAAGGCAGAGGCTGAGAGCAAAAGGAAGGTCAGGGGGGTAAGCTGGCATGGTGGCACCAGTGCCACTAGAAATGGGCAGAAATTGCCACCAGAAATGGGCAGCTGGCATGGTGGCACCAGTGCCACTAGAAATGGGCAGAAATTGCCACCAGAAATGGGCAGCTGGCATGGTGGCATCAGTGCCACTAGAAATGGGCAGAAATTGCCACCAGAAATGGGCAGCTGGCATGGTGGCATCAGTGCCACTAGAAATGGGCAGAAATTGCCACCAGAAATGGGCAGCTGGCATGGTGGCATCAGTGCCACTAGAAATGGGCAGCCAGTGGCACCTCCAGAGCCCTTGAGACCCTTTCTGAGGAAACAGCTGATACAGAGTGCAAGGACATGCTAAAGCACATCCCCTAAACTTGTTGGGTTTTTTTTGTTTTTAACCAGAATATATTATGGTGTCAGGGATAAATAAACTGATGTTGCTTTTAGCTGGTTCATCAGCACTACAGGATAATGGCATCTGTTCAGTCTTATGTGTAATATTTCTCTTTAGTTTCTTAGTGCAGCTGCTTATTCCTGTTTCAGCCCATGTTTCTAGAGAGTTCTGCAAATCCCTTGGATGTGGCTACAATTTACATCTTGGTATTTTCTAGTGCTTGGAATAAAGGTATTTAGAAGGATACTCTGGAGGGATAAAGTAGAAGCAAAAGAAATTGTTGATTCCTAAAATCAGTTTTCTTTTGTTAATAATTAATAGCTGACAAAAAAAAAATTGCTTTCAAATATAGTTCTCACTAAAAAAATAACTCTTACTGTCTGGTGGAAAAAGTCCCTGGAAAGAAATGTGTCTGCATATGTATATGTGATAATTTTCAAGAGAAAAGAAGGAATAAGGTCAAAAAGTTGAATAAGAAAAAAAATGCCAAGATAGATACATTTTTCAGTTCCATAGACTGTAAAATAGCTCCCAGTTTTGCAGGCTGCTATTTGCAAAAAACCAGTGACCTCAGTCTGGAGTCCTTCCAGGATTCAGCTCTTGAAAAACTGCTTGTCACAATCTAGCATTTCCATAGGGAGATACAAATCATTAATTTTTAAAAATATAACACATTTGAGAGCTCTTGTTTCCACCTCCCAATATGGCCTTTCAGAAACTGACTTTGTTTTGGTAACAGAGAGGGGGAGAGCAGGAGACAGGGTCCAGATGCACCATAACAGCCTCCCAGTTAATTTGGGTTCTCCAGCCTGGAGAACTGACTGCATCAATCCTCACATAATCCTCTGTATGGGATGAAATTTTCTTGTACCTTTCTAATTTAGTGTGTAAAAAGTGAAAATATCACATATCAGGTAAGGCCAAGTTGTCAGGTATGTTAAACTTGAAAATTATTATTCCAGGATTTTATATGTATCTCTGTACTATACTTCATGTCAAATTATGTGTCAGTGCTACTAATGTGAAAAAAACTCCTTATTGGCATTGGAAACATACTGCGCTGTATAAACCTGAAAACGAAGTTGGATTAACTGATAAAGATGACCCCTTTTTACCAGTGAGTTGTTAGCAGCCAATGCAATAAGCCCTTGGGTTTAGGAACTGAGGTCTGTGAATTAAAAAAAAAAAAAAAAGGCTCTCCTGTTGAAAAGCAGCACCAGAAAAATGGATGATGTACAGCCATTCCATCTTCAGTTATTTTCCAGCCTGACTGACACCATTATGGAACTGCACATAGTGAATTTGTGAATGTGGTCAGAATTTTTTACACAAGGCAGTGTGCAGTACAGTTTGTTGTTAAACTGGGGCTCATCTTTTGTAGTACATGGGAGAGCAAGAACATGAGAGATGTCTAGCAAAAGCCTGGCAGCTTTATTTCTTTCTGGAACTGTAGAAATACCTTGTCTATAAAATGTTTATATTTTACAAACATAACAGGAACTAACTGTAAATACAAATAGACTGCAAGATACAGTTTTATACCTATTTTCATTCCAGTATCCCAGGAAAAATTTGAGTGGCTAAAAAATAAGTTCTGTTCCTCCAAAGCAAGGGAATTGCAACCATAAACCAATAAAACAATAGTTTCCAATGCACAGATAATCTTGTTTGTGGAAAAAATGTCAATGTTTCCAAACAAAGATAAAAGAGAAGAATATTTTCATTTTGACCTTTAATATTGTAAGGAACATTTATTATATTTATAAGTGTATTTTAATATTATCTCAAGAAATCCTCTTCTTCTGTTTTGACCAGATTGTGATACTCAAGCCTATTGCCCCTCTGACCTCAGTTACTCCTCAGTTAAAGAATAGAAATCAGAGGAAGGTTCTTAATTTTGGAATTTAATTCATTTGATTTCATCTTTGTTATTACAAAAACCCCCTGTAAAATCCATATCTCTACCTGCTTGCACATTGTCATATGTGTATACATGAATCAACATAAAAGGCAAATTGTTCTTTCCTGCTTTTATTATCATAGTGTCAATCTACTTTATCAGTGATTCTTTCTTTTGTGTTTATATCAGATTCATTCCTGAAACTGTCATTCAGATAATAAAACTGTATTTTCTGAAAAAGAAAAATGCTAATTTTTCTTCCCTGGAGTAGCATTGTGTGGCTCCTCTGCAAGCTCCTAATCAGTGTCTGTACCTTGTACCCCAAGCAATGTTTACAGATTAAATACATTAACTGTTCATAGTAAGAGTTCTTCTTGTCTGGACAATAAATAGCTCCAGTATTTTGCTTAACTTCATGCTTAAACACTGCTCTCAGTCAGAAATTGCTTAAATATATTTAAATTATATCTGTGTGAGGGAGGGGGACCAAGCAGGATTGATACTGATTTGAGGAAACCGGGGTTGAAAATTCATCTCAGAGAAACTGGCATTGTAGGGGAGTTCAATTTTTTTTTTTTTAATTTCCCACAGAATCATTGACTTCAAGGTCAGAAAGGAAAAGTATGTTCATATACTATGTGTGAAACCAGTCCATGAGATTTTACATAGAGATTCATCTTCCAAACTGTGTCTATTAAAAAAAAAATTGAATTAAAAAGTTCTTTTAATAGTCTCTCATATTCTTTAGTGATTTGCTCTGTATTTAAACATATTGGCTACTAGGAATTTGCATCTTTTCTATTTAAACTGTATTGTCTTCAATTTCCAGCCAATATACCTTTTCAATGCTATGTTTCCATAGTTAATAATTATTATATTATCAGGAAACTATCTTCAGTAGCTTTTGCATGAGCAAATTTACCCTCTTCAGCAAGATATATTAACCAAGGGGCAGAACCATAAAATGACAGAAAAGTCTAAAATGAGGCATAATTACATGAAATAGGTGCAGCACAGCCTTGACACTCGTGCCCAGCTGTGCTGCTGCTCAGCTCTAGAACAGTGCTTCTTGCTGTGCTCCTCTGCCTTGGCTTTTGCCTGTGAATAGAAGCCCTTCCAACCTACTAGAAATCTAAAATCCAGTACCCATCATTGCAGTAAACCTCATTCACCGGCCTCTTGTGAATATGTGCTTTAATCAGACAGGTGTTCTCCGCCAGCATTCCCAAAGGTATTCACTGGAAATGCAGGAGGGAGAGGTGCTGCCTATTCTTGTTCCCTTATACATTTTCCAGAGGAGAAGGCATCAGTGGCACAGCTGCTCTCAGGGAGTGCCCTTGTGGCCAGGAAGGCCAAGGGTACCTGAGGTGCCTTAGGGACAGCAGTGCCAGCAGGGCAGGGAGGTGATCCTGCCCCTCCTCTCAGTCCCAGTGAGATGATTGTGCCTGCAGTGCTGGATCCAGTTCTGTGCTCCTCAGGACAAGAGAGACCCAGAGCTCCTGGAGTGGGTAAAGTGGGAGGGCAAGAAAGATGAAGGATCTGGAGCATCCCTCTGATGAGGAAAGGTTGGGGGAGCCGTATATACATTTCCTTCCTTCCTTTGCTATCAATGAAATATGAACATCAGAATTTTTCAGGTTTCCACCTTTACCTTCTGTATTATTGTCAACTGCAATTAAGTACATAGCAACAGAAATGTGGAGAAATAAAAACTAAAAGTAAATCAAACAAAGAAACAAGCAGAACAAAAAAAAAAACAATAAACAGGGAGACAAAAATAGAGTGTAGTTCTTAGAGTAAAACCTGCCAAAATATACCAGAAAAGTTTAAGTAACAAAACTAGGCTTGTACCTTCATCTTTTGGCATGGCAATGAGATATGAATAAGGATCCACCTTACTAGAGTTAGGCTAAAGCTATTTCAGGATTATTCCAACATTTCTTATCAGATAGAGTAAATAAGAAACACCTTTCCTTTCCCCTGCCCCCTACCTACACACACAGAGCTAAATAATCTTAAGTTCGCTGTAAGAAAAAATTGTGTAACAGTTTTGTTTTCTTTTTCAAAAGCAAAGCCAAACAAACCAGAATAAATACTTCTTCTTCATTTTATATTCCTCTTGAGAAGAATATCTAGTTTCCTAAAGTCCTAAAGAAAAACTCACCTGTCAACTTATGCTGTGCCAATCCATTTTACTCTACTTAATTATTATTCATTTGCTATTACTGAAGAAGCCTTCCAATAAAAGTAATCAAAAATTTCCAGAAGATCCAGTAGAAACTGATGAAGTCATTCTGTGGGAGGTTTTTTGAAGCATAAAATTGGAGAATTTGTAGAGTATCTTTAGTCAAGATACTAGCCTTTCTTGTCCATAAATGTTAGTTATTTTCTTAAATTAAAAAAATGGCAAAAAAGATCTGTTTATCTTCATAACATAAAATTGTGTCTAACCAATACTATTTTACTTCTGTTTAAAAATGTGACAAACTGATGAGTATATCATCCAAAAAATAAAAAAAAAAGCCAGCCACAGAAAAGACTAAAGCTGAAGCCTTGAAAAACAGAGCATCTGCCCTCAGTGTCCTTGGTAATTCACATTTTTAAGTGCATTGGGAAAGCCCTTAATTTGAAAAACTGTTAGTTACAAAAAAGAAAAAAGTGGTAAATTTTACAAATTCACATTTCAGAAATGGCAACTGTACACTGAGAGATTTCAGTTCTGCTGACTGAAACAGAAACTGGGGAAGCTCTGCAGCTCCTAACACCACTTCCCATCCATTAAGTTATTTACTGGGATGCAAGGACATCAGATACCCTGGAATAGTTTTGCCTGGTTGTTTAAATGCTCATACTTTACTGCAAGAAAAAGTAATATTGGATGGCCACACAGTTTGGGGTCAAGAGGCTGTAATTCCACACACAGTTCACGTATATCAGATTTACTGTTAGGGCTTTAATCCTGTTTCAGTCTTCAGCTCTTACATGTGAATTATCACTGCTTTCTAGTGGAATGGATCTCATTATAGCCAAACACCCAAATCTTTAAATGTTGTTCTACTTGTTGCAGATACATCTTTAGCTTTATTCCTTTTTCTTTTCCTGGCAGTAGCTACAATAGAGCAAATTCCTTTTATCTCAGAATGATTCATTCACAAGCCATGTTACACTGTAATCTTTTTCTGGTCTCCTCTCCATCTTCTCCATCCTGTACGCTGGATGGACTCCAGTGCAGTCCATCAAGGCTTCTCAGTTATAATGAGCAAGCTGCTGATGATTTGAGCCTCTTGATGTGCTTCCAAAGTCCTTTCCTGCAGATGAATAAATGGGGAGCAGGGTGAGAGGGAGGATGAGAGTTATCCCAGCTCCCACCACCACCATCACCTTACCTTCTTCCATCACCTTAGCTTACCATCACCATCCCTTTTGGTCAACACGAGGAGACTCAAATTAATTATTCCTGTTCTGTTTGGTCTGATTAGTGTGCACCAACACCATGTTGCACACCTTGCTTTTATAACCTCCTGGCCTAAACTGGGCTTCCTGAGTTGTAAAGGGACATTCACAATGCCACCAGCATAACTGGATAAGTGATTGTCACAAAAAAAAAAACCACACAAAAAGTTCTATGATGCTTTTTCATGCATCTCATGCAGCAACTGATAAGCTGTCACTGGTGGCTTCCCCCCAGCATCACTGATGGAGCTGATACATTCCCTTAGACAGCAATGAGAGCTGCTGAGGCACTTCTTGAGGTGGCCCTAAGTGGACATAAAAGTACATGCTATAGGAAAACTTGCACTGCATAAAGCACTCAGGAAAAATCAAATTCATATTGTCTACTAGGTTAAAGTTCTGATTTCACTGGCAGGCACCAATCAGCCATCAGCATTGCTAAAATATTTGCTCTTGATCCTCATATTTTCCTAAAACTGTGCATACTTTGGAGGGAAAACAGAAAACAGTTAATAGTCAAAAGAAAAGTTGTTTCAAAAGAGAAAACTCCTCTGCATTATATTGCTTTCATTGTTTCATAATTTTGTGTTTAAATATAGAGAGTATGTAAATTACCATTTTCACTCGTATTCTCTTCCTGCTTAGTGACAAGAAAACAAATTCAAATTATGTTTGGGAGGAATATCTTAACAAAGCCAATTTTATTATGCAAATGAATTGTAGGTGTTACATATCTTCATTTTCTGAAATTGTTAGCAAGTTTTTTCCAAAGCTTTCTCTCTTTCTAGGTGTTTGTATATATCACATTTTATTTAGAGAACCAATCAGCTGCAAGAAACTTAGTGGTTTTAAGTAAAAGTTGCCTTGACTATACATTTTGGAAGTTATCAGTGCATTTTTTGTTTAAATTTAAGGTTTAGACTCTAAAGTTTTTTTCAAAACATGAGCAAATAATTTCCTTAACAACTAATTAATGGAATTATGCTTTTTCTGAGGATATCATGGTGAGTTAGTTCAGAGGAGCAAATAGCTTCACAGGATAAGGAATATATCTTCCTTTTCCCTTTCATTCTCACATTAATCATCCACTTGTGCTCTTGTGGTTCACTGGTTTGTTTCATTAAACAAGGTTGGGAGTGGGCCAAAACAAATCATCCCAAACAGTTGTGAAGTCTAAGTCTTCAGCCATGGGCTGTTACTGATAAAAAGTAACAAGCTTTCAGTTTGCTCTTAACATGGAAGAGCATAAATCTAAATTGCTGGTTTGCCCAAACATAATTTTTTTGCTCACTCACTATTAACCTTCCTATACTTAGTATAAAATAGATAACAAGCTATATTTGACTGGAAACATGCAAGCAGCAACCTTAATTCTTGTTGATATGTTTGAGTTCAGCAAAGGTAGATGGAAAGTCCTGGCTTTGGTGTGGGAAAGGTTTCTCCAGAGACTAAAGACTGGACACCCATAATGAGCACTGCTAGACAATTAGTCAATGAGTAAGTCTTGGTTCCATCCTGGAACTCAGCAACTACACTTTGATAACATTTGCCATAAAGTCAAGAAAAAAAGGGAAAAAAAAAAAAAGACTGCATTGATTTAAAGATCCTGTTATATATAGAAGCTAGAATGCCCAGAGTGTCAAATATGCAGGCTGTATTTTATGTATTTTATAAAGTCAGAAAATATTTTAATTCTCGGTCTCAAACCTTGAAGTCCCATCAAGAATTTGTCACTCTTCACCTGTTTCAGTTTGTCAGTTTATTTTTTAGCAATTTTTATGCAAGATATTTCAGTTGCTGACTTGAACAATTTGTTCCATACCTCAACACCCATTTTGTATAAGAAAATCATAAAAGTTAGGAACCTGAAAATTGGATTTTTCTTTTGAGCAGCTGCCATCCGCAAATGTGGAAAGATTGTTAAAAGTGAATAGCATCACTTTCTAACAAACTCTAGGTAGGTTGCATGACTGTATCTCATTACTCATCATCATGCATTACTGTGCTATCTCCAGGCATCATTATGTTGGCCTTTATAGATATATGGAAGAAATAGAAAAGGTCTTTTGGGCTTTAAAGATGTGTTTGTACAACTATGCATGTTGGTGGTCCTTAATTGTTGACCTACTCATGTGAAGTTGCATTTATAATTAAGAAAATTTCTGTATTGAAATGTGTTCTATGATGTTCTGTAGAATGAATTGTTTGTACCTTTACAGAGCACTAGAAAAGTGTTGGGAGAGACAAATTGTATGCAAAAGAATTTGTTTATTAAAAACCTCACAACTTTTAGTTTAACTTACTCCCTAATTCATTGTGCTTGTACTTTTGGTGACCTAATGGGGATTGGATAGATTTCTGTTTCATTTATTTTGAAAGTAGTTTAATTATAACTCTCATTTCTGTATTGCCCATTTTTATATAGCACATTTGTTTCCGTGTGCTGACATTCCAAATCAGAGGCATCTGGTCTGTTGCATCTGCTGTGTCTCCACCAGGGTGCCTCAATTAATGAGTTTTTATTCCTATGGCTGTTGTAGCAGTAACTTCTAATAGTTTCCACTTAGTTTTCTGTTGAGAATCGTTTTACAACATTAAATACTTGGCTGAATTCATAAAAGTTTTTTAAATGCTCTCCAGCTCTTAATTTCTTCTGATTTTGGTTTTTTTGGGGGGGCGGGAGGGGGTTGTCCATTTTGTTTTAGATCATCCAGCTAATACTTTAAAGCTATTCAATTTTAATTTTTCCCAAAAATCATACTTAGTGATCTTTTAGTTTGTATTCTTCAAAGCACTGCTCTTCCTAGCATAAATAGCTGTATTTTTATTAATCCACAAAAACAACT
This sequence comes from Melozone crissalis, assembly GCF_028551555.1. Taxonomy (NCBI): domain Eukaryota; kingdom Metazoa; phylum Chordata; class Aves; order Passeriformes; family Passerellidae; genus Melozone; species Melozone crissalis. The sequence continues at coordinate 5,898,986 of NW_026535867.1, forward strand.
TGCATGATCAGTTTATCCAGTCACAGAATATTTTTCTGAATATGATAACACTTGAAGTGGAGCTCAGGTGTTGTGGTTTATTTTCATGCTACAGGATCACAGGAAGAATTGGAAATGATGTGTTTTAGTAGCTACTTTTATCCAGGTTTCCATTGGGGTTTGGTATATATACTATAGGTATCATGTGAAACGTGTATTTGAAAAATCTTTAAGATTGTACAAACTGGTAAAACTAGGCCAATAAACATTGTAACAATTTTTAATTGTAATTGGTAAAATTCTACTGAATAAAATAGGACATTTCTTGGGTGAAGTTGTTAGACACTTTGTATTAAACCAAAGAAAAAAATATATTTATTTGAAAAATCCTGATTTTTCTAAGAGTAAGAAAAAAAAATCTGTTTTATGATTATGTATTATTGTCTTATGAAAGGTCTAAGAATCTTCAGATCTGTATATAGTTTAAGAGTTTAAGAGTGTCCTTCTTGAACTTTTAAAAATACACTCCTGTGCATCCAGAAGAAAATTATTTTATTCACATGAAATGGTAGAGGGAAGGCTGTCCACATAATTCATACAGGGATGAGATATTATAACCCCAAGAGAACAGCAGAACTAACAAGACTCACTTTGAAGAGGCATTTTTAGTTTTCCTGAATGTCCAGTTCAGGAATTGCAGATGTGTCTTGGGGGTAAATCCTTCTGTGAGCCCTTGGGCACAGATCAGCTCCATTTCCTCATTTTGGTACTGAGCAAATCCTTTCTGAGCTGTCCTTACCTAGTGCTTAATTTCTTACTCTATGAAACATATAACAGCAGCTTTCTTTAGTAGTGGTAAAACCACAGCATTTACTGTCCAGTTGGAGACTCAGGCTGGATCAGATAAATCACTTTGTTTGCGTAGTCCAGTATAAAATTATATTTAGGAAACTTTAGGGAAGAGAGTCACTCTTGGCATAGGACCTTAGAATGATTTAATTTGCTTTTCCTCTTCTAAACATTTTCTAGGTAGGGAAGGAGAAAGAAAGGGAAGGCAGAGAATTATCTGAGCCTGTTTTGTGTGTTTTAGTATTCTTCTGCACCGTCCATTTTGGCAATATGTGCAATACAGATGCTCTTCGACTGCACTGGGACTGCTTTTCCTATTGTGAAATTCATGTCCCTCATTAACTTGTCTTCTTATAAAATGGAGTTTGGAAGGCACATAGATATCTAGAGATAGTAATGGCATCAGTAGATTTTGTTTCTCTTACTAAGGAGAGACTTCTAATTAGAAATTTCTTCTTTGCTTAATTATGCAAGCTGCTGCTTTAACTGCATGTCTCTGCAATTCAATCAGTATACAAGTGAAAAAATACCATCCAAGCTTTTGGGTATGACTTTAGAAAGCCCATTATAATAGATTTTCAAAGACCCGATACAGAAGTTAAAAGCAAGAATTTCACAGGGTGTAGCTAGATGTGTGTCTTGAAAATTACCTTTTTTTTTCCCTAAAGAGTTTGTAACTGAACAAAATGAAACTCTGTAGAGCTTTTAGTTTGCTTTTTATAGTACATGCTGTAGTAACTGAAAGCTATATTCTTATGCCCTTTTGTTAATCTCATTAAACAGAAAATGGTATTAGGTCTTTGTTTGTAACCTTCAACTTGGTGGAAATCATGCAACTGTAGTCTAAAGTTGGAGGGTCAAATTTAAGATCAGACTCACAGGTCTTTTCTATCCAGAACAGTCAGTGAATAACAGCTTTTTTAAGTCAACTATGATTATTTGGAACGAAAACATTTTAAGGAGAGGAGACTTTTAAGACAGTAAAATACTCCAGACACTTTATCAACAGGCAGGTGAGAATGCCAACAGATTATCTAACCAGTGACTCTGTAACTGGCCTCAAAAATAGAAATCCTTCTCTGGCCTTTGTTGCCAATTTGATATCTGTTAAAGTGTGCCTACTGACTGTCTGATGGCACACTGCTCAGTTCTGATGACTAAAAGTTGCATGTAGAATAAAACTAATATATATAGTTTCTAGTTATGTATTAATTATTGCTGCTTCTAACTCCTAAAACAGGGAAATCTAATGACTATCTTTTCTGGAAACTCCACAATAGGTTGCTGAAGTGTCCAAATTTGGTCAGTCTTCTAAAGACATACTTGGATGCTTCTGATCTGAGAAATGATTGTACCAATTCCTTGTTTGCTCTTCCCTAATCCTTTGAAACAAATTAAATATGTGCACAAGTCTTATATACATTATTTTCCTTGAGTTTTCATTTTCATTTTATCTAAAGCTATTGTATTATAGTTTTTTATTGCCCTCTAAATACCACGAAGCTCATTTTTTCCCCATGAGAAACTTTAAATCCACTTCTTACTATCCAGTCAGATTGTCTGAGGTTTATATATTGGTTTGAGTAGCATATAAATTATTGTGAGTGGTAATTATTTTTCAGATAGGTAAAGACTGAAGACAGAAAAAAGTGACTTTAACAGTCCTATAATGGCTTTTAACCAATAGATAACAATTAAACAGTCATGAAATATTAAAAAAATAAACAGAATTTATTAGACTTCATGAGCTGATAGGAAAAGCCTGCCTAATCTGGCAAGAATGTAAGCCCTTATATCTTCTTTTTAAATTAACAGTAAATTATAAGATGATATAGAAAAATAGTGCCCTGCTATATAGTTTTATAGAGGAGAATAGCTTATTCTGCATAATTTGACATGCTAAAAATGTAGAGTGATTGCTACTTTGTATTTAGTTTTACAGTTCTTTAAAAATTTTTTATTGCAAATTATACTTGGTGTTTTTAAAATAATAACAACAGCATTTAGAAGGTCTAGGCCAAATTCTTTGTATTATTTGAAACAGCAAACAATCTTTTTGCTTTAAGTCAAGTTTGCACCAAAAATGTCCATATATGTGGTCTTCTCAAAATCTCTTTGTGCTTTTTTCTTTATTTTATTTTTGAATTTGTGTTCAACTAGGCAATACTACAGGATCTGGAGCAAAGACGTCCCCAGCTGGATGAACTCATAACTGCAGCACAAAATCTAAAAAACAAGACAAGCAATCAAGAGGCCCGGACAATAATTACTGACCGCAGTAAGTAGAGATTCTGTTACCACATGGCATTTCAGCCAACATGGGAAATGTTGTCCTATCTGATAAGCATAGCATTCTGCAGATACTTTATGCCTTTCCCAGGAGAAGGAGAGTTCCAACAGGTGACAGTTCTCATATGACTTTTCCAAACTGTATAGAAGAAATGTCAGTGATCCCATATTTCAGGTTTTTCACTGCAACTTCATATTTCTTGTCTTCATAGTGGAATGACATTGCACAAAAGTGTAGAATGTGAGCACTGAAAATAAAGAACTGCATTTATTCTTGCACAAGGAGAAAAAGAAAGAATTCACAGAGTATAGCCACAGGCTTGTAAGGAGCTTTCAGTTCCATCCCCCGTGGTACAGCTGCAGGCTCCTCTTTCATCTCCCCTCAGCTGACGCACGAGTCTGATGATGCTCTGCATTACTCTGTATTATTCCTTCAGCTCTGTTTTCCCTTTCCAAATTTAACCAACTAGCTGTGCCTAAGGTGGAAAACTCAGTAGATTAAATTTTAGTAGAAGCCTATAGAAGACATGGTGTTGTCACCCCTGAAAGCTTGCGTGTCCTATACCCCTCACTATAGGATGAAACCCTTTCAAGGTCATTTTATAGAAGCAGCCCTTTTGATGGACAGCTGTATATCTTCAGTTATTATCTCAAGTTCTCAGGGCTTGAAACTAAGAAAAAATGGATTTTTTATGGTCTTCAAGGTCTGCTATGGAGCTTAGAGAAGACCAAGGCAAAGTGCTTTGCATGTGGACAGAGACAATTCATTTTAGGTAGATGCAAACTGTTCTGTACATCCTGGCCTGGAGACCAGGGCTTGCTCCCTGCAACTGATGACTTTGAGGGTTTAATGTAGGCTAATTTTTTCTATCACTATAATTACAAACCTAATATATCTATATAATTATTATCTCTTTCTTTTTATTCCATCAGGTACATATATTCCATACTAGATTCAAATCAAAATGCATGTTTGGACCACATTATTGATAGTCACACATGTAAATGCTATTTAGAGTATATCCTATGTGCAATAACGTTCTTAAACTGCTATTGAAATATGCTACATACAAAAGGAGAAGCTTTGTGATTAAAATTTTGAGAAGAAAGGGATAGTGCTTGTATACTAGGTAAGAACCTGCTCCTGGTGGACGTGCAAATTAACTTAAGAATCACCTACACTTTTGAATTCTCATGAATTGTGTACATTTACTTTAACTTCATAGTGCTTATTCAAAACCAACACATGCAGTACCCCCATCAGTATTTTGTGGTATGTTTGAATTTTTAATTGTGAAACAAGTCTTCTGAAGTTAGGAATTGCAGACTTCAAAAAAATGCAAGCTTAATTCCTATATATCCTCATGTGAATTGTATGCACGACTGAATTTTGTTCTGTTGGAAAATTGCACTTCACTTTAAGTGAAGTTGCCGATTAAGAGAGATTAAATGCTCCTTTCTCATACAGCAAAGGAGAGCAGCTATCAGACTGTAAATTATGAAGGAGTATATCATAGCTCAACCATATTACAGATTGTGTCAGTGGCTAGTAGTGTGGTAAATACATTTTACATGCAGATTTCTTAGTTTTTATCTATAAGAATTCAAAAAAATATCCATTATTGTAGATATTTAAGTACCAAAAATTAGTTTTACTGTGATTTAGGAATTAATTTCCTGTGCTGAAGTTGTCAATATCCTTGTCTACAAAAGTACAACTTAAGATGCAGTAGATGCAGGTCATGTTGCTTTATATACTTTCAAGCACACCTTAGAGTATTATCAGAGCCATTTTTGGTCCAGTTTTCTGAGGCAGCAGACTAGATACATGAAGTTTTTTCATGTTTATTTAGTTTATATCTGGGCAATTCTAGTAATACTAAACACCACTTAGGGGGTATTTATTGCTTTTGGATAGTAAGGAGATCGTGATATTTCTGGGGGACACAAAGATGCCAGAACTTTACAATGTGACACACAAGGTATTTCAGAATATTTGCCGCAAATGACATGCTCTCATCTAAAGTACTTCTTCTAAAGAACAACAGTAATTTTTATATTTTTAATTGCTTGATTTTTTGGAGAATCTACTCCACTTGCTAAGGTTTATATGTGTTCCTTGAAGCCATAGGAAGTGTCTAGTCCCTTATACCTGTGCCTTGCACCAAATTCTGCTGCAAATCCTCCCTTACTACCTCATCCACTGACTTTTTCCTATTTCCTGAGTTTTTCTACCTCCTCATAACTACAAATATGTTACCATGGTTATGTTTGGGCAGTTATGAGTACACATTTAATCTATTCTGTTTCATGACCTGTGTATTGACACATTGGTGCTCCCCTGCAGCAGCTGTGTGCCACCCTCACCATTCTATAATGTCACACGGCCAGGGGCCAACAGTATCAAATCCCACCAGGAAGGAAAGGGAGAGATGGGATGCAATGCCCTGGTCTTCATGTAGGAGCTGATAGACTTAACTTTATCCAGGGCACTCCCTGGGCTGAAGCACAGCATCTCATATTTTGGGAACAACAGGATGAGATGAGCTAATTTGTTTGTTTGAATAGTTTGTTCAATCCCCTGGCCAGTATCACTGAAGATATATATTATAAATACTAAATTAGGCTCAGGTGCTCTACAAGACAAGAGTTAGCTGCATTCTTCATCACAGGATGGGTTGGTGTGTCATCAACTGAAAATAAACCCTGAAGGCTCTGGCTTCTGCACTTACATTGCTAACACTTCTTGAAGAAATATGTATGTTAATGTTTCATCTTTGAAAAATTTCATCTTTGAAATATATTTAGAAACCTTATTTCCTTTTTAAAGTATTTATAAAAAAAAAAAAACAAGGTAAAGATGTTATAGAAAATTTTAAAAAGTCAAAAGATGCTTGTTAAATTGCAAAAGAAGTCTATAATAATAAGATTATTTTCAACAGAGTTGTTGTAGTATTGCATAGATTCAGTCTTTCTTATGAAGTAAAAACAGTAGTGAAAGATAAACTCATACAATTGAATTATTTCCTTTGAACTTTTTCCTCCACCCTTCATTATCTGTATGAAACTGCTGGATCTATTCTACATGCAAAGACTTTGGCTCTATAAAGTAAAGCTTGTGTTATATTTACATGATGTTATATTTAAATCTCTGTGTATTTGTTATGGTTTAGGCCTGGCAAAGCCAGGGCCCCCATAAATATACCTTTTACCTGATATCTGCTGTGAGATGTGGCCAGGAAATAAGCAAAGCAGGCTCCAACTTAAACATAAGGAGAAGTTTATTAACTAAACTACACACACAATTACTAAACTACACACACACACAGGGGAAAAAAAAACAAGGAGAATGAAAACTACACAGAAACACTTCCTTATCCTCCTCCCACCAAATTCCCAAACACATTTACATTTCCCAAAAATTATCCACACTCGGTCTGGCACCACCCTTTGGAAAAAAAAATCAAATCTTCAGCTCATAAGGGATAGACGGAGTCCTTCCTTGTGCCACGGACTTCTTGTCACAATCAGCAATCCGCCCGGTATCTTGCTATCTCATGACATCTCCTTTCCATGCCGAGGTGCTCTCACCACCTGGCATGGGATGGGGCAGGGGCCTGCCTTCAGGGCCTTTTAAGAATGCCTCGTCTCGTTCCAAGCAGAGTACAGTCACAATCCTGGGACCTCTGTCCCCCCCCATGTCTTCTATACCCCCTGGGGCCGAGGGGTCTCAAAACCAAACTCTCTTGACGCCGAGCCTCCGCTTCCCCCTGCAATACAGCCTCTGCATCACCAGGAAAGAGTCCATGGAAATACAACAAAAAAGAGTCCAGCAAAAACTGCCACTCCATCTTCCTCCATTCCTTCAACATCTCTCTTCTCCCTTTGCCAGACCCTCCCTTACTGGCCTGATTTTCTTCCTTCATCTTCCACTCCTGTCCCTTTCCCAGGAAAGGCAATGTTCTGCGAAGCCTTCATTCCCCAAAGGGTTAAAAGGTCTCCCAGGCGGCCGGACTGCCCGCTGCCCCCCCCCTTTCTCCTCCCAGCCGTGCTGCCTGCCGGCACATGATATCAAGTTTCAAGATATACAGTTCGAGCACGGGCTGCATTCTCTGGGGGGGGGAATAAACAGGTCGCTCAAGGGTCTGCCACCCTTCCTCCGAACCCGGGCCTACCGTAAATGGGCCACGTGGCTTTCCCCTCCCCCAGCCCAGCCAGAAACTGGGCCGGGGGAGAGACTTCTTCACGCCGGAAATCCCAAGAGGGCTCCGAAGGCCAAGAGCCCTGCTTTTAACCCCTTGGGTTCGTAGTCTCAAGAGGCGGATCCAAATGTCCCACTGGTCAAACTAAGTGCCCATCTTAAATTCCAATTACCCATTGGTAACCACAGCAAAACAACATATCCCAGATGTCCCATTTCCGGTCAAACCACGACAGTATTCTATTTAAATCATAGTTTGTTTACAACTTAGACACTCAAGAATATGTAGGAATAATAATTACATTCAGTCTTGAGGAAGAGTTGTGGGAAAAAGCAACATACCTCTCTGCTCTTTTAGTGCAGAAGCATTCTGTTCTAACAGAACCATATGTTGTACAATTACATTTTTTCTCTCTATAATGCATCACAGCTCCAAAACTCTTTGCTTTACTGCTGCTGAAAATGTTGCTTCTTTAAAATGAATGGGTTTATAAGTAATTTTGAATTTTAAAAAGTAATTAAACTTTGAAAATTCCTTATTTTCCATCAGGCCTCATGTATGAATACATAAAGTTGGTAAGAAGTCAATATACAAACACTGGGAGATAATAAATTTACACTCTTACAATCATAAATACCAAAGCAATTAAAAAGACTATGTTAGACGTTTCTAGATCCTGGAAACACAAGAAATTTTAAATAGCAGGCCTTCCTGCTGCTGTGTTCGCACATGCGCAAGAGGTAACAGTGCATAAACCTTCTGTGGTTTTACTTTGTTAATAATTTACATCCCAATTTTGCAATTTTTCTGGCTGTGTATGTGATCAAGAAGGTATGGAAATTCATATTTATAAAACAGTATGAAGAAATAATCCTTTAGTAGCAAAGCAATCTCCCTTTCAAGATTATAAACCAAAGTAAAACATACTTCTTTAGCAATTTTGTGAAATTGATTGTACTCTCAAAATATCACTTGAGAGGTTAATTAATTCTTATTACATTAAATTCATAAATAATTGCAATAAATACAAGCATTACAATGAAGACTATTTTGATAAAGAATTATACATTGGGACAAAATGGTTCCTTTTGAATTTTTTTTGAGAGTTTTAGAAAACAAGATCACAAGTATATGAATAATTTATAGGCAATGACTTTAGAAGAGGTATTTTGTTTTTGTGGTTTGCTGTTTGTTTGTGGTTGTTTTTTGTTGTTGGTTGGTTTTGATAGTTTTGAAAAAAACCTATATGCTATAATTGGTTGTTAGGAGAGCTACATTTGAGCTAAACTGGAAAGAGTCTGAATGTCTCTGTGTAACAACATAAAATTGCCTTTATTTAGTAGTTTGCTGTATTTGACAGTTTTACGGCAAAATCATCAACTTGTCATCACTTCCACAACAAAATATATAGAAATTCCACAGTGAATTACAACTGCACTGTTGTTCTCTACATCTTAATAAAATAGCCATTTCCACTGTACTGCCATCCATGTGATTTTCTCTTAGGGCTATTGAATACAAATGATGAGTTTACTCCTTGAAATTCATACAATCTGGGATTTGCCATCCAGTAGTAAACCCCCTAGCTGCCAAGACCAAAAAAGACAAGTGTAAGAGAAAACTGTATTTTTATACAGTTTTCCAGTTATCTTGTTGGTATTTTTAAGCTGAATTACTGAATAAACCCCAGTTGTATGTTCTCTGAATCCACATATTTGAAGAACATTTCAAGAATTTGAATTTCCTATGCCATATACATGCAGTTTATTAATCATCCTGATGTACCAGTTTAGAGCTGACAACTTGTTTTTCCCACAAGAACTTTACGCCAGAGAAGCAAGCAAGGGGGAAACAGTAGTTTTTTTAACAAAATGTCAATAGCAAGATAAAACTAGAACTCTGAAAGGGGTGGAATTATTCTGAGTAGTATATAGAATTTGAAACCTGTTCCTTTGTGCATGTTCGCTGCTGTAGGACCTGTAAGAAAGTCATGGGACATCTTAAGAAGGAGTAGGATGTTATTTTGGAACACTGGGGAGAGTTGCCCTTTAAGAATGGGTGATAATATGCCCCAGAAACATCTGAATGATTGGGGAACTCCAGTTATATATAAAACTTCTCAGGCTATATATACTAGAATGTGCTTCAGTGGACAGAGATCTCAGCTGCCTGCTTCAGGTGTTGTAGTCCTCCTAAAAAGGCTTTGATACTAAGGGTGACTATTCTTCACTTCTGGTTATATTCTTCAGCAGGAATGGCACAGAGTTTTTGGTAGCCTCAGAAGTCATAAGTGTATCAGGTGATATCATTGCTGGTGGCTTGCTTGGATCTCACACCTTAATCCTGTAAAGAAAGATAATTGCAAAACTTCATGCTGTTGGTAACTAATGGTAACTGGCTAGTTCTAGGACAGATATTTCTAAATAGGTAAGAACACAGATAAGAACAGAATAGATAATCATAACACTGCAAGAAATCAGTCTGTGTTGGAAGACAGGCGCCCTGTATTGCTGTGATGTATAGAGGCACTTGATTATGTCCAAATTATGTCTTAGTAAAAGTTTGTTCTTCTGTCCTGCAAAAGCAGAATGGTTGATCAACTCTCTCTTGACAAAATTATGACCACAAAGTGAGTCCTCACCCAACTGTGAATTCGTGAACAGTAAAGACAAAGTCCAGTGAGGAGTATAAGGCTGTGCAAAAGGAGGATAAAAATAATAAAGCTACCTTTCAGTAAAGGTAATATTAAATACTTTTCTAAAAAGCCTTTAAATAATTTCAGCTTGGCCCAAAAGAGTGAAAACAAAAGCCATGAACAAGCCACCCAGAATAAGGACAGAAGGGTTTGGTAGGGAGATGTTTCAAGTTAACAGGCTGCACTTTGTTTATGATGTAGTCATGGGTACATGAAGTTAACTGGTTGAAAGACTTTGGATATACCCTCATCTGACAGAAGAACATACTTTCCTCTTCAGCCTCAGGAATGATTTGGTACAGCACTGGAGGGGAGCTGCTGTGTTTAACCTTTGTCAAGACAATTTAAGTGTATTTAATATTCTGCAATTCACTCTGCTGTTCTTCAAACGTTTGGAGACTGAGTTGAAAGAATTGATTTTAAACATATAAATCTTCAGCCCTCCACCCCCAACCTTCAACCTACCCAGTCACCAATTAGGTGAAACTGTGGCCCAAAACCATGAGCAGACATGAAATGACAAAATCTTGCCAGCAGGAAAATCCTTTGCCCAGATACTGCAGTATGTTCCCCTACTATGGTAAGTGCTGTTCACTTTTGTCAGGGTCATCTTTTCCTTCTTGTATGCTCCAGAGTCATATTTTAACAGACTGGTTTCATATAACTACCTGCCTTTTTTCCATAGAGTCTTTGTGAAAAATCTCCATCCATATACCCATTTAATGGAGATTTCTCTTTTTTTAGTTTAGCAAGAGTAGCACCTCAGTAGCTTCAGAAAGAAACAAATTTACTTGCAAAAGTGTTATAAGCAAAAATGTAAAGGGAAGATAAGAAACTGCCACGCAGGATGAGATGGCAGATCCTACTCATGTGGGTCTCTGAAATTGTTAGCACCATGTACTTTTGAAAAATGTTGAAGGATTCAATAGTATGCAAATCTGAAATAAATTGAGATTGCTTCTCAGGATACAAAGTCTTTCACATCTTAATTAAAGAAGTTAATTTTTTTAAAAACATTTAATTGACGAAAACTGCCAAGAGTATGTGGTTCTTTGGGAAAGCAATCACTGAGTTATTTTAGGGATTTCAACATATTTAACAGTATCTAATATGAGGCTTCCTATTTACAGCGTTGAAGAAAAAAATCTGGTTTTGATTATATTTCAAAATTGAATTCATTCTCATTTTTGCAAATGTTAATTAACATTTATATAAAATACTTTAAAAACTGAAAATAATAAATGCTAAAGAGGTTTTACTACATCTTGTCAGAAGAAGTAGAAGAATGTTCCATTGACTTATTTAGATGCCAGATAATCAGAAAGGAATGTTTTCTCTCACTGAAACTGGAAAGACTCTGTCAGTTTGCAATGTTAAAAGGAGTAATGTCAATAATTGCCATCAGCAGTGAAGATGTGCTCTGGGAGCTCCCCATGCATGGTGACTTTTGTGAGTGAAGTCACAGGTGGAAAGTGATGGAAGTGCTTCATCCTCGAAAGCAAAGTCAGGGAACAAGTATTCCTGCTTTCCTGTAGCTGGAACAGGACCTGCCACCCAAGTGCAGATATAGAATGTGGACTAGGGAATAATTTAGTTGTGACTGTAATTTTAATCAGTAAAAAACCAGGCAAGGTAAGGATAAAAAAAATTCCAGGATAACCTGAGAATCCATTATACACACGGTGAAAAGTCAAGACCTTATTGGTAAGGTGGACTACCACAACAAAGTAGGAATTGTCAATTCTTTTCCTGCAATATATGATTATATCCAAGCAACACTTGTCATTCTTAATTTTTCTTCACAGAGGAAGTTCCCTGCCAAACACTAAGCACTTACTCCTAAGCCTCAGATCAGTTGTATGATAGTTTATGGATTTGTTTGTTTGTTTGTTTTTGCCTTTAGATATCAATGAATCACTAGAAGTTAGAATGACCTCAATTTAATTTCCAGATCTGCTAGAGATACTTCTATATCTCTATAATTTCAGAATATTCTTTTAATTTCATGTTTTCAGATTTTTGTCGAGTCAAGATGAACTAACATCTCTTATCCCAGCCTTTCTCTGCTAAACCTCTTCAGAAGACTAGATTTTTCTACCTGCTTTGTTTGAATCTAACAAACCTAAGTGTCTGCTGTTTTGGTCCCTGTTTTAAGGCACTACTGTGTTAGAAATAGTAGCTTGCACAGAACATTTTAAATTTAACTATAAGCAGACATGTAAACAGTAAAAATATCGATTTTATTTTTATCTTATTCATGATGATACAAACAGATGAGCTATGCTCGTGTAACAACACATTAGTCAAAATGAAAATAAATGGAAATAAAAAGAAATTATTCAGAAATAAAGTTTTGAGAAGTTGTTCAAATTATTTATTCACTGACAGATGGATGGACAATATTTAATATCCACAGTTATTTTAAATACTGCATCAGAACAGTATATATTCATTTATACAAGGCTATAATATTCTGCAGTAATTAAAGGGCAAACAGGAAACAGAGGTCCTGCTCAGCAGAGATTACAAGCTAAATTTAGATGCCACATAATCAGCCATATCAGGAAAATGCAGATTTGGTGTACACTGTGTCCCACCTCTTTTCCTAAAATGGATGAAATACACAAAGAACATATATTGGAACATGCAGTTATCAGAAAACTTAGTTAAGCATCCTGGAGTATGTTTGGCCTAAGGATTTTACTTTGGCTATCCTCAATATAAATTTATCATAATTTTAGTTTGGCTTGAATCAAGAATAAACTGAAAAAAACCCCAGTGTTTTACACAGGCTCCAAAGCTCCTTTGCAAGTCCAACCTGAGTAAATACTGGCTTAGTGTGTGTGAGAGAGGTCCTAAGACTTTGGTGAGTGGTTGCACCAGCTGGTGATTTGATTCTGTTATGTATACAAACCATCACTATGGTTGCTTATGAAATGCTGTAGATAATCCAAAGAATTTCATTTTATTACTGGCTTCAGGACCAAGTGGTGACTCTGAGGCTTTTCAGTCTGTTTGATGGATAACAATGTTTCAGCCTTTGTCATACCAAAAAGGGGGGGCAAGGAGAAAAAACAAAACAGTTCTGGAGATTTTCTGCTTCTATTTCATCTTTCTTATCAGCAAGTCTATTCCTTGGCAGGTGAGAGAATGACTTGACAGAGGACAATCCCTGGTTGAGTAACAGCAAGGAGAGTGGATAATGAGTACTCTGATATGTGGTGAGAAAGTGGTGGCATTTGGGCTTGGTGAAACTTAGAGCTTAAAAGGGAATATTTAGGAAAAAGATCTATTTTGTTATATTTTAATGGGATGGGAGCTTGTGTACAGTCGAGCGAACGCCTATGCTATGGAAATTTTTGCTGGAAGTGTCAGACTGTGTTTATGTCTGCTTCACCATCTTAAGTTTAGAAATGAGTGCTGTATTTCAGAGCAAGGGATGTAATAATTTTGCAGAATATTCATTACAGTCTCTCTGAATTCCTGTACTTTTGACACTTGGCACTCTTAACAGCAGCATAATATTAGGATGGGAAAAGTAATGGTTTAATCTGTTTGTTGGATCATTGTCTTTACTCCATTCTATGTAGTTTCCTGAAAATGCAGAATAGAACAGAACAGACTATTTCAGTTGGAAAGGACCTACAGTGACCATTCAGCCTTTCTGCTTGACCACTTCAGAGCTGATCAAATCTTAAAGCACATTTTAAGGGTATTTTCCAGATGCTCACAGACAAGGGGTATTCACCAGCTCTGCAGGAAGCCTCTCTCACTATCTGTCCTCCCTCTCAGTAAAGAAATGCTTCCTAATGTCCAATCCAGACCTGTGCAGTGTGTTAGGTTCCAAATTTGCTGAGTTTGAGCCATATCAGAATAGTGACTTTGAAGTGTTTGTCTAAAGTGGATTAAGCTCAGCCCACAGAGTGTCTCACCAATGTTTTGATCTCTGTTGGAGTACCATAGAGAACATGAACAAAGTGCTGATGTCTGATTAAAAGAAAACAAAACACTCCAGAACAAACACAACACCTCAGAAAAAAGAAACTAAATAATTAAAGGCAAGTTATTATGTCTTTTCTTTTCTCAAGATTGATGTAATTGATACTTTTTTTTCCTTTATTAGTTAACATATTACACAAAGATTACAGATATTATACATTTTTGATTGTTTTTTTTTTTACTACTGTTTATGTATCTATTTAGTTATTAAGGAACAAATAAGTGTAGTATCATACCAGGCTCCATAGATTAAGACCCAGTTTATGTGACCTTGAGAACTAGTCCTTTAAATTCAGAATAGGAAAACAAAAAATGTTACCTGTTTTTTTTTTTTCTCGCACACTCCTATACTTGCAGAGTTGTGCTCCTTTTAAGTAAATTTTTATGATGGGACCCTCATTTCCTAATCAACAATTAATTAAAAAAATAGGAGCATTGTAATTGACAGAGAATGCTCAAAATATTTGAATGTTATGGAATTTTCAGAAGAAATATCTCTTTCTCCTGCTGTGTATGTTACTTCCTTAGTTGACTCTGTTGGATATTTACTTTGAAGTGCATTGGCCATTTTAAGTGTGAAATTTAACTACTTCTCTGCTTTATACTTCAACAAAGTTGAAATTAAGAATTTTAAGTGTTAGGAAACTGAGATTGTCTTTCTTTGCATAAAATTAAATTATGGATTAACCAGTATCAGACTGACAGCACTTCGTGAAGTAGTTAAAAAATTGGTGCAAGTGTGGGAGGGAAGAGAGAATGGGACAGTTCCAAGATCTGTGGAAATGTCAATCTGAAGAAAAAGCAGGGGCCCAAGCAGTCTTTGGAAATAGTTCAAAATTGGTACAATTTATCTAAAAGACTGTGATTGTAAATCCAAAGGGGGGAAAAAAACTGTAGATTTTTTAAAATTTTCAGTCTTTTGATATCTCACATTTTTCTTCTCTCAAGAAGATTATTGTAAGAGAATCATTTACCCAAATCACCAGGAAAATTCATAATCTATTGTGTAAAGTTGATTTTCTTTTGAGTGTATAAGTTTCTGTCTGTGCTGGAATTTATAGTCAGCTGTCCCTGAAAATATATCATGGGTGCAGCTGTATATCTGGTATTTCACTGCACCATTAAGGGCTGCATCCAGCTGTGGGGTCCCAGTCCCCATGGACTTGTTAAAGCAGGTGCAGAGGAGGCCATGAGGGCTGGAGCACCTCTCTAGGAGAGTCTGAGAGCTGGGGCTGGTCATCCTGGAGAAGAGAAGGCTCCAGGGACACCTCACTGCCACCTTTGGTTCTGGAGATGGACTTTTTGTCAGGGCAGTAGTGATAATAATAATAATTATTGAGCATTGAGAAGGGCTTTAAACTGAAAGAGGGCAGGTTTAGATTGGATATTGGGAAGAAATTCTTTACGGTGAGGGAGGTGGGGCGGTGGAACTGGTTGCCCAGAGAAATTACAGATTTCTGCCCCATTCCTGGTAGTGTTCAAGGCCAGACCATGTGGGACCTTGAGCAACCATGAAGGTTCCCTGCCCATAACAGGGGGTTGGAGCTAGGTGATCTTTAAGGGTCTCCTCCAACTCAAACCATTCTGAGTCTGTGATTAAGAAACTGGTAATTTGTAAATAAAATAAATTTTTACAGTTTTTGGTTTCTCTCATGAAATAAAGAAACTGTTAACTCAGTTCAGATGTACTGTTAACTCAATACAAAATACCTGAAATTTATGCTTGAAGCTGAATAGAGAAATATTTTCAAAGAAGTGCTATCATTTCTTCCCTTTCAAATAAGTTCTTGCTCATTTGGAAGTTTTCTTTGCTTTGAAAGGAAATATAAAAGTCATAGCTGGTGTGTTTTTGATTTGGCACACTGTTTTTTTCCTCCTGATGTATGCATGGCTTTTTTTGGATACTGAGCTGAGCTCAGTGCCATTACCTGCACTCAATTTTCTGTCACTGTTGTGTAGTAGTGGAGCTCTGGAGTTGTCTCCCAGCTGACCCTGGTGAGAGTTGTGTGCTGTGGAGGTGGAGTGATTTGGTAGGGCCAGAAGAGGCACAGGAGAAGATCCATGATAGTCTGTGCTTGTTTGGGGGTTTTTTGGTGGGAAAAAATAGAAATATAAACAGCCTGCAAAACTTTGCTTCAGTATCTTGGAGCCTTATAGCTGAATTATTACGTCAATTTTAATTTGCTATTTTTATTCTCTCAACATCTCTCAAAGTCTTGCTCCTACACTTAGAGTTGGATCTCTTAAATCAAAGCCAAAGCAAATCAGTGCACAGAATAACAAATGCAGATATATTTGGAAAGCAAGTCTCAGCCCAAACTCAGTGGGAGGTAGTAGGCTGATGACATTAGGAATATGCAGTGTAAATATGAATGTATGATAGCTACACAAAGTGATGTGGTACTAAGAATTCACAATTTCACTGCCTATACGCCTCATTAGGTAGGTAATGAATTTCACACATTTCAGGACTTAAACTACCCAACCTAGCATTATGTTTTTGCATCAGTAAGTTTAGGAAAGCACTAGTATATGAAAGCTGATGTACTTTAATAATGCTAATAGCATTCTTGATTATGTTCAGAGAAAGTAAAATACAATATCACTAATTTAATATCCCATTTTAAATACAGGCACAGACATTTCTTCTGAAATAAATATTTTGTAGACAGGTTGATTATTACAAAAGCAATCACCCATGAACACAAATTAAATACATAACCATAAATTATTTTCCTTTTAATATCTTGAGTAACCAATATCCTAGAAAAAAACCCAAACAAACAGACATTTTGGCAAAGATAAATACTAAAGTACTTAGTTGCCTCTAATTATAACTTGCAATGAAAGAAAAAATACAGAAATTAATTCTTTTTTCCTATTCATTTCTTTGAAAACTTTTCGAAACATTTTAAACAGAAACAATTGGATTACCTAATATTCACTCATCTAGTTAATCAGATTAGTATTAATCCTTTGGCTTTAGTTTGGGTACTTCCCATCAGTCTAAATATCATTTCTAAATCTAATGTAAGTCTTCATAATTACATTATGAATATTTAAGAAAGCTAAATCCAATAATGCAGTACATATTTTCTACATGCAACAAAGGAAAGAGAATAAATCAAACATTTTGAAAGACTATTAAATCATTGTAGCAAGGAAACTCTCTGGGTTTTTTTCAGTTAATACAATGTTACAGTGAAGTTATATTTTTATACCATCCAAAGGTGAGAGCTTCTGTAGAAAAAGATAATTTAGTTAACTTCTAAGGGCATGTCCATATGCATCCTGCTTCTGGGGTCATGGAAGAATCACTGATGACTCTGTCAGAGTAGTGGGATTTTAATTTTGTCAATCCATATCTCCATGAATGTCCTGCTCTTAAGGATCTAGTGGCAGCAGAGATTATGATAAAAGACCATTCTCCAATCTGTCCATCTGCCTTGTCAATACTTTGTGTATATGCAAGTACATACATTTGGTTTTGTTGGTTTCTAGCAAAACTACGCTTTGATTTGTTACCTATTTGATACTAAATCCTAAAGAATCCTGCATCTCTTTAGGGTAAGTGTTGATTTCTCACATCAGATTTTTACAGACTGTATGACATTTTAAAATGCAAAGCAAATGGTCTTCCGCATTGTGCATCTCATGATCTGTTCCTTTTCTCATTTAGTGAAAAAATTATCATGAAGACTTCATTTGAGAGGTGATAAATGTTATATACATGAATACTTCTGTAAAAAGTCAAGAAACTGGTGAATGCTTTCTGAGGGAACTGTTTTCCAAATTGCAAACTCTTGCATGCCCTTCTCTGTGATCAGTCATGGAAGTTACTTCTTGCTTGGTGTAAGAAAATAATTTCTTTAGAATTGATACCAGCTTAGGCTGATCTCTAACTCCCACTCTCTATAGCAAGGTATAAAGCATACTTAACAGTCTTGAAGAATTATTCACTTGGTGCTTAGCTGAAACCACTTGACAGTTTTCAGTTCAGTCTGTTTGATCTGACACTTCCAAAGGAACAGAGTGACCTTCATTAGTTTGAACATGTGGAAGTGTTTTTTTAGATAAAAGAAAATAAGCTCTGCCCTAGTGAAACAAAACAAAATTACATCAGACTTGCAATAGTTGGAAATAATTATCAAACTACAAAATAAGATTATGACCCTGTGTGTTTAAAAAAAAAACCCAAACACATCTAAATCAGTTGAAATCTCTCATTTCCTGTCCTTCTTAAGCTCTGAGAGGGCAGGGGAAGTAATGCTCTTTCCCTCTGGACTTTCATGCCTTGGTGTGTCAGGTGCGTTTTCATTGCTCTTCACGGCCCCCTAAAGACAGCTAAAGGGTCTGAGTGCTGCTTCTTCCTGGTTTCCTTTGCAATACCTTTTATTTGGTCATAGAAACTGTAATATTGCATAATAGTATAGATTGCAGGTCGTTCCTTTTTCCCAGGTATTATTTATTCACTTGTTTAAATGCAGCTTAGTTTGAATATATACTTTTTGTTTTGCCTATTTTTCAGTATTAATCGGTTTTTAAAAAAATCTGTCATTATGTGCTATGATACGTTATGATAAGGACTAATATTTCTATAAATACCTTAATATATTAATGGTGCATAAAAGCTACATCTGACATCTTACTTGCAAAAACGGCAGACTTCACATTGGGGTCAATATCCCATGTTGCCACCCCCCTGTTTGGGGTTTATTGGCTAAATCCTCTCATCACTTTATTGACCACTGATGCATAAAATATCCTGTATGATAAATTATTAATGATTTTCCATATGTCTGTTAAACTTTTGCCATAAATTTTAAGGTCATTGTTTAAGTATGACTTTTATAAGCCATTGGAAAAGGTCAAGAGAAATGTTTCTCTCCAAGGAAAGAAGAAGGACAGCTGAAGCATAAATCAGCACCTGAGCAGGCTGGCTCCAGCTGTTCTCTGCTGGGTGCTGTGTCCTGTCCAGATCCATAATGACACAGGCAGAAGCTGAGGGGAAAACTGTCCCTGTAAGTCCCTAAGTACTTCAGCAATTAAAAAAGAAATGTTTTAAACTTATCCTCACTTGACTCTGCATCTACCATCCAAACGTTCTCCCTAGGCCGGTCCTGCACAGATTCAGATTGTTCTAAAGAACAGAAACAGCATCCTTTCATCAAGGGATGTTGCATGATGGGCTTTATCAAAGTGATTCCTCTTTGAAAAATAAGACTCAATTCAGACACCTCCTGTTCTGGAAGGCAGGAGAACAGAAAATAGAGCACTCACGGCAAGAAATAATTGACAAATGGAGAATTTTAAATAAAGCCTTTCCTGGTTAAAAAAAAAAAGATGTTTCACTTATTTTCTTAGAACAATACAATAATACAATGAAAGGAAATACAAGATAAGACAAAGTTTAAGTCCTATTTTAGCTGTGATTCCATTTGTGTTGTTTACAGAAAACTGAGAAAAATTGAAAAAAATCAGAAAGTCTTATATTTAGTGCATGAATGCATTCTTTCAGAATGATCTTACAACCCTATAAAAACATTATTTTTTTCCCTCACAACTTGTTTATCCCTATTATGTGGAAGATTATATTGATTAGTGGAAGAAAGAGAAAACTGTAAAAAAGGGGCAGTAACCTAGAATATTTCTGTTTAGATCCATATTTTCTATTTCTCCATCATGCCTCTCATAAAACCTGCTCACTTAAAACTCTGTGGACTGGAAAAAACTGGAGTGTTTTACAGCTGCAAAAGTGTAACTAAACTGAATTTAATATAGATAAATGCATAGATACGTAAAAAGCAAATGAAGTAAAATAAAATGCATAACAATTAACTATCCAGAATATTCAAAAGAAAGTATAATGTTGGGCTGCAATTCAATAAAAAAATTAATCCATGCTGAAAATCAGTGCATCAGCATCTTTGATAACATGGATTAATACTGGCTATAACTGTTCTGCTGTTCTCCAGTTACATTTTGCAGCAGATCAGATTGCATTAGTTCCTTTAGTCTTCAAATCTATGAAAATACACTGAAAAAGCTGGTTTTATAGGAAAATGTCAATATATTGACAATAATGCTTTTGAGAAGTGTCCTACAGTGCAAATTAGTGTAGTTTGTGTAATTTTTTGGACAAGGAAAGTAGAGGGTTTCTACCTCACAGATTCTGTTGCTGTTCACAAACTTATTCACTTCCTTGGAAGATCTACTAGATTCAACGGACTTAAAAAACTGGCATGGAATTAATACTTTCTCATCTTTACATAGAATAAATATGGAATGTGTGTGCTCTAGTAATATGAGCATCATTTCTCCTGTGACTGATAGCTTCTTCTCAGGCTCCTTTTGTGTTGTTTCCTTTTTGGTTCTATTATAAACAGCAGAGAGTAAATTCTCTTATTGAAGCTATATGTGTCAATAAGATATATTGATAAAATGGCATGAACATTTACCAAAGAAAATTTTTGGTTTTGTTTCCCTATAATGAGTAATGTATGAAAAAACCTATCAAAGTTTTTTCTAATAAATAAAACTGAATTTTAAGGACACAGTCTCTTTCACTCTCCTTCACTAAGTACATTCTTTCCTTGGTATATGAAATTAATGATAACAAGATTGAAGAATACCTATCTTGTGTCTGATTACTTTAGATGCTGCTTTCTGCTTTGTTGTTGCTTATAGTAACTTCAGTTCAGAAGAATTTCTTTTGTCCATTTTAGTATATATAATCACTATTGATCAGCAAGGAAATAGCAGGGGTAGAAAAAAAGAAATTGAATAGCAACCTTGAAATTGCATACTGTCAGAATCTCACCATGCCCTGAGAGTTCAGTGTTGGACTGGGAGTGGTTGGAGCCATGCTGGGACACTTTCCAGTGAGCAAGCACAAAAGTTGTGTAGGTGAAGTACAGTGAGGAATTCTGCTGGAGCACTGTTGCTGGGGAATGGATGGGGATTGGTTTTCACTTCAGGAAATAACCTATTGCATATACTTTGTCTTTCCAACACTCAGTTTAGATTTGTCAAATATTTTTGTGGCTTTATAGTCATGTAAAACTAATTACTAGTCATGCATGTGGCTACATGCATTAATAAAATATTTCTTTTCATTAAGGCTGTAAAAAAAATTCTGCCTTGATTTTTCCAGATTGCCCCTTTACAGTCAATAAAAATCTTCTTGAATGTTTAATACTGATTATTACAATAAAGACATTGTACTGTTGTCAAATTTAGGGCAAGGAAGGAAAGGAAGAAAATGGGATAGAACAAGGACATGCCAAACTAAAAAATAAGACACTGGGCTTTGAAATGTAGAAGGTGCAGGACTTAGCTGTAATGAAAAATGTAAACTGAGGTGCTTCAGGAACTACTCAACTATGGGGAAAAACTACTTTTGTCACTGTTGCTAATTATTTAAAATTCCTATGCTTCAGTAATCTCAATAGTACACATGGAGCCGAGTTTGTTGTGTCTATCTAGGCGTTTCCAGTCACAATATGTTGAGCAATGGCATGTAAAACATAAAGATTAGTCTCATTTCAATAATATGCTATCAAAATGGAGAATGCAGTAACAACAGTTACATTACTGTTTTCTTGCAAAACTTACTTTTTTTAGTCATATTTGATGTTCTTACTTAACTTTCAGATTCTTTTTTCATCTTTACAATAGCTTTTGGTCCACTTTTGTTTTATATATATATTTTAAATTATTGAATATTATTTATTGAGGCCCTTAAATTCAAGGTAGGAAAAAGTGATAACATTTTTTCTTTAGTTTTCCAAAACTCGTGCAATTTCATTTTTCTGGAACAATTACTACATATGCCATTGGTTCTTCTATTTTTCTGGGTTTGGAACCTAACTTCTTATTTCTAGGCTCTCTTCCTCATTCCAGGTAAGGTTGATAAAGCTTTGAAAGAAATTGATTTTCTCTATGCTGAACCCATTAATCCCAGCCAGCCACTCACTCACTACCCCAGCATCAGAATCATGGAGAGAATCAGAAGGGTCAAAGCTGGAAAACTTTGAGAAAAAGACATTTTAATAGGGAAAGCAAAATCCATGCACACAAGCAAAGCAAAACAAGGAATTAATCCAGTGCTTCCCATGGCTGGGCAGGTGTTCAGCCGTCCCAGGAGAGCAGGGCCCCATCACAGGTAATGGTGACTGGGGAAGACAAACTCCATCACTTCCAACATCCTCCCCTTGTTCCTTTTTACCCCCATTTTATACACTGATCCATGATGTCCCAGGGTCTGGGATATCCCTGTGGTCAGTTGGGGTCCCCTGTCCCAGCTCTGTCTCCTCCCAGGCACCCCCAGTCTCCTCATCAGTGTGGCTGTACAAAAAGCAGAAAAAGCCTTGGCTTTCATGTGTAAGCCCTGCTCAGCAATAACAAAAACATCTCTGTATTATCAGCCTTGTGTTCAGCACAAATCCAAACCACAGCCCCATATTAATCACTGGAAAGAGATATAACTACCCCAGATAAACCCAGCCCAGTCCTGTATATGCACATGGGGACCTTAAGGATTTATAATGTCTGGACAGCAGAAATATTCCTTCTAAAGGCTGTGGTCAGAGTGTTGGCCTGAAAGAACATTGGACTGAGATTCCTCACTGCTGTCTTATCAAACACTCTTAAATATATTGCTAAACCTATTCCCAGTAGTAACCAGTACTCAGAAAAATCCTTTTCCAGTACCCTTGCAAAAACCATCTATGATGCTCACAATTTAAAAGTTGTCTACTAATGTCGAATATGATTTAATAATATTTCTCTGACCCTTCTCATCTGCAGTCAGTAACTCATTAGCTGCAGGTGAAGGGGTTCATGGGTTCCTGGGCTCAGTTCTAACACAATAAGCACTCATATTACATTTTCTTACTTTTTTGTTTGGCATTAATCTAAGTGGCATACATCATCTTTCATTCTAAAGAATGAACATGAACAAAATGCATTCTTAAGAGACATGGATTTACACTGTGGTTTTCATTTTGGAGGTGAACCTCTTATTTTAAGTTTTAGAGCCTTGTGGTTTTTGTTGTTCAAAAGCTGATCAGATGGGAGCATCAGTTAGAAATTGCAAATATAAAGTAATGAAGGGATTTTTACATTGCATTAAATTAAATAATATTGTCATAGTTATAAAAGCCTCTCTAATAAATTATTTATACATATTTTATCCTAAATAGAACTTCACTTTTTGGTATACTTTACCTTAGGAAAGCCAAATTAATTATGATATCATCATGTGTTTAACCACAAGTGAAGTACTTGTTTAATTGGATTTGGTCATTCACTAGTGCAAGAAAACAACGTTTATTCTTTGGGGTTTTTTTGTTTTGGTTTCTCTAGATTGCCTACTAACTTCCTGAACTCTTCAATTCCAGTCTGTAATAAAGCAAAAGTAAATATATATATGTACATATGTATATATTAAAAATTTATTGAGAGACCTAAGCCAAGTATTTTCACAGGGAAACAGGAAATGTTTTTCATAGATTTGGAGCTTGTGCACTCATAGTCACTTGTGTAAATGGACTCCTGGGATATCCTGAATGCAGTTTTCATTATGCAGCTTCATTGTCCTCTTGGGTTTGAGAATTGGTCATCATGGAATCCCAGGACTGTGGTATCTGATGAGAAACTCAGTCTTGCTGCAAAAAGCACAGTCCCTGGAGGAGGACTGCTAAATATCTTACTTACATACTAACCTCATGAGACATTATGGAGGCAATACATCTATAAATATTTTGATTTTAGGTGGTAACAAATATCAGCTTTGCTTATTAAAAGCAACTCTTATGAAAAATTGATATAACTGTGGATCCAGCTTTCCTTTGAAGCAGAGGATTTTCATTCATTTCTTAATCATCTCACCCCCGCCAAAAAAAAAAAAAAAAAAAAAACACAAAAAAGCCCCCCAAACTACCCACACCAACAAGAAAACTTATAATAAAACAAAAATGGGTAAGATTTTTGTAGTTTGTGTTTTCTTTTTCATGGGCAGCTGACACAAGCAAGCTGTTGTACTTCTGTCTGCAATGTACCAAAATCTCCTGTTTTGCAGGAATCAGAACATATGAATGTCTCAGTCAAAGGGGGAAAGGAATGATTTGCAAGAAATAGGTGGCAGCTGTTGCCAGTGACTCTGTGGAAGGTGTTAGGGCAGTATTTGTCCCTAAGCCTCCAGCACAGCCCTTGAGCCTCATGCTGTAGCCACAACAGGGAGATTTTGCTCCAGCAGCTCACTTTTGTTATTCACCCTTTCTGGAGTCTACAGCCTCCTTTGTTTCAAGTGTACCCTAAAGCTTACATCAGGAATCCTCACCCAGAGAGGGCACAGAAATGAGTTGTTTTTTGACATGAGTGTACAGCTTCCTAAAATGAGGGGTTAGATTTGCTTCAGATTAAATTTAAGCATTTGCACCTTAGGCTACCCTGGCTATGTTCTGATGGTGCTTTATGTGTTCCAGTTCTGTTTCTTCAGTTCCTTTTGCTTTTCCTTTGACTTAAACGTGCTATGTGTGTTTACTCAGTTCTTCTCCCCAGGCTTCAGCAGGGAATGCTGAAAGGTTTTCTTCTCTCTCTTGCTAAACCTCAGCTGAATCTATGGAAAGATCTTTATCCTTTCTTCTGGAAGAAGGAAAACACTGATAGGTAGAAGTCTCTTTTCCCTGCTGGAGCATTTCTCATCCAGGTCTTTGGGCTGCACCATTATGGAATCAGCCTTGCAGTGAGAGATGCGGTGTTGGAACAATCAGTCAATGAATATTTCAACTGCTATGTGGTTACTCTAGGAATCTCAGTTCCCCTCCCTAGAAGGAATGTGAATTTGAAATGCAGTGAAGAAGTGTTCAAGAAAATACTGAGAACATATTTTTGTGCTGACTAAGCTCTGGTAACTATGTGTGTGTGTATATATATATATATATATATATATATATATATATATATACACACATATACATATGTGAATGGAATGCTTATTCCTTCATGTACTCCACAGATTTTATTGTTTTGTGGAGTTTGGGTTTTTTATTTTTATTGTGGAATTTGGGTTTTTTGCTTATATTGTGTCAAGCTTCAGCTGCTTGGACAACTCTGTCTATTAATGTTTTTACACTACTATGGACAAGCCTGGTGCTGGATGCTAGCCAATGCTTATCAGTGATCTTAGTGATTATTAAGTTTCCAAAAATCACTTTTCTTTCAAACAGTGGATAAAGCTCATTGTTATTTTATATTTACCATGATCATATGAGCAAGTTGTTTAGCCTTTGCAGTTTGCTAATATTTGCCTTAATGAAATAAGAAAGTACAGCCATTAATTATATCTTGCAA
Organism: Melozone crissalis; assembly: GCF_028551555.1. Classification (NCBI taxonomy): domain Eukaryota; kingdom Metazoa; phylum Chordata; class Aves; order Passeriformes; family Passerellidae; genus Melozone; species Melozone crissalis. The sequence continues at coordinate 5,924,354 of NW_026535867.1, forward strand.
TAAATATTTAACTAATATTACTCTAGTCCCTAAAGGACTTTTTCTTCAGAAAATCTGTCTTTTGTGAAGAATGAAGGATTATTGCAACATTTTTTCTCAATTGTGGTCCTATTACATAAGGGTTTTTGAGGCATGAACCTGTCATTCTTTGCTGCATATGCATTAAAACATGCTGTGTGTCATAATGCCTTACTGCGTGACCCAGAACAGCTTATGTTTTTTTTTTTTTAACTAAACTTCTATTCAATTGCAGTTTAAAGTACAGAAGTTTTCTGATATGTTCAGTTTCTAGAAAGATTTTAATATCATTTTTCGTCCCCTTAAAAAATAAAATTAAAAAAAATAAGAAAAGAAAAAACTTTTAAGTGATTCAGCTTTTGTTTTTCCTTTGTGTTTCACCAGTTGATAAGATACAGAGCCAGTGGGATGAAGTGCATGGATACCTCCAAAACCGGAGACAGCAGCTTCAAGAGATGCTGAAGGATTCAACACAGTGGCTGGAAGCTAAACAAGAAGCTGAGCAGGTTCTAGAACAAGCAAAAGCTAAGCTTGAGTCATGGAAAGAAATTTCGTACACGGTGGATGCTTTGAAAAAGCAGAACACAGAACTTAAGGTCACTACTGATTATTAAAATATTTCTGTTTGGGTTAATGAAGTCATTAAAGAAAATGTCCTCTAACTGTCGTCCTCTGACTGTGGACAGTGTACATTGCAAAAAGTCTTCCACAGCAAATTAGAAAGAAATTGACATGCAAAGTCTAAAATATGTTTAGCATATTCCTTGAATATTAAATGGGTCTTAACTTAACAGTCATAACAAATAGCTGGCTGATCTCACAGGAGGAATACCTACCTGTTTAGCACAAGTATTTCACATCTGTTCAGCAGCCTCAGAGCACTGGTACTGCAGTCTGGGAAATTCTGTGGTATTGATATGGCTGTCCATGGCTGTCTGCACTGCTAATGAAGCTGTATAGGTTTTCTAAAAGTACCTGAGAAAGCAGGGAAAAAACCCAGCTATAGCAAACTAAATGGGTATATTTGGAAACCAAATCGTTTTAGATTCGCCACAAGATAATCTCACCAACTTCAAACTTGACTGGGTTATTAACTGAAAAAATAAAACCTGAAATGGCTGCTTTTGTGATTTTAGCACACATGTTGCCACATTATGGTGCTTCAATGTGTTAACTTACATAGCTGAGCTTTACCTCAGGTAGAAAATATTCTGTTGCATCAGTTTTGAAGTTTCTTGTAATAGGAACAGTCATACTTTGGTGACATTTTTCATGAATAAATTTTGAGAACAGCTGTTTAAGATTAATAATATCTCATTTTCTAAATGAGGAAAACCAGGGTTGGAATCCACCAATTGATCAGCCTTTTAAGGTGACTCCTGTCTCTATGGGAAAAGAGTTTCCCACGAATTTTGTGATATATTCTCCTTTCCTGCCCACCAGATTTTTGTAGGTTTTTTTAAAACTCCTACCATTCAAGTTTTGGTTAATGCTTGTGTACTTAGAGCAGCCCTATTTACACAGTTGAATGGTAATGAACTGCTGTGAAGAGTTTTTGGGTTAAGGTCCTCATCAACTGGTTTTGCTGCCAGAGAAAATATATATATAATTTCATGACTGGTTCAGTTATCTCCATCATCAGTTAGTTAGAATTAAATGCAAACTGTGTTGGAGTTTTTGCTTTCTATTTTTTTTCTTTTGCTTGCCTATAAGAAGCATGAAAATGTTCATCAGCCCATTGTGTTAGGGCTGAGCTGAGGTTAAGTTATCTCATTTAAGATTGTACCAAAAGGGTCATTGCTTGGGAAGGGTAGATTATGGTAAACAAGGGCAATCACTCACTAATGTATTGGAAAGAGTTATAGATCATGTGTAGTACTGTCACTCAGCTCAGAGAGCTCCCATTTGTCACTGTCTCCCTGCAGAGATACAGTTCTGGCTTCTGCCCAGTATTTGTTAAAAAAAAAAGGAAAAACTTCAACAGAGTCAATGTCTCAGCTCTGCAAAGACTCAATTAACAAAAAACCAGTTCTGTGCAAACACTCTCTTATGTCATAGTACTGGAGTGTCTTATGTTTCAAAAACAAATTACTAAACTAGGAAAGTAATTGAAAATGTTGCTTTAGAAATGGATTTTTTGTCCACTTTTTTTACAAGAGTATATGAAGTTGAGATGAGGTCCATTGATGGGTGTATGCTTTATGAAAAAAACTATGGGGTTGTTTGGGTCAACATTAGCCACAGAGAGAAATAAGAACATGCCATTCTTCTCCTTCTGCCACCTCCAGAGTTCTAGAGAAAGAATAATAGTGTACTTATTTACAGAAGGCATGTTTAAACAGAGAATGGGAATGGAGACCTGCTGTTTCTTTTGCCTCTTACCTCACTTGGGCTGTCTGTATCCTCAACCATTCCCACAAGTTTGCATCCAATGAGATGGATGTGTTGTGTCAAGTTACAGACATTAACCTAGAATTTTAATTTCAGTGACTCAGCTAGCCCATCTGAATTTGTGCCCTCCTGATGATATGACCATCAACAAGCTCTACTCTTCCAGGGTTGTTAACTTTCATTTATTTGGTTTTGCCTAGCCTTTCTTCCTCAAGTCTAGAAGAAATTCATTGTCTTAGAGACTGGGGAGTAGGAGGGTTGGGGATTTTTTCCCCTCTCCTTTTTGTGTTTTTTTCTGTGCCAGCCTTCCTAGAGGAATTATCTTTGTCTACCAGTAATTCCTATTGTGTTCAAATCCTTCATCAAATTTTCTCAGATGTGACAGCATCAGCTGTTATGTTCATGCTTGAAATAAGGGGTCATGAAGTCTAAGGAAAATGGAAATTTTTTTTTGAGTTAGCAGCTTTATGTTTCTGCTGTATAGTATTATCTAAACTGAAGGACCTAGAAATACATCAAGTTCTCAAAATAAATGCTTTCCAGGCTTCTGTGCCAAACACATATATTTTGATTTTGTCCCCTGAAGATGTAGAGTAAGTAGGCTGTATTTTGGCTTGCTGTTACACTGATGAAGAGGAAGCTGTAATTTCTATTCATTTGCTTTGAGGGAAAGAGAGAGGTCAGTGCAAGACTTAATAAATTCTTCAGACATTAATTTTGTCAGCTTTGTATCTCAACACAGCTTGGTGTGAGAAAGTAGTCACGAAGCTTTCTTCTGATTTGCTTGTTAAACATTGTAGGTCTGCCTAAAGACAGATGAATCAATGTGTAATTTTCCTTCTGCTTTGGGGGAACTTTAGTCAGTGCTTGTGCTGATGCATTTTTGTTAGGGCATCCTAATACAAGAGTACATGGTAAACTCAGTAATAACAGTCTTGATTATTTGGGTTTTTTTACAATGCCAGCATAAAACAAAAATCTATAACTTGCTTGTATTTGGCCATTAATGTTTTTAAAATAATTTAAAAATTTTATTTCTGTCATTTAAAAGATAAAAGAAACTAGGTACTATAGCTAATAATTAAAAATATTATTAATTTGAATCAGAAATTAATTCAGATTAATTTGCTGAGAATTGCAGTATTTTTTTCATTCTGTTTTTTATTTATTTGGTATTGGAGTATTAAACTGGTGTTAGGTGTGGGGAACCAGAATATGGCAATGTGGCCAATGAGAGTCTTTACCCACTAAGCCCTGTTTTTTATTATTCTTTAAGTGATGACTGCAGATGGTTAACTCAGCAGGCTGAAGGTTATAGGAGTATAAATAGTACACAATCACACCTCAAATCCTTGCATCAGCACGTCATCAGAACACAAGCTAGTGTAAAACTAGCCTTTTCTTAATAGGATCCTGAGCTTCTGTTTGAAAGAGGAAAAAAAAAATTAAAAAAAAAACAAACCAAACTCTAAACCAAACTAAACTGCTAGAATTGCTTGCTCACTCCGTGGCTCCTTGCTTTGGTAGGAGCTAAAGAGGCATCTTCTCTTCCTCTGTGCAGCTTCATCTGGGATAGGCAAAGGGAAGAGGAGGAAGAATGGAGACAACATTTCATTCCTTTCCTTCACTGACCTTCATTTTTTCATCTAAACAGGAAATTCAATGGCAGCCTGATTGCATCCCCTGCCCTGTTGGGAGTCAAAAGGCCAGGCAGCCTTGCAGAGCCCAGGGTGTGAACTTCACGTCCTGAATTTGTGGATAAGGCTGAGGCTGCCTTTTCTTGCCTTTGTCAGATTCTTGCAGGGCAGTGACTTATTAGGGACTCTTTTGCCATTCCCTCTGTACCAAGATGAAGAAAAAAATCAGCATTTTGTAGGTTTTTATTATTCCAGGGCTGACAGTGTACTGCTTTGATTTCAGTAAAACAATTAACAATTTAGTTCATGTTATTGGCTGTTTTGCAAGCACTGAATTAGAATTCCTTGATTTAAAAAAAATAAATTATTTAAGTATAAAAATAAAACATGCTACAGATATATAGAAAAAGGACAAAAAGACAGCCTGATTTTCCATATTTGTGATATATACACAGAACTGGATGATGTTGTACATTCATATTGCTATATTTGAACTACTGTGCATCATTAATTTTGTTCCACTGGGCAATCCTGGGATAAAATAAAGTGCAGCTCTGACTTCATTACTTGTTTTTAATCAAGAGTTCTTAATTGCACAGGCTTTATTCCTAATAACATCAACTAGTGTCTTCTAATTAAAAATTACAAATAAATTTATACCTAAGTAACATGATAAATGCACAACCTTAATTCTTTAAGCCTTTTAATAAACTCAGTAAATTCCAGTGATAACACAGGCAAAACAGAGAGAATGCTTTGAAAAGAATGTCAGAAAGAAATTAGGGTAATGTAGCAACTTCCTTTAAAGAAGGAAAAAACAAACATGGTCTTAAGAAGCTGAAAGGTAAATGAGGCCTAAATACGAAAAAGGGAAAAGAGGAAGGAAAAGATTGTAATTGTGAAGGATACATTGTAGTCTTGCAGAAGGGCAGTGAATGGGCCTCTGTTGGGATAGACAGGTAAAATTTGTGCCCCAGCACTTTGCTCTCAGTGTCTGCACACACAGCAAAGTTGAAGCATGCACTCCTCAAAGCTGTTGAAATTCATATCAATTTCCAGTAAAACAGAAAATACAAATGGTTTCCATCACCAAAAGCTCTTTATATTCATAATTTCTTTCCTGAGTGACGACCTAATGTTGTAGTGTCAGGAAGTTAATGGATTCATGTTAAAGTTAATGGTGAGAACAACACTTTTGGAAATAACCTTGTAATGGATCTTCCCATTTATTTTATTATAAAACAGGGCTTCAAATCTTTTAGAGGGTCAATTTTATTCACATGGATCTGGGCAAAAATATCTTATTTGCAAAGTAAAGTTTACAGACCATTAATTTACAATGAGGACAAAATATTATGGTAACTTTTCTATATAAAGCAATGAACAGTCAGTCTGCTGTGATTCTTTAGCTGACTAAAAATTACCTGCCTGCCTGTGTAATTTTAAACAAAGAGAAAGGTAGGGTAAAATAAAGATAGACCTAAATGTAGAATAAATACTTGCTATATAAGATCTACAAAACTGAAATTATAATTACTGTAGAATTCATTTACTATTTAGTATTTTGTATATATATTACTATATTTATGTAAATAGGAACATTTATATATTTATTTTATATCATTCTGGCAGGAAAGGAGTTCAACTGGCAGACTGTTTCCAAAACAACCACCTGCCTGTATCTTCCTCAAAGAAATAGTAATGTTTTCCACAAAATTATAATCTCTCCTGTCCAGATCTCCTCACTTAGCATAGAGAATTTTTTTTTAATTGTCTAGACAGCTTCATTTTAGGTGAGCTTAACCATAACACGTTCAGGTGGTTTTCAGGATTAGGGTTTGGTGGCTCCTCCTAATGTTTGATTGGTAGAAAGATAATCCCTTGTTCAAGCCAGATAAACAAGGTGCTGTCAGTTCCTGGTGCTGTCTGGTGCTCAGGAACAGTGATCTGCCCTCTCATGAAGGAATAGCACAGGAAATGGGAGAAGTACCTGTTTTCAGCTTTAAATTATGGAGATAATCTAGAGGTGATGAAGTAGCCTTTTAACAGATAAGAGTTTGGGGGGGAAATTCAAACCCCCCCAAAAAGCCCTTTTGGACTCTATTAAAAGAGCAAGTGCATTTTAGTCTGAGTCTTAATCAAAATCAGTTTACAGACCTTCTGAGATTAAAATCTAAATGCATGAATTATTTAACATTTATTTATTTTTACTTAGTATTTAGACTCTTTCACTAGGGATTGCATGTAAGTTCAGCTCTATGTGAAGAATTCCTTATCTGAGTCAAAACAAGATTTCAAAAGGAATACTGCTTTGGGAGAATGAAGGGAAAAAAGCTATTTTTTCTTTCACAGGCATTGCCCAATTTGTATATTAAAGCAAAACAATAAAGACAGTTGAGTCTTACTGTTTGTCGTCAACAGCTTCAAATGTTTATATGCAACTTTCTCTTTACAAATACAAACTGGTTTTCAACTTGTATTGTCCATTTTATTGGCTAGTTGGAGTCTGTTTAGTACAAAAGTACAAGTAGACAATCAATTAACTTTGCTCTTTCATTTTGTTGTTGCATATTATGGACTAAATATGCAGCTTCAGTGCATTTATATGGAAATTTGCTCTGAGAGAAAGACTAACAGGAAAGATGCATGGGAGCTGGCTGCTGGCTGAGTGACTGCTCTGGATTTCCTGGCTTGCTTCTGCAGTGAGGCAGCTGGCCTAGGTGGAGAGGAGAAAGGAGAGGAAAAAGTGGAGAGGGAAGGGGGAAAAAAAAGATGACCAAAATTTTAAAAGCTTTTTAATATTAACCATAAATTAACATTACAAAGAGATGGATAGGTTTACCAGTAGTATTTTGCTGTATCGCAGATTTAGTGCTGTTCCAGTAGATGGCACTAATTACATAAACAATTTGCTAAAATGAACTAAATTAAAAAAAAAAAATAACCTGAAAGCACAGGTATTAATTGTCCAAATCAATTTTATTTCACAGTACAAAAAAGAAAATTAGTCAGAACATATTATTTCACTTTATTCTCTATCTCAGTACTCAATGTCACAAATAATCATAGTTTCCATAATGCATAATAATGCATCCATCTATTTGTGTCTCAGAAAAGAATAGTCAACATTATAATCAGTGGTTATCAATTTGAGCTGTCATATCTTTTCTAGCATTTAGAAGTTGGTTGTTTGGTCCTCTCAGAGTTTAGAAGTAGTCCTGTGATCTTCTGGCTAAAAGAATTTAAAACATATAGAAAAACTGATTTTTATTGCCAGTAAATCTGCGGAAGTGTTTGGGTTTTTTCCTTTCTTCCTTCTTTATATACAGATGGTACAAGTTATTCAGCTCCTTTTTTAATAACCATACAATGTATGTGATCATTTTATGTTGCTCTGCGGATTATTCTTTCCTTATTTCTCTCTTTCTCTTTTTACTTCAGCAATTTTCAAAAGAACTACGGCAGTGGCAAATAAATGTAGATGTGGCAAACGACCTGGCTCTGAAGCTGCTCCGTGATTATTCAGAAGATGACACCAGAAAGGTTCAGCTGATGACAGACAGTGTTAATGCATCCTGGGCTGCCATTAATAAAAGGTAGGATACAAACTCTGCTGTTAGATTTGTTGTTACTCTCCATTGACATTCATTGTCCAGCTGTGGTTGGAGATTACAGAAGATGCAACTTTTGTAAATGATGTGGCTGTAGTGGTCACGACTCTTCTGTAGAATTTTTTGGAACTATGTCCTTAGAACGGCATTTAATTATAGCACATAAAATTTAGCTTCCTGCCAATTTTCCTCTGCTATAAAGAGTTGCCAACTAACTTAAGCTGATAGATTGTATTTCAAGTATTTAACATTGTTTCATATATCTGTACTATCTCCACATCACAGCCACAATAGTGATTCTGACTCATAAACCAAATCAGAAAATGACAGACATAGCCTATTGAAGCAGGTTCAAAGTAGAAATGTTATCATGTATCTTTGAAGCAAATCTCTAGTCAAGAAAATTTTTATTAAATCCTTGACCACGTTCTTGATTACATTTCACAGCCTTTCAGTGTTTGGTTTAGATGCCAATTCCTTACTAAAAGCAATTTTTTTGCAACATGCCAACAAATTGTGAATTATTCAATATGCAATCTACAAGATTATAACATATTGCAGTAAAAATTGGTTTCTTCATATTAGTGAAAGAGTTTTAAATCATTGCACATAAGATTAGATATGTAAAAATTATATGAAAGTTGTTTTAATCAGTATCTTGGATTAAGCTTTATAGTTTATAACTGAAACCATAAATGAATTAGATCTTAACATGTTTTTAATTAAAGTCTATGAACAAGGCCAGAGAAGTCAGTTTAGCTAAATATGCAGTGAATTCAGTAGATCTTCTTGCATAATGGTGTTTACCTAAATCACTGATGACTGCAGAAGTTTAATGTCACTTTTTGTTTAGTTTGTCATTCGTATGAATGAGCCACTTTAGCAGCATTTTTCTGAAGCAAACTCAAAATGGATTTAAGACACTGTTTAAAATGAGAGAAGGGATAATCTTGTTGTCCACTAAAAGAAAGGCACACAATAATTTGAAAGCTTTTAATTTACAACTAAACTGAGATTTTAGTATAAACATTCCGGTTTTGCCTGCTTGCATTTCTCCTGTTACAGTAATAGATATTTTGGATTTATTAGAAGTAGCTGTATTTTTACAAAATGATGTTTTGCTCACTGTGGCTTGAGAAGAAGCTTGGGGAGTTCAGAGTCTATTGCTGGATGAGAAAGGCTGGGAGTCTAATGCTCAAAACCATCCCTCAGGAGTGGATAAAATCAGCAGCTCAGAAGGACTTCATGTGAGACCCAAAGTGCTTTTGTCAGTATTTAGAACCACAGGCCTCTCTTGGTGAGAAGTCCAGGATATGTTTGTAGCTGCTGTGGCTGCTCTGTATTAATTGTAGCTAAGGGGGCATTTCCAAACCTGTTAAAGCCTCAGGCACAGGCCCAGGTGTTTCTAATGTTGTCCAAAGGTGAGAATTACCATTCTTGCATGGACTCTGCCAAGTACCAGGCTGAGAGAGAGTACAAATTCTTCAAAACACATTCCTTGCAAGCTTCTATAAAATGCATAGATGTGTTAGATGAATTATTATAGTAATTATTTTGTGTCTAAGAAGAGACCTGCTTAGGTGACTGAGTTGACATTTCCCTTTAAGATGTACAAAAGTATAGGAATAAATATGAGCTGTGAAATGAGTATCCTGGTTTTTGATTGTGTGACATTATTAGATTTCTAATATATTTTTAATTTAGTGTTTTGTATGCAACTTTTGTAATACTTCTCATGATTTGGGAACTTGAAACAAAGCATTGTTGCAAACAGTAGTTGATAAGCTTCTCTGAGGGCTGGATCACATTTTTGTTGGCCTTTTGTGAGACATGGATAAATATGGACATACTAACTCTTCAAGTCGCCATAAGACTTGGAAGATTTTCTGTGCATGTAGATTTTGTAGGTTTCTTTGAAGCATTAGTCAGGCATTTTGCTCATGCAGCAGCTCCTGAGTGAGGTCTTGAAAAAATGTCCTAGATTTCTGGAGGGATTTAAAGCCATGTAGATGTGAGACTTAGGGACATGGTTTAGAGGTGGATTTGGAAGCATTGGGTTAAGGGTTTGACTTGATGATCTCAGAGGTCTTTTCCAACCTAAATGATTCTGTGATTCCTTTGCTGAAGAGCCTTGTGGAAGGAGATAATGAAGTCCATGGGCCTTTGGATGACTTAAATACCAATTTGTTCTGGTTTCTTTGGGAGGTTACACTTTTGATTTTTTTGCCCTCCTTCTATGCTTCAACTCTTCAGCTTTCAGGTTATGGCATAGAGAAATAAAAAAAGTGAATGGTTTTATGGTTTTGGGGATCTTTTGAACTGTAAGAGAATATTTACTCAGTAGAAAGAATACATGAATTATTTTGTCATAGTCTTCAAGAAAGGCTAGTCTCCACTCAGATATGTATGCAATTATTTCAGATATATCCGTGTGTTATTTTCATCTAGACACTGAATAGTACTCTGATAACTTGGTCACCTCACAGTGACAGTAGAAGTAGATTCCAAATTATATTCTTGACCATTTCTGCAGTATTTTACAAGTAGTTTTATCGCTTTTTATGCAAATCTTAAGTTCCAAGAAGAAATATTCAGCTGAAAATTTTGCTTTCGCTCTCTATATTGCTAAGTTAAATGGCCTAATTTTTTTTGTGAATATTTTCTTTTAAACATTTAAAGAAAGAGTTGCTTACATTGTTTTGAGCTGGTTTTCCTTAATCCTGTCATTATATCAGAATCATGTGTCAGTGTAAAAATGTAAAACCTGCTTTTCCATGAACCAGTTTACTAAGGTAACAGGCAGGCAAGCAGTGGTAAAATTCCACTTTGCCTTTTGGTAATAGTTGCCAAAGCAAGTACTTCAGTCATTAAGGCAACATCTGTTAGCCTGTGTTTTGTTTTGCTTAAGTAGGTTTGCAGCTGATTGCTGTGTGTTTACCCTTTGCCTTAGTGTTGTGTTTTAGAACATTGAACTATAACCAGTACCTCTCTAAGCCCTTTGGGAGACAAGCTGGTGAATGCTTGATGGTTGTTTCATTTTTTTTTTTGCTTGTCACTTTTTAATTTTTACTTTTGTTGTTGATACTGCAAAATACACTAAAAAGCACATGAACTGATCACTTGGGTGAAAGCCAGACTGACTTGCAGACAGGTCTCTTCTTCTTTAGAAGCACAGGCTTTCCAAGAAATAGCCATATTATTTAGGCTGAAGCCATTAAAGAGAAAGTATCTTTATTGCTTGCATTAACAAAAATAAATCTAACAGATGAACTGAAATCATCTCAAGAGGGGGAAAAGGGCAATGACAGAAGCAACCATTAGAAATTTGCTATATAAAAAAAATATTTGTTATGGTGTTATGTTGCTTCCTCCTTTTGTGGGCACACACATTTTATGTGAATTACCATACGAAAATATCAACAGCTGCTTGCATTTTCCTTTCCTGTGAATCCACTAAATGTGCTAAATATCAAGCTAAAAATGGACCTAGACCTTTCTTAAATGGAGTGTCTATTATGAAAATAATTGTATAACATACTCTGAGAATTGTTTAGGATTCCAAACCACCACTGTGTGTTATGGTTTAGGCCTGGCAAAGCCAAGGCCCCCATAAATATACCTTTTACCTGATATCTGCTGTGAGATGTGGCCAGGAAATAAGCAAAGCAGGCTCCAACTTAAACATAAAGAGAAGTTTATTAACTAAACTACACACACAATTACTAAACTACACACACAATTACTAACCTACACACACACAGGGAAAAAAACAAGGAGAATGAAAACTACACAGAAACACTTCCTTATCCTCCTCCCACCAAATTCCCAAACACATTTACATTTCCCAAAAAATTATCCACACTCGGTCTGGCACCACCCTTTGGAAAAAAAAAATCAAATCTTCAGCTCATAAGGGATAGACGGAGTCCTTCCTTGTGCCACGGACTTCTTGTCACAATCAGCAATCCGCCCGGTATCTTGCTATCTCGTGACATCTCCTTTCCATGCCGAGGTGCTCTCACCACCTGGCATGGGATGGGGCAGGGGCCTGCCTTCAGGGCCTTTTAAGAATGCCTCGTCTCGTTCCAAGCAGAGTACAGTCACAATCCTGGGACCTCTGTCCCCCCCATGTCTTCTATACCCCCTGGGGCCGAGGGGTCTCAAAACCAAACTCTCTTGACGCCGAGCCTCCGCTTCCCCCTGCAATACAGCCTCTGCCTCACCAGGAAACAGTCCATGGAAATACAACAAAAAAGAGTCCAGCAAAAACTGCCACTCCATCTTCCTCCATTCCTTCAACATCTCTCTTCTCCCTTTGCCAGACCCTCCTTACTGGCCTGATTTTCTTCCTTCATCTTCCACTCCTGTCCCTTTCCCAGGAAAGGCAATGTTCTGCGAAGCCTTCATTCCCCAAAGGGTTAAAAGGTCTCCCAGGCGGCCGGACTGCCCGCTGCCCCCCCCCTTTCTCCTCCCAGCCGTGCTGCCTGCCGGCACATGATATCAAGTTTCAAGATATACAGTTCGAGCACGGGCTGCATTCTCTGGGGGGGGGGGGATAAACAGGTCGCTCAAGGGTCTGCCACCCTTCCTCCGAACCCGGGCCTACCGTAGATGGGCCACGTGGCTCTCCCCTCCCCCAGCCCAGCCAGAAACTGGGCCGGGGGAGAGACTTCTTCACGCCGGAAATCCCAAGAGAGCTCCGAAGGCCAAGAGCCCTGCTTTTAACCCCTTGGGTTCGTAGTCTCAAGAGGCGGATCCAAATGTCCCACTGGTCAAACTAAGTGCCCATCTTAAATTCCAATTACCCATTGGTAATCACAGCAAAACAAAATATCCCAGATGTCCCATTTCCGGTCAAACCACGACACTGTGTTATAGACATCTTCAAATATTCACATCACCCACCAGTTCCTGTGGCCAAGCTTAATGGAGCTCAGGCCACACAGCAAATGTTGGGAGCTTTCACAGCTCAAGATGCTTTTTTGGCTCATGAGACAGTATAGAGGACACACCACAATCTAAACATAAAAAGTAACTTGTTTTTCCCCACTACAAGGTATAAACAGTGAAAAATCAGTGTAAGAAGAAGTAAGGAAATGTGTTTCTAAGCCTGTTTGACAGGCCTGAGCTACCAGCTCCCATGTTTTACTAAGAATGGTGTTAGTTCTCTAATTTAGGCAGTTGTGTAAACACCTTGATCTTGCATGTCAGCTGGACAGTATAAAATGCAAATGGCCAAACAAAGGACATAATCAGTACAAAAGTATCATGTACATCTCCTTCATATTTAAATCCATAATAAAACAGTCATTCTAAGTGTGAAAAAGGTAATAATCTAGATTTGGTCTTTCAGCAGCAAACTATTCCTAATCAGCTGCTGCTTGTTAAAAGACACAAATAGAATGTAACCTTTATCTGTACATTAATTTTGTAAGTATAATTTTGTTACCTCCACAGAAAAAGCTCAATCATTCTGCTGGAGACAGGTTTTCTTAATATACTGTACCTGCCCTAGCACTACTTTATGCTACTTGTGGAAGTAATCACATTTGCTTTACAGCTGTATTGCATTCTGAGTGAGGAAAAACTGCATTTACACAGCAGCAGCAGCAGCAGCCAGAAGTGTGAATTTTGTTGAGTTATACTGCAGATTCATACTTGGTTCCAGTATGTAGACTGTATCTAGGAGCCATCTCTGGAAAGCTTATCTGCTCATTTAGGCTTGGACTGCTCAAGTCGAGCAGCAAAAAATTCAGTCTGCAAGCAAATTCATCCTTTCCCTTCCCATTCTCCTGATGTTTTGAAGCTTGGTTTTCATTCCTAAAATCTGTATAGAACCATGAGTGTGAGCAGCTCCAAAAATTCTCTGTGCAGGCACCTTCTGTGGCCATGGGAATCTTGTTTACTTGAGAAGGCTGTTTACACATCTGTGCCTGAAATTGCTGTCCTGGATATACAGCTGCGTTCATGGGGGCGTGAGCAAGAAATCCTTGCAAATGTGACTTTAGATGAAGATGAAAAATGTCATTTTCTGATGTAAATTTATTTTTTCCCAAAAAAACTACTATGATAATTTTCATCATCCTGCTGTGGTGATTTATTGATTGGTTTTCAATATAATTTTGCCAGGTTCAAAGAAAGTAGACATGAGAAGGGACTGCTTCTTTGCAATGAACATGTCATGCTGAAGCTTGTTATTTACACCAGTTTAGCAATGGATTCCAATTTAAAATTGCTAAGTCTGTTGGAAAATATTGTAATTGTGGGGCAAGTCTTTTGTTTTGTGAGAGATGTTGATAATTTATCTTTGCAGCCTGCACCATTGAAGGAAGAAGTTCTCAGCCTAGATATTTGTCAGATGCTGTCTTTGAGAACTTCTCTTGGTATGAGATATGTAAGGACTTAAGTACTTTTACTTCATCAGTAAATCTGGTCACACTAAACAAAAGTGAATCTCTGCAATCTGAGATATCACAGGTGAGATTATGTCAAGGACGAAATAACTTTATATGTTAACATGTTTATTCTAAAGAGCTAATGTATCTCTGTTGACTATTTTGAATAAAACAGACAAAGATTTCAAAAAAACCTTTAATCTGGCACTATTCTGAAAAGTCTGAATTATATATGGGATCTTCATGTCTTTTTTATTAGAGAAGTGGGTGTAAGAAGCCTTTCATTTTCATGAAACTAATTTGTCAGTAAAGCACTCCACATTTCTCAAAAGTTACTCTCCAGAAAACTCTAAAGAAAATTCTGTATTTGCTGCTGGTGATGCAAAAATGTTAAGCCCTTTGTGTTTAAAGTTACCTAAGAGTTGTTTTCTGACAAGAGATTTAAGTATTTTTTTTTCTTTGTTCCAACCTGTTACCTTTATTTTAAATCCTCAGACAAGAACTATAAGAAGGGTGGCAATGGCAAGGTTTAGATGCTTTGATTTTGATTTTTTATGGTTTTTTGTTTATATTTTACTTATATAATTTCTTAATATATCTATTTTTGAAAGCACACCTAAAAAACCATTTGGTGCAGGGGGATTATTTTATGATAATAAGTAAAAGAGAGGTAATGTATTTGTAAGACATTCTGCTAACTGCCTACAATCTCAAGCAAACATTTAGGTACAAAATATAAGATCAGTCTTACCAGCAGTGACATCAGTTAGCAATGCTTTGCTATTTTTTCTTCCTGACGCCCCTCAGAACGATGACATTTCATCCCATATAAGAAAAATAAATTGTAAAAAGAATTAAATTAAGCTGCCAGATGAAGCTCATATAATCAGGAGATCTAAAAAGTCATCTTAGCTGCATATATTCCAGTTTTATCTTAGTTCTCCACTCAGCTGGCAGCACTTTTTTGTGCAGTGCTGACATCAGATCCAAGATGAAAACTCAATTGGTAGTAGTGAATGTTTTTGGTTTAAATTTTGAGAGTATAATCTTGGATATGCTTTAAAAATGCTGGTAGGATGCACTGAAAAGGCAATGTTACCCAGAATACTGTGTGATTCATCATTTCCACCTTTGTGAAGATATTCCTGTGATTTTTGAGAAAGTCTTTTGCGATTATAAAAAGGAAAGAGTTCTTGAGTTATTTCAGGAGAGAGTAGCATCAGTAATACAGAATTTGACAAAAGGACCTATGGATCCTTGTGACTTCAGGGTTGAGTTTCTTAAAAGTTTTAACATGAGTCTAATAAAGCTAAATTTTCCCACACTTGAGTATACATATAGTCCAGTACCTTTATCTCTCCCAGAAAGGCAATAGATCATCTGCAGGTCTGCTAAATCCTCCCACAGACAAACAAAAATGACCTCACAGCAAAAAGTGTTGCTGTTTTTAATTAAATGGCGCTTTTTTTGTCTGTTCCACAAATTTGCTCAGATTTCTGAACACTGTGAATGCAACTCCTTGACAGCTTGGTTGTTTTGGGCTTTAAATCACAGAATCACAGAATATTCTGAGGTATGGTACCCACAAAGATCATCACAGGGATGGAACCCAAAACCTTGGGTGTTACTAGCACCATGCTCCAACTGTAATCTACTGTCAATAATTTAATTATACACAACTAAAAAGGGGAATAGGGCTGGTATCTTGCAGTGAGGCCATCAGTTTCCAATAGAGTGAGCAAGTTACCAACAGAAACTAAGCAGGAAATGCATTTAGAAGACCATTCCTTACTGCTCAGACACTTGCTTTTTCACTTTTTTTCCCCCCCTCATTCTTGGCTTTTATTTTGATTTTGATTGAAACAAAACTCTGTTTCTTTGTTCATAATTACTGTGTGTTAAATGCTCTTTACTCCTTTCTGTTGAAAATGAGGATGGTTCTTCTGTTCAGGGGAAATTCAACTGGACAAAATCATTAAATAGTTTATGGAACAGAGTTCTAAAGGAGAGCAGTTTTGTGGCCAGACTTGAATCATAACTGAACCTTAATGTGGGCAATATCAAAGCACTGCTCTATTTCAGAAATCTTCCTCATTTGCATATGCAGGAGATGAAGGAGGAACAAGGTACTAAATAAGTTTGGTTTGTGAAAGAACAGAAATGTCAATTTTTGTTCACATCCCATTAGAAAATTAAGATGAATGTGCTGTTCTTTCTCTTAAAGGTGAGATTTTATGAATTAATTAGAAAATTTTAGCTTCTGTTTGAATAAGAACAGAAGCTAATGCTGTGTGCCCTGAAAGTCTAACCTTAAATCTATTTCCTATTAGTCTGTAGATAAATTAACAAACTATAGCAAACTGATTATTGCTGGCATCCAAAGCTCATAGAACAAACGAATGTCTTTTCAGTCCCCTCAATAGGCTTCTTATCAGGCTTCATGTCCTTTAAAACAAACTGAATAGAAATTAATAAAGCTGATGGACTAGCAGAGTGCCAGGCAAAGGAATTTGACCTTAGTTGTCATGTTTTGTTTGCATTGTTATTATTGTGATAGCTTTTTTCTCCCCTGGTGTTTTCCCTGTATTTTTATATTTTTTCAGCTGCTGTGCAGGCAGTTTAAGATTTCCCCTCGCTGGCTTGTCAGTCATGCTTGAAACTGAGGATAATTCAGCCTGCTATTAAATGCTTATTCTCTCTTTGGAGGTTACCACCAAACGTGTCAAGCTGACAACAGCAGTGCTTGCCTTTTTTGTGTGGCTGTTGTTCAGCTATGACTGAAATTTCAATCACAAGTTTTTATAAAAAGTCACAAAGAAATCAATAAATAATGAGTCCCCATTATTTCTGGTAAGGATCAGTGGCACAAGAGGCTGACGGTCATGACTCCTGCTGACCAAGGCACAGATCTGTGGAAGTGGCAGCACTGAGGGCAGGTTGGAAAGCAGTAGAATTAGCCATGTGGTTTTCTTGCACGTCCCAAAATAGATATGGTGAGAAATCACTGAGGAGAGGTGAGATTCCACTGGTAAACCTTGAGGATAGAGGATTAATGGTGAATCTGATACAGCTGCATAAAATGGAAAACAGTAAGTAAGCAAAGAATTTGTGAAAAGGAAGATTATGTTGCATGTTCATGATGTTTGTCATCAAATATTAATTACATTTTGACCAATACCCCAAATTTATATTCCTTGACAAATTTAAGGAATGTGGAGCGCTCCCCAGCTGCTAAGCATTACATCTCCTGCAAACTATAAAAAAATATTATCTTCTGCATATGATAAGAAATAACAGCTCTTGGAACCATCACTCTAGCTGGCATTTCTGCAGGCTTTTCCTTTGTGCAAGATACATAATCAGTTACATATCTGAGATATATCTGCTTAAGCACAAGTGTCTTGTGGCAATGCATTATATGGGTCCAATTCATGGTATCATTTTTATCTCTTTAAAATGTGCCATGTATTTCTGAGATTCCATTGGTTTAATTGACACAGTGTATGGTAAAAGCAAAGTTTTGTGAAGGGCCTAAAGGGCAAGCTTGCAATGCCCATTTCCCTCTTTCTGCATTTTATCTTGGTAGTGTTATAAGTTTGCTTTTGTCCTTATTTTCTTTTATTTTTTCCCCTTTCTCATATATGATTTTTTGGGGCTTTTTTAAATTCACATCAATTTAGAGTCTAATTTTGTGTCAGGATTTTTAAATCTAGCTTGGATGCATTTTCTGTGCCCCACAACATGGCTTGTTTATGTTAGGTTCAGTTATTTTTTGCCTTAAAATCTGAAAAATATGATGCTGTTTCTTACTAGTAAAGGTAAACTGTTCCAAAATTTCCATGAATTCTTGGTGCTTGGAGCATGTCTGAGGTTAATGGTTCAGCTATGTTAATGAATTATTAGCATTGTCAGCTAATGAACCAAATAAGATGGCACTAAGAAATCATAGTTCAGATCTGCCTTTGCTGACCTCCTTCCTTTTTATTCCATGCTGACCCCTTGGAACTGTGGGCATTTGTCCCTGTTATTTCTTTTCATGATGGGGAAAATAAAAGTAGAAGTATGGAATGTATTTATTAAGTTTTGCCTTAGCAAAATTTGTTTTTCCATTGTGTCACAGCTTTTATGTCTGCAATTTCTCTCCTTTCTGCTGGGTGGGACAAGGTACCCAGCCCAAGCTCAGGAGAGTGAGTTAAAGATGGACATAAATAGTTGTTCCTTTCATTTTTACTATCTTTCAGATGCTAATATGTATTGGAACCTTCATTAAGCTGTTGGTCTTGAATTAAAATGCTGAATTTCTTCAAGGCTACAGCTAGTTCAGAGGCTGTCAGGTTATACTGCATTTAAATATTCCTTGTAGTGTCTGTTGTTTTGAACACATCCATTGAATCTTTCTGCTAACATAATGCTGTTGATTTTTCCCATTTGGAATTATTCAAATTCTTCTGGGTTTGACTAATCTGAATAAATTTGCTGGTTTGAACTTCATACCATTTTCCCAGTCGTTCATTACTGCACTAAATACCACCTTTTACTACTCCCTTGGAAAAGGCTCCTAATGCTCAGGGTTGAACATTATTTACATTGACCACATTATATACTCCTAATCTCAGTTTTGTTTTATTCAAGAGTTTTCTGTAACAAAACTTTGCATCCTTGACTTGCTTCCCAAATAGCTGCTTGTAAAGAGGTTATGATGCACTTTATGGATTTCTGTGCATAAGCTGAAATAAAGCTGAATCACCAGTTAAACTGATGAATGCATCACTTATTTGTTCATTTCCATGACTAAAATTTGGAAAATTGTTTGAGAACAGGTAGGTGTATGTTAGGGAAAAGAAATGCATCTCCTCAGATATTGGATAAATTATCTGTAATATAAGAGGATACTTGCATGGCAGTGAGTACAAAATGAGAGATCTCAAGCCAAATCAAGTATCTTTTTAAAATAAACACCTGATAACTATTTCAAAAATCATTAAAAAGAAGGGAACTTTGCAAATTATGCAATATTTAAGAGAAAGATTTGGATGACTCTGCCAGAATTGCCTGTGTGCCTGTGAGCACACAAAGTTCGGGTATATATATATATCTATATATATCTCCATTTTTGTCTTGTCTCCTCATAGCAGAATATTCAGACTTCCTAACTCCCAGACTTAGAGTTTCGGTGTATTTATGTCTCTCTCCACTCTGTTAAATGGTCCAGAATTGTTATTTGAAGGGTTATGATTTCTCCTACTAAGAATTTTTGTCTTTGAAATTCATCCAAAAAAAGAATTGAGGTAGAACTATCAGAGAACATCCTGTTCCCTTTGAAGTCAGCTGAAGGTTAGCCATTCATCCTCAGTGGAGTTAGGATTTTCTCTGTAGGACTTTTGTATCAAACACATGCTGAAGTTCTGTTGAACTGAGAGTGAGTTTAATACCATGTGAATTTGCTGAACTGGGCTCTGGAAATTCACTACTTAATTATTTATTTATGTTTGTGTGATCCTGAGGAACAGAACTAGGGCTGTAATTTCTGCCCATGTTATTGAATCTGCATAATAATAAATTATTAGTATTTCCCTATATTCTCATATAACTCTGCTTGTAGTTCCTGATGTTTTATCATTTTTCTACAGCAGATCTATTTTAATCAGATTATCTCCTTATAATGGAGAACTTTTTCTATATTTCAGTTTTCTATTGGAGTTTGAAACCTCCTGAAGAGTAAAAAATAAATGTATAAGGTATGGAGTGTTTCTTGCAACTAATATTTTTTTTTGACTGTATAAATATAAGAGGCAATAGGCAGGCTGCCTTCTGTCCTTCTTACTCAGATGCTTGCCTGAGTTTTCAGTTTTTCTTACCAGCTGCTTCTGACCTGAATTTTTCAGAGCTGTTTTGTTTTTTTCTGGTTAGTATTTTATGCTTCTTGAAATATGTTGACAGAATACATGTTTTAAAATACATAGAATCAGTCTGATCTGTCAGCATCTTTGTGTAATGTGAGTATTATTTGAGGCCCATGTTTTAGAGGGGAAAAAATAATGTGTGTTTTTATCTAAGTGTTTATTTAATGTTACTTAATATGATGCATGATGCAATAAGAACTGTAAGTGCTGCCAGACAAATTTTCCAGCCTGGGAATTGAGGCTTCTCTCTCTTGCATGGTAGCAAATCACTTTTTTGCTAGGCCATGGAGTTCAGCCCTCAGAGGCTGGTGCTCCAAATGAAAACTACACTAACAGTTTAATAGTATCCTTTGTGAGCCCTAATTGATTTCATGTAATGCCATCAGTGCATTTCACAGTCTTATTAAATCTAGTTGTTTCTGCTGTAAGTAAGGCTAAGAAAACAAGAGCCTTTAGAATATAATTAATTCCATAATCATTTTAAATTATACTTCACTGTCTTAGAAAGCAAAGATTTTATCTTACTAAATTACATCTGAGTAATTAATATACTATTTATTAAATTTTATTGTCAACTGCCTTGGAATTTTGAAAGAATATGTATTGGAATGCAAGAAAAAACTTAATTCTACATGTTACAGACCATGAAGTATGAAGAAGTCAAACAGAACAATAATCTTTTTACTTCTTTTGGTAGAATAAGAGACTAGCTTTGTCTGTTTGGTTTAAGTTTTGATTTTAGGGATTTTAGGATTTCTTCTTTTTCTGACTTGTCTTTTCAACGGGAGTAACAGAATTGTTAAATATTATCTTCCCATGTCCTTTTGGGGCATTACTTGAATTATACAAGGATTAGACTGGAATCTGTTCTGTGGGTTCAGAGAACTGAGGGAAGGGGGGTTGCTGAGTTGTTTGTTCTGTTGGATTTTGTTTTGTTTTGTATATTCTTTCCTTTGGACTTCTTTTTCTTTTTCTTTTCTTTATTTTTTTACCTATTTAAAGATTTAGGATACTTCTTTAAAATATGATTGAGGGCCATTTAGAAAAGCCTCTGGAGTGAATTATTCAGAATATTATTCTGTGTCTATAAATAATTTTTAATGATACCTCATATTTCTGTGATTGTTGAGTGTAGTTCAGATTCCCTTCTCTTTAACCTGGTAACAGTTATGATTTACTCTCTGTAAAACGATTGACTTTAATGAAAGTTTATTAGGAGATTAAAAATCACAAGTAAACACAAACTGTTTTCAATAGCAGAAAAGATAATCTGTAATTTATTGTAATTACAAAGGAATCTCCTTAGGTTCATTAAGGATTGTTCTGTAGCTCACTATGTAAGTGTGATAATCTATGGTTGTGATGAACATAAAGATGTATACACTTATAATATGTTTTTATATATTCTTAACCCATGTTATAGCAAGCTGGGGAAAGGAGACAAAAGTGATGTGGGCAAGAAAAGCCTGTTAGAAAACATTCCCTCTAACTCTCTCTCTTTTTTATCCCATTAAGGGTCATTTTGGGAATGTAGGATCCCATAAGTGAATAGAGTATAAGAAGAGACAGAAACTTTTATTTAAAAGGTTGATGAGAAGTTTTCTTACAGGATAACACAGATCCCTTTGTGCTGATGTTGTCCGGTGCTTAATTAAAAAGGGATTGTTTGAAGGGCCTGTACAGAAGCCCATAAATGTGATTTTGTTCCCCAAGGGGTCATATTTCCTTTGTTTTTAGCAACTCTTCTCAGTCTCATAAAAAATCGTGTAGAATAGATGGGGGAGTAATAGCCAAGGCTGATCTGAAACTTTATGGATAAATATAGGGTTTCTTTGGGTTTTTGGGTTTTTTTTCTCTTTTTGCTATTCAATATCTGTTGTGCTTTAAAAAGAAATGTATGGGACAAGGAGTGTAAATTCAAAAATATGTCTTCAAATTGATTTAGTATCTTTAACAAGGAAATTTCAGAGGAAAATGCTGTGAGAATGGTTGATAATTTTTGTGATTTTCATAGAAGTCCTGTATTTTTCAAGAAAGTTTGTGAGAGGTATAAGGCTAGAAACAAGCAAGCCAATGAATAGTAGCAAAAAGGAATAATAATTCTCTCTTGCTGCATTCATTTTCCTCAGCAGAGAAACACCAGAAACATATTTTCTTGTTTTGAGGAGATTTATAATACGAGAATGGTTCAGGAAAAAATTATTTCCATCTTGCTTAATAGAGTGAGTAACAGTTCATTGAAGCATTTTCCCCTTGGTCTCAACAGATTTTTAAGAAAAGACAAAACGTGGGCTTATCACTAAGATCAGGAGATGCTTTAGAATGTTCTAATTTTTGTATCTGAAGAAAGTGTCATCATTTAGGAAACTGTGATTGCTAGGGAAAGAGCAGGACTTTGTCCCTGTGAACACATTCTGAGCTCCAATCAGAGCATGGGGACATTGAGGGCTTTTGTTCTTCCTTCCTGCAGAAATAAAGAGAATCAGCAGAGAGCTGCCTTTGTGTGTCTATTTTGGACCAGCTGTTGCACTTAATCTCCCTGTATGCCCAATTAAATCTGGAATTTAAAATTGTATCACTGGCTATTCGTTTGTTATAAATATGGATAATGCAGTCAAGGCAGAGATGCCCTTCAGCTTATCTGAAGAAGCCAAGTCTTCAGGCAGTAGATCAAGTTGTTGAGAAATTGAGAAAGTGAGAAATGGAAGGCAGAGAGAAGCACTGCACTGTCGAGGTTTAACCCCAGCCAGCAGCTCAGTACCATCAACCACTTGCTCACTTCCCTACAGCAGGGAGAGGAATTGAAAAGAAAAGCTAAATCTACTGGGTTTCTCCTCTAGAAAAGCTAAATAAGAACAATTTATTAACTGAGGGGATGGAAGGGTTGGAATGACACTGAATATGCTACTAATATTATTATTAATATTCATTGTAGCTATAAGGAGAGAGAGTAACAGAGCCCGAGAGCCAAGTGATGCACAATCCAATTGCTCACCACCTGCTGACTGATACCCAGCCAATTCCCAAGCCTGTCTTTAGAGTACAAAATTCTGTACCAGCACACCAAACTTTCCTGGTTCCTCACTCAGAATGAGGATAAGAGCCTATGGACATATGTCAGCTACATGTGGATGCTGATCTCAAGTGGTTTGGATGCTGAAGTTGTAGCTCTATGTTTGGTTTCAATTTGAGGCTTTCTAGAAATTTGTAACAAAATTATTTCAGAGGTAGAGTTGCACAGAGGGGAGCAATCTCCAGTACTGTAGGATCAACTTGGTCAAGAACATTTTCCAAGCCAGACAAAATAGTGATAGTAGGACATAAGTTTGCATATATAAAGATCACTCCAAAAATTTATATCTACTTCCATATGCCAGTGATCTACAACAGACAAAGCTTAGTACCTCTATTCAGATGGTACTAAAAGGCACATTTATGCAGAAGTGCTACTGCAAAAATCCTAAGTGTGCCTTACCGTGGTGTTAAGCTAATTCACATCCAGAAAAACACAGGAAAGCAGTATTTAAAATGCTGTCTCAATGTAGTTTTCCCCACTGAATATTGTAACAGGCAGTCCAGAGTTAATCTGAACATTCATCACTTACTAGCATGTATCAATAACTTTAACTGGCACTGTAGAAGATAGTACCTGGGTTCTGAAAAAAAGTTTCTCTAATCAGCAATCCCAAAATTAATGAATATTATTTATTTTGAATTTGCATTTCAAAATTATATCAATAATAGTTATTTTAGAATTTAATTTTCATATCTGTGACATCTCTTTGTGTTCCACCTTTATCTGAGGTTAAATTATTCTCCCTCTTTGATAGGTTCTCTATCAGTCCAAGTTAGAGCAGCTGAAGAAAAGTTACCAATGAGGACTGAAATTTATTTAGTAGTAAAAATGAAATATTCCAATAACAAAATTTGCAATTCTTCCTTTTTCATAGACATAAAAGGGATATAGACCTTATGAAAATGGTGCAAACATTTTCCACCACTAACAGGATGATGCATGTAGTTCAAATTTTCTGTGATAGTTGCCTGAATATAGGAAATTCAGGTAACTTTTTAAATTTTATTTTATTTTTTATTGTATGGAACTATACTGTTGGAAAAGAAAAAATACAGTTATAGAGAGAGAACCACATGAACTATAGGAGTAAAACCATTTCCTGATGCTTTGTCAGCCAGTAGTCCAGGATATTTTATTTTATGTCTCAGAGAGATAACTTCAGATCACTACAGTCTGCAGATGGAAGTGTGATTTAGTGATCTATTGAACACTGAATGATACAGACTTGCTTTACTTTTATTGCTCTTAAAGAAATACCTGGGGAACAGCAATGTGTTAGTTTGTGCTCTGCAGTTACTGCATGGCCTGTTACCTGAGCATCTCAAAGCATTATTCACACACTGACCCTCACCATCCATCTCATACTGTGAATAAGCATTGCAATTTGAAATACACAGATACTCATAAAATGTGAACGATTCATTCCAAATTATGAAGCAAACACTACAGCTGAAGAAAAATCTGATATTCACACTTGCAGAGCCTCTACAAACCCTGTATTCATAGTGTTGGATGGGATTTGGTAGTGCTGAATGAAGCACTCCTGCAATACTTTCAATCACAGAATTACAGAACATTCTGAGATGATAACTTAATTTTACCATCCTTTTCTTCATGAACATTTGTATACTGTTATGTTTAAAAAATATTAGCTTTAAAAGTTCTCAGCACAACAACAATGTCCTGAAACACAGGCTGGTAACTTTCCCTTCTTGTGCATTTTTTTAAAACCCTTAAAACATCTTCCTGGCAGTATAAGTGTTCACACATTGCTTGACTCACTTCCCCTGGCATGCAACCATTATTCCCTCCACTCAAAGCCTTCAGCTGACATGCACTTAAAAGAGCATCATAACTTCTGCCCTGCAACAAAGCTCATACAACAATTAGAGTTGGTGAGTCCACTGTCACTGATGACACTAGTTCCTAAAAATCAAATTTACAGGGATGTTTGGGGACCAGCTTGCCTATTTTTAGACATAAAAAATTTAAAGCTTTTGTTAAATGAAAATAGTCAAAGTTATAGGTGATTTACTGTTGTAGTCAGGAGAAATAGTTTACTCTGACCTTGATCTGGTACAAGAGATGTGTATAGGCAAGGGAGGAGAAACTGAATTCCAGAAATACTGCATCCATGTTTTGTAGAGGGAGTGTAGTTTGCCTGTCCTCTGGGAGTCTAGATGAAAATAAGATGAATTCCACCTTTAATATTTCTTCCTTGAATAAGAAGCCTTTGGTTATGCACTCTCTGATTATTTTCATATCATAGTATAACAGATTAAATCATTATTATCCCATTAAATTTTTTTTCTTACTGTTTGCACTCACTATGAAATCAAACATGCCTGGATAATACAGACTAAAGAGAAAGCAATTATTTTGTTTTTGTGCAATAATTTCTTGCTCAATATACATATTTCTTTAACCCCTATGATTCTATGTAATTTAGCATATGCTGGATTTGATGCTCAGTTTTGTTCTTGTTTAGACTTTCTTTTTTCATTCTATCTTCATAATTTTGTAGTGAGAAATCCAAGTGGAGTGAAGTTTATTGATATGCTGCAGAACAGTCAATGTAGCTGAATGTTTATTGCATGTTAGCTGTACCAAAATTTAAAATGCAATGTACTACACAATTTCTGGTGGAGTTGTGGTATTGGTATGCTTATAAAGAAACACATTTCTGTAGACTGAAAGAATTATGTGCCATAAGATTTCTGTGCATCATAGAAGTGCCAGAAGATTCTTCATGATAAAAACTTCATTCTTTGCCCAGATGAATAAAAGACTATATTTTTTTTCATGAAGTCCAAGAGTCTCTCTAAAACACTAATTCTGACTTTGAGTAATCCTTCAAATTGCTCTCCCTTTAAATATCTTTTTCATATCTGTGCTTGTGTTTTGTTGTGGTTTTTTTTTTAAATCTCACTGTGTATTTGCAGAATGTTGTTATTTTTGGAGCATTGCTATGTATTTATAGGAATGCAGGTGTATAGTAGTTAAAAATGTGCCTTTCATATTATGAAGGAACTGCATGAGAAAAAATTTTTTATGTGATTCTGCAAAGGCTATTAACTACCATGCTGCACACTGTAAATTGAATTAGAATAATGCTATAAAGCATATCTTAGAATTGTGCTCTAAAGAACTGGAAAAAAATACATTTAGATCATGCAATTGTATTCCATTTCCAAGTTGTGTTGAATAAATTTCATGCTGGTTTTGAGCTAAAAGTGGTAAATAGGTCAATATGGACTTTTCCAGGTAAAAGATTTTCTGTGTCTTATTATCTTTTAATGCACATTGCTAGTATATTTAGGTGTCATTTCTAGGTAATTATTTTAGTTTAAAAAAAGAACAACAAATTCTTTCATTGCAGTTATTTTAAATTAGAAGTGTAGCCTGACCACGAGCCATGTGTATGCCCACATAGAATAAAGCTGGGAAAGAGATCCATGTTCACTGTTCTGCAGCTGAGTGTTTCCTGCTGACAGCCCTGGGGACACATTCTAATGCAGCCTAAGCAGTGCCATGATGTGGAGAGTTCTTGTAGGTGGCAACAGGTGCAGCTGAGGTGAAAATCCAGTCCATTTTTAAGCTTTAAAACAAACACTGATGGATGAGTTTGTAGTGAGGCATTCAATAGCTTTCTCGGTTTTTGAATGAAAAATAAGTCCTTTTTTTAACAAAATGGTGGGGAAAAGCAAATAAGATGTCAAAGGATTAAAAATTTAATAGAAATATGGCAGTTCTTGTAACATTAGTCTCTCAGGGAGGATATTTTTTTCCTGTAGTGGTTGTCCTTGCCTGTACTCTGACTGACTTTTTCTGTTCTTACTATCTTCTGCTGCAATTTAGCTATATACTTGTCAAAAAAATTGTTAAGTCAGTGCCACTTGGCAAAACTTGTTGTGGTAGTTGTTTTTTTGGTTTTTTTTCTCACTTCCACCAGTGAACTGGTGTTTAGGGTGATATCATCACTTACCAAGGAGTACAACCCCTTCACGACAGGAAACAGGATTAGAAAGAGAGATCAGCACTTGAAAATTTCATTACCTCCTCTGATTAATTACAGCTTGAGAAGTTATGTCTGCTAGAATCTCGTATCCTAGTCTCTCCCTAAGTAACAAGGCAGGAAATCTATTGAGATATGTGAAGACCACCACAGATGGGTAGACTTAACAAAGATGTGCATCAAAGTGCATTCATTCCACTTGAAGTAGTGCACATTACCAAATGACCTTAGTAAGTATTTTCAGATCTTAAAAATTATTTAGGTATCATGTTGATGTTAAACAAATATGCATGTAATACAATAGGTAAGTAACCTTATTTTTGCTAATAACAATGTCATACTTAGTTAATCACGTTTCTAAATCCATATTTTGCTCAAGTTCTAAGCAAAAATATCAGTGAATACATGACACCTACAGTGCACATGAATGCTGATATAACACAGATCTGCTTTAATGTTTTTTTCAGCAGCAGAGTTGCTGAAATCTTTAGTGTTCTTCCCTAATCTGAGTTAGACCTTCCCCAAGGATAGGATAGCCTTTCTCTTTAAAATTTGTATTTTATCCTGTAATTGATAGAGATTATCCTTGTAATTTATCACATTCAAATTATAAATAAAATAATAATACATTTAAAAAAAAAAAAAAACAAAATCACAAAGCTCACCACAACCTTTAGCGTTATAAGAGTTTAAGGTGTTGAACATATGCTCCAAAAGTTTCAAGTAGTGAAAATTAATCATTTAATTTATTGTATCATGCAATAGTCAGGAACTATTTTGTGATTTCTAAAAATAAGCAAGTATTTCCACTGTAGTGTAAAAAAAATAATCTTTTATTAAAACAAAACAAGGGAATTACTTCTGATTTTCCATTGTGAATATTTTAGGCATAGTACTTTGAAAGATGTGCTTTTGCTTAATTTTGTGTCAGACTGATTCGGCTTACTACTTCTCAGGTGAAAATATTTAAAAGAACCTGCCAAAGAGACAGTAGAAATTCTCTAGCTAATGCATCAGCAAACTTACCTTGACTGGTACATGAAAAAATATTTTGTGTGTCTTTTTTATATTTTGATTTAATGATTAAGGTTTGTTTTCTTCCAAAGAGCGCTGTATTTGATTATTTGTACTTGTGCAGGGTTTGCGAACGTGAAGCAGCTCTGGAATCAGCCCTAAGAATGTTGCAGCAATTCTACCTGGATCTTGAAAAGTTCCTTGCTTGGCTTACAGAAGCTGAAACAACTGCAAATGTCCTGCAGGATGCTACACACAAAGAAAAGACACTAGAGGATGCCAAAATGGTTCGGGACCTCATGAAACAGTGGCAGGTAAGCCAAACTTAGAGGCATTCACTATAGAGGCATTTGACAAACATGAGAGTTTATCAAGCATATCTAATATTTATAGAAGTTACATAATTTGCATAAAGTTTATTCTTTGTAGCTTAACTGAATTAGTTTTTCTCCATTACTTTCAAATACATTAAGAAATGGCAATTTGGGAGTCTATTGTCAACACGCTCCGTTGCGGTAATAAAAAGAGATAACGATGCAAATTTTCATAGTAAATGCCTGGACAGTTCTCTTACAGTTATTTTCCTCTGGGGGAAAAAAAATCTTAAGGAAAGATAATATTGTATTTATTGTTCCAGAGAATCCTGAGGAGAAAGAAAATTAATTAGTTGAGATGGGGCTGTTGAACTATGTTTTTATACTTCCATTGCATTTTCTTCACTACAATTATTGAGAGGAATACAGATATGTCTGCTTGAGGTCTTAAATTTCTTACATATGAGGTTGATTGGATGTTTGGAAGACAGGACCCTTTATTCCAGTATTGATAGAATCATATAAAATTTTAGGTTGGGAAAGACCTTTAAGATCAAGTCAACCATCAACCCAGGACTGCCAGGGCCATCACTAAACCATGTCCTCAAGTGCCACATCTACACATCTTTTAGTAGCTCCAGGGATACTGACTCAGCCCTTGCCCTGGGCAGCCTCTTCTAAAGCTCAGTGACCTTTTCAGTGAAAAAATTTCACTCACAGTGCATTATTTTGATTTTGACAGAAAGTTCAAAGCTGGAGATTTAAGGCCATCGATGCCTTAGTTCATTTAATGATGAAAAACATACTGTGAAAAATTTAGCCATAAGTGATTAAAAAAAAAGATTAAATTTATATAGTAGTTCAAGAATTCTTAGCTGCAAAATAAATTCATTTATTATGATGGGTGATATATGCAGTAGTCATAACCCAGTGCTCTGTATCAAGTCTTTATTGTGAAAGCTTTTTGTACAAACAGGTATATTTTCCTGATAGTGGAGCAAATATTGTCAATCTATTTGCTAAAAATGAGTAATGGAGCACAATTTTATCAATAGAACAATTTTATGATGCCAGCTGAATGATCAGGAAAGAGAGTATGACTTTTCATTCTGTTTCTCAGGTATTGCTGCATTGATTCTTTCAGGCTTCACACCCTGCTTGTGGGAGTTCCCTCTCACAATTCACTTTGATGTATAAAGATGAAAAGCAAGAACATGACATAAATGTGTAGTTTGCTCACAGTTTATGCATATGAAAGATTCAGAGAAAAAGGAGCTTTAGTAAGTCACAGAAGTCTCCAAAGAATGTATTTATGTTCTTTGTGGAGAGAGGTTATTGCTCACTAATGCATACAATCAGCCACATGAAGCCTAAATAGTGATAAGCCTTTTTTTAACTCTGTATTGTGGGTCACAAATATACTTACCCTACATAACAAATCAGGCAAAGACTGAGAATCAGTATATTCCAAGAAACTCACTATGTTAGTGAGTTTCTGTACCTGTATCAAAACAGACATATTCAAATACAGTCCATGTCCTCAATATGCTTTGTTATCAGTATGTGTAGTAAAACTGCAAGCCCTGCCCCAGCATAGAAAATATCCTAAATTCTTTCAGTCAGAATTAGAATTTTCCAACTTACTTTTTTTCCCTTATGCAATTTTTTTTCTTCTTTTTTTTCCTCTCACCAATCAGGCTGAATTCAGATCCTAGGAGGTAAAATAAAACAGTGCTTTCTAATTGAATACCAGTGTCTCATGAGTCTTTGGAAAGAAACTTTGACTCCCTGGGTTTATTAGAATGCATGAAAGTTATGGCCAAATATAACAAATGGATTTAGATCTACAGTCTCTGTCTTGCTCTTCACACAGTTCCATAGAATTGGATAATGTGAAAATAGTCACTAGGACTCTGGAAATTCTGTTTTAATTTGATATTTTTAACCACTGGTTGTCAACCAGTATTTTGATAAATAGTTTTCCACACAAATAATGACAAACCTAAGTTTCTGAGTTCAGTAGTAGCTTTGTATCCTTGTATTCTGTAGTGACAAGGATCACTTTTAGTGATGCATCAGCTTCTTGTTTTACACTCTCCAACTTCATCTTATTCCTTTAAACAATTAGGAAAATAATGACTTGCTGTAGAGAAACTTTTTATATAGCAGCAGTTGCTTGTCTCGGAAAATACCACATTTTAGGCATTTGTTTTCCTTTTCATGTTCAGAAGCCATTAACTCAATTGTCACTAATAAAGATTAATCTTTCCTTAGTAGTTAGCAGTTCATTCAGTAGCAGAAGGAGAAAGGTGAGACTTATATAACTGCACATTCCAATTACCCAATGATGTAATTATATTAAAATGTTGCAATATAAAGACCCTGTTTGTTTGTACAAGCATGTATTTGCATGCATCATTTATCTGAACTGACAGCAATGTAATAGTGGAGGTGATTCACACAGTTAGAATACTTTCTGGAGAATTTTCAAGGATACAAACCCGTTACTCCAAGGGGTTGTGTAATTATGTGCTGCTTCTTTTTTTATATTTTTTTCTAGTTGAAATACATCATGCGTCCTCATGAGGCCTGGTTTGTTAAGTAACCATATGAAGGAGATGAAAATTAATTTCACTTTCTGCTTTCATACTTCTAGTGCTACAAACTCTCAGCTGTGTTAATTATAATTGTGGGTTGGTTTTCATGACACCAGGCCTGCTGGTGACAGATGAGGTACACCTGTCCCAAAGGGGGAAAAGGATCTTTGCACAGGAGTTATCAGTGTTTAATGAAGAGTAAACTGAATTTGAAGGGAGAAAGATATAAAACCAGGTTCACTAGAGATAAGCCTGGGAACAGCATGCTTGGGGGATGGTGCTAGTGAGGTCCTTTGGTCTGACAGCTCAGTGGAGGTATATTGGAATAATTACCAATATAGGCCAATGGAATGTACCTGGGCTCGTCTGACTCTTACTGCTTGACCAAAGGTGGCAGCTGTGGTATTTTCACCCCTGATACACCTTTGGCTGGCTGGATGCTGCAGCTGGGCTCTTGGAGACAAGTCCAGGAATGCAGGAGCTCAGGTTTACCTTTGGCAGAGAAGCTTTAAGGCAATGGTGTAGGAAAAGAGTCAGTTCTGCCGGAGGGTTTTGATCCAGAGCTTTATTCCTGCCCTGCAGGCCTCTTGTCCTGGTTTAGAGCAAATCTGGGAGAGAATCCCCAAAGGGGCTCCAGTAGGAAAGCAGATCCCATTAGCACCTCCCCCCAACCGGTCTGGGAGAAAATACCTCCTTGGAGAAAAGTGGAAAAAAAATGTTTATTATACAACAAAACCTAAACAATGCTAAACAATAAAACCCCTTGCCGCTCCAAAAGAGATGACAAACAGAGGAAACCTCATCCCCGGGCTGCAGCTCAGCTCACTCAGTCTCTGGTCAGTCCCTCAGTGCTGCAAATGTCGCAGGCCAGGCCTGGCCCGGTGGGCCTCAGGTGCAGCTGCCGGTGCTCCCCTGGGTGTTCAGTCCAGAGCAGGTTTAAACAGGTCCAAAGAAAAAGGAAAAAACCACAGTCCAGGGAACTTCTTTGCCTCAGCTAGCTAAAACTAACTAAAAGCAAAGGGGAGCTCTGTCCCACTGTCTGTCCGTCCACAGACAACACAGTTCAGGAGCAGGAATGTGGGGGAGTGAGAGCAGTGTCTGGAAAAAAACCTGCACTTCTGTCCCCTCTTCACTCTCTGCAAGAAGTCTTAAAGGTGCAAAACTTATTATTCAGCATAACAGAACGAGACGATTGGGGATAAAAGCATCATATAGTCAACCCAGGAGACCTCTGAACCCAGCAACATCTCCAAGAGAACTCTCTGACCGTGTGGTTGCCGTTCAGTCACAGGAGTTGTTGATGAGTCAGACACCGTGGAAGCACCTGAGAGTGGTCATACAGGAATTAGGAGTTCTCCCTGTAGAAAGGTGGAGTGATCTATAGCCCAACATCCACCTGCACCAGTGCACACAGCAGGGACAACCAACAGGAGAAACTGGAGCCCATTGGGCAGCTGGAAAACCATGGCACAGCTGCCTTCACAGAGATATGGATGACTTGCATGCCTGGAGTTGCAGTGTATGGCTATAAATCCCTTTGAAGATATAAGGAAGGAAGGAGAGGTGGTCCAACAGCCCTGCATGGAAGGGAATGTTTTGACTGTCTAGAGCTTGATGCTGATGCCAACAGGGTTGAGTGGTTTTGGTTAAAAATCAGAGGAAGTCCAGAAAGGCAGATATTCTGGTGGGAGTCTGTTATAGACCTCCCACCAGGATGAAGAAAAAGTTGAAATATTCTACAAGCAAATGGGTGAAGTCTCATAATCACTAGTCCTTTTTCTCTTGGGGAGCTTCAACTTACCAGATGCCCTCTGGAAATGCAGAAACACAGCAGAGAAGAAGCATTCTAGGAGGTTCCTGGATTGTGTGGAAGAGAGCTTCCACAGCATTCTCCTCAAGAAACCAGCTGCTCATGGCTTGGATGGGTGTGCTCTTTGCTGGGTAAAAACTTGCTGTGGGGCCAGGCCCAGGGAGTGGTGGGGAGTGGAGTCACATCCAGCTGGGGACAGACACCAAGGATGCTCCCAGGGCTCAGATTTGGGGCCAGTCCTGTTTTATGAGGAGTGACTGAGGGAGCTGGGGGTGTTTAGCTGGGAGAAAAGGAGGCTCAGGCTTTCAGCTGATAGGAGATTGTAGCTGATGGGAGTTGGTCTCTTCTCCTGAGAGGAAATGGCCTCAGCTGTGCCTGGGCATGTTTAGATTTGGTATTAGGAAGAATTTTCTCAAAATAAAAGTTGTCAAATATTGGAACAAGCACTGGCTTCCCAGGGAATTAGTTGAGTCACAATCCTTGGATCCCATGTCCCTTAGGGACATGGTTTAGTGGTGAAATTGGTGGTGTTAGGTTAACAGTTGGACTTAATTCTTTTTGAGTTTTTTTCCAACCTTAAGAATTCTATGGTTGTATGAAGTACTTTTCTGGTCTGTCTTTTTAGCAATCATTGTATGTAACGCTTTATGCAGCTTATGTGATATTAAATAGAATTTTGGAGCTAGTGTGGATTTATCCTGTTACTTTATGAATGCAATCAGTTAATATTAAGCCTGTAGATGAATATAATCACAGACTTTTTTCACTGAAATTTGATGAAGAATACTGCATGTGACACCTAGGTAAACAGTAACTGGAAAATGGTTTCGTACTCTATACACTGCTTAAAAAATGTTCCTGAAATAATCTATGATGATTGACAAATTATTGGTAGTATAGACCTGACTAAAAGTATGCCAGAATATGAGAAATGAAGCAAGGTTAATACTTCAGCATGAAATACATAGCAGATTTATTTTTATTGCCACCTTCATGCTCACTTAGCCTATAACCTAAGTAGTTTTCCATTAGAGTCAGGAGTTTTGCTGCTCATAATACGAAAAATATGCAGTGCCTCAAGTTATCCCTCAGAATATACAGTATGGGCAGTACCTTTATTTTCTCATAGTGATCTTTTTATCTAAAAATGTCATCTGAGGGACATGAACAGCAAACAAGGCACTCTTGTCTTTTCTGTTCCTATCAATTCTTCAAAGGTGCTGACTTGTTTTTAAGGTGTCAGGCAGCTGTTTTTTTACAGTAGTAAAAAGCTGAGGTAGATGCATATTCCTGACACTTCTCTATAATTTATCAGGATAGGTTCTTCGAGAGATAAAACATTGCTTCCAAATGTATTTCAAATATAATTTATATATTATTGTCCAATACAGTTCATTTTGTGAATGATCTATGGATTAGATGATAAATCTCTGTAAAATAGAAAAGAGAATGTATCTGTAATATTCTTGCTCATTTCACTTGAATTTACTAAAAACTATTAATTTTCAAGTACTTCCATCCTCTGTTCTGAAGCACTTTTTCATTCTCCATTCTGAAACACTTTTTTAATCACTCACTTCTGCTTGTAATTGTTTAAAACTTTTTAAAAATAACATATAATCTTCTTTCCTTACCTGGTTTTTTAAAAAAGTTTAATTCTCCATTTTTGCCTTTTATACCAACTTGTTGCCAATTCTGAAATAGAATCTGTTCTACAGTACCTGGAATAGAACAGCAACTGTCAGTGCCATCTTATTCCACTGAGTAATAGAAGATAAATTGAAAAATCTGGAGTTTTAAAACAAGTGCTCTTACTACCTAATCTGAGGAAAGGCTAGATAGCATCTCAGAGTGAATTTTTTCCTCTGAGTGGATTTTTTACAAATATTATTTTGAAAACACATGGTCACAAATTTTTCAGTATCACAATTAGTAGTCACAAGGAAGGGGATTAATGTTCCTTTGCTGTCAACAGCAAGTGTCAAATACTGAATACTTTCACAGGAGATTCACACACAGGTGCTGATTCTCAGCAGGGATAACCATAATACAACTGCTCTTCTTAGCTGGAGATCAAAGAGAAGTGGTCAGAAATCAGCAATAAACCAAATAGGTAGATGTCATTACTTTTTGTCAAGTATTTTGTTTCAGTGTGTTTTATCTGGATGGTCTGTATTATAAAAACAGAAACATATTGCTGCTGTAGTTTGTCTAGGAGTTGATGCATTAATGTGTATTCTGCTTCTGCCCCCCTTGTTTCTGAAGTTAAAAGAAAAAACCCTTATCAGCACAAATTTTCTTTTGGGAGGTAAAAGGCTTGTTTTATCAAGATATCTAGTTCTCTGGTACTAGAATGAGACTCTTAAAACTTATTCTCATGAAAATAAACAGATCTCAATTGTCCGAAATTTCACATAAAAAGTAGGTGTCTCCAAGTAATAACATAAATTTCTTTTAATTTCTCATTTGCATATGTTCTCATAATCATAGTAGAAGAAAAATCCAACTTTTCAAATGTGCTAAATATCCTAGTTTATTCTCACTTGGTTGATTTATGTATTTCCTCTGTAAAAGTTTATTGAGCACACCAGAGGGATAGCCCTAATTTTTCATTTGTAGATCAGCATTCAAACCCTACCAGCTTTAAACACAGGTTTTCAAACACAGATTAGATGGGAAAAGCTTTTGTAGCATGAAATGTAAGTTTCTGTTGTGTTGAGTAAGATTATTAGAGGAGAGCATGGAAAAATCCCAAGCAGAAATTTAATAGAAGGGATAAGATGGTTTGCCATTATTCTGAGCAAGTTCCAATTCCTGCATGTTCTCCTAACCTTACCGTTTCTACAGGATGCCCCATCACTCTTTGTGTAAGCTTTTCTAAAGTAGGCTCTCCCACATCCAAAGAAGGGATGGATGGACTTTCTCATAATCTTTGGAAGTATATGTCTTATTTCACTGTAGCCCATCAATTTGAAGTGGCAGGAATTAGACTGAGTGGTTACCAGAACTTTGAAGACTTCTGCTATTCCATCTTCCCATGACCATCAGTATTTACTAGTGCACTCTAATCTGTCATTTAGTTCTTCTATTCACTTTGTATTGTATTTACTTATAGCACATTTATTTGAAAAGTGAATAATCAGTAAAAACTAGGCAAAACCCCAGTGGTTGCCTTTAATATATTCTGATGATGGGATTAAAAGGGTATCTGCGCCTTATGCAATTATGCCTCCTACCAGACTGTTCAATACACTTGGCTAAAGTGCACATAATTTTTCATTTGTGAGACCAAATGTGTCTTTTCCCAAGGCAGGCAAAAAGAAAAAATGATTGTATTGTGATTATTAACATGTTAATGTAAAAGGGATCAATTGTACAGTGAATAACTGAGGATAAGTATTAATTTTGGCTTAGGGCAGATATCTTCCTGAATATGTAAGAAGTCAGTGACCTGCAAAGAATACAAATAAGGAATAAAATAAAAGAACAAAAAATTTCCAGAGAAAAGTTATACTGGCTTTGTAAAAAGTTTTAAGATAGGACTGAGAAAAATAGTTGTCTTCTAAGAAGTGCCTCCAAATTTCCCTTTTTAGGAGTATATAGCTGCTATGTCACAGGTTTTCTGGATGTGAATTTACACTTATTCACAATAGTAGCTGTTCTTTATATGCACTGTGCAGCAATTGTTTACTGTAGCAACTCCCACTATCTACTTTTGACAATGTTTGGCAAAAGTAACTTTTCTGTACCAAGTGTCCAATTTTATTTTCTGTCAGAAGTTTACACTTTATTTTTTCAACTGCTGACAACAATTTGAATCTCTTCTGTCAGCATGAAGTTCCACATGTTCATTTTTCCTTGCATGCCACATTTTTCATTTGAATCCTTTCTTTTCATTGGATTCCATTTCATTTTGTAGCTTTTCTCTCTTGAGTGGATGATTCCATTTTATTGATGTTCATCACATAAGCCGCCATTTATCCCACTTATGAATCCAAAGGCTATTTTTTTGGCTATTAGTTTAGAATTATTATGTCAGCCTGTTTTGCAGTGAGTCCATGGGTTCATCACCCATTATCACTGATAACATTAGCAATTTTCTGGAAGGGGACATTTGTCCTTTGTTGTGGCAGTTCTGTATTAAATGATTAGGAGATGGTAAACTGGTGTTCAGGATTTTCCATTTGGTTAAAATTCATGTTTGAGAATTCAGAAAATCCAGCCTAAAGTTATAGTTACTTGTCATAGTTTTACTGTGTTTCATTTCAGTTAATGTAACTATATTTGGGCTTAACTTCTCTGAAATTGTTATTAAGTAATTTCATTTTCAGAGTTTGAATAATGTAATGAAAATATATAGCTACTTAATACTCTTTCTAGGGCTTATAATTGCTATTTTTGTGTTGTCAGTTCTCTGATTTTATGTATATTTTTATGAGAGGAAGGTAATTTGATGTTATGGTGCCTACCAAGTATACAATATTGAGGTTTTTTTCATGAGATTGAGAGAGTCTATGTCACTGGAAATCAGATATAAGCTCATAAATTCTATAGGTTCTTCTTTTATATTTATTGTATTTATATATACATTCTATTATGCTTCATATATATTCCCATGTGGGTTTAAGTTTATCCAGATAACCTGTTCACCTTGTGGGCTATGTGGGGTTTTTTTCAGATATGTGAATTTTCTTTAGGTGAAGTTAGCAGGATGCAAACACTGGTGCAAGCAGAAACAAGCTCTGCTGGTTTTATCCAGGTATCAGTTTAATGCACTGAGTAACCAGATTAGAGCAATGCAGTCCTCTCTCCAGTGTTTTGTCTGCCTTAAAATTATTTAGAGCCCCCATAACGAGCTTTTTGTGTATCTGCCACCTGTTCTTACATGAATTCTTACTGCAGGTGATGTAGAGTCGATTTCTGACACCTCCTTTTAAGTGTTAATGGTGTGTGAGCTGTTTAAGTTCCTGCTAAGAGCTGGTGAAATCTAGAAAGTTATGCAGCTGGTCAAATGCAGTTATCCCATTTTCTTCACCTCCCAAGTAATCCAAGAGCATCTGTGTTAGTATCTCCTCACACCATGGAGAAATGTCCAAGAGCTGTTTCCGAATGTGTTTTGCTGCAGGAGGTTTTGCCGCTGAGCTCAGCTTGGTTGCAATTCCTTGCCTTCCCAGTTCTGCGCAGATGAGGATAAGAGAGAAACACTTCCAAAGGGCAGTTTAGTCCAGCTAAGCTGGGGCTGTTTGCCCCCTGGAGAAACATTTCTCTCCTCTGACTTAGAGAGAGCCTTGGAGAAGTAGCTAAATAACTCACTGACTACACTAGCTGCCTAAACTTGGTGTAAAATGTGTGTGTGTTCTCTGTCGCATGTGTAAATGTGGTTTTTTTACTTCATTTGGTGAAGTGAAAGTCATTCTTTTATAGGTTAAAGAGTTTATAGTTCCACACAGATCCTACCACTCTGTATACTTCTAAATCATGCAATTGCCCATGTGGCAACAGAAGAGAAACAAGAAACAAGATGCAAACTCAGACTGCTGAGATCACTTTTCCCCAAAACTGTGACCATGAATTTAGTCATAGATAGAAGATATGTGAAAATATATCTAGAAAGTTTCTTCTTCCAGATCACTCCAGGCTTTAAGCTGTGTCTTCTGCTGACCCTCCTGCCCACACGAATGTCTCATGAGTGTTGAGGCAGTGATATTAGTTTGGATATTTTCCTCTGACTCTCTGAGAAATGTTTATGCCTGATGCTGCTCTGGCTCGTCTTGCCTCTGTTGTTACCAGGTGGGAAAGTGTTAATGCTTTCTGTCCTTTATGTTTCTTTTCCATATCAAATGGGTTGAAGTGCCTGAAATAAGAGTAGTTTTTCACATTTACCCTTCTACTCGAAATAACTCTTCTGAATCACAATAGAGGTGGAAGAGGCTGTAGAAATGGCAGGAGAGAGCGGAAATTTAGCTGTCCATTTTTGCCTCAGTAAATTAGCAGCTTTCAACTGACCACATTACGCATCTAAAACAGAACACAGTATTTATAACCAATTATAGTAGAGAAAATAATACACTGCTCATCATATTTTTATTTAGGCTGGATTTAGTATTATGCACTAAGAGTCATCAGAGTCATTGGTATGAGAGGGAAAATGTCTGGACTCAAATTAGAATTAATATCTTCATCTCTGTACAGTCTATGTAGTTGAAAAGATAAAGCAAAACTAAAAGAGGCCATAGTCACCAAGAAGCATGCATATTAATCAGTTCTGAAGATGAACATTTTTATTTTCTTACTTTGTGTAATTTTTTTCACATTAGAAGTCTTCATAGCTCATAGCAGCTTGATTGAAAAAAAATGTGTTGGTCAAAGAAAACTTATATGAGGTTACACTGATAATTTGTTGTGAAATAAATGAATTAACCTTAAAAAGAGACTGTGTGACTTCTTTTTATTAATGCTACAATATTAATTTCTGGTATCTGAATCTGATATTACAGTTTTTGGGTGAACTTTGCCAGTGGAGGAAATGTGAGCACCAACTAGTAACTAAGGAGATTAAAGATATATATTATATTCTCCCCAGAAATACCATATATTGTCTACTATATTAAACCTACCTAATTTCTACCTCAGTCTGCTAGATTGGACACAATTTTAATAACTTTTTTTTTGCATCTACTTCATAGCTCAACAAAAAAGAACAGCAAGACACACTTTCTAGAGGACTAAGTACAAAACCCAGAAGACTGAGTCATTTAATTTCATTGTTGAACTTCAAAGGTCTTTTGCTGGGAAAAGCTTACAGTTGTCCTGCTATTTTTTGTACTGGTTATATCAAAGTGTATTTGCCTGATCTATAAATGAAGTGGCAAATCCTTTCTTTCCAGAACCTGGAAACCTGCTGGAAGCTGTGAGATCAAAGCTATGAAATAAACCTGTTCTCATTTATGTTACACCTATTACAGTCACAACAGTGCATTAGCCTGAATGGATCATCTCTTTTTCTTTTTAACTATGATATTGTAATTCTATGCCTCGTGAGTAAGAGTTGCAGCACTGTTTAAATCCCAGCTTGTTGATTTGCATAAAAAAAAAAAAAAGTAGTCATTTTATTTTAACCTTTGATTTTTGAGACGTGGAATATACCACCAAAAACTGTGATTTCTGCAAGGGGAGCTGTAAGTGACACCTTGTTGTTTCATTACCTTGTGTTCCCTGTTGGGTGTTGAGCACACAGTTTTACCCCCAGGTGCTGTGGGGCTCACAGTGCCTCAGGTGAAACCAGCATTTACCAGTTTTAATCCAGCTCTCTGATGGGGCAGGGAAGCAGAAATTCCATGTGGTGTCCTTGGAGCAAACTTGCAGCAGCATTTCCACAGCCACCAATTCCTTGCACTGAGCCTCATCCTGGGAGACTCAAGTGCTGTTGAAGAAAAAGGAATTTTACAGATTGACAACACCAATTGTGACTGACTCAGGACAGAAACTCTTCACCTAGTAGTTTCTTCCCAGGGTGAGAAGGAGGAAAGGGAGAGGAAACTATGGGTATTTTATTTTATTTTATTTTATTTTATTTTATTTTATTTTATTTTAATTTTTGAGGCTACTTTACTAATTTAAATATTTTATGGGTTTATTTCTAAGATCTTTACCACGCAAGGCTGGAGGTTGACATTTCCACATAATATGAGGGCAGATATTTAGAATATATGCTAATATAAATCAGATTTGCTTAAAATATTTCTTCTTCTCAGTTTCTATGCTCTTATGTAGTTTCTGCTTTTTCATTGTCGTGTAATTTTCACTGTATGTTTCAATGCTAGGGAACAAATAGAAACAAGCTGGACCTGACAGAAATAGAAAAAAATTATTTTATGAGTTTAGTTAAGAAACTTTGTAGAAATCTGTCTTTATTAGCATGCTGTTTTGCTGATGATTTCTCTCTTTTCATTATGGCTTATAGCACTGTAAATTAATTTAACATGAAAGGATGAAAATATTGCTTTTAAATTTTTCTCATTAAATTATGAAAAAATATTACAATAAATAATAGAAAAGAATGCCTCTGGTAGAAGCTTCTGTTTACTCAACCATTGCTGTAGCAAGAGTGAATTATTGCAGAGCTAACTCAGAGGCAATATTTTTGCAGCTACATTACATAAAACAGATGATCTCAAAACTTCAAAAAACAGCACAAAAAAGAAAGCACAGTCTGGATCCTTTGAAATTTAAACATCTATTTATATTTCTATGAGGGGCTTGAGCAAGACAGTTGGCTGGAATTGAAGCCTCTCACATCTCAAGTGTTGTGGTAATGAAGTGAAAAGTGAATTTCATTGATACCCTGCATGCACCAGCTCTAGGTGCTGAGTTTGAGGTCAGGATATTCCACATACATGGGTGATTGTAAGGTGTCTGGGAAGGTAAAAAATAATTCTGTAAGTTATGGTAGGGATGGTGGTATTATCATCCACCTTACTAAAATATCTGTAATTTTGCATTACCTGGAAAGTGCATCTCTTGGTTTGTTTTGGTCTTTGCATCGTGTTTTTTCTCCTTATGGGCTGTACAGGAAATATTCTACACAGCTCTTTGTTGCCTGGGGTGCTAAAAATATTCCTTCTGCTTAGGTCTTTTTCTCCAAGGTATCTTACACATCTCTGTTCCATCCTTTTGAAATAATCCAATTTAGCTTCAAGCCTGGATTGCTGCAGATTTATTCCTCTGCAGCCTTTCTGTTTCCTGCTTACATTAATTTAAAGAGGTGTTACAGTATTCAAGGTGTGCAGAAACCATGTTATACCATATTTTACAGGCAGGAACTGAAATTACTGATGTGCTTTCTGTCTTATCCACTGGAAATAAAATTATGTAAGATATTCTAAACCATTAACAGACAGATATCTTAGAAATTAACACAAATGCTCTTAAATTGCTCTGATGGTAATGAGCCTTTTGATATTTAATTTTATGGAAAGGATAATCTATAACCTTTTTTCTTTCTTTTTTTTTTTTTTTTTGTTAAAGTAGTGATGAGCCACAGAAATACAATACAGAATACCTCTAGTGATACCATAATGCATTTGGGATCTCCTTATCTGAGATTTTTGATTGTGATTCTGAAAGATGCCTTGCAAATGCTGATTTACAACTGAGAAATAGAAGAGCCAAGAAATTGTTATTTTCCAGGGGATTTCTTGGTGATTTAGTAATCTTGTGATTTCTTAATTTTCTTCTGCAAGACAGGTAGAAATATTACCCCTTTTTTGTTCTTTTTGTTGCTAGATATATAAAACAAGTTTTATTTATGAAGCCTTTGTGAATGTCACCTAGAAAACACCTAGAATGTCACCTGTATTAAGCATGTTGTTATATTAGGTTATAATTCTCCATGCTATGGACCAAGGAAATAAGAAACTTCTTTTGAAATTATTTAGAAATTTAGTGTGCTAGAGATATATGCATGATAAACTTGTTAAATGTGCACATGGTTATACATATGATTTCTTGTTTGTTTAGCTCCAGAATACAGTGTTTGTATTTGGCTGTCAGTCTCCAAAATGTTTTCTAGGTTTCACTTCTAGGATAGTGTTTATAATGCAGTGCTGACACTGAGCAAGCTGATCTCAAGAATAGAGCTATTAAAAGATAAAACATCTTTTCTTCTGGAATGTTGTTGATGATATTTAGAGTCATGAAGATAAAATGTTTGCAAGTTCTTCAAAGTGTTGGGCTCAGTTGTGCCTTCCTCCAGGCCTTCAGGAGTTACTGCTCTGCAGCAGGCAATGCTGAGAAAATAAACTCTGCCACAGATGCTACTGGGAAATCTTGGATGCTTTCCAGAATTTGCAGTCACAGCATTCCCATGCCACTTTAGCTTCCCACTGTTTTATAGAAGGTGATGGTGTACAGTTGGTTTGGGTTATTCCCAGTCCTTTTAGGTTTAGGTGTTTCAGTAAATGAGGGAAGTAGAAGAGAGAAATTTGTATTTTCCCATAAGATTGCTCTTGTTGCTGACTCACACCTGGACAACCAAACAAAAAATCTGCTTACATTTGGCTGTCTTCAGGATCATACTTTCTGAAAACAAATGTCTGAAATTGTGCTATTTGTAGGAAATCTTACTTTAGGAGCTACACATCCACTTGGGCAGAAAAGAAGCAATGCTATATGGCTTCTGTAACAAACTAAGTGATGCTGCTCTTGTTAGGGATAATAAATGGTGTTAATAAACAGTTTCAGCATGTTCTACAGAGTGAATTTATTTGCTAAAATTATTTTGCAATTAAAATAAATTATTTTGAGTCTCTCATAATTGTCTCATGGAATATTAATGAATGAAGAGAGAATAAATTTAAACAATTCCGTATTCATCTCCCTTTTCAGGCACAGAAAAATACCGTTCCATTTTAAGTTATTTTGTGCTACACTTCTGACACCTATTTTGAGTTAAAACAACTGCAAAAGTCATATTCTTTCTTATTATTATTTTTGTCTTTTTTCCTTAAATTTTACCTTAGCACTTGCACTATTGGAAGAAAAAATTGTAGAAACAAATCTTGTTTAGTATTTTGCTGATGTTGGTATAGATATTGTCAGAGTAAATTAGTCCTGCAAATGCTAAAAAATGCATACATAGGGATATGGTTGTTATAAATTGATATGAGTAGCTGATATTACTCTTTATTTTTGAGATACTTGTTTAGCTGCTGTATGGGCTTTCCCATCTGGGGGTGGCTGGAGAGAATAGCAGTGATATTTATGTTTGCAGAGCAAACAGATGCAGCAGTATTGGAGAAAGAAAGTAAAATATATGTAGATATGAGACTCTAAGGACATGAAAGTGTCCTTTCAAATTAAAAATTCATTATTTTTTTAAGTTGGTTTATTTGATGCTCCATCTTGTGAGTTCATAAAGCACCCAGGCCAGATTTGGTTTGGGTAGGTATAACCAAAGATACACTTGTTCATTTGTGGGGTTGGATTTTCCCTCATCTGTACTTTGGAAAATTCTGTTGTTATGAAATGCTTAACTTTTAATGCTCTGTGAAGCAGCCATACTTCTCTTTTCCTTTATATGCGCTTCAGTATTTTTGAAGAAAACCAGGGACTGGGGTTCCCTGGGCTTAAATTAAAAGCATGGCTTGTACTAAATAAATTTGGCAGTTCTGAAATTGGATTTTTTTAAATTCCTTTTGCATTACATTCCTAAACCATCATACTGATTAATTGTATTACAGTTTCAAAGAATGCATGTGGTCTGCCAGGTGTGGAGGGGAAACAAAACAAATTGATGTTCCACAACCTCTAAAGCAGTCTTCTGGCATTATTGAGATGGAGATTTCCAC
Organism: Melozone crissalis; assembly: GCF_028551555.1. Lineage (NCBI taxonomy): Eukaryota > Metazoa > Chordata > Aves > Passeriformes > Passerellidae > Melozone > Melozone crissalis. Next base: position 5,968,483 of record NW_026535867.1, read on the forward strand.
TGAACTGGTGCCCAGCCTTGAACCAGATGTCAGCAGCTATTTTCATGTTAATGGGCTGGCAAAGTTGACAAAACCAAGAAAATCAGAAGTTACAAACTCCTCTTGCTATCCAGAGAGAATTTCAGTGTTTCATTTTACAATGGTGTTGCTTCCCTGAGTCTGTGAATTATGGAGGCAGTGGGAGTCTTAATTGTTTGAATCATTACTGGCTTTGAAGTCAAACAAGTCTTTACCATGATTGACTGTTTTTCCATGAATTTAGAGATGCAATTAGATTAAGGGCTGTTCTGTGCTGTTCTAGCTGAAGGTGAAGAGAGATAATTATGATGTATTTGTCATTAATATGGCAGGAAAATTGTTTTTATAAGAGGGTAAAGAGCCAGCAAAGTAGCAACATCATAACTTCGTTTTTAAGCAGTGAGGAAATGTTTTATAATGAAGATCATATTTGCATGGGATGGCTGCATGAGGTCTGTGTGAGCTGTCCAACATGATTCCTGAGGCTTTTTTGCTAGACTTTCCCAGTTGTCTCAGGAATAATTTTTTGAAAAGTACAATGAACATGTGAGTGTCTCATGGTTTAAACTAATCAGCTAAGATATCAGAAGATTAACTTCTAGAACATGCATTAAATTAGACAACAGAGAATTATCTTAACTTTAGAAAATTGATTCTAAAAGCATGTAAAGCTCATTGGCTCTAATACTAGGGTCAGATGAGCATAAAGATTCAGATTTTGGCATGTCCAGACTAAATCAGGTTGCATTCAGTCCCCACATGTATCACTCAGGGCTATTTTTAGAGCAGGTTGTCTTCCTTTGATAGGAATAAATATTTTAAGAATTAAAGCTTTTCAGAGCAATAAATGTATTTCAAAGTAAATTTAATAGGAACATGTTGAATAATTTTCATTATGGCGATTTGGTTTTAGGAAATATATTAATTTTCATGTGCATGCTATAGTGAGATATCATTTTATGGCACATATACAGTGAATTAATATTCTGTTTTATGATTTTGTGATTAAATCAAAATAAAAGATGGCATAGTTCTGAGTCACAACTCCCACCCTCAATCAGGGTGATAGTGTATTTCCAAGATTTCAATAATTCAGTATTCATATACTCCACAGTCTTACTCAGAGAGCAGGAGTCTTCTTGAAAGTCCCTGAATGTGCTAAAATGAAAGGGAGAAGTCACAATAGACCAAGAGTGGTGTTTAATATCTTATTATTTATGTGTTCTTCCAAAAGCTACAGAGAATTAGGGAGGGCTGAAGCAGATGAATGAAGATGGAATAAATAAAAGATAACTCAGGCTAGAAAAAAGTTTGTGAAAGGAGGAGGGTGGTTGGGGATGCTAATAAATAACTAAATAAATTCTCCCCATCTGTCCCTAGCCCCTAATTTTTGTGTAATAACTGGAAAGGCAATGTCTTTTATGTTGAACCTATATTTAAAAAAGGACATGAAAGCCAGCACATATCAGTTGTGCTTTTCTGAACTTAGAATTTCTTTATAGGTGTACTGTAGAATTAACACATCAATTTTTATATAGTCATTAACCTGTCTTTAACATAGCAAAGTCATAACAGACATTTTACTCCCATTTCAATAAAATGGCTTTTGCATACCAAAATACTACACACAAGTAGAATTAAGATGAACATGAACCTGTGGTTTTATTGTTGTGTGATGTCTCTATAGATACCAGTGTCTGAGTTGTCTACAGCAGGGCCACAATTATTCTTGTGTCATAAAAACATCACTAGAACCCATCCTTGGTCTAGAATATAAATGCCAATTTTAAGTGCCCTGTAGTACAGTAAATAACTAAACAATTCAGAATGTTGTATTTGAAAGTATAAAGAAACTCTTCCTACTTTTTTTCTGAATTCCCAGTACATTTTTTGGAGTTGGTAGCTGCAAGCAATATCCCTGTATGCTTCTTTTGCTGACTTCTGAATTCCAAAGCTGAGATAGCACTAAGCAGGGTTTTTCAAAGAGTATTTTAGCAATCCTTCATATGTTTACAGCCATGTATGTCTAGACCTATCATGCTGCATTCTGAAACTTCTGTTTTATAAACCTTTGGGGAAATGTGACTGTTAAGAGTAATTTTATCAGACCTAAGAGGAAAAAAAAAAGCCATGAAATTTAATAATGAGAAGTAGTATTTTTTTCCCCTTGAACTGAATGTACAGAAGTTTCCTGAATACTATAATCCTGCTCTGAGCTGTTGGAACATTGTTTTGGCATCTACGATCTGTTACTTATTTATGGGGGTTTTCTTAACTTTGGTTAACTTTAGTTAGGCCCTTCACAAGACCCTGCTTTTACAGTGTCAGCTTTGAAAGTGGTGCTATAAAATTGATATTACAAGTCATAGTTTTTTTCATATGTCTGACTACTTCTTTGAATTGCTTGCTTGCTATACTTTTGCAGCAAAGGAAAGAAAATTTGAGGTATCTTCATTTCCTTTCTGAAAGGGACACTGCCTGTCTTCAGCACTGGACAGAGCAATGCAAGGTGGTTTGGATATTCAGAAGTGCTGAGTTCCCATACACCATGTTCAGCACTAGGGCTCTCTTCCCTTGCTGGTGGCACTGGAAATACAGAAAATACCCACAGTAGGAGCATATGGTATTTTGTAATGCTATTATAATGAGTACCAGTGAAATAAGAAAGATTTGACATTTCCTCCACTGTTGCAGAGAGTATTGGAAACCTGTAACTCTGCAACAGGCAGACATTAATTAGTGCTGTGTCACAGTGAGATTCCTATTGAACTGTTTATTATAAATACATTAGAGTGATCCAAAGTGCTTGGGTTAATGCAATTGCAGTCAATTATCAACAAATTAATAATGATGAACCTAGTTTTAAAACACTTTTATGATGAGATATTTTCTCTGGGTTATTAAACTGTGAGGTCACCAGAGGAAAGATTTTAACATGTACATTCTTTGACATTTTGAGTTAACATGCACACTTTTCTATTGAAATAACTTCAATGTAGTCATGTTTCCATTTTAATAGGACAAATCTATTAGCTTCATTTCTTTTTATATATATATTATTTATATGTATATATAACTCATAAGAGTTGACAGAATGTCTAAAAGCTGTCAAGCAGTATCAACTGATTTCTAGGAGAAGTAAAAGTGGAACTTGATTTTCACACTCAGAGTCTTACAATATGAAGTCAAATATTAAGAAATATCTACTCAGAGAATTGACTAAAAGTTATAGAAGCAGAACTAAACCTTTCATATGCTGTTTCTGAAGTGTAATTGAGCATATAAATATGAAGGTGGATATAAATTCAGGCTCTTTCAATGAAGAGAGCTTTCTCATGAAAATACTAGATTTGAGAATTGCCATAGCAACAGTACTGTTTCAGAAAGGGACTGACACTATATATTTTCACTGTTATATTTCCATTTCAATACATTTTCCTTAAAACTACCCATTTTCTGGACTTTGTAATGTTAAGGGAGTGTCATACATGTGTGCTAGCTCCAGGGTCTCTGAAGAAAAATATTTAGCTAAAAGGAATTGATGTTCAAAGTCATAAAATGGCAACCCTAGCATTTCAGAGGCAGCATGTATCTGAATAAAAAGCAGTGATAATATAGCAGTGAAAAAGCAGTGTAAGATTTTTAGTGTAAGTAGTACCCTATCTATCTTATTTTTAATTATTTAATATCATTTCTTATTTGTTGGAGACAGAGAAAACTCTTTTGGCAATTAGTAATAATTTAAAGAGGAAGAAGAAAAAGGTTTTTTGCATTTAATAGTCTAATTTATTTAGCATTTAAGCCATAAACATTTGGCATATTTGAGGATATTCTTTATATGATGAGATAATTTGGTTTTGTGCTTTATATGAGGCAAATAAATGAATTTTCTTGTAATATTTGGGAAATGTGCACTTTATCTTTGTTCTCAAGAAATATATTTCAAATATATTCTTTCCAATTTTGCCCTCAGTAATGTATTTCTTTTCATTTATTTTGAATTGGCAAGGCTTCTATTGCAAGGTCGCTCTTATGTCCACTCTGCCAGGAAGCTAAATTATCTGAAGACATAGCAAAGAATAATTAACTAGAGCATCCTAATTGATCTAGTTACATTTTTAAGTTTAAAAGGAGCAGCAAAACTGATCTCTTTAGATGGCCCATAGAGTGGTTCAAGTGGCTCACAAAATGACACAGAAAAGAAAGATACATATGATTTTTATTCACATTCTATATTTACAGTCCTCTTGTCTGGCACTGGTATCTCCTCAATTAAGTGTTTAATTTTTTTTTTTTTTCACAGTCTTTATTTTGGTGGGTTTATTCCATCCCTTCTAGCTGTGGATATGGAAAAAGCCTTGTCCATTTGGTACTGCTGTGGTCCCTCTGGTGCTAGAAAAAGTTATTTGCTGTCACAAAATATCCAATTTCCATAAGACATAAACAATGTCTGAACTAAAGTTAAAGAGTTGCAGAATTATAAAATAACAACTTTAGTGTTCTCTTGGAGACACCACCAATATTGAAGTAGCAAGGACAGGATAATCTGAAGAGACAGCATTAAATTCTCTTTAGCTGAAGTTTTGCCTTTTTTTTTTTATTTTTTGTGAAGTACAAAGGGAAATTCCACAATGGGAAACATTTTTGTGTTTATCCTAAACAGCAACCAGAACCTCCTTTTCTCCTCTGAGAATTCTTGTTTCTCAGCCACAAAAACAGGTTCCTTCTTTTGAAATCTGTTTTCTACACCGAGATCCACCAGACCTCATCTGTCTGCTAGTACAGGATATTCATTCAGCATTAGATGTTCCTTTTGCTAAAGGCCATGACCTTCAGATTCCCAGATTTCTGACTTTGTATTCAACACAAACCTGACATGCAACGTGTTGACTTCCTTGTCCTGAGGACAAGTTAGCTTAGTTAGGATTGCAGTTAAAACACAACTGTCTTTTAGAGGGGTGAAAAGTCATTTCTAATCTATGTAAATTGACCGTTTCCCACAGCTGATACAATTATATTAAGGTAAGTTGAGAGTCAAAATGGAAAACATTTGTGTATTTGGTAGTGTATTTATATTTTCAATGAGTACAACTCATGACCTCTAAGTAAAAGGGGCACACACAATGCCTTATCAAAACCAGCAACTGCTTAGGTATAAAACCAGATTGAGCTACATTCAATTCTGAATTTTAAAAAGTGTTCTTTATCCTTCTAAAGGAACATTCACTGACTACATGAATGCACATGCTCGTGCACATGCTTACACTAAGAATGCCATAAAAGGAAATGAAAAGAAATTAAGGAGGCATGAAAAATCATTTTAAAAGGTCTATCATAAAGCATGTTCATTCCTACTGTACCACATGAGACAGTAGAAGAAAGACTATTTTGTTATTTGTTTGCAGTTCTCCTGGTTTCACTCTCCTCCTCTTCCTCTGCACAGCACAGCACCATTGCAGCTGCTGTGGAGTTGCAGATTTGCCTCATTAATAATAAAACAGAGCAGCAGCCTAAGAGCAGACTTTCTTTGCCACCAGTTAGAGGATCCTGGCCATGTTTGTGCTCTGGGCAGTTTTCACAGCTGGTGCCAAGTGTCAGGACTCTGATGGCCCCCATGGCTCTGGTGGCATTCAGAAAGGGCTGACCCTTTATATTTCACTTTTTGTGCATGAACCAAGACCTCTCACACCTGTCTGGGCTGGCCAGTTGCTGCTCTCTGTGAGAAAGGGCTGCTGTCAAGTTGTGTTTGCTCAGTTGACCCAAGGCTACCTGGGTCATTCCTACTTTTTGAGCAGTTTTAAAAGTTTTGCTGGGTTATATCTGTAAGTGATGCACCATATGCTTGGCCATCTGTTGTTTGCATGCCTTATTTTAAGGAAATATGTGACCACTTTGAATAAAGGAACTTCTATTAAAAGTAGCATTACACTTGTTTTCCAAGCACACCTTGATAGGTAGAGCTGAGCCAAAACTTAGTTCTCTTAAAATTGTGATTACAGCAGTCTTGGTGGACAGAAAAAAGCAAAGAGTAGTAGATAGATCAGAAATCAGACTTTCATTTCAGTGACTGTCAGTTTTACTGTCTTTGTCTACAGTCAAAGCACATGTTAGACCTCTAAAACATCTAAAAGATACCTTAAGGTATCTTTTTTATTTTTTCACTTTTCATCAGGAAGGGCACATAATGAACTATAGAATGTAATTTCCTGGCATCAGCTTGAAGCTGAATTATGTCATTTCCAAAGATGCTAGCTTTGGAAGAGCATTTTAGAGACCTTCCATTTAAGTATGATCTTGGAAGTTTCTGAAGATTGAATGGACAATAAGGAATCTTATACTATAATTTAACAAAAAAAAAGGTTTGGTTATCTTCTCTGCTTTCTCATGTCTCAGAATACACTGGTGAGCAAATGGGAGCAAGAGGAGAAGAAAAAAAAGCAGCTCACATCCTATCCCAACTCTGAAAGAATATGCATTTCATGTGGCTGGGCCTCAAGATTTGGCCAAACTCCAGAATTTCCAATTCACAAAGAAAATTTTCAATTTGATATTGGGCTGAATCAGACCAGAATGAAAAGTTCTCTAAATTACCCTGAAAGTAGGCAAGCTTTGGAGCTTATTTATTTCTCTTCTCACTTTCAAAGACATTTAGTAATCCCTAGGAACTTCACCAGGACAAGAAATCACAAATTCCAGAACTTTCAAATCCAGAAGAAACCCACCAACCTTCAGTGGTATAATTTGTCTCCCTTACCCTGAGGTGACCTGGAAGCAGCAGAGGCTGAGGAAGGGATGTCCTGGTGAAGCTGCAGTCCCCAGGAGAGGATTTGTGTTTGTGTGCACTTTGCCAGCAGCCAGGGCATTCATCAAAATCCCATCTTGAAACTGGCAAAACTTTGTTGAGCCTGAGGCTTCTCTAGAAAGGCATTTCTGGCAGTGTGAGTGTTGAGTGACTATGAGAACTCCAGGCTACAGGAGATTTTGTGAGCAGAACACAAACTGCTTGATTTGCCAAGCAGGCTGCTTGGTCTTCTCTTTCATTTAAGTATGACAAGTAAAACAGGCTCCACTAATCAAGTTTCTTAATCAGATAATTGTATATATTTTGGCATCTTGATTTAGTAAAAGTGATGGAATGCTGGCCGACTGATATCAAATAAAACAGATTTGAGCATTAGTGCCACACTCAGAGATTCAAGGCTAGACAGGATAAGCAAGAACTGGGACTTCAGAGACCCTGGAGACACTTTTTAAGAAATATCCCTTTTGCCATCCATTTCCAGACGGTTGGATGGTCAGTTCTGGAGTTCATATCACTACTGGTGTTAGATTTTAGAAAGCTGTGGGTACATGCTACCTTGTAACCTGATCTTTTAGAGATTTCCTAATGTAAAGCCAGTGACTCCATATTACAGCATATTTCTTTTTTTCCTTGTGGGTTGGGTTGTTTTCTCAGTCTTTTTTACATTTAGTATCTAAGCTACATTTCTGCTCTTTGTTGCCCTTCTGCTTTTTATTATTGCTTATGCAATAGCTGCACTACAGTATTCCTCTACACAGAATAAGGATATTATTATTTATTATTTACTTGGTTTTATTTTAGTAACAAACTCTTTCTTTTAAAGGAGAATAAAAATGCTTTTTTCCCTCTTCTTTTCCTGGTTTTATGTGTTGAAAAGTGCTTAACAAATTTATCCTTAATTTTTTAACTTGAAATAATGGGAAAGCAAAAAAACCAGCATTGTAGAGTTTGCATAGCTGCTTGACTTAATTCTACAAATTTGTTCTGTAGTTCAATTTGTAAGAGAAGCTTTTAAATGCAGTAAGTTGAAGTATGAAATATATGGAGTTTAGACGTATTTTTATATGTACATTAAACATTTGAGTTAAGTTTATTTCAAAGCTTTTTCATTACATGCTGCATCATCAGAAGAAAGCTCTTAAAATGTGTACTCTTGTGATCTGAAGTTGCCTGGCTTCCCTAAATATGCCAGCATGTGCAAGATATGCTTTGAAATTAATAATATTGAAAAACAACTCAGCAGTTGTATTTGCCTTATTTAATTCCTGCTGAGATGATTATGCTTCTATTAGCTGTGCAATTATATTGCACAGCTCACTTGAAGTATCTCAAGCTGTAGCTTTTTTGATTCTGACTATTTTAGCACTTCACAGAAAACTTCAAAGGTTGAACCACAGTGAATAGATCTTACCAAACTATTTATGTTTCTGACTTTGAATTACATTGGATAACTTCTGTCTTATTTATTTTTAATAAGCATCATGTTTAATTGTGATATTTTTGCATGTGAAAAATGTTTAGACAAATATAACACTTAAAAGCTTAGGTACATGGAAATAGCCCTGTGACAATTTAAGATTTCTATGAATTTCTATATGAAGCTCTGCTTTGAACCAATATTCCAAGTTTATAAGTTTTGTCTGGGTTTATTAAAAATAATTGCAGGTAGAAAAGTGAAAGCCTACAAAAGTTGATGCTTGAAGAATGAATGAGCATAAATGGAGGTTGGACCACTTTAGGGGTCTAGTGTAAAGCAGGGATAATTTGTGGAAATTCAGCTCTGAAATGTGGGTGCACCTTGTGATTGTATAACTAGATTTCATTGATTAAATGCCAAAGTACCAAAACACTTAGATATTGGTTTGGGATTTCTGTTAGTTTTAATTTAGGTGGATACTCTACATGGAGGAATAGTGGTTTGGAGGATGGTAGCCAATTTAATCTTAGTCTTATATAGTAAATTCTGTTTGCAGTATATAAATATTAGAATTGCTTAATGGAATTATATTGCTTTTTTGAGGGGCTTTTGGTGGTATTTTCTGTATTGGTCTTTTTTTCACCAAGTTTCTGCCTTCTTGTTCATTTTATTCAATGCTGGACAAAAATGTGAGTCCAAGCAAAAGAAATATTTAAATCTCTGAGAAAAATAATTTGTATAAATTCTTTATCAAAGATATCAAAGCACTGATAGCACTGATAACTATAAAAAGTAGTCAGAATGACTTTTTAAAAGACAGTGTATTATATTTTACTGCTCCATGACACAAACAGCTAAATTTGCAGTTTCTGAACTTTCTACAATGAGAAAAAATTCAATTAAGGCATTTGTTTACTCCATAATATGTATTGATGTGATCTTAGATTTAATACCCAAACATAATCACTTTATAAATAAACTATCTGAAGGCATTTTTAATGTACTGTCAAAGACATCTAGATCCAATTTCCCATTGGATCTCACCACCTAAAGCTGATGCCCATTTTATTTTATTAATTGTATATACTTTTGAAAACATATGTTGGATTTCAGCTTGTGTTTTGAATGCATCTGTAAATTGTGAGTGATAAACAGAAGTTATGAGAAATGGCTCTAATCAAATAGTGCCATAGAAATAAGGCTATTATACATAACAGGGCATTTCTAGTTCACAGTTCACAAGCATTTTCAGAAATTCTGAGACTTTTCACACATGAACAGAGTAGGCACAGCATCTTATGCAGAGTAAATCCAACATTTCTACGCTGCATCAGATTTAATGTGCATATGCTTTGAGACTGCACAGCACCTGAGTAGAGGTTATTCAGGATTTTTTTTTGTGCTGCCCTTGATGGAGGCATTTGGACAAGCAAACTGCCCTGCATAGTATATACATATTTAATCTAAACAGAAGTGATTTTTCCCTGCAAATTGTGGAGAAGAAAAGTGGTATTGTCACATTTACAGGCACAGGTTTCACAGTGGAAATGTAGAATAGATTGAAGAAAAAAGCTGGACTAAACCAACATATCGACTCCCTTTGAACAATATTTCTTTGAGACCAGCAAGTTTTTGGAAGCTTCAGGCTGGAAATTTTCAGTTGTATTTTGTGGCCATAAAAAGGATCAGAGGCTTCTTTAAAGAAAAAATATTTCAAATGGGAAGATGACTAAAATACAGTCAATATCAAAATCTACAGAAATTTCAGCTGGGAGTGACAGCTTTGGTGAGAAATTGAAGTCAACTGCATAGGTTTATTTTTTGCAGACTCAAAAGAATGCTGTCATTAATTCATTGTCCCCTGTTAGCTGGGACTGGGGGACCTTTTGGTTGTTTGGGTTATTTTAAAGAGAGTTGAGTGTGTGAGTGTGCTAGGAAAACTTGAAGGTTCTCGGCCTTACAACCACATTAAGGATATAAAGGGACTGCTACAATTGGAAGGATTCTTGGTAGCTCTGTGGTGGTTGAGAAGCTCTGCTGAACCAGGCCCAGAGATATTTCACTGAATAGCAAAAGTCCTGGTGAGGGCTTTGAAACAGCTCAAATATCAGAGAGGGAGTTTCCATTTGAGAATACCTGAGAGAGGCTGGACTCTAGAATGACATCCATCTGTAGGCATATAAAGGTTATCCTTTTAACGATGTGTGGAAATCAAGGGATGAACTCGTCAAACCCAACTCTCTTGTGAGGCTGAAACTGCAGCAGGTTATGACTTGGTGTCCATTGCATCCAGGTGTAGGAAAATTTTGTTGTTCTATGACACAGGTGGCTACAGGAATAAAAATTTGGAATGTGGTATTCACACAGATGATTTCTATATGATGGGTTTTTGTGGATTAGGAAGTTTGGGAGAAAAATTTCTAAAAATTTGTCTAATTGTCTAAGACCACACAGCAACAGGTTTGGAGCTAGATTATCTTCAAAGTCCCCTTGCAACCCAAACCATTAAAGCAAAAATGAAATAAAACCAGATATGAAAAAATATGGAAGGCAAAGCCCAGACTGATGTGAGTAGTTTAGAGTTTTGCAGAAGTGAGGACAACTAAGGTGTGACTAACAACTCTTAATAATGGTCAGGAGCATGAACAATGGTAGAGTACTGTACACATTGCAGGTAGAAGACTCAAGTGAAATATATCAAATCCTACTTTTCCAATGTGTGTCATTTTTTAAATGAGTCAAATTATGAATTAGCTAGAGGAAAAAAGCAAATAGAATATTTTATGATGCTATATGTGGGAGAGTTTGTTAATAAATCTTAAAGCAGTGTTCCTACTTGCTTCCAACATGCAATTTTGAAGTTGCCAGAGTATAAATTACTGCTGGTGGTGAACTGAAACCCTAAATTAAAGAAACAGTTTTCAAATCAGTTAAAACAATCACTTGATATTAAACATTACTTAAGGAAGTAAATTTTATGCTCAGGATTAGGCCCAGGATAGTTGTCAGGGCTTTATTTTAAAATAATTATATTATGTGAAAAATTTTCATATTGTGAAAAAAAAATTAAAATAGGAACATAAATAACCCAAATTAAGAAGAATTAACCAGATGAAACTCTGTCACCCAAGGCAGGGACAACATATCATTTAAAAAATAGAAAGCTTTCTTCTCCCATCTGTACAAGGCTTTCTTAAATTTATTTCCATAAGCATATATTTTAAAAACTGTACTTGCTAAAAGTTAATGTTTTTCTTACTATTTTTTTCTACTTGTAAGCTATAGTGTCTGAAACTATATGGATTTGTCTATTTTGTATAAGAAAATAAATATTCCAAATGGTCTTCAGGAAGATTGCTCAGATTAAGTATTAACACTACATGTTCTTTTGAACATTTTAATGAAGTTCAAAATAAATCTTGCATTTCCAATAAGTTGCCAAGTACTGCAGGGAAGAAAAAGTCCAAAAGCAAGTGTAAGATTAAAATTGTTGCTGAAGCTAGTACATGTTAGTAATTAAAAAAGACAGTTGGTTGCCTTTTTCATTTCCCTTTTTTTAAGCTTAAGAACCCACTCCTGCTGTGCAGAGTTAGAAGTCCATCCTGCTTCTTTTGTCATCAGTACTTTTGCATGCACATAAAGACACAGATTTAACTGTTTGAGGTTACTGGAGAAGCACACAAAGCTACAGGGCCCCAGATGTACAAGGATGAAGTGCCTTATAAGCAATAATTTCTTTATATCCTTGTCATATAAAACTAAGCCTGCTTAAGACAATGAAGTAAGATAATTGATTTATGTGCTGACCTCTATTTATTATCTGCAACCTTACTGGGTTTTTTTTTGGGGGGGGGGGGGGGGTTTATATGCATTTAGTTTGGGGTTTTTTTTATCTTGAATGTAGATCTCTATAGAGGACAAACCTCAAAGATTGATAACAAATGCAGTTTCTCATAAAGCCCTTCTCCCTTCAACTATCCTGACTAAAATAGGTTGAATTAATTTTCTGTTTTCCTAATTATTTTTCTGTTATTTCAATTCCATCCCCAAAGAGATACAAAGACAAAGAAAAATTAGATTCTGCTGTGTTATTTAAGTGTGTAACTGCTATTGAACAGTGGCAAACAAAGTGGTCTGAGCAAGTGTGTATAAAAAAGTAGGATTAATAGTGGTAGGCTTTTAAAAGATCAAAACTTGACAAGACAAAATTGGTTATTTGACAGTTACAGAATTGGCAATTAAAAAGAACACAGTAAGTATCCCATTTCTGAAGACAGGAACATGCACTGCTGTTTGATTAAAGCTGGCTTGTAGACTTTATACTTCATTCAGCCCTTGCCACTTTGTATAGAAAGGTCCACAAAAGAAATAGCTGTCCACTGAAGTTTGAAGGGTGAAGCAAGAAGACGGAAGAAAAATTGTTTACAGTGAAACAAGAGGTCATTTGAAGCTTAGTGGTTCTGTTGTGAAACAAAATGAAGTTAAATATCAGGAACAAATTAGCAGACAAGGTCTTTCTTACCATGCTGTGTTCACAGGGGTCTTAGGATGAGGGAAGAGATGAGGATCTGACTCCATGTTTCAGAAGGCTTGATTTATTATTTTATGATATATATTCCATTAAAACTATACTAAAAGAATAGAAGAAAGGATTTTATCAGAAGGCTAGCTAAGAATAGAAAAGGAAAGAATGATAACAAGGGCTTGTGTCTCAGACAGAGAGTCCAAGCCAGCTGACTGTGATTGGCCACTAACTAGAAACAACCAACATGGCCCAATCACAGATGCACCTGTTGCATTCCACAGCAACAGATAATCATTATTTACATGTTGTTCCTGAGGCCTGTCAGCTTCTCAGGAGGAAAAATCCTAAGGAAAGGATTTTTCATAAAAGATGTCTGTGACAGTAAATAATTTTTCTTTCTATAAAGATGGCAATTGTTTGCTTATAGCATAGAATTATTCTGGTTATTTTATGCTGTGATGGCACATCACAAGCTTTATCTGATTTGCTTTTTGCCTTTCTCCCTGGTGTGAATTTACTGGTGTGCTGAGCTGTGGATTATATTGTCCAAAGGAGCCCATATTGATGTTCCAGTGCTATGCTTTATTTCTTCATTAGTTCTAAATCATCTTTCTTCTTCTTCTTCTTCTCCATTCCTGTAGATATAGTAGACATCCACTACAACATCTTTGTTTCCTAGCCACCTAATCCTGGCCCAGAGATGTGCACATCATCACCCACTGTAGGGGTGTGCATCACCTCTCCCTCCCGTGACCTGAGGTGTGACAGCTCCACCTGCCCTGCCCTGCCTGTCCCTCCTGAGCAGCCTGGGGTTCTTCAAACCAGAACTCCAGTCCTGGCACTTAAGCTTGGTGCGTGTCCTGGTTTAGGGCAAATTTGGTAGAGAATCTCCAAAGGGGCCCTTCCAGAAAGCAAACCCACACGGCCCCTACCCCAACCGGTTCGGGAAGGATTCCTTGGAGAGAAGTGGAAAGAACCTGTTTATTTAACAGGCACAATACCCCCTAGCACACAAAATGAACAATATCAGATGACACCACTCTGACAAAGATGACAAATTCAGAAAGTCTCTCTTGGGCGTGGTCGCTCTGTTCTCAGTCCCTCCGGCGCTGGGGCAGCTGCTGCCCAGAGTAGGCCCCGCTAGGCCACAGGGTGCAAACTCTCGGTGTTCCCAGGCCCCAGTCCGGAGCAGGTTAGAGATGGTCAAAAAAAAGGAGAAATAGTCCAGGAAGAAATTTGGACTATTTAGCTAAAGTAGCTAAGGAACAGAAGCAAAAGCAAGCAAAAGCGAAGCAGAAGCAAGAGTGAGAGAGCAAAGCGAAAAACAAAAGCCAAAAAAGCAAAAGCAGCACCAGGTACTGCCCTGTCTCTGTGTCCCACCAGGCTGATAAGAAAAACCCAAACAAAACTTTCACTCTTCAGAGCCAGTCTTAAAGGCACAGAACATAATATCCAGCATAAACAGAACACATGAATGGGGATACAAGAGTCATAACATCACCCTAGGACAGTGGGAAAAAACAGAAACCAAGAACAAAATAGCTCTGCCTATCTCAGAGATAGCTCTGTGCTTGAGAACTCATTAAGGTAGAAATTATTTTCTTTCTCAGTTTTGTTTCCTTAGGAAATTATTGGAAAATCACTGAGCAAAGAGACTTAAGGACATCTTCACTGCAATTTATCAGGAAAAAACAAGCTAACTAACTAAAACCCCCAACAACACCCATTCATATTTGTGCTTGCATCTTTCTGAAAGGAATTTTTCTTTTTTTGGCGAGACAGAGATAGCCAAACTTCTCTCCATGGGTAGTTGCAGGAAGGCAGGCTGGTGAAATGGAAGTGTTATTTTGTTATTTTTCTGATGTAACATCCTCAGTGGCCTTCATTTACTGTTTTTATAAATTCCAGAAAACTTTATTAATGACTAATGATTGCTGTGACCCCAACATGATGCTGGTTTTATCATTAAATATTTCAAATTCAGATCTCTGTTATAGGGACAAGTAACTTCAGTGACAATTTACATATTAGTAGGAATTTTAACTTTTTTTTAATCACGGGTGAAAGAAATCTCACTAATGAAACAAATCAGTGTCTCTTGTTGTTTATTTGGTTTGTAGAAGAAGAAAAGTTGAAAAAATTAAACATTTCTAAAACATTCTTCAGATTTTTTTTCAGAGATTATTGTTAAAGAAAATCTGAATTGTTTCCTCTCCTGATACCTTGAGAGGCTACCTAGAACAGAGGCTAGACAGGGTTAAAGGAATAAAGTAGATAATTATTAAAAGGCCTTCAAAGGATACACCTTGGGCAGCACAAGAGCCCAGCCATGGTTCCACCCAAGATGGACCCAAGATGGACTCCACGTCAAATGTTTTCACAATTTGATAAATTTTTGTTCCTTTACATGTTGGGGTTAATTGTCCAAATCAGCTTTAGGTCATGAAGTCCCATCCTCACAGATTGCTCTCCTCAGTTCTCCATTGTTTGTACTTTTTGGGCCTGAAGCTGCAATGGTGTCCTTGGTTCTCAGGCTGGCAAAGGATTGTTTTGTCTGACTAAACCGTGAAGAGAACTTGCTAACACTTCATATGAAGCTCAGGGTCACACACTAAGGCAGCACAGAATCTAGAAAATATGAAAGCTACCACTTAAGACATCACTCCAAGTCGGTCATTCATAAAAGGTTCCTATTTTTTTCTGGATCGGCTTTTCAAGTGAAACTCCGAGAACGGTGGTTTCCAGGTTTGAGGTACCCCAAGAGTCAGTTAAAAAGAATTTTTAGTAATTTCCCTCACTTCCTTTTGGCTTCTATTTTGTGTTGGGTTTTTGATCTTTTTTCTAATATCCTAGCAATCAGTAATAACTTCAAATTCCTTCAAGTCTCAGCTTGTAAAAAAAAAGTAGAAGTAATTTTAATTAACTTTTTAAAAGAAAGATTTGTATGAATCTTGGCTTTTTATGTAGGGTATAACTGAGCCATTGACTTGCTAGCTGTCAGGGTGCTCTTTGTAATTTTCAGAAAGGAACTAAAAGAAAAATGCCTTAGGTTAATTCCAACTCAAAGGGAATTTCAGAAGTCTAGATTTTTCTTGAAACAAAGTTGCTGAGGTTTTACCAGTCGTTGCCAGAAATCATTCTGATACTGTAATGCAGCATTCCAATAGCTGTATATATTCCCCCATGACTTTTAGGAAATGCAGTCACATAAAAATGTTGACATTAAATAGCTGAGAAATGGTTTTTAGACTAATTATACTCTTTAAATAAAGATGACATCAAAGTCAGATTATACAGAACAATAAATGTACAGGAGACTAAAGAGTTTATTATCCCTGTTTTGAGAGGACCTGCAATGGAATTTATAGAAGTCTATTTTCTATTTTAAAGGAATTAGACGCAAGACTTTTCTGGGTTATCCAGGGATAAAAGAGATTGCCTTGGTTTAAGCTGGCATTGCCCTGCAGGAGACCTGAAGGATGACTTGCACAGGTCCTGATGGTGTTCTCCTCTGTAATAGGCAGCCTGCAGCTGCACATCCAGGGAGAGCTCAAGTTTTGGAATTACTACAAAGGTAGAATGAGACATACTGCAATAGCAGGCAGAGTACTGCCTCTCTTCTAAAGGAAGCCTTTTGTGTCGGGTGGAGTTTGTCAGAGAGATTTAGTCCCTGAGGGGACTGTTCCTTTGAACAGCAGGGAAAAGTTGTTCCGTCCAGTTTCACAGTTCCTCCAAAGAGCTCTCTTTTTGCTACAGGAGCTTGGCTTGACTGTTTAGTGCCCATCAAACATTTTCCTTCCTGCTCATGTATCCTTTTGAGCAGACACTTAATCCTTCTGATTTGATAGTTTTCACAACAGAGATTAAAGCAGCACTGATTGACAGAAAGCTAATCCTGGACAATGGTTACTTTTCTTTCCCTGAGTTTGGGATGCTGTCTTCAGGTCTTAGGGATCACCTACTGCTGCTGGTAAATCAGTGCAGGCTGTGCTTCAAAGCTCACATCCCATCTGCATAGAGCTTGGTGTTGTGCTGAACAGACTGTGTGTCTGATTCTTGGAATTAACTGTGACAGCAAGATCATTTTGGCAGATGGTTGCTGTGGCATGTGTATAGGTATATTTGAAGGATGATGGTGTTATTTTATTTCCTAATGATCATACCTTTGCTTATGAAAAAGCCTTTTCTTTTGCTTGTTTTGGTTTGTTGTTCTTTTGCTTGGTTTTTTTTTTTTTTTTTAATATGCAAATATATGAATTGTAAAGTCATTCCTTGGTTGTTCTTTCTTTTTTCATTTCCTTTAATCTAAGATAACTTCTGCATACCAAGCATGTCCTTTGGCAAGTAAATGAATGTACAAAGAGGAAATGTAAAATGTTTGCCATATTTCCTTTTTCATCAGCTCCTAAAGTTTCCTCCTACAGACTATTTTATTTCATTTTGTTTCTTATAAGGCTGCATTCCCTTGAGATGTTGTTTAAGCAGCAACTCATGTCTGTCCTCACTTGCGTGTGCCCTGGGCAAACAGATGCAATTGCTGAATAACAGGCATCAGAACTCTGAGTGTCAGTGTTTGCTTTTCAGGCTTGCAGCAAGATTGCAAAGGGAACACAAGGCTCCACTGGGAAACTGAGCATCAGTATTTCATTTAGTGGTACAGTTAGATTATGAAGCACTGTGTGTGAAATGGTATTTTTTTTCTGAAAACTCACTGATGCGGAAAGGGAATTCTGAATTTTCTACACTGCCAAGTCCAATGTATAGAAGTTATTTGAAGATTACAGACAAATTCTCAAATTTGAATTTCAGATCAAGCTCTTTTTTTTTTTCTTAATTTTATAAAAAGTGCCTTGGTAAAGGAGGTGAGATAAATAAGAAAGAAGAAAGTTGCCTTTTCCAGGAAGCTCCTCTCTTATGATGTTGGTCAGTCATGAATTTTCTCATGGTTAAGAGAGGAAGGTAAGCTTTTCTGTACAGACAGAGGTTTTTGTACTAATGTTAATGAGCTGAATTTCAGTTTAACACAATAGGCATTTCAGATTAAGACAGTGTATCTGAAAGGAAGTTTTAATCTCAATGAGACCAACCACAGAATGAGTACATGATGCAGATGCATTATTATCTCTTGTTCAGTGAGTATTTACTGAATAGTGACATTACTGTCACTTATGAATAGGTCTATGCCATGAGAATTCTTTCTACACAACATTGATTATATGTCAAATAGGTGTAGATAGAAGATAATAAGTGGCTTTACACTGAATAGTGTAACAGTCACTATTGCTGTGAGTGCCTTGAGGAATATTGCATTCATTCTTTTTCAGCCATAGTTTGCCTAATTTCATCTATTAAACCTCTGGGATTTCTTATGCTCATTCCACTGGATATGAATCTACTTCTGGGATATAAGTTATATTTTTACCTAGACTCACTCTGTGACTCTTCCCTCACCTCTAGCTGGAATTTCTGTTATTAGGAATTCATATGCAGATATCAGCATATAATTGTTATAGGAATTATTTTACATCACTTCCAATAAGATAGAAAATGTGGTTTTTTTCAAAGATTCAAAACATATCATGGGTCTCTTCTTTTGTGCTTAGCTTTCTGGGTTTAAAATCCATACACAGGTCTTTTTTAATTCTCTCATGAAAGAAATAATGACACTTCAAAGAGGATTACAGGAAAAAAGAGATCTTATTTCCATAGAGAGCATGTAACTTCTGGGTTTGTTTCTATGAGCAAACTGTACTCCCTGACACAAAGGTAGAAACTATCCCTCTGTGATCACTCACATATTACACAGCAATTCAGGTACCCCTGTTATAATTTCCTCACGTTTTTCTTCATTCACTTTTTTTAGGTATGAAAGTAATTTGAATATGTGGGTATTAAAATTTGCAGAGTTTTCTAAAAATCTGAACATGACATAGTTCAATTGACAGCTTTGTGAGAACAGTAATCACTGTGAATGCAATATAAAGAAAGTTACAAAGTTGCTTTATATGCACAGTAGAAATAGTTGGTGTTAATGTCAAGGGAATGCAAAGCAGAGTGTTTTTCTAAAAGTGATGCTTCTTGCTCTGAGCTTGATACACACAAACTGAGGACTAACTAGTGTGTGTATTGGGTTTATGTGGCCAGGTTTTGGGGGCAGGGGAGTTACAGGGTGGCTTCCATAAGGGTTGATTTAGATTGGAGATAAGGAAGAATCTTTTACAATGATGGTGTTAAAACACAGGGAAAGGTTGCCCTGAGGGTTACTGGAAGCTCCATGGAAATATTCAGGGTGAGGCTTAACAGGGCTCTGAGCATCCTCCTGTGGTTAAAAAAATACCCATGCTCAAGGGTTGGACTAGATGGTCTCGAAAGGTCTCTTCCAACCCATGCCATTTTATGATTTTATGAAAGAGTGGGAGGAAGATGTTTTAAGAGCCGAACTTATGTCTTATTATCCTAATCTGATTTGACTGATAATAAATTAAACTAATTTTCCCTTGCCAAGTCTGTTTTACTCAAGATGGTAACAGGTGAGTGATCTCTCCCTGTCCTTACCTTCATGAGCCTTTTGTTTTATCTTCTCCCCCACATCCAGCTGAGGAGGCACCTGGCATCCAGAAAGGGTCAACCCATCACAGTGTGCATGAGCAAGATGTATTTTTTTCAGAATTGAATTAAGTATGGAGCTTGTTTGTTTTTTAATAGTGTGTATTGGTTTTGTTCTGATTGAATCTGAAGAGATGGGAGGACCATTTTCAGATGACAGCAGTTCTGTTTAAACTGAATTTATCCTGTTTCTCCTGCCTCCTGTTAGCAGGATTCATACAAATCAGGTGGTGTTGGTATCTTTGGGTGTGTCACACAAATGCCATTCAGAAGCCATTTGTATACACAGTTGCTGCAAAAGCTACTGGAGGTAAAACAGTTATGGCAAGCCTGGTTTCCACAATAAGTGTCTTTTCCATTTAATTTTCGTTTTCATTAAAATAAAACTTTGTGTCTTGAGAAGGAGTTAGCATTTATTATGAACAATAAACTGACAGTCAGTTCTTTTCTGTTGCAATCTGATATGTTGTTTTTGACAGTGTCAGTTCTGAGATTGCCCGTGGTACTATGCAGTGTTCTTCAGTGCATCTTTTAGCTTTGGGTGGTATAATTAATGTGGCTGGACTGCATGTTTGAGAAGTCTTCAGCTTTCTGAGCTGCTTGAGCTCTGCTTCCAAGTCTATTCCTGAATTTTATGAATATGTGAGACCTTAGGTTATTTTATGAACTGTTTTCTGAAGGAATGTCTCTCAGCCATGTGTTTGTGTCACATTTAGTGTATCATTGAGACCAATGAAAAAAACACATCCAAAACTTCTGGATATTAGAGTGACTTTGATGTGATCAGCAGTGAGGTCAAGTACTTGCAGTGTCCTGTGTCAGCAATTTATAAAGTGTTTGATTGTAATCTTGACCAAAGAGCCATAAAAGCAATTCCAGGGTATAAACCTGGGACTGGATGGAATACTTTGGAGTGACAGTAGGTGAAGAGGCATATTTGATCTCTACAGAACCCTAAGTAGGAGCATATGAATTTCCCTCAGTATTTAAGATCTGCCTGATACAGTGATTTACTGACAAGAGTGAATTCTGTCTTCTGAGAGCATATCTAAGGCCTGAGTTCCTATTTAAGTTTAAAGAGAAGGAGTCTGATTCCAGATGAGAAGGATGGTGGGTTTTTTGTTTGTTTGTTAGTTTAATTTCATATATATTTGCTCTATTACCTCCATTACTGTATGCTCACTTCTGTTCCTTCGTTACTACCAAGTATACTTTAAGTTTAAAAGTGTTCATTTCGCCTTTCTTACCTTCTTGCCTTTGGGTCTTGGAGCTGGTTTTCTTATCTGGATCTAGATGAAAACACTTAAATGACCTGGCCAGTATGACTTCTGAATTAAAATAATTTAATTTTATTATTATTATGGTGGATTTGAGATACTCAGTGATTTAAATAAATTG
The DNA here is from genome assembly GCF_028551555.1 of Melozone crissalis. NCBI lineage: Eukaryota > Metazoa > Chordata > Aves > Passeriformes > Passerellidae > Melozone > Melozone crissalis. The sequence goes on from NW_026535867.1 coordinate 5,989,249, forward strand.
GTTTTTTTTAAATTTCAAACTGAAAAACATGAACAGAAGTTAGTTTTCACCCCCAAGTAACCTGTCTCCTAAAAAATATGTTGAGATACAAGTTTATCTCATGTCAGAATTTGCTGGTGATATCATTATTTTTTTCAGCGATATTGCCATTTTAACCTGATTCTGTATTTACTGTGGGAGTACATGCATCTTGCTAGCAAATGCAAGAAAATACCAAATAATTATTTTCAGAATGTAAATCTTATTCAGAGACCCCTTGATACAGGAGTTCTGTTCCGTTTTGCTTTTGAATTCTGGCTGCAGCAAAACATGGTTAGACTGCCACAGAGAGAACAATCAATATGATAGTTAAAGTTGTTATTTTGAAGGATATTGTTAAAAATTAATTCTTCTTTCAGGCTCTGAACTTTTGCCAGTTATTTGCTTATTTCAACACAGTCAACATACATTATTAAAGCACCTAAAATAAATCATGCAGAACATGATTCTGGTGTGGTTCAGCTTATTGAGAAAAACATAAAGAGCTATGGAACTTCTTAGAGCTGAAAACTAATGAGGATGGACCTTTCTGTCAAATTCCTCTCCAGTACAGCAGCAGTTGGAATGCTTGAGCACCTCAGAGGGGAGGGTAGCAACAGCAAGGCAAAAATTTAATTCATTTAGTTCATTTTGCCCATTTAAATTCAGCTGTTGAGTTTGGGGTACTGACACAGTACAGGTTTAAAGGTGGAAGCTCTGGTGTTGTGGTCAGAGTGGGTGTGAGCAGGGTGAGGATTTGGGGTTTCAGGGCCCAGAAGGGGAGGTGGCATCCCCTTCCCCACAGGACCCAGCAGCTGGTGGCATCTCCTCTCTGCAGCCACCCTGGTCCTGGTCCTGACATCTCCTCCTCTTGCTGTGCCAGCCCTCTTGGGGCTGCTCTGCAGGGGTGCCTGAGCCTTGGTGCATTTAGAGGGGAGTCCGTTTCCAGAGAAAGAGGCCACAAGTGAGAGCTTTGGCCTGTTGGCTTCTCACTGAGTGTTTAAACATGTGAGGTGCCTCTCACACTGAGCAGGATTGCAGTTAAAACATCAGCAGTGAGATAAAACCAACTTTCCTCGTGGCAGTTTAAACCCAGCTTGTGTTAATGAGTAAACCAACCAACACTTGGTGCATTCTGTTTTGCTGTGACAGGAACAGCCAACACCAATTGTTGAAGTGACTTTGATAACACTTGACTGCTGCGCAGCAGCTTTCTCTCTGGGGTAACTTTACTGGCATCTCTTGCTCAAAGCCTAGAAGTCAGAAGATCCTGAGGCCACACTAGCATGACCTGGATTTCCATTGAAAATCAAGATGAAGTGTACTTTTCCCAAGTGCCTGCCCTTCCTGGCCCTTCCTCAGCACACCTCCAGCAGGGAGGATTTGACACGAGTAGTGCAGAAGCACTGGAGCTTTTCCCACATTGTCTCTTGCATAATGCCCACCAATTCACCTGTTCTTGATTAAGAACAGTTAATTGCAGTGGATCTTGCATGCTCATAGAGAACAACTGAAACGGTATAAATTCCTAACTGAAACCTAATCACCTATAGAACAATAAAAACTCCTTCTAAAAGGAGTCCTAAAACCATAATAGTTATTGTTCTGCTTGATCCAGTTTTAATAATGTGTAACATATGAGGCCTCTGGTTTCTGCTTTTTGTTTTGGATTGTACTCTTTAAAAAATATTTTATGTTTCTTTGGTTAATTGAGAATCAAGTTATGAAACTGGTGTACCAATTCTTTTTCTCCAGACAACAACATTACCAACAGAATCTTTAAATGTCAGGATATGTTTTTAAAAAGAAAAGAAGATTGCAAAAATTATTTGTAACAGAAGAAATTAGGATAATGCTTCAAACAGAAATAATTTCTTTTAAGTATAAAATGCCTTCAATTTTTGTTTTAAAAGGATCTGAAAGAGGATTGTATATGTTCATGTATTTCGGGAAGGATGAATGTATATATGAGTATCATAGGTGCTAAAACATGAGATACCTTATTGTTACATGTTGGTATATGGTGAAGCAAATATTTCTTTATGTACAAAACTTTTTTCTTATAGAAAAGGTAATTTATAATAAGCAGATATCAAATATTTTTCACTGTTTGGTTGGTAAAGGAAGACAAAAAACCTGTCCTTTTGTCTTTCATAAGATTTTTTTCCTCCAGACCTAGAGACAGTTTTGTATTTCAGCCTTTCCAGTGTGTTGTAAAAGGAAATCGGTATTAATTAGAAGTACTGGAATGTCAGCAGAACTAAGAGAGGTAAATGGTAAATACTCTGCAAACTATGCAACAGGACTGTAGGACCTTGCATGAGTAACTAAGTGGAAGTAAATGTTCCTGTAGAGGAGGATGCTCTTTGTGCTTTACTGTTTGACCTCTGGAAAGAGAGGAGAGGAAAAATTAGACATACTGAAAGTAACAGGATAATTATTTTGCTGCAGTAATGTTGCCAAAAGATTGACAGGGTGAGTGTGCTGACAGCATGTGAGATGGAGTGGGGTCAGACATTCATTGCAGTACAGGGGTTGGGACGAGCATATTTGGTGGGAGCAGACCTCCTAAAACCCAGAAAACTGCTGGTTTGTAATGGTTCAGCTTTCAGAAAATGGTGTGTATGATTCTCTGCACACTTATGCTGTTCCCTCCTACTCACTCTAATCTCAAATACAGATTTCAAAGGCAGATAGCTGAGCCCATTCTTAGACATCTCAGTAGAGGTGGCTGATTTTCTGACACATAGAACACTTGCAACTCCTACTTGAAAAATGTGCTTTGTTTGCCTTGTTGGATTGGCTTGCCTGAAAGAGAGTACAGGCTATGTTAGTAAAATACATATTTATATTTTACATCACATAGTAAAAGTTCTTCATTTCTGTGGCTACAAGGAATTTTTCTTCATTAGTGTAACCTCAGACTAACACGATGTTTCTTTCTATTTAGGGTTTCCATCCTATATATAATGACAGGAAAAGGAGACAGTGAAAATAATAATATCCATTGAAGTCAGTATTATCAGAATAGGATATATTTCTCTAGAAAAGGATCAAATCCTAAATGAAACTATAAGTGCAGAAAGATTTGTTTCTTTAAACATGTGTTTCTTTATTTTATATATTTATTCATATTTTCATTACATGTAAATGAAAGCAGGAGTTTTATCAGTCTTCAAAAAACATATCCAAGAAGTCCAGAAATTCCTTCCAAACACATGACCTTAGTTAATAATTGAATACAAATTAATTATTAGAAGTCTCAAAAAATTGATTATTTTGCTATGATCAAGGGAGAAATATAAGACCTTGTGCTATGGGCAAAACATCAGGTTTGTGAATAAATATCTGCACACTAGAGACAAGTATATGTTCAAGTTATTGGGTTAGTGCTCTTAAACAGTTACTCTTCCAAGGCTGAGGCAGCCCAATGTAATTGAAATCAAGAAGCCCACACTGCATTTGCATTTACTGTCAGCAAGAGATTGCTGCATCCTTAGATGCACCATGAAGTCTCTTGAAATCTGAATGTAACCTAAATTGAAGGCTCTTTTGCCTGTTTATAAAAATAATATTTTCTGAAAACAGGGCCCAACTTGTTAAAGAAAGCTTTTTTTGATCTTCTGTTAGATGGAAGTAGCATTTGAATATGAAGCTTGGTTACATCTTTATTCTGGGACTTGTAGAATTTTAAACCCTATCAATGATAGATGCAACTTACACAGATTGCTTTCTGTAGGGCAGTTATACTTTTGGCTTCCATTCATCAGCATTTGATTCTCTTCTAGAGGACTAGCTCTTACCCTTTTTTATCTTGAAAAATGTGTTGGGAAACCAGAAATGCCTTAATTATATTCATAAGCTTATCTTCACAATGGAAAGGACCTTTTTATCATTCTTTTTAATCAAGTCATTAGCATGAAACTCAGAGATGTAATCATACCAGACTGGAATTGGGGTCATGCCATAGGCTAGCTGAATAGGAGGCTTCTTGGCATGGTGATGTATAGCTATTTCACAACAATGCTTTTAACTCAGTAAGTCTGCCTTTTAATTATATTTTAAATCTCATTTGAGAAGTTTTTATCATTATGTAAATTGTTCAGTGAATGGTCTCATTCTAAAGACTCAATAAAAGTTTTGCTTATGGACTGGGAGAGAAAATTACTTAAGAGCTTGATGGGGAAATGGGGAGCATCAAAAAAGGGGAAAAAAACAAAAAGCAAAAAACAAATCCAACAACCAGTTTTTACAAGAACTGTGGCATTTAAAAGAGAGAACTTCCAAGGGACCAGAAATGCTTCACTGGTTTGTTCCATCATTAATCTAAATCATAGCATCTTCAGATACAAATGTTCTCCTTCAAAAAAGTATAAATTTGCTTCTGTTCCAATGGCAACAACCACTGGTTGCTGGTTGCTGTAAAGCCTAGTGCAAACTGCCTTCTGTGGCCAAAAACAAAAGAAACAGCACCTTGCACTGAATCTATCACTCAGCTGCTTAAAATGTATTTGATTTGCTGTACCCTTAATTCAACATCTCCAGAACTGTAACACTCACAAAACCATCCCTCTGCCTAAGCCATGATCCTGAGAGTGGTGCCATGAGCATGGATTTCTGTGCCTCCAAAGGCTGCTGGATTGTGCCAGGGCATTGAAAAAATGTCACAAACTCTCTAAACACTCACACAGAGTTTATGCTTTAAGCAGAATCAGAAATTTAGAGGAGTTTAGATGTAATTAAATAAAATCAGGTAGGATAGTTAATTTGAAATCCAATTGCTCAACTGCTAAGATGTGCTTTACAGAGCTGCAAATAGAGGAGAACTTGGGTCATTTAATTTCTTTAAATTATTGCATACTGAATTTTTCTACCTTGTATAAATGTTTTGTCATCAGCACTGCATTGATTTCTATGTTTTCCATGACTAATCTATAGTCCAAGAAATAGAACGAATTCCTTCTTCCTAGTGCTTCATTTTACTTCTAGACTATCAATCCCTCTCTAGTGTATTGCCAAAATACTGGCAGATTTTGATATGTGTCATGTCCTTTATATGTCATGTCTATATATTACATGTGGGATATGAAGGATATTGACACTGATTAATTGTTTCTCAATCTCAAACCACATTGAATTCTTGCAGGACTGTCTATGCTGGGTGGAAGCTGACAGAGCTTTGAGTGCTTTGGATTTCACAGCAACAGCTCAGCTGTGCTTAGAAGGGCTCTGTGTGAAATAAAACCTGTGTAGCTACAGGTGAATTTCTTCTGCCTACCAGAGGAATTAGGGCATGAGGAGCTGTACTTCCATGGAGAATGGGAGCAGGAATTCCAAGGGGGAACAACTGAATTGACCAAGTGAGAAATATACCCATCCCCTACCTTTCTGGCAGCATTGGGTGTGCTCACCACCTTAATGTACTTCTCTGAAATCATTTGTGGTGGCCACAAGAGCTCAGAAAAAAAGTGAAACAGCCAGAGCAACTTTCCTCACCCTGTTTTGCCAACAAGATTTTTTTCCTCAAGGCAAAATGCATTTCATCTCTCTATCACCCTAGTTCTGTGTCTTAGTTGCACACTTATTCTACAGAATAAAATAATGTAAATACACATTTTTAAATGTGTAGAAACCTTTAATACATGTTCAGTTTTTAAAAACAAATATTATGGTGCCTTTTGTCATCTAAGTTCATCTTAATAAAGCAGACTTCCCTCAGCCCATAATGAAGCTGCAGTTCTTTCCAGGCAGTTCAGCTCACTCTAAGAAGGAGCTTGTGATCAAAAAGATGCTTTTCATTTTGCTCTCTGCTCTTTTTAAGAGCTGATAGCCAATCTTTTTTCAGCACAGTCTCAGTAGTAACAACTACAGCAAAAATGCAGCATCCACTCCAACTGTAACTCAGTAGAATTATACCAGGATTGATTTTTTTATCCTCTGTAGTCTTTTCATGTGTTTGAACACATTGGAAAATATGAAAGCGAAATAAATAATATATGTCTATAGTGTATATGCTATACTTCTTGGTATGACATGTAATGACAGCATGCTTTTGCAAATACTTTAGCAATTTTTGAGATTAAATAGCTCTTCCTGCTTTACTGTTGTCAAGAAAAAGAATAATTATGTTTTTAAAACATGGATTTATTTATTTCAGAAAACAAATAAAAGGTGTATAGATCTTTTTCTTATATGGTCTCTGCTTCTCTTGGGATCTGTAAGTGTCACAAAGAAAGGCACTGAATGCACCAACCTAAATGGAGAAAATATCACTATTGTTGTCTGGCTTCTTTGTCAGTGTAGGCTTCCTGCATAGCTGCAGTAAACTGCTTTTGGGAGCATTAGAAGCAGTGCAGAATACACAAGTAATTTAGAATAAGGAAAACTCTCTCTTGACTATTAAGCTTTTGATAAGAATACTTCACTTTTAATGTTCATTGTCCACCTAACCATCCAGATGTTTTGGGATACTATGTGGTATTCTGAAAAATAAAAAGGATGGCGTTTGCTTTTATTTTCAGAATGATGCATGTCTCTGGAGAAAGAAATAAAATGTGCAGACTATAAGACACATTTTCTAAACACAAGAAAAACGTGGAAAGGTTTTTTCCCTTCAATTTGTCTTATATATTGCTATGAGCGTATGTGTGGTAAAACACCAAGAGGGCATAGATTTGACAGCTTCCTATTGTGAACAGTTATTCAACATATTCCATGCACATGTTCTTGCCAAGGAAAAGGAACAAGTTTGTAAGTTTGGTGTTTCCATCACTACCCTGAAAACTAAGAACTTGAGAAACAGGTAGTGCATGCAATTCTTTTGTCCAATAATAGATTTATTTCTTATTAAATGTAGGAGGACCTTAGAACTATACAGACATTAATAGTTAACTTTTTTCTGTGAACTTTATCCTTTCTTACAGGTTGTTTCAGCTTTTTCCATCAGTATTATTATACTTAACCTAGTTTAAGTAATATCTCAAAATATATACATTGAAGGAAAGAAATTTGGTAATAAGCTATTCTTCATTCAAGTAAAAAAAAAAATTAAGTTGGAAGTTGAAGCTAGCAACATTCAGACTTGAAATAAAATACAAATTTTCAAGTTAGGACAGTCATACCTGGAATATTGTACATTTTTATGTACCTTAATAATACTGTTTAAAAAAATATAGATTGCCTGAACAACAATAAATAAATGCAATATTTATAGTACACTTGCATTCTTCAGAGTTACCTCTGATGTACATGAAACTCATTTCTAAGTACTTTGCTGCTTGAATGACAACAGATAAGTAAAATAGTTGGAGAAGGATTCTTACTCTGTATCAAAGATGTTGCTGGCCCACCTTAAAACTTCCCCAAATATTATGCTAGTCATTGCTAGTCATTGTGAAAGGTATCCAGTTAAGGACATTTGGAACAGCAGTAGGTGAACAAGGGCAATCTACTCATCATTCAGTGCAGCTAACATTGCACTTAAAATATCAAATAAAACCAATTCAATTAAGAACACACCAAGTAGACAGATTGTGTGGTCCCCTCTTTAAAAGTCATTCTTCTGAAGAAAATTACAACAAATTTCCATTGGGGACTCTCTGTGATGCTCAGTTAGTGCTGGGTCTTGTTCTCAAATGCCATAAATCATTTCCTCTGCCCCACTTTAGCACTCTCATTTCAGGCAGCAAGAAACCACCACCAGAAATCTTAGTGCTCCAGCATCCTAGGAGAAAATGTGGAGCTTTATTCACAATTCAGTATTTCTTGTGTCTTTGTGTGCTTCTTTGTTTGAAAGTAAAAGTACTTTTGTGCAAACGTGGCTGCATATAAAGTATATGTACGCTCATTCATGTACATGTTGGAATTAATATTATTATTATTTTTATTCCATTTAATGACCTTGATTCAACCACTGTTCTCTGCAAATGAATCTGACCTTGTGGAGCTGCAGCATGCAAACGTCTTGGGGAAGGGCAGCCAGCACACAAAGGCTGCATTGAGTGTGTGGGCAGGCAGGAATGCTGGTACCAGGCAGCTCTCTAAAGAATGTTCTTTTGGCAGAAACAGCCATGCTAAAAATGAGGGGGAAAAAATGAATTCAAAATTTCGAGCTGGCCTGCGGTTCCGAGGCGATAAGAAAAGTTGGCTGTTCAACATGAGCTGCCAGTTGCATATTCTGGGTCCTTGCTATTCTCAGGCCCTCCTACAGCCCCAACCAGTGTTTTGATACAGCACAAAGTGGCTGTTTATTGCTATTGACTGCTGGGGCCTGTGCTCCAAAATGCATTATGTCAACAGAATGTGAGTGAACTTGGCATTTTAAAGCCTGACTGCTGCAGACTCCTAGATTCCTTGGAATTGCCATGCAGCAGGACCAGTGTTGCAGTCCCCAGCTCAAACTGAAAATGTTGCACAGGAAGACGTATCATGTGCAGGTCAGATTTACCTGAGACCCTGAGCATTTTGTGGTTCTTTGCTTTTTCACATCAGCACAATTAATATATCTTGTCTTTGCTGTCTATCAAAGGCTACACCTTTGGCTCTCTAAATTTTGTTCAGTATGTTCTGTGTGGGGAAAAAAGGTCATATTCAATGCAAATGGCCTTCATGTGGAAGGGAAACATGTCTTTGTATACAGAACATGATACTGCTGTAAAAGGAGTAATGAAAACCTGTGCTCTGTGCTGCACTGAGGATTTTTTCACTCTTTTGAAAAAGTATAGTTTCTGTGATTTTTTACAGAAATCAGATATATTGTTTTCTATTGCTTCCATAGGAACTACAGGCAGAAATTGATGCTCACACTGACATCTTTCACAACCTGGATGAAAATGGGCAGAAAATCCTGAGGTCCCTGGAAGGCTCTGAGGATGCAACCCTGCTGCAGAGACGTCTGGATAACATGAACCTCAGATGGAGTGAACTTAGGAAGAAATCTCTAAACATTAGGTAGGACCTGAACCTAAGCAAAAGCCTATCATTGGTGTATTGGAATGCTACAATTTGCAAGTGAAAAGGTTTAATTTTGTTTCTGTTAGCATGTTTTTGTCTATTTTGAAATTGTTTGTGCTGCTTTGGATGTAGGCTCAACTTTGTAAGAATGATTCGGTTTTCGGGTGTGAAAATGAAAGTAGAGGATTAGGGTGTGAGGCATATTGATGGGGTTTTGTAATTACAGAAAGAAACTGTAACTGTACCCCCTCTAAATGTGGGCTTTTTCTAGAGCTGAGTATGACTTACCAGTGAGTCATGAAAGAGAGTGATTAAATAGCCAATATTTATGATAAGCTTCATTTTAAAGACTGCTGTTTCCAGTGCAAAACTAAAAATATCCTCACAAATGAGAAATTATTTAAGATTTTAACTGTTGTCAGGAGAGGGGGCAGAATTGCTCAATAAAATCAAGGGGTAAAAGAAATTCATAGGTAATATAATGAGAGAAAACACTTTCGTTTGCAAGAAGAAATACAATAAATGGTAACATTACAAATTATCAAATGGTCATTCAGGCTTCAATGGACTGAAGGTCTCATTTCAAAAGAAATTGTCCTGGAAAGTTTTTTTCCAGACAAACAGCTTTTGCAATAGGCAACCCAGCTCAGCTGCACTCAGTCTTGGGCATTTTTTCATTTTTTCACTTTCTGTGTGTTGGTAGTAGTTCAGAGGGCAGCAAAAGAGAGAAGTGTTTTCCAAAGTAATGTATGAAATATTAGCTTTTTTCAGCTCAGGTCCTGAGGGAGGTCAGGCTGTGTAATGACAAAAACCATCTTTGTATCATCAATCATTAAAAATAAATGAAGGCTGTGATGCTGAAAATATATTTGTAACTGAAGAAAGAGACTTATTCCTCCTTTTCTTTCCTTCTGAGGAGCAAAAGAAGAGGACTAAAACCCTTCAAAGTGTCTGAGATTTTTTTTGCTGGCGTGCATTTTACCCATGAACTTGTTCAAATACAGTGATTTTTGAGATAAAAATAGTCAGTTGTCCAAATATCTTTAATTAAATGTATGGGACTTTCTGTCTTTCATTTTTTTACAGTTTAATGTATTGTTGTCATTAACTGAGTCAGAACCAGTAAGCCCCAGTTATATCACAGCGACTTCCTGCATTGCACATTCAAAGCAACAAACCTTCCCTCTAAAACCTGTGCTTCCAATAAAAGGCTTAAGTTCTTCAATCCCTTAGTGGTTAGGATAAGAAACAATTCCTAAATTCTCAGACATTCAAGTGTTGCTGGCCACCAGACTAAATGAAAAGGCTCTTCCCAGTCTGCCTGTTTGGAGCTCTTTCTATCCATAGCACAGAATGGAATACATTTCCTCATAACTAGCAATGCTTACACAAAAGAGGTATTAGAGAAGACACATTAAATGTTCTCCAGACATCAGTCCCAGAAGTTTCTTTATTTAGTGCCATTTTTAGTCTGCTGAAACAGAAGACCCTGTGTGGGTATTCTTTTCTAAATGCATTAGATAAAACATATGGTAGATATTAAAGAGAAGCCAAGCACTTTTCCATTCCTAACTTTCTTTCATCCTGATATGTCAGCACAGTTTACACTGAAAAACACTTTCTTTCTTATAAATATGCTTTTATACTGTTTTAGTATTATCTCTTTTGTCTGCATATCTTGAACACAGTCATAAATACATTCGTGTGTGCATATAATGTACACTGGTGTGTGCATGCATAAAACTATATTCCTGAAGATGAAGAACAGAACAAAACAGGTTCTGGAAACAAAAATCACCCAACTGAGGGAGGTCAGAGCAAAACAGCAGTAACACAACCCCTTCAGGTCACTCTTTTTGCATTTTTTCCTGTAAAGCCAGGGGAAGCAGGGAAGAAGTGTTTGCTTACATTTGCTGCCCTTCTCCCGAAGATGTGGAAGCTTGTCTATGCCAAGATAAACATGAGACAAGGGAATTAGCCTGAATCAGAAACTCAGCTCCTTGTCTGCCTCCTGTCCTAAAGTCCTGTGGTCCTTGCCCTGGCTGTTCCCTCTCCATAAATATCCCAGCTTCTCTCCCCCTTGCTCCTTTCAGAGGTATCATAGAATGAAAGAATGGTTTGGGTTGGCAAGGACTCTTAAGATCATCCATTGCAAACCCCTTCCATGGGGAAGAACATATTCAGCTTGCTCAAAGCTACATCCAGCCTGGCCTTGAACCCTTCCAGGGATGGGGCATCCACAACTTCTCTGCACAATTTGTTCTAGTGCCTCACCACCCTAACTGTAAATAATTTATAATATATGAACATATATATAATCTAAATCTTTTAGCTTGCAGTGCCTTCTCCAGACTTCACTGCCTGCAGGACTGGCCTCCCCTGCTGTGATGCAGTTTTGCCCCAGCTCCCAGATGCCCTGTGAGAGAACAGATCCAAAGGCCTGGTCTAGGAGTGTCCTTCACATGTAGGGTCTATATGTGTCCTTCACATGTAGCATTTAAGTTTGAAAAAAGAGAAGATTTTGCATTAGCTCACATACTTTGAGAGCAGCTGAATTTTCTGTCAGTGCATGGCTGATCTGTCCCTTTCCTTTCTCTTTCCTTGCCACTTTACCTGATGTAAGAGGTTGGAAAGAAGACAGGATTCACAGAGCATTTCAGAGAAATGCAACTGTCCCTACCTTCATCAATTCATCATTTCCATATCCAAAATAAGTAATAAGGTTTGCAAAAATGCTGAGTCCATATTTTTCACATTTCTTTATAGAACATTATATATAAGGTATAGGAGTAGAATTCTTAGTGTCAGAAGAGAATGATTTTATGTGCAATCACTGTAGAAGAAGACAAATGTTATATGAACAAAGCTAGAACTTAAACAGAAATGTATTAAATAAAAGAAAATGTGTCTTTATTTCCCAGCACACGTTTTTATTTTACTGTTATGTAATACTCCTTTGGTTTGAGTTTCTAAGAGGATTTCTTATGTTACTTGGAGGTGAAATTGGATTTTTTTCCTAACCAGAAATTAAAAAATAGCATATTCATACATCCAGAAAGACACAATTTTAGTGGGTTTATCTATAGTACAGAGAAAAGTGAAAATTTTATCAGTGCAGCCACAGGAAACAGTTGCTGAAATTTAGAAGCTCAATACTTGATCCCAAAAAACCACATTTATGCATATACAGAGGAAATATTTAGAAAATGTCCTTATGGAGGCCTTTTTTGCAAAAAATGTTATTTTACCTTTTAATTTTCCCAGTGTTTCAAATAGTTTCATTCATATCTTTGTTAAAATGGCACTGACATTAAGCTGAATAGTGTATGAGGATTCTATTTGCTTTAACAATTTCCTCATTACTTTTTTTCCAAAGAATGGTATTGGTTGTCTTATTTTAAAAAATCAAGAGAATTAATCTTATGTAATTTGGTTTGTGTAGTGATTTAGAGAAATGCTTGTTCTTCTCTGAGTTGGGAAACTACTCTCTACATTTCAGGTAAATAATGTCTCAGTAATCCTAAGTGATGACTACATTTTCATGCTAGTCCTGCATAATATTTGTGCGCTTCTAGTGAGACTGACAATTCAGCATAGCCATTACTCACTGCTGAAGAGGGAAACTAAAAAAGCCAAAAATTCCCAATGAATCAAAAGCAAAAATCAGGAGATGTGAAAAAAAGCCAGGACTGTGGAACCAAATTTAAATCTGCGTTGCCAGAATCTAATTCAAAGCTACTGAAGCTATTCAAAAATCATTAACTTAATGAAACACTAGGATCTTGCTCAGTAAATAAGCTTGTACAGTTTGGTTTTTACTTCCACTGTGCCTGAATCTATCTTCTATTTAACACATGCTTTCAGATCTCATTTGGAAGCCAGTACCGACCAGTGGAAGCGATTACATCTCTCCCTTCAGGAACTTTTGGCATGGCTGCAGTTGAAGGAGGATGAATTAAAGCAGCAAGCACCCATTGGTGGAGATCTCCCCACTGTGCAGAAACAGAATGATATTCATCGGGTATGTTGGTGTTTTTTTTTAAATTCTCTTTTGTCATGTTTTTTTCCTGTGCTGGCTAGTGCTGCATGGCACAGTCCTTGTTGGAAAGAACTCCAGCTACAGCTATCAAACACAGCAGAGAAATTCAGCCTTTTGGAGAAGGAGGTGTTAATGCCCATGACCTTCAGAGACCTGTCACAGACAGGCAGATTTCATAGCCAGAACAATTACTAACCTAGTAATTTTTGAGGATTAAATAATTAGTTCTGATTGTTTTTTCTATCTCAAGCATTCCAACTTTATGTATACTTTTTGAAACCCTAGTTTGGGTTTTGGGAACATTTGTGACAAGAGTAGCTGGTATCAGGTCTATTGCACAGCTCTGCACCATGAAACTGTTGTGATAACTGTCTGTGGTTCATACTGGTTTCATCAGGGAATTCTTATGGAAAGACCATAGCAGAGCATCATATGGGGGACCATTCTAGACTAAGATTGGTGTTAAAAGAGAACCTAAAATAGAGCACTTGTACTCTTGAAGTTGCTTTTTTTTTAAACCCACCAAATGAGCAACCCCCAGAGTAATACTTCAAGAATAATTCTTCATACAAATATTCACACTGATTTTTTGTTGTGGTGAGGGTATTGTTAAAGTATGTCTTCAGTGTTTAATCAATTCACACCAATCTGATACTAACCTAATGTACTTCACCTAAACAGTCTTGAATTTCATATGCCATTGAGGTCTATTCAGTTCTGAATGAGAAGTCATGGTTCTAGTACCTCTATTGCTCAATATACAGTCAAGCTCTCCTCCCCTTCATCTCCATGTGTCTTTAATGACATCATAGGAGGTTTTTACTTCCTGTTTGATGTCCGATTATGCTTCAGGGTATTACCTGAAAAGTTATTTCCAACAAATGTAATTTTTATTGAAAAATTTATATTATCAGTCTGTCAACTTGATTTCATGAGGAAAGAATATTCCAAATGCAATGATCATCCTCTCAAAGCATTGTGCTATATATATGTAACTTCCTTTGTGAAACTTGCCACAAAAGGTATTGTTTCTGAAGTTCCTAAATCTCTGATTTTATTGTTTAATGGAGAAATGTGAAATGGTGCTTTAAAACAAAATAGAATCAGTGCTTTTTCTGTTCATCAGGTAGCTGTATATAAATATTGCTCTAAGATATTGTCCTTTCTCATGGGGAGGGAAATATTTGAGAACAGATAATGAGATCAAATTTGCAAAGTGAACATGACATATCTCGCTGCTTTAAGACCCTGAGCTTGTGAAAAGTCAGGAAATACAAGTCAGACATGGCTTTTTCCATAGGCACACAGGCATTCCTCTACTGCAACAAAGTTATGGGAAGTAGTCTCCATATGTATTTTCAAGGACCTATCTTCACTGAATGATTGAGAAAGCAAAAGGGAAAGATGAACAAAAAACATCTCTGTCTCTCTCTGTGGCAAATTTTTCTAAGATAATATAATGGTTTTCTGCAAGGGGCATTTTCGTCACATTTCCTAGGTCTTCCCTCTGGAGATGTGCTGTGTAGGATGTGTCTTTCTCACCAAATTTTATGTGGGACTTAAAGAACTATCACAGAGACAGTGAGGTGAAAACATCCATGACTTTATGGGGCAGCACCTTTCCTTTTTTCACCTTTCCCCTAAGAAAGTTAAGGCAAGTGTTATATATAACCATGAAAGTTAAGAGAAGCCTGAGGTCTGTTTTAGCCATAAAGTAGCAACTTCCATAAAGTAGTTTTAAAGGCCATCCAGAATATCAGGATGAAAGAAGCAATATAGATGTTGCTTTCAGTCAGTGTGACATTAACTCAAACTCTTTCTTTAAAGACAACTCTCGAGCCAAAACAAGACACAGAGAGAGATTTCTATAGAGTTGTTACAACAAAACTTTTTCCATCTAAATAATATTTAAGTATTTTAAAACATTTTCTCCTAGATAGAAGAAATATTTTTTATCTAAAGAAATTACTTCTTATAGTATTTCAGTGTTGTATATCGCTCTATAAGCAGCTTAAGGATTTCCAAGAAAGAATTCATCATAAAGGTGGCAAATCTTCAGTGATGAAATCTTCAGTGATGTCTCTGTCACACACCAAACGAATGAAGTATTTGGAATTTTAAGGGATGAGAATTATTGCATAAAATTAGAATACCATGAGTAGGGGCAAAATGACGTCATAAAATAGCTCTCACTACTCTTTTTTCACTTCTCTGCCACCTGCAGGTACATAACACAGAGCTTTGGTCATCCTGTCTAGTATCAAATCTAGAATGTTTTATTTCCTTTCAGAAATACTTCTTTTTCCATTTCCCGTTCTGTAGCACTTCAGAAGCATGAGTGTAGGTATGCTGATTCCCTTTGGTAAAAAAGAACATAACAGAATACATGAAATTATTATTTGCCTTGTCTAATCTTCAACTGTCTCTGACAGAGAAGGGAAAAACAATCAACAGGGAAGTTGACTTCAGATTGCTGTTGACAAAATCTATGTTTGCAACATGTTGGTTGGTTGGTTGGTTGGTTGGTTGGTTGGTTGGTTGGTTGGTTGGAGTTTTTTTTTCCCCTGGGCATTATGGACTTTGTCACTTTAACAGGTTCTTCTAAAGAGGCAGATATACAATGGCTATATCAGAATGAACAGCTTAGCAGATTTCTGAACATAAGGAAAATGTTTTCAAATGTTTTCACAAGTGTACAATTAACTATCTTAAAACTGGGGGCCAGCACTGGAAAGCTGAGAGGTTTGGGCCTTTGCTTAAGAGAAGAGCTTAGCTCTCAGGGTGTTGCATATGAAACTAAACAGTAGTTGTGTGTTGATCTTGAGAAAAAGAATCTGATGACTCTTCATTTTGTTCTTCTGAAAATTAGTGTTCAGTAAACTAGAGAAGCACCTATCAGATCTGACCAATCTTTTAAATTACTAGAATTTCCAGTTTTGATCTTTCTTCATAAGCACAGTGTTTGATTTTTCTTCTGTGAAGGATTGTTTTTGTCAGGTAATGCCAGAACTGAACCCGGTTAAGTTCTTCACTTGATAAGTGAATGAGCCTCATCAGGCGAACACTATTTAAATGCAGTTTAACTGATACAATTGAGAAATAACACGATGAATGCCAACATGATTTTATGCCTGAATCCTTTTTCTAAAGAAGTGTTGCAAGCTGTTTTTATTTTTTTCCCTTAAAGGTAAAATTTAAAGAGGAGCAAATATATTTAACCTCTCTATCATTCAGAAGAACATCTGAAACACCACAGAGATTCATAAAAAGAGATTTAAAGAAGTCAGTTCTTACCACTTGAGTGCTCCTAGTTGCCAAGATTTGCCCTAAAAATTTTAAGAGTAGGATTCAGATTAAAATTTCAAATGCTTGAATCTGTGCCAGAGGCGAGCTTGAACTCAACTGAGAAGAGGGGTATCCATGCAGTTAAAATCATTGTTGTGTTATAAATGTGAGGTGCTTTTTAGACAAGGAAATTTGTAATATATCCCAAATGCACCCACATAATTGCTATTTGTTTGAACTTATACATATAGTAGGTCATTTTTGCAATTTTTGAAAGAAATTGTCTCTATTCCAAAGTCTAAGAATGTGTGGGGAGGAGTAGTGGTGGTGGTGTTAGTCAATGATAAAAAAATACTCCTGTTCTTCAAAACATTATTTAATTATCTTACATTTTTCTTTGTTTTACTAAGTATCAAAATATTGCTTTAGTGAAATTGAATTAACAACTTTGTGCATGTTACCATTAATCTAATTTAAGTAACTCAGGCATCATGCAGATTGCCTGCTATGTCTTTCATTCTTTTAAGAGTTGCCTCATTTGTTGTGTAGTGATTTTATTAACAGCATAAATAGCATTTTTGAACACAGAAGGCACTTATTAACAATTCCATGGAAACCCTTTCACATGAAATCTGTAGCACGACTGCCTAAGGAGGAGTACAGTTCCTACTTCAACACATTAACCAATTAAGGTCCACAGTTAATATCTTCCTCTTACTATTAGGACAAACCTCATATTTTGAAAAGCATTGTGTTTGGCAAATGTGTTGAATTCATATGATTGTACTCTTTCTCTTTAAAATACGTTAAAAGCAAAAATTCCTTTTTTTTAAGTAATAGAGGTTAATGTTGGTTTTACTAATGCAACTATTTTTCTCATTATATTTTCATTTTTCAATTTAAACAATCATTGTTCCTTCATTTAAAGAGATTTAAGGACACTCATGAGGTGATAGAGGTCCGAGATAAGCTGATCAATATATGCATTATTAAAATGGTGGACAGAATGCCATTACTGCTGTAGTGTTGATGACAAATAGACATGCTTAAATAAAGTAGTTTACTTACTTTTTTGTCAGGTCATGCATTATGTGTATTCGATTTCCTCTACAGTCACTGGGAAGTGTGGAAGAAGTTAAGGAATTCAATGAAATTAGCCTGCAATCATTAGTTGTACATTAGAAATTCATTTAGGTTAATTCTGCTTTCAGTGATGGCCTAGTTATTATAAAGATGTATTTGTCAGGGCTCTGGATAGATAAATTCCTTTTTTTTCCCTCAGAAAAAAAAAAAAAGAAAATGTTGCTATTTATGATTTTTACTGGTAATGTATACATATCCCACAACAAAACTTTAATCCAAAAAGCTGCTTTATCTTCATACAGTAAGAACTTTCTTTTGGAATGGGTTAGTATGAAATTTATTATTTTTAATGCTGTTCTGTGCTACTGCTTCAGCCTTATGTTTTTTTCATCCTCTCCTTTTCAAATTTCTTTAATTGAAACGTATTTTAACTTGTTAGAAATCTGCAGATCAAAACGAGGGAAGGAGATGAAAACTGTAAATACTGTGTATTATTCTATAACTCAGGACTATAATTTTACAGACTATAATTGCCTCCATCAGCTCCAACATTCAGACTGGAAACATTGGGGGGAAAAAGGTTTGACACATTGGCTCAGTTTTCCTTTATTAAGAAGGCACATTTTCTGTTTGTGACAAAATACAAAATGTGCAACGTCAGAAGTTCCTATTAGCATTTCTCTGTTGTTTTGAGATTCCTGCCCATAGACTTTATGGGATTCATTGCACATATGTTCTCCTTCTTGTGCACAAGGGTTACAGGAGGACTGTGGCTTTATACCTCTTTTGGAAAGATAATGGCACTCAGTGTATTTGGTTGCTGTAGTTTTCTGCAAAAACAGTACAAGTTGAAAAAAGGTATTTTTTGTCCTTCTGGTGTGCACATGTACAGAGCCAGGGTGACCTGTCTACAGCAGCAGCAGTCCTTACAGAGTCCTTACTCATTCCCAAATGCATAGTTCAGAGGTGTTTCTGGCTTTTAACTATTCTCCACATCAGTGTATTTCTGTGTTCCCCTAGAATATTGGTGACTCCTTCCTGTTGTTGGAATGTGTTTGCAGAACAGATCTTCCTTTTTGACTGATTTGGGACACAGACATTTCTGAGAAATAATACATCTTTGGAAACATTTCTAAAACTTATTATATCTTTAGGCTGTTACACCATGTAATGTTTAAAAACCACTGGTTTAAGTGGGTTTGACTGTTGATGTTGCTTTTAACACAATCAGCAGAGAGCAAAGCACACTGTCCATGGAAATTTCTGTGCTGGATTTTAAGTTATGCTTCCTGATGGCTCACTTGACCTGCAGACCTGCCACACCATTCTATGGAGACAAAATTATGTCAGATGAACACAAAGGCTAATTAAAGGAATAGATTTTCCTCATTTAGAGGCATGAAAAAGGCTTATTATATTTCCTCTTTCTATTGCACTTCATGCAAGAGTCAAGCATGAATTATAAGAATTATAAATCTAAAAATGTCTAAGTTTGACATTTTTCTTTCAGTCTTGTAGTAACTCCATTCAGTTTTTATTCAAAAAAATGTCCAGTAGTAGTTTCCTTGTTCATACACAGTGCACTTCTTTATTTGTGAAAATTGGTATCATTTTTAAAGATTAACATGATTTTTTAAAACTTTTAGCTCAGGTATTAATCAAATGACAGATTCTTTTATGATAGCAGATTGATTTTGTGAAAAGATTCCAGTTCCATTATTGACCTTGACACAAAATGAAGATTTTTTGCTTTGCTATTTCCCTCAACAAAGCAGACTTTCTTAAAGGTTTTCCCAAGAACAGCTACAAACCTTAGGGTCAGTTCTTGATCATTTAATAAAAAGTGTCTTTAAATTTTTATAGTGGAATAATGTAGTTTTTTCCTGAAGTTTACTTTCCTGAAACGTGTTAAGAACATTTTACCTGTGAGTTCTCATATTATAAACTGTACGTGTAGCCACTATTAGTTCTGGTAGGTATTTCCTGTACAGAGAATCACATATCAAATATAATTCAAAGTGTAATGAACTTTTTAATATTGAATTTATAATCCTTCATTAGTTCTCATATAAATACAAATTTTGTTTAATAATTAATTTGGCTGAATTGGTGCATTTATTACGTTACAAACTTATGTAATGCTTGTGTTGCAAAGAGAATTTTCTAATCCCTACAGTAAAATATCTGTTTTCTACCCATGGCATATGGCTTTCCTTTTTGCAGTACTGTGTTTTGTGTTACACTGTACTATTAAATTACCTGCATATTTTAGCTCTATGCTGCTTGAAACTGTAGGTATTCAACAATGTTTCATAAATACAGAAGAAAACATTGAAATATAAGAGTGGTAAGGACCATTTAGATAAATTCACTGCAACATGCAGAAGAACCAATGCAAAATGCAACCTACAGGCTGGGTTTCATCTGCATTTTTGTGTAGTGTCCATTTGGAATCAGCCTAATAGGCTCTTATATTCTCACTATCAAAAATAGAGAAATTAATAAATACTGAGATAGATGTACTTTCAGTGACCTACCAAAGCTTCTAATACTAATCTTGAGTAACTTGCTCATGGTCCTTTAAAAGCAGGGTGTAGAAGAGAGCAAAAGAGTAAAAGGAGCTGTTGCTGAAGAAAGAAAAATGCAGTGTACCAAGAGCACATATGAATACAATGTGATTTCAGGTTAAGCAAAAGCTGATTATTTTTATTTTGTGCATGTGTTTTATTGCTTCTTGTCATATACACGTGGAATCTGTTGCTGGAAATTTTGTTCTGACATTGCTATTCTGACTTGGTATTTCCTTATAGATCCACTTACAATAATTTTGTTTCCTAGACTTTCAAGAGGGAGATAAAAACAAAAGAACCCGTTATCAGGAGTGCCCTTGAGACTGTGCGAATCTTCGTGGCTGAGCCGCCCGTGGAGGCACTGGAGAAGGTCTGCCCAGAACCCAGAGGTAATTGAAGCAAGAGCAGGGCAATAACACATTGCTGGGAAGATCAGTGATGATCAGTGATGATTAAATAAATCCTGCCAGCAGCTCTGAAAGCATTCCTTTTACACTCTGAGCTGGATGCCAGCGTTCAGAAACTAAGCTAAAAATATAGATGAAAGCAAGCTTTAGCAATCCTTCTGAACACTGTGGTACTAAATAGACATGCATATTTATAAGCAGATTTTGAAACTGCCTTTAAACCTTCAGGACCTGTCTATAATTATAGCCTCATTTGAGGGCTCAAAGCTGCAATTTAAGCTAAAATTCACCTTGTAGTCTCAGTACTACAGGAGATCCCAAATCCACCTAATTGCAGCAAAAGTTTCACAGTGATTAATGTTTATCTATATGCAGAAAATTGTGCTGAATCAGTTGATAAACTTCTATCTCCACCTTGCATGTTTCAAAATATCTTTATGTACGTAATGCAGATTTTGCTGATTTTTATGGAGGCAAGATTTAAGTTTTTTAAGAAACTTTGAAACAAGAATACATTAATAAAGCAAATTTCACAGGTGCCTTTGGTTATGAAGAGCTTCTTACTGAGGTTTTAACCTATCTTGATGGCAACTGTATTAGTTCTAAGACAGAATATGTCTTAAAAGCCTCTCCACTTTCACATTTAGATCTGTCACCTGAGGAGAGAGCCCACAATGTCACCAAACTTCTGCAAAGGCAAGCAGATGAGGTCAGAACTGAGTGGGACAAGCTGAATCTACAGTCTGCTGATTGGCAAAAGAAGATTGACGATGCTCTTGAGAGACTGCAGGGCCTTCAGGAGGCCATGGATGAGCTGGACCTGAAGCTGCGCCAGGCTGAGGCTTTCAAGGGGTCCTGGCAGCCAGTGGGGGACCTGCTCATCGACTCTCTGCAGGATCACTTGGAAAAAGTCAAGGTACCTGACATATATCAGTATTTCTGAGCATAAAATAGTTAATTTCATGAATCTCCATATATGCCATTATCTTTTAGGGTGAGAAAAATTATATCTTTGTAGCATAGTAATTTATATTAAAAAGTGCATATAAATAATTCTATGATTTCAGAGGTTAAAATGCAACAGGATCCTCATTGAGGATGTATATTGCTGACATGGGTAAAAGCACTATAGAAATGTGTAAAAATCCTCAGCACACTCACTGTTAACTCAGGAGATGCAAAATTGGCAGTTAAAGAAAGCAAAACAAAATAGATAGGAGAATATATGATAAAAGTTTATCAAATTAATTTTTTGCTGTATTATATTTTCTTAA
Organism: Melozone crissalis; assembly: GCF_028551555.1. Taxonomy (NCBI): domain Eukaryota; kingdom Metazoa; phylum Chordata; class Aves; order Passeriformes; family Passerellidae; genus Melozone; species Melozone crissalis. The sequence continues at coordinate 6,010,877 of NW_026535867.1, forward strand.
GATGATGAATACGTAGTTGTTTCCATATAATTGTAGAGTAAAATTTATACAATTTGAAATATATGGTTTTTCATTATGATGGTATTTGATTCTGTCTTTTTTGATAAATAGGCTTCATAACTCAAGACAATCTTAAAAAAAAAGCAGCAATCCTGGAAAAATTGTCATTATTTTCTATAACTTAATGCTTATCTGCTTTTAAGGGTTGTTTCATAAAATCGTTGCTTATCAAGAAACTTGGACAGACTTGTCCTCTTTCAGCATGACTGCCATGGACAGACTTGATAAATAATACAGGATTCCTTCAGCCAGAGCACAATAGAGGCAGCTGCCATTTTGATAAGAACAAAGTGCCTCTGTTCCAGTCACATAAATGGGAATCATCAGTCATTCTGAAAGAGACCTGAGCTAACTGTTATTTTCTCTAGATGAACATTAGGATCTAAGAAAGAGGAAGTAGAATGACTAATGGCAAGAAAAATATTCCTCTAAAAATCTAATGTAGTTTATTAAAATGAAAGTCCTCGAGTTTTAATCACACAGAAAGTTTAATGAGTGTCCTGTGCAGATGCTGTACAAGAACAAATGAAATAGTAGCTGATGAACAGCTAGCTGCAAATTTGTTTATCTTCATTTAAATTCATAAATTAACAGAAGAAATCTATTTATAAATTCTCAGAAAATGCTATTACAACAAGGTTTTAGGGGTTTTTTTTTAATTTTGAAGAAGATATCCTGAACAGAAGCACTGAATCTCTGATATTAATGGAAAAAAAGCGCAAGTCGCTTAGTTCTAAAGCTATGAGCAGGAGTGTTGACTCCATAATTATAGTTCTGAGTCCTGTTATGGCTTTAAAAATAAATAAATATATTCTAGATAACATAATTAATGACTTAATAATTGATTCACTTAACGGTTAAATACTTTTCCTTTGCAAATATTTGCAAAAGCTAAATTTGTTGAAGTTACATAGCTTTCAGTTAAAAGTTATCAGTAAAAAGTAAGGTTTTTTCCTTTATTGACAATATTATCAGCCAAACATTATCCAATTGATACATTATCTATGTCTCATCCTTGCTCTGGTTTTCATGTAATACTGATATTACAGGATGAGGCAAATTACCTAATTTCTCTCTATACATCTAAGAAACCCAAGCATCTTCTGAGCAGATCTTCAAAACATTGGTCATATGCAATTGCATTTCTTACAAATCCTTCTCTTAATTTGGATCACAATAGGTTTCCCAAACCTAACCTGATGAATAGCTTCCTGGGGAATGTGTTTTAGTTAGTGCCATTTGTCACTGTCCTCTTTAGTTATAGATGCTGGAGCTGCTAAGGTCATGGTATAACTTTGAACTCATACTAAACAGTGGATCCTTACTGGATCGGTATTAATGTAATAATATTATTATTACACATGCTTCATATACATTGATGTACAAATTGGTGTTCTTCTCTGACTGTGAGGACAAGAGATAGTCTCACCATCTGCTCCAAAGGATGCAACCTAGACTAGAGGGTATCTAGAACCAAACTATTCTTCCAACTTCTCTGCTGTCATCTGTTACTCTCTCTTTTTTCTTCTCTTATATGAGTGGTCTTATCTGCAGGCTGAATGTAGCTTACTTTCTTAATAGCACACATTCTTTCTGTCTCCCAAGCATATCTTTCTGTCCAGAAACCATCATTTAACTGTCTTAAATTCATTTCAAGTCCAAATGAATCTATCATTAGTCCCATAATATCCATTGCCTGATCAGTTTGATTGTGGCTCAGGTCATATATTAGGCATGGTCTATGACGTCTACTCCCCTCTGCAGCAAATTCAATGATGCTTTCTCCTTGCAATCACTAACAAAATGTTATTTTCATCAGCGTGCCTGGAGCACTTAGTGTCTCATGAGACCACCACTCAGATTTTATATTTAGATTTTGCTGCTATGCAACTGATATGCAATCATACCTACCTCATCCACTTGGTATCTTATTCAAAAACCCATTCCAGGAATTGATGGTAGAACCAATTTCTCTCTCTTTCTTCCCCAAAGATTCTCCTTTGCCATGCAAAACTGTGATAATGATTATGCTAGCAGCATGCAACAATCATTACATGTCGTGCTGATACCTCCTCACTGTTTTGTTGTCTCTCTGAGACATGTGCAGAGAAATACTAACAGAAATTAGTACCCATAGGAAGTTTCAGGTTTTTATACTTTTCCACTCTGGAAAATTAGGTTTCTTAAATTAAAAGCCATTGTTTTGAGATGTTGTGCACAGAGTTTTGTGCCTGAGAAGCCAATTTTAATGGTGTGGTTTATTTTTAGCTAAAGATAGTTCGGCTTCTCTCGACATACTCAGGAGAGCACAATGCAAAGCACTTTTTTCTGCCAGTGATATTTTAACATACCACCAGCAGCAACATAACTGCTTCAGTTTTCTGTCATACTCAGCTGTAAGGGAACAGCAGAGCCTCTACACTCCATGAGTATAACTACATCTTAACTTATATTTTTTTGCAACCTTCGTGAAACAAAACAAAACAACCAAACAAAATCAAACTCAAAACAAAGAAAAAACTCAACAACAAAAATAATGAAGAATGGACAGTAGTGTCTGTGATTTCTTTAGTTCAAAATAGAAGTGCATATCTCTAGAACACCTTCCAAATAAAGGGCTATTCATGTAGAATCAGGTAGACTTTTTTCAATTAACTCCAGTCTGCTATAGGATAATTAGCTCTCCCTCACTGTCACAAAAAGAGGGCACCTTGACTCAGTATAATGATTGATAACTGTGAAAAGCAGAACAAAATTTGGTGCCATAAGTCTTATATTTTTCTGCAAGGAATTTTCATGAAAGTCTTAATCTTGCTGCTTAAGAACTGCTGGTTGTTCTTGCAGATTCACTTTTATAGTTATGAGTAAAGCAGTTACATGGACTTTGTGTATAGATTATGGACTTTATGTATATAATGTAACAAGGATATTCATAAAGGCTTCAAATATCCTTTTAAATTCTTTTTACAAAGCTTATTTACAATTTTAATACCATTTTTTGTTGAATTATATGCTGTTTATTTCAGACTTTCTTCAGCTTAATTGACAGTTGAAGTCAATTGTATGCCACTTACAAATATTAACTGGAAAATGTCAGCCTGAAATGTATTTATTTGTAAAACAAATAGAGCCTGCAGTTATTCATAAATCAGAAATGAACTGATCACTGATCTGCTCATCATCTACTCCAAAATTACTCACTGTGTGCAGGGACTGGGGACAATCCTTTTGTCCCATCTTTCCTATAATGAGACAAAATGAGACAAAAGTAAGACAACTTATTCAAACAATTAGCTGAGTTTCAGTTGAGTCCATATCCAGCCATCGAAAGAAAAGAAACATATTTGCAAAGATTGAAATTCCATATTATTATAAGCATTTTAGTACTAAATCAGCAACTTCAATTTCAGGACACTGAAGGAGGTTGGTTAGTTCATCATCATCATCATCATATTTAAAGTATTATATATTTTTCTGTAGTCCACCTTGGTACTCTTCAGCTTCTGCTGCGCTGTAAAGAGGTATTTCAGCAAGGTGAACTCTTACAGTAGTGTTATGAGGGAACTCTGCTGACAGCTGCCTAATATGGAGATTCTGACAGCAGAGTTGTTGAATTTTTAATTTATGCTTTCACCCCAAAATTATTTTAAATGCTTGAGTATTTGATCATTTTCTATCCTTTCAAAAAAATTGATTTTTATATGGAGCTATTAGGGGTCACATAGAGGGAAATTAATGAATGACAGCTAGGAGCAAGCCAATAGTCCCCATTCATCCCCTCCTACCAATGGAGATCAGTACTAGAGTACTGGAGATCAGTTTGAAATAGATCAATAGAATCCATGCAGGAAATAATTACCTGGAAGATGTATTGATAACCAGAATTTCCAATCAGCTTGATATCAATAACAGTGCCAGATCCTTGTTAAGCCAAATAGAGGTCAGATTGCAATGTGATGTCTATTTTCTCGTTAATTTTTTCTAACATAAAATTATGCTATGCACCAAATTAAGTTAGCAGAGCTCTTGCTGTCCAGTCTGTAATGTAAAATGACATTACACATATAGCAGCTTCTGAGATATTTTTTCATTCTCTTTCTTAATTGATTGACTTTCTACAATATCTACACTACTTACTATTTTTAGTTTTAAAAACCACAAAAATGCTAAAGTATTTTACATCCAGAGTTTTAGACTATGAACCATGATTTGATTAGGTGTTTTCAAATAGTTTGTACGATTAGAAGATGACAGCATCCATTGGTTCACTGTTGAATAGGAAACTATTTGCCTGCAGTGTAGGAGATGGAAGTGCTAATGTTTTCTTCATACTATAACTAAAGTAATTACAGTTACAAATGGCTCTAAGCTTACAATTTCATATAAATCATTCTGTGAAATAATCATACAATAGTTATTTATGATATGTTCTTAAACTGCTTCAAAATGCATATACATTTTTTCAGTTTAATTTGAAGCCAGCTGTTACCAGCAAGAGCTATAATCAATCTGGGTTAAGATGTTCTATTTCCTTAAGTGAGTCTCCTAATAAGTTCTGTGTTGGACTCTGGGAATTTTAAAACTATTATATACAAAATAACCATTTCCTACTAATGAATTTTCCAGCTTTCCAAAACCCAAAAATCAGTTCCTAAGAAAATTAGAAATTATCTTTCTAAAGAGGTTTTGTATTAGTAAAATATTTTTGTAAATTAGAGATTGTTCTAAGAGGCTATAAAAGAAGATTATTTCATGGCATACTAGAGGACCTTTAGGTTTTAAAAATAAATATGGTCAATAAACCAGAATTTACAAAATATCAACTCTTCATCAACTTTTTTACTGCTCATATAAACTAAAACAACATTAGAGTACATAAGAGAATAATAAAATCCTTTTTAAAATAAATCAAAACCATACTGAAATTCACTGAAACACTTTGACATCCTACAGATGTCCTTGTGATATATAATATTACTGTGAATTTAAATCTTTGTGGATTTTGCTATAATGAAAGAAATACTTGAAGTCTGTTCAGTTTGTTAATGGGTCAACTTTTAAGATGCTTTTATACATCAAAGACACTTCAGCTAACTACATTACTGCATTGGTGACAGTCTGGCATGTTGTTTTTCCCATTTTTTAAATGTATTTGCATACAAGAGGGAATTTAGTAGGGTTGTTTGGTTGTCACTGTTGAGGGCAAGTTTAATTTGCTTAGGCTTTTCTTAAATGTGAAATTGAGTTAAAAACCATGAACTGTTTTCTCATGTAGTTGTACCAGATTTTAGCTCTGGTATGTTTCTTATCTTGTAGGAGATGAAAGTTACTCAGTTGTGTCCTGTGGTCTCTCAATCTCATTTAAACAGCTTATGAATCAATTTATCTTACACAAAAAGAAATATGTTCAAAAATGGTTGTTTAGTATATAATAATCAGGTAATTTTACTGATACAAATTTAATATAAAAGATAATCTGCCTTATGTTCTTTCTCTGCAATCAGTCAGATAAGATTGGAGAGTTCTTTATGGCAATAGCCTGAAACTAAATCCCTTTTAAATACCTGAAGCAAACAATCATTCCCTCTGCTGGCTTCTTTTGCAATAAGTTATATATTTCTTATCTCAGGTTTAGTTGCTACCACTGCATCTATAGCTTTTACAGAGACTAGATGACATAGGTTTTTTGTCTATATCAAGCTACCTGTTTTAAGGAAGAATGCAAAATCTTGTTTTACATAGGAATAATAAAAATGATGATGAGCAGGTAGAGAAGTGAAATCCTTGTCTTTTAAAATTACAACTGCTCATCACCATATTACTTATTGGGAAACAGTAGCATAATTGTGGTACAGAAAATCAGCATTGCTCTGCTAACAAAGAAGAAACAAAAATGAGTATTCTTTAATTAACTTTCTGAGGAATCACAGCTAGTGTAAGGAACAGCTACTTGTAGATCACTTTACAAAGAACAAGCACATGGAAAAGAACTGTACCAATTTAACCAAATTTCTATCAGAATTATTCATAGAGCATATTAACTATTTTCTCTGCATATTAACTATTTTCTCCTTGATTGAGGACATTTGGGCTAAAAAATATTGATAGCTTTTCCCTGACAACTAGTGCAGGAAAATTCTTGAGCTCTAAAAAGGGTGATCATTCAAGGTGGAAATCTTTTCTACCTCCAACCCAGTTTGGTAGAAGATGCTATTATTAGATCAACATATTTCATTTAGAGCCAAATTTTTCCTTGTATGAGTTCACCCTGCTGATTTCAGTGGGAGTTCAGCATGCACATCTGCAGGCAGATTTTGACTTTTTTAGTATTGGCAATCTCTGATCTTGGTTTCTGATACCCTGCTGAGAGAACTGACTAATACGTGTATAAAGACTTGTCTGCCGTTTTATGCCTCTGAAGTTCAGAATTGAGGTCAGACCAGAACATTTTTAAGAGATTTCTCTTTATCAGTTTATCAGAGGGAAGAATGAGACTTGAGCTTTTAGGAGGAGAATTAAACATTAATTTTTAAGTACCTAAGTGGCACGGTTATATCAGGGACTCTGACATTTAGCATTGCTTTTTGTTTCAAGTTTGCCATATAAATGCAGCATGCATAGATATTAGTCTGATGGTGAAGTATTAACATTCCAAGACATGACATTAAATCAAAGATGCTCTTGAATTGTTTTGGTTCTGTTCAAAAGCCTTCTTTTTCTTATGACCTGGAAATGTAAATATTTAGCCAAGAGGGAAAAAAAGTTCAATGCAACACATTTCTTACTATGGGACTATTTTATTCAGGCTTTCCTAAGTGAGAATGGCACAGGGAGCTGTGTGGCTAAAGGGAGCAAAATTATATCTAAGGAGTATTTATAGCATAACTCTGATCTCCTATATATGGTCTGCTACTGAAATCTCCTATGCAAGGAAAAAGGACATACCAGTAGTTATTATATAACCAGACACACGGACATTCACTGAGACAGGAGAGGAGGGAAAAGGGAAGAGTACCAGAAATTAAATTTTAATGTTGTTTGTTTGTGTGATGAGGCAATTTTTTCCATGAAAAAATCTGTCAGCACTGTGTTTTTAATGAAACCTTTTCTTAAAACATTGACAAAATAAATTCTTGGGAACAATCAAGTGTGTAGATTCTCTAATGATATTGTTTCTATGACATAGAAAAATCAATGAGCGAAATAAAATCAATTTATCAAGCTCCTGTGCTGGTACCCAGTAATTGTCTAGGGACTGTTTGATGTAGGGTGTGCAATGAATGTTAGATTGCCTGGAATGTTTATCAGGGAACCAGTGAGTTACACATTTCTCATTTTCATCTTTATAAATCTAAGGCCTAAGAGAGTTTTATTTCATTTTTTTTGGCAAAGGTTAACCCATAATAAAACTTTATAATTGCTACTTAGCACTTTTATAGTGCTTCTCATGTTCCAGATAGTATGAGTTAATTTTCTCATCTTCTTCTTTCTGAGACTGCAATACAAGTATTATCCTCAGTTTACAAATAGGGCAATTGAATCAGTGAAATTAATTTGTCCAGACAGCAATGCCACTCAAATTATTCTTATTCTCTTTAAATTTTACCTGAAAATTGTTTTATTTTAGTTAGATTCAATTGTTCATTTGATTAAGAATGATAGTTTTCATCAGTCACAGCAGGAGCCACTGTTCCCCATTTCCCAGAGTCACAGCCTTCTCCCCCTAAAAACATGTCAGGGCAGCCATCCAGAAAGATTTCAGCCTGAATGCCTGGAAAGGTGGGCACTGCTCATGACAGCTGCCCAGCCTGGGTCTGGTGCTGTTTTAGAAACTCAAGATGTGTTTAATTTTTTAAGTTTTATTTAACTATTTCCTTTTCAACATTTCATTTTAATACTCTTTCTTCCTACATTAGCTTAAAAAGTCACTGTCACTTGCAGTTGCTAAAATCTACTGTTAGAACTGAATTCCTTCTCTGGAATTGTTGAAAGCTGTTCTTATTAGATGTAAGAAGTCTAAGAATTTACACCTTGGGTAGGGCCGTGGGAATCTCATGTGGTTTAATGAGTGCAAGGTGCTGCACCTGGGTCAGGGCAACCCCTGATATCCATCCAGGCTGGGGGATGAACACATTGAGAGCAGCCCTGCTGAGAAGGATTTGGGATTGTTGACGGGTGAGAGGCTGGACAAGAGCTGGCCATGGGCACTCACAGCCCAGAAGGCCAAACATATCCTGGGCTGCAGCAAAAGCCCTGTGGGCAGCAGGTGAGGGAGGGGATTCTGCCCCTCTGCTCTGCTCTGCTCTGGTAAGACCCCACTGCAGGGCTGCGTCCAGCTCTGGGCTCCCAGCACAGGAAGGACCTGGAGCTGTTGGAGTGAATCCAGAGGCTGCCAAGATGAATAAAGGGACAGAGCATCTCTCCAATCAGCACCTTTAGCACAGAAGAAAGGCTGAGACACTTGGGATTGTGCAGCCTGGAAAAGAGAGAGGGCTTCAAGACAACCTAATTGTGGCCTTCCAGTAACGATGGAAAGATGGGGAGAGACTATTTACAAGAGCATGTAGTGATGGGACCACGGGATAATGGCTTAAAGAGAGTAGGTCTAGATCAGATATAACGAAGAAATTCTTTACTGTGAAGGTGGTGAGACACTGGAACAGTTTGCCCCATCCCTGGAAGTGTTCAAGGCCAGGGTGGATGGAGTTCTGAGCAACCTGCTCTAGTGAAAGGTTCCCAGTCCATGGCAGAAGGGTTGGAAATAGATGATCTTAAACGTCCCTTCTGACCCAAGCCATTCTGTGATTCTATGTTGACCTGGTATTTCACCCATGCCCACTCCACACACATTGTACAGAGGAGATGGGAATTTCAATAATAATTCAAGAGTTGGAACACAGACCTTTCAAAAAAAGCTGCAGGTCCATCTGACCATGAATGTCTGCAGATATTTGAGACTGACTGGACTGTAATAACTTCTTTTGGCTTTAAGCTCTTTGAAAAACGTTATCCCCCTTACAAGAGGTAGTAATTATCAACTTTATGAGGCTAAACGTTGTGAAATACCTACAGGGTAAACTTAAAGACATGAGAGAAGAAAGCAAAGATTTCTTTTATGATCTGTATTAGCTTTTTTTTAGAAAAAATTAGGAATTCCTGAAGCTTGTTGTCTGAATTGTTTAATGTTGGTCAAGTGTCAAAAAACAATCTGTGTTTTAGTAGTCTCTAAACTAAGCTATTGTATGTATCCATATTTTTCCTCTTGAGCTACAGCATCTGCCTGCTGATATCTGGAAGCTTGAGGTGTTTTGTTATGTTATGATACAGGTGTTGCAATCTTTCTGGTTTAAATGCTTTCCTTTTTTTTTTTTTTTGTCAGTTTGCTGGTTTTAAAACCCACTTGGAAAATAAACCCCACTGAAACTGTGCCCTTCCCCCTCACCCTCCTCTCTATAAGAGGGAGACAAAAACAGAGATTCCGAATTAAGAAGAATTTACTTGAAAAGCAGCAATGCAATAAGAAAAACTAACAGGAACAGCAACAGCATTAACAGCAAAGGTATACAAAAGACTGTGTGATTTACATACAAAAAAGGATATTCACTGGTCAAGGCCATGCCTTGCCACCAAGATAAAAGGCAAAAATGGCCCCGGGGCCTCCATGGTGCCCTTTTTCCCCACCCCAGCCAACATCCCATGTTTCTTCCAGAGGTGAGGATCCCTATTTCCACCCCTCAGCAATGACATGGAAGGTATGGAGTATGGAATACAGCCTCACCCATGGCTCACCCATGAGGCAGCAGCTCCATCCTGTGCACAACCCCCAGCCTGACCCTTCCCTGCTCTCTCTCATGACTACAGTGAGAAAACCAACTCTGCTCTGGCCCAAGCTGGGAGAGTCAGTGAAATAGTGCATTTGCCTTTAAAATGCCATGCTGCTTTACAGAACAATAGGGATTTGCTTTGTAGCAACTATTTTCTGAGGAAAAGGAGTTGCTATAACCTGAAAGAGCTTTTAGTGGTGAACACAGGTTCTTATTCAACCTTTTCTGTTTGTATATTTAACATATATTGTGTACAAATTAACTAATAGCAATAGATACTGTTATTAATGATTTAAAAATTTCACTGAGTCTACAACCTAATCATATATACTTTGCAAGTGCTTTTAGCTTTAATAGTGCTGACTGAAACCATACTAAAGGGGTATGGGAAACTTTCCTTTGCAAAATTTCTTTTATGTTTCTTGTGACCTTGGTGTATCGTTAGACTTTCAGATCACACTTTGAAATTCTTCTAGTTATTTACAGTTCTGAGGTACTTCATCTCTTCTTGCAAAGTAACTGAGTAATTGACTTTGATTATATATACGGAAAAAATTGGTGTGGAGCTGTTTATAACACTTCAGCAGTCATGGGCTCTGCCATGACATGGTTAGAGTTGTTCTTGTAGAGTGAATTACAATCTAAATTTGCTTATTTACTTTTCCCCCTCCATGGAGGAGAACACCATTTCAGGATAAATGACAAGGCAGTAGCATAGCATGTATTTGTTCAGGAATCATAAAACAGTATACCAGCTGTTGATTTAAAATAAATAAATAAATAGATCAAAAATTATAGTAATCCAGTGATCTATGTTTCAGGATAAGTGCATCTATTTATTAGTATGCTTCTGTTCATTAAATTAGACATCCTAATAAATAAATATTTTCTACTAGATATAACATTGCTACAAATTATAGCTTTTTCCCTCGAGAGTTCAGAAAAGAAGAAAATTAATACCTGGCATTAGTTCATTTTTCATTTCATCTATTCAAATTTTAATAACCTTATTTTTAAAGAAATACTGAGTTAGACTTCCAAATCGCAGGAAATAACTTTTGAAAAATGCAATGTTTTACTGATTTAGAAATACAGAATTCGAAATGGGAGAAAACTTAAAGGGAATTTGATTTTCTTCCTCCCTTGATGTTTTTTGTTTGAACTATTTTTATCCCAGAAGAGGATTTATATTCTACTGTAGTGCACTCCTGCTTGGTCATTTCTGAGTTTATAAAAATATATAGGATGGAAAATTAAATCAGCTGAAATCCATTTTGTATCAACATCGCCTGTCCCCAGGAGCTCTACAATCAAATAAAAATACAGGGTGAGTTTAAAAGCAAGCTAAGTGCAGCATATTGAGCTGGAGGCTGACAAACCCAGGTTTCAATGAAATTTGAATCTGACTACACCAAACCCCTCAAAGAAGAAACAAATAATTTTGAACGAAAAAATCAACACTGTTAAACTGTCCTGGGACAGTTCAACGTTGTGTGGTTTTAAATATAAAATTAGAATTGCTCTGGCCCATGAATACATCTCCACTTGGACACCAAGTGAGCTGAGGGGGAGAATCCTCAGTGCTGGAACCTGCTGTGGCAGGTGTACGGCAAGCACTCACCTTACTGTGCACATGGATCCTGCTCTGATTTGGCTGCAGCTGCTGCTTGTGTAAAACCTTCCCACAGCAGAAATTCATCTGACACAGGAGAACTTTTCTCCCTGTGTCATCTCATATTTTCTTCATAGTGCCAGATGTTCTTTTCTGTCTCTTTCACTGGTTGTGAGAATTGAGGTTTAACATAAGCCAGTGCTAGCAGGTGACTCTTCTGTTTGAGGGAATTCTTCATGAAAATGTCAGGCTGGCATGAGGCCACAGCCTTGTGTAAGTGCTGCTCACAGAGCAGGGAAACAGACTCTGTTTGTAGGCACTGTTGGCCTTTTCCTGAAATCTGCTTCATACTAAGTGTGAGAAATACCCATGACGGAACATGTAAGGGCATGATCATGCTCACAATTCTGGTCGTACCTGAGTCCTAATGGGATGTAGTCATGAGTGCAGAATGAGTTGGGAGATGTTATTGAAAGGTCATTATCAATTGTCTTCAGGAGTAGCAACAACTGGGAAAGATTCTTGCATCCTGGAAGAGAGCAAGTGTCTCTCCCATCTTCAAGCAGGACTTACAGGTTTATTGAGCCTCACCCAATGTGATGGAACAGCTAATCTTTTAAACCATCTCCAGGCATTTGAAGGTCTAGAAAGTTGCATTGGAGGCAAGTCATATGTGAGGTATCACAGTGGTTGATCCTGAATCAATATAATTTAATATTTGCATTAATGAAATGGTCCCTGGGACAGAGTTCACCTTCAGTAATTACCCACTTGATACAAAAGTGAGAGGAACAGCCTTTACACCAGATGGTTGTGTTGTCATTCATAGAGACCCTGACAGCATGGAGAATTATACTGAGGGGATCTCGTGAAGTTCAACAAGTGGAAATGCCAAGTCTTGTGTCCTGGGAGGAGGAACCCCAGCTAACAATACACACTCAAAACCAATTGGCCAGAAAGCAACTCTGAAGAGAAGAGCCTTGGGGTACTGGTAGACAAACAGCTGACAGGAACACACTCTTAAAATCCAGTTATTACAATTACCAGGGAGATGCCTCTGCCTGAATTAAGGTGTAAACAAGACCATATGCTGAAGTCAACAGTATGGATTTTATTTAACAGTAAAATGTGCGGTAGAGAGATAGAAAGAAATAGAAGAGGATTGAGGGGAGAAGGGGGAGGGGAGAAAGACAGTGAGAGAGAGAAAGAGATCAGATGCAATGATAGTCACCACCCATGGATCCAGCCCAGAATATCCCATTGATCCTCTTCACCCTGGGCTTCTCAGTAGTGGGGGCTCCAAGGTTGCTCAAAACTTCTCACCATTTATACACTTCAGGAAAAAAAAAGGAATCAATGCCCATTCGCTACACAGTTCACTCATTCAGTTGGTTAAATGACTCCCTCACTTCCAATGCTAATTATTCCCATTTTGTTCTTTTTCTTCCTCTGAGTCAGTGGCCTCCTGTCTTCAGCCAGCAGGCTATGGTTCTCCCCCCACCAGCCCCAGCCACAGCCAGCTACCAGCACAGCTGCTGAGCTGGCCTTCCCACAGCAGTGGGAAGGAAGTGAAACTTCCTTCTCCCCAGCTTCACTTTCATTTCCTTAGACCTGAGATGATTGGACATTAGTACCACTTTTATCATATCTCAAGTTCCTGTCAGGTAGAACTCACAGTTCATATTTCAGGAATCCAGAGGGCATATTTGGGATGGGATGGGCTTTGGTGTCATGGATGAGCAGTTGCTTCTTTGCATGCTTTGCTACAGTGGCAAAGTCCTTCAGTGATCTCAAGAGCATTTGACCAAATTGTGATCTTTAAGTCTCTTACCCAGACCCTCATGGCAAAGAAGGCTGACAGCACCCTGGGGTGCATTAGGCAGAACATTGCCATCAGGGTGAGGGAGGTGGTCCTTCCTCTCTGCTCAGCCTTGGTCCACCTGGAGGGCTGAGTCCAGTTTTGGGCTCCGGGGTATGAGAAAGGCAAGGATTTCACTGGAAAAGGTCCAGTGGAGGACCACAATACGTCACAGGACTGAAGCACTTTCCTGTGAGGAGAGGCTGAGACAACTGGGACAGCTCAGCCTCGAGACTCAAGGCAGTATTTTATCAGTGTGTATAAATTTCTGATGAGAGGGAATGAAGAGAAAGCTGGAGCATTCTTAGTACTGTCCACTGACAAGGGACAACAGGCATAAATTAAAACCCATCAAGTTCCACCTGAATATGAGAAGAGAGAGTTGTGGCTGTTCAAACACTGGCACAAGTTGCCCAGAGAAGTGATGGAGTCTTGATCACTGGAGATATTTAAAACCTGACTGGATATGGTCCTGGGCAACTGGCTCTGCTCTGAGCAGAGGGGCTGAGCTAGATGATCTCAAGAGCTGCCTTCCAGCTTCAATCAGTCTGTGATGACAGTTTAGAGTTTTGTGAGAACGAAAACATTTTTTAGTGCATGCCTTTGCAATGATTTTCATTAGATATACAAAATTATTTAGAAAACATTATGCACTTAAAAACTAATAACAGTAAGAAATTTGTGTTCTTGCCTTCGGTTTTTGTACATGTCCAAGCTTGCATGGTCTTAAAAAGTTTATTAAGAAGTGCAAAACATTTAATTCCTAAATATAGTTGCTATAATATTTAGTCCTGTATAAAGACAAGATATGAACTGCCTAAATAGTAAATACCATTGCTGGAAAACCAGAGATGATTTTCAAATTTTTTTTCCTTCCTTTATAAAAAGCTAAGAAAAATGCTTTAAATTCCTCATGTTTAGGCTTGTAAAAATGAACATTTGTGGAAGAGGATACTATCTACTGAGGTCTTGCATTTACTGTCTCTGGGGGAAACTAACTTCAGGATCAATTTTAATTTCCAATGTTGTGCTCTAAGCATAAACATAGTGTTCAAATCAAAGGCTGGTGTTGCTATAATTGCCAGTCCATAAAATTTGAGAAATAAAAATCTAGAGATGATGCCAAATTGCCTTTAACATCTTATACAGGCATCATGCCAGTTCCATCCATAACCAAATAGATAGAGACTCATTTCCAGGAGCTGGCACTGAACATTTAAATCATTGATGCATTGGTGAAATGAACTTTAAAGTCTCTTTTAACTCCTGTTTGCAACAAGAGAAGGGTACTGCAGTATATGCACTGTGAGATTCATGGTCCCTCTGCCCATGAGTATGGGAAATTCTAATGAGTCTTCATTTTTACTAGTGTGTTCAGGGTGACTCAGGAAAATATAGCTGGGAAAAATATCACACAATAATGCTGGACTAATTGTCCATATGTGTGTCACATAGATTTTTTAAAACCTGTTTACAAGTCCAAGTGCTGTTAAGGAACACAAAGGACAGAATAATACCCAAAATAGGTCTGCCCCTAGTTATTTTCCACACCAAAAATGTTGCAGGTAAGTAGGAGCCAATAGGAATACTGACTATTTTAAATCATAATTGTAAAGCTTAATACCTTGTTTTAAGTTTCTTATTGAACAATTGCATACCAGTTGCAAATAAATAAATATTAGATATTGTCTGTTTATTAAATACAATTTGTAAGACAAATATAGCTAAACTCAATCTCAGTACTACTGAGGTGTGCATAAGGATATATGACTTTGTATGTGCATGCTGATATTTTCCTTCGTCAGTGTGGCAAAGGCTAAGCAGCAATGATTTCATAGTCAATAAAGCTGCTTAAATGCTACTTGTTCTGACAAGGCACTCTTGTGGACTACATCTAAACATACATGGTAGGTGTGTGGATCAAGTAGGAATAAGGACAGCAAATGTAAAAAAGCATTTTTAATGATCCATTGGCAGTCTTCAATAGCAGACAATAAAGAAAAAACAATCTTCATTTTAGTCTTTCTCTGTGCACAAGGAATACTTGATGTTCTGGGAATATATTTCCTTTTCAGGGTGTATTTTCCAAATGGCTTAATGAGATTTAGTCACCCTATTCCATTAACATCAGTGAGCTGGAAGTTACAGGCACTTGATTGAATTTTGATTGGAATCCTGAATTCTGGGTTTGGCTTGTCAGCCAACAGTTGAGCATGTGGTTGAGGGAGAAGGGGTTAAGAAATAGAAAATGTGCACTGTAGAGTCAGTGTTCCTTTCTGAACTTTATAATGAATTCAGCAACAAAAACTCTATGAAGCTAGAAAAACATTTAATATTGATTGTATATATTATAAATATGCACAATATATTTTATATATGTTTGTTTATATACAAGTATATATAAATGTATTATATACATATATATAAGTATGTACAATTAGGATAAAATACATACTGCTCATTTTGAAATAAGCTTCACTCTTTCACTCTTCTACTTGAATGATTAGTGAATATTCTTTGAGTTTTTATGTAACCAATTTATGAATCCTAAAAGAAAAAGCAAACCTTTTCATGGCATTGAAAAAAACCCCTCCCCGTTTTGTGAATCTTTAAATAAAAAGAAGTAGATTTTTTTCTCTCTCTTCTGAACATTGGGCAGCCTTCCAAAGCAAAATCAGTCTGTGTTCGGCTTCCTTAAATAAAAGATAGGATAAAGCCAGCCACATGGCATGTGAAATGTGGAAAATAAAATCTGAAAAAACCCTAAGCATCAAATTTTCATAAATGGAGGTGCTATTCTCTGGAAAGAGGTGAGGACTACCTGGTGGTTTTTACTACTTTGGAATTGGATACCGAAAGCACAAACAAATTTAATGAAAAATATGCAAAAAACGACTTGCAAATAATTTTGGGAGGCTTATCCTGCATCTTCTAAAATACCTTAGAAACAGATCTGTAATTACCAGCACCAGCCTGAAATCCTTTTGGAATTGCAGTTCCAACACTAAATAGAAAATACATAAGAAAATACAAGAGGATAACCAGTAGGGAAAAGATTTGGCTTGGTGCTGAGCACTACAAGTTCAAAACATTGCTATCATAATAGGGATCATTATGAACTAAAGGTCAGCTACTCTGCAGGGACAAAAATAACCCAAAAAATCCACTACAGCAGTGTTCAGTTTTCAGAAAGAAAGCTGCACACAAATGAGGAAGCCTGCTGAAAAGGAACCAAAAGGACAAAGTGTGTGAAGGCAGCAGAGAGGCGCTGCACCCTGAGAACCAGTCCATACCATCCAAATGGATTCAGAACCACCTGGAAAGATGGGGTAGCTAAAGAAAATAATAAAGAAACCTATTTGAAGCAAAAATACAAAGAAAAAATTGTCTTGATTAAGATCATTATATCATCAGAACCAGAAGGCTGTTTGGTCAAGTGTTCTAATGGAAGTGTAAAATAAAAAAGCTGTATCTATTAACAGCATTTTCTTATTTAAAATCAGGAGGTTTTAATGAGGAGTGAGGAGGGACACACATGGTGAAAATTTTCAAATAGTGCATGTAGTTGGGACCTACAGACAAGAAAATCTAGGAAAGTATATTCTGCAGAAGAGAAAACAGGTTTGTAAACGTAGGTGTGCCTTACATCTCCAACTGTGCCTTTAAGGAGACAGGACTATGATGTTTAAGGGGCTATAGGTCATTTGCCATTCCCCAGGGGTTTTAAGGATGTCTGCCAGGAAAGAAACAAAGTTCCACTGAGAGAACATGAAAGGTCTTCTAGTGGATAAATAGCCAATTATTGGGAAACAAGAAGCACAGATCAGTTTTCCTAATGAGGAAGATTATGTGCTCCAGAAGGTCTACTCTGTCCAGAATGTACATAAATAATCTGGAAAATAAAATTATTAATACAGAGGCACATCTTGATGATACAAACCTATTCAAAGTATTTAAGGTAATGATAGACTGCAAGCAGCTATGGAAAGCCTTCACAGTACTGGTGCCAGCAAAGTGATGGCAGATAAAATCAAATGCTGATAAATCTCAAAAAACGTAGAAAAAGTTATCCCAACTTTCTGTGTACAGTAATGATTTCTTTAGGCCTTTTAAATATTCCTTTAACACCCATTAAAGAGGTCTTGGAATCCTAACAGAAGTCTCTGAAAACATCACATCAATACTCAAGACTGTTCAGAAACCCAAATGAAATGTGAAGAATTACTCAAAACTACAAAAAAAAAAAAAAAAAAAAAAAAAATCATGATGCCGCCGTGTAAGTCCCTGTTGTATCTACAACATGTATAGGGATCCCCAATCTAAAAATTATTTTAACAGACTAGGTAAAAGGTATCCAAGGACAGAATGAGTGGTATTGGAGTGGAGTTTGTCTTATTTTTTTTATCTTTTTTTTCAGATAACTGTCTGTATGTGAGTTACTTGCCGAGGCTCCCTATATAGTCAATTAAAATCTGCTCACTTCTGTTGTTGCAAATCAGAATGTGATTCTTGTCATCCTATAGTTAAACCTTACATTATGTTCAACTCAAGAAGATGGGTTTGATTAGCTGTAGATATAAAGGAACCATGTAAATATAAAGGCAAATCAGATGTACATACCTTATAGATACCCACATTTAATCAAATATATCTCCATCTTTGCATCTTAAGCAAAAGAAAGGAAAAAACATGATGTAGGTCTTGTACATCCTGACACAGCACAAGTCCACTAGAATGGTTGATCTATTTCTCTTATGAGCTAAGATTTAGGACACAAGTGGGTCTCCAGAAACAGGTTTAAGAAACCCCAAACTCTATCCTAAATGTTAAATTTATCATAGGATATTTTTGATCATAAAACCCTATGTTAGTCCAAAAATCAAGTATGAAATTCTTTGGAAAAGATTCCATCAATATATGTATGACATAAAAATAGAGTTTCTGGCTCCATAATCTCTGAGACTCAAGTTGCTGAGCTGGAAGAGTGCAAGGAACAGGGAAGCTGATGCTTTCCCTTGCTTTCTTCCTTAAAGAATTGTGGTGGGTAATATCAGACAAGGGACTGGGCCAGATGAGCTCATCATCTGACTGATTTTGGCTACTGTGTGCTCTCCAGAGTTTTAGTATTTGTCTGGTTAGGATGCCTGTGGTATGTGTATTCTAGAGTCCTTGCTCATTTTCCAAGGCATTTTGCAATATTTTCTAACAAGTCTGTATGGATCATTTAAAATCCAATCTACCACCTACAGTATCACAAAGCATTGAAATTCTGTCTTGCATAAGGACAGTTATAATGAAGATAATTTGGGTCTGGTTGTCCTATCACTGTTCATACTGTGAACTCATTTGCACTCTGAGCAATTTAATGGGTACATCTCCTTGTGATAGTAATACACTACTACTCACCATGTATTTTGGTTTTTAAATTACCAACAATATAATTCTTTAATTTTGTTCAATATAAACCTGTTATATGTTTAGTGCTCTTTATGCAGAAGGGAAAAAAATAGAAAAAATCAACCAGTCTTGTATTATACAAAATTATTATTAGAAATATAAATATTTCTGTAACACATTTCCAGTAAAAATTCTAAATTTCTGCTTCTACAGATGCTTAGCTCTAGAATCATGTAGGCTGACTGATGGACTGGATGTCTGTGATAAACTATTGCTTAAAGAAGGCTTACAGTTGCTGACTCCTTAATACTTCAAAGTCACATTCCAAATCTTTCTGTGGTTATTTTTCTCTTTTCTGTCTACAGTTTTCTAATTGTAAGCTTATTGGCATTAATTAGATAGCTGTTCATTGACTAGCATTCCTTTTTTTGTTCTTGCTGTTTATCATGTTTGGATTTTCCCAGCTAATAATAACACCAGCAAAAATTCAGGCCTAGAAATAACAGAATACAGAATATTGAATTTAAAGGCAAAATATGTGATGTTTTGTGCATTGGAATATTATTATCACATTGCAGAAATCATTATCCTTGCAGCACAAAAAAAAATAGTTAGGACGTCAATTGAAGAGAAGGCAGAAGCTTTACTTCCATGTCTATTTAATTTCTTTTGTGGGAGTTGTTTCTGTGCCATAGACTTTTTGGTCTGTAACATAATTTACAGTCAAAAAACATGCTGACTAATTATGAAATATTTTCTATTTAATTTTAATTTAGGTATAATGGCTAATATTATTCACCTAATAATTAATGTCAGTGTTCAAGTGGGACGAGTACTTTCAAATCCAAAATGCAGACGCAAATAATTGGTCTGAAATCAGCCAGGTACTTTAATATATGTTTAAAAACAAGTGCCTGATAAGGCCTGTGTGCTCTGCCTAAGCAGTGATGTTTTTCAATCAGAAAAACACCTGACTCTAATCCCATACAAATAATAGAAAATTAACCTGATTTAGTACAGGAACTGCATTAAAGTGCATTGTAGTGTGGGAACTGATCTTTCTATCTATTGATTGGCATTTATTCTGTCAGTGTTTTTGTATTTTATATATATTATATATTATATATTATATATTATATATTATATATTATATATCTTTTTTATATAGTGTGTCTATTTAATTTTTATTATATATTACCTTCATGATATATTTTCTGTTATAAGATATCTAAATACATACACATGTCTATCTATATTTTATGCAAAGTGGTCATTGGTGACACTAGATTAGAGGTGTTCTCTCATCTTGCAGACAAAGCAACACAGAAGGAACAGAGCTGATCATTCCAAACGTAAGGCACAGAGTCATGACCAGGCACTCTGGGCCATGATAGCAGATCACAGAAAAAAAAAGCAGTAAAATAACCATTTGTAAGTGAAGTGCTCAGATAGAGGTGTACATATTTCTTCAGCCTTTGAGGCCTTTACTTTACAACAACAAATGTCTACTTTTACAGCATGTTGTTTGTTCTCTGAACTCACTTGCTAACTAAAAAGTTCAGGGTAAGCACATATATAACTCTCTAGGGTAAAACCAAACGTGAGCTGTCTTCCTTTTCTTTGTATTTCAGACCTTGCTCAGCACTAGGCCATAAATCTGTTCTCACCAGTAATGTCAGTTCTACTCCAGTGGTATAAAACTGGTGAAATGGGGAAGTCAACTGTTATGTCATGAACTTGATGCATGCATCTTCTCTCGCATCGTGGCATTTGCATATTTCTCTGCCCTTCCTTTACAAAACACACATCCCTTCTGATGGTGTATTTTAGAGATTGATCATTAGAGTCATTCACTGTATAAGTACCACTTAAGGCAGTCTAACTCCTTATGTTGCAGGGTAATTTAACATAATTGATGGAAATCAAGTCTGGTTTTAAAAGATGTTTGCGGAATAATTTTTCAATGATGTTTACCTTTAGTGCTCTTCATGGCATTCTAATGCCTATGAATGTCTTCATATTATTTACTCTTAAGGTTCACTCACTGGATGGGCTTTTTTTTTACCTTATTTTGCATCATGTGCTGATGAAAAGATTACTAGGCAATAATTTCACGTTATTTGATGAACTAAAATGAGATGCAGACCACGTGGTTTATATTAAAAATGCTGAGAGAAAGGAGCTATAGAGCAGACTAATCTAGCAAGTAAATTATTCTGCCTTTGTGTGCAGACATCATATGGCAATAAAACATGAGCCTGAGAATGAGAGAATTTGTCCCTTAGAAATGACTCATTGTTACATTTTGACATATTTTATCCCATTAAAAATTCATAAATGTCTCCTTAGAAAATATAGATATGGAGTAGTCAAAGATCTACACAGAGATTCCTCTCTTGGATAAAGTCATGGTGCCCTGAATTTATCTGAATGTACCCTGATACATCATGGAGACATCCTCATCAAGTTCTTGAGTTTGAAAAGAAGAAGTTTGTAACTGGCAGATTCTGGTTTTCATATACATTACTGAAATTATTAGCTAAACTGCTTTTATGCATAGTTTTAAAGGTTATCTTAAAATAAACATTCTTTTGTTTTTTCTTGTAAATATGAGTATTGTGAGCCAGTTTGGGATGCATAGCAATTTTTTAAATCTTTTTTTCTCTCATTTTTTAATGGATTTCCCATTATTAACCTTTTTATTTGTAACATATACAATACCCATGGTAAAACCATGGCCTTGGGTCTCTAAAAGTTTCATCATTTTTCCATTTATCATATTCATGAACAGCTGTCTTCCTCTGTTTTCCTGTGTTAAACTACTCATCACTCCCGTCCATCCTGACTGAACATGTTAAACACAAGGAAAGGATGAAGCAGGAGACAAGTGTGTCACAGACATCTTTTTATGAAAATCTTTTCTTGGGATTTTTTCCCTTCTGAGAAGCTGAGGCCTCAGAAACAAACTGTAAACAATGGTTATCTGCTGCTGTGGAATGCATCAGGTGGATTTTTGATTGGGCCATCTTGAATGTTTACAATTAATGGCCAACCACAGACCAGATAGCTTGGACTCTCTGTCCGAGCCACAGATCTTTGTTATTCATTCTTTTCTATTCTTAGCTTAGCTAGCCTTCTGAGGGAACCTTTTTCTTCTATTTCTTTTTAGTATAGTTATAATGTAATATATATATCTCATAAAATAATGAATCAAGCCTTCTGAACATGGAGTCAACATTCTCGTCTCTTCCCTCATGCAAGAACCCTTGTGAACACTGTCACACAAGTGTGCTCTGCAGTGCACATCCCAGCGGGTGTGCTGGTTAGAAATTTGGCTAAACTGGGCAGAAGTGGCTGTGAAGGTTCCAAATTCACAGCACCTTCTGAAATACCAGGCCTTACACTTGAGACCAAAAGTCCATATGAAGTTAAAGAAATAGATAGGTAACTGAATCATGGAATCATGGCCGTATGCACTTTCCTTTCAGCTTGGCATGTAATATCTTTACATTACTAATCAAGTGGTAGCAGAGCCCATAGTTTTTGAAGTCAGTGCTCTTATTAATTTGTATTTATATTTTATTTACACAGGTTTATCGGGCAGAACTCGTTCCCCTTAAGGAAAAGGTGCACCACGTCAACGAGCTCGCTCACCGCTTCACTCCCCCTGATCTTCAACTCTCCCAGTACAACCTCAGCTGTGTGGAAGACCTAAACACAAGGTGGAAGGTGCTGCAGGTATATTTCACATTACTTTTTTCTTTGTGCTGCATTTAAGTAAATATTTCTATTTCTCTGTGCTTTGTTCCGTGTGGGATAGCACCAAAGGCGTACTGAGGAATGAAAGATGAGAAAGCCCAAGAAAATGTTTTATTGTTACTATTCAAAAATGCATTAGACAGAGGCCCAACCTGATATTGTTAATGGTTTAAAAATATAAAGGGCAAGCCACATGTTTTGCACACATTTCAAAGATAATACATTATCTTCCTCAGAACTCGGGAAACATTGTGAACAATTCACTTTCACTGTAAATTATTGCTTTGATTTATCAAATCCAGATATTTGGAAAATAAATTTTTCATCTCATCTGAAGATACTTGGAGACAGTATGTCAGGGTGAGATGTTATTGCTGATAGAACAGATAGTTAATTGAAATATTATGTCTTACTGTCTTTTTTCATATTTACTTAAATGTCACTTGGAAGATACAGAGAGTAAGGTGAAAGCACTCCAGTAAATTTTTAAACACATCCTGAGGGGAAAAGACATAAGTAACTTTGAAAGGTTATGATATACTAAAGGCCAAGTTGTGACCCTTGGAAAGAGTAAAGACACGTCTGTTCCTATAATATAATTTTTCTACTTAAAAGAGAGCAGAATTTGAAATGTTTTGAGAGGCAGAGCTCATGTTTTTAGAAGAGAAAAAACTAGCATAGACTGAAATAGAATAGATCAATTGGAGTGAATATACAATTATTTGGACCAACTGTTCCACATGCAAGATCTGCAGGACACTTACACCAATGGCACTTTTTTTAGACTATTATGTATTTTTCCATCTTAGGGCTAGACATTTTTATGTTTGACCAGCACTCCATTTAGATGTTATACCCTTTATAGAAAACTGAAATTTTGGCCATGTAATAGAAAAAGCAAAAATGAAAATTGTTTTTGTTTCATGCAAAAATTGAGTTTTGTTTCATTTTCCTTCTAAGGTATGTTCCTGTTGTTTTTTTCTGGTTTTACGGTTGTTTAGTATGTTTCTTTTTCATTCTATGGTTTTGAGGTTTTTTAAAATTTATTTATTAATTGCCTTTGTTATGCTAATGTCACCTAAAATATCGACTTTAATATTTTCATCATTTTTTCTATACATTTCAGTCTATTTTTCTGTGTCTTTCTTTTACACTGATTATGTTTCTCTCAGGCTTTTCTTAATTCTTATTTTCAAAAAGCAACTCTTTGCGTCACTGCTCTTCTCTGTCTTTCCCCATCTTCCCTCCCTTATTTCTCTTTGGGTTTTTTTTTTTCTGTACTCCACTTCTTTATTTTCTTAGCTTACTTCTCTTCTTGTCCCTCTTCAAAGGTATGATCTCTCTCTCCAGCCTTGCCATATTCCTAATGGGGAAAATATTTCTTACCCATGTAACCCATTTCTTAGAAAATATCAATTAAGGAAAATCATAAAACAGAGAGCTCTGTGCTATTGATTGCCAGAAAAATACCCAACCCTGAAGTGCATAAAGACATAAAATTTATCACATCTGAAACATTTTGTAGAGGAGGTAATCATGTCTCTCTTGTTTCTTTATTAACACTGGGAACTTACATAAGATTAGAGGAGGAAATGTATCATCTTAAGCCAAATCTTACAAAGATTTAATATTATATTCAGTTTATAATCATAAGAATAAGGCCAACTGTAGTCAGCCATTTGCAGTATTGCACAGTGCTTCTACAGTGAGAGTAGTGCTGTTAGTGAATAGAACCAAATATTCCTCCAGAATCTTCCCAGAATTCCATTTGTATTTTTGCAGTAAGGCATGTTTGCCATTAATTTGCCTGGTTTGTATTCAATTTTAGTGAATATACTCCAGAGTATTAGTGGTACAAAAATGTATAGAAAGCACTCAGCCATTTACAGGCTTAACCAGTCCTGGTTTTGAAGTGTTGTGTGGAGTGCATTTCATTAATGAAAGCAGATGCACTCAGCTCAGTCACTGAAAACTGTGTCATCTTCTATGGACTTTGAGTGGCTTCCTGACTTTAATAGAATAGTTTTGAGGAAAATATTCTGTTTATTTTTCTTAAACATTAAAGGAGATGAAGTCTTTCTGAGGAGCTACTTGTTATGAATTTCACAAGAAGCTCTCATGTGTGCTTCAAACAGTCTATGTAATGAGCTCACCCTGGGGTAGAACATGTCTTGCAAACTCTTGCTTACTTCCAGTTGACATTTAGGGAGCCAGGAATCCCCTAAAATTGGTGGGAGTTATATCCATTTCACTAAGTCAGGGATCTGGTTGGTGTAATGCTGGTCAAAGGGCAAACTCCTGACATGTAAAAGAATTTACAATTATCCCACAGAGAACATAGCCTTCAGTTATCAAGAAATATTTTTTTTTTGTTTAAATCAAACTTTGTTTGCTTTCATTTAGAATAGTACCTTTGATAAACTGAAAAAATACAGTAAGAACTGTCTTTCATCCAAAAATGTATTTATGAAGATATTTTGCTATGGTATTTATATTCTAGTGCTTTTACTTTTGAAGGTTGGTAGTTGTTGAGTGGTTGTCTTTGAGCACATCAAAAACCTAGAGCTAAATCAGCACAAGGTGTTTTCCAATCTAAACTTTTCTATAATTCCATTATTTATATCCATATATATATAATGATTGCCAAGAAGCATAAGCCCTAATTTGAGTATCATTCCTAACTCCTCAGCTCATCTTGCACCAGTAGCAGAGATTCTGCAGGATGTGGGGATTTGAAGATTGTTGTGGTGCAAAAAGCATGCTGCCATTGGTTAGAAGGTCCAGCCACAGCTATTATTCTGTTCCCTAGAAGAGCCCTCTCTGCTTGCAGGAGCTGTGAAGAGCCAGCAGGCTTTCAGTACCCCTGCAGGCCATTATCTAAAGTCATATCATCATTTTATTTGTATTCTGCTGAAGACAGGCTCTTTACTCAGCTGCGTAATGCACACTAGTGTAATAGTCTTGCTGCAATGAATTATTTCAAAAACCAGTTTCCTCTGTGTGCTTCACAAATATTTTAGCTGATTCTTTCAATCTGTGGTGAGAAATATGAATGAATCTTACCATCTGTATTTCCAGAGGTACTAAAATCAAGAATATAAAGGCCAAAAAGGAAATCCCTTCTCCCTGAAATCAGTGTTAAAGTGTAAAAAACTATGCATCAAAGTCTTGCTGGCCAGTGAATCTCTGAAGAGCTGAATCACATGAATTCTGGGCAGCAATCCTCAGCTCACACATTGTTTTTTATTGGGGTTGGACACTAAGGCAAGGAAGTTGTAGCTAAATATAAGCTGAAATCAGCAGTGACCTATTGTAGCAGGTTTTAGGTTTGGGCTTTTTTTAATTTACTTCACCTTCTGTCTTTCATGCCTTCTCCAAGAAAAACACCCTACAAAAAATGAAATAACAACAAAAATACCTATGTAAAAGAAATGTCTTCTTCAGATCTCTTGCAGCTGAATTGAACCAAGTTTACTTTTTTAAATTGTATGTAGTGATAGTTCCAGGAAGTAAACTACAATGGAATTAAAATTTGAAAGTGATGAAGGATATTCGCTCATATAATTTTTCTTAGAGAAAAAGAAAAACCTCTCTTGCTTTACAGTTCAGTTGTCCAATTGGTAGTGCATAGTATCTAGTATCTATGATAGCTTTCATCATACACGGAAGTTCTAGTCATATACTTACACAGAATATTTGCCTTAAATTATTCTATATCCTAAATTACAAGTAGAATTATTTATTATTAAACAGTGAATGAGTGCAAACTGGGGCTAAAGTTGATAGATTTAGATGATGCAACAGTAGCAAGAAAGATATTTCTTCCTCTGTATGAACAGAGAAGTTCATGTCTAAATGGATGGGCAAAATAAAAGGCCATTCAATTTTTATATTTTTATATTTACATATTATTACCTTTCTGTTATCTTAGCAGTTTCTCTTTCCATTATGATATTTCATTCATTTTAATAACTAATGTTTTTCAATTTGGTTTTTTCTCCTTTTTAAACTGGATTTTGACATATGTCATCTGTTACTAGCTGAAAAAAAATGGGAGACAACTTTTCTAAATATATGGAGCCAAAATTCCAGCTCAGTTAGAATTATAGTAGTTAAGTCACTACTAAAATAACGGTGCTTTTCAATCTTGAAATTTGAAATTATTTTGTAGTTGCAGACTTCATCTTCCCACCAGAGGGAGATTTTGATCCTTCTTGGAAGTTGAGTTTTCCCATTGGACTACTTAGTTAAAATGTTGGTTTGTATGTTCCATGGGAACAGGAACTTCTGCCAAAACCACAATTGTTACAGCACTTTAATGGTCTCTTATTTGTTTAATTGGCTATGCCAGTTGGCTGCAGAAGTCATGGAGCCAAAAATTTTTCTTCATTACTGTTAGATTGAGTCTCAGATTTTCTCAATGTTTGTCTGCAAAATTGTGCATATAGAATTCATTTTGCAGCGATTCATTCTTTAGAAATCCAATTTATTTACTTCTGTAAGTTAGTGGAGGAAGGCCAGCTGTCAGGATTGGGATTCAATTCTACTGAAGTCTGTGTCAAAAATTGGAAATATTCCTTCCTAAATTAGGAGGACACCTTCATTGTGACATCTTTAGGGCAGTCAGTGAAAGAAAGTGTGTAACTATAAACAGGAGTGGTTATCATCCACAGACATGACAGCAGGAAAACCAATAAAACCTTAATAAAATCTTACTAAATTTATGATGTGTGTGATGAATTTCACTTTACTGGAAATTGCAAATGCTTTAATCTTTTTTTGGGAAGAAGGTGCATTCATTTTGAGAGTTTTGTTATCCTCTTTTGTCTTCCTTTATGCTGAAATTCTGTCCTCTCTGAAGATGTTTTGAAGAACCATGCAGAAGAATAGCAATTTACCCTACTTTATATCCTCATTACAATATGCATCTGTAGCTTTTTTCCAATGTATTTTTTTGTTTCTCATAAATGTGTGTGAGTGCAGGGGATTATAAAAACTGAGTTATGCTGTTTATATGTGAAAAGAAAATCACCTAAAATTTATCAAAAGTAAGAAAATATATCACACGTGCATCTTGAATTTAGCACTCTTGTACAACCTTTGCATATGCAATATATTCTGTAAGATCTCCAATTTATCTATTTGATGGATAAATGATAGGAAAAGAATGGGCATATTCGTTGAAATATGGAAGTCTCATTTCCTTATAAAGGAAGACTTGAACAATTTACTTCCACCTGTCAGCAGCTATATATTATGTTTGGCATCACCCATCCATATGACTCATACCAGACTATATTTAGGATACTCAGGAAAACAGAGATTATGATACTGTTCAGAAAATATTCACTAGAAACCAACATCCACTAGTTCTGTTGGGTTTTAGTCAAGTAGTTTTACCTAAATCATCCAGTTTGCAGCTCGTCAACTTATTTACCAATCACCACTGAAACTGTATTCTTTAGTGTTCATTATCTATAGTACCTGATCATCTCAAAACCATTGTTTCAAATAATTTCTGTAGAAATCCCTTTGACAAGGATGTGGAAGTTACATTTGAAGAATTAAAGCTGCGAGTTTCAGTCCTATACAGAGGCTTAGACCAGAGGAGTTAGAAGATTTTACCTTGGATTCCAAAATTGCACAGACAGCTTTGGGTTTCTTCTTGCACAAATTGAGAGAATGTGCCCTGATTTTTTTCAATACCTTTTTAGGTGTGTGACCTGATTCCAATCAGCTATGTTTAGGCTGCTCATTATGAAAAATTAGGGTTGTTCAAGGTGAGAATGTGTGAGAGGGGACAGCTGGGAAGTGCGCAAGGTTAGCAGCAGTCATTAGTGAAAGCAAACATGGACAAAACAGAAATGAACCTTGCAATTATAAGTCAATCTCCAGTCCTAGCTTCCACTCCACAGGCCCTTTTCATTCCCAAAATGTTATCAACTGTCAGAGCTCATAATTTGCAGGTTGGATTTTGCTAAAGTAATAGGAGAGGACAGGAGGGCGTAGGTCGGGCAGGGCAGGAGGCAGGGTCAGCTGTCTGCTGGCACCAGATGGATCTCTGTGATGGATCTGTGCAATCTGTGGCTCTGCTCCCTCCCCTGGAGGGGACACACACTGCTGACACACATCCTCTGACACACTGTCCTCTGTCATACATCCTCTGACATGTGTCCTATGACACACATTCTCTGACACATCCTGTGACGCATGTCCTCTGACACACATCCTCTGTCACGTCTTTTGACACACATTCTTTGACACTCATCCTTTCTCACACATCCTCTCTCACTCATCCTCTCACGCTCATCTTCTCACACTCATCTTCTCACACTCATCTGCTCACACATCCTCTGACACATCCTATGACACACATCCTATGACACATTGTCCTATGACACTCATCCTCACACTCATCCTCTCTCACTCATCCTCTCTCACTCATCCTCCACACTCATCCTCTCACACATTCTCGCACACACACTCTCACACTCACCCTCTCACACTCATCCTCTCACACACACCTCACACTCATGCTCTCACACTCATCTTCTCACACACACCCTTTCACACTCATTCTCTCAGACTCATCCTCTCACACTCATCCTCTCACACTCATCCTCCACCCATTGCTGCCCACCCAGTTCGAAGCACGCTTGGAGCAGAAGTTCAAAGTTTGCTTTGAATGTGGAACACGTTTGTGGCAGATAGAGCATTCACTGAATTTAAGAGCTGCCCAGTAAAGGCTCTCTAATGTGATTTTCAGAGGCTTGTAACTCAATGAAACCTTAATGAATACCCTTGGATTGAGAGCAATATAAAACCCCTTGATTCCAAGTACCAGTGCCAAAGTATTGTCAAAGGTTTTTAGAGGGAGAATGTAAAACTGGCAAAACATATTTCTCGTTCTCCCCATTTTCACTAATCCCTTCTTCTGAAGCTATGTGATTTTTTTTTTTAAAGAAACTTCATTTGAAGTGATTAAAAGCCCAAGGAAAAGAAATAATACCCACATTTCCAGTGCAGAAGGTTAATGTTAGCCTTTTTTATTTCTTTGTTGAGTCATTTTGTGTCTTTCTGACATATCAATTATGTGTTATATCACTGCAGATAGTTTTATGTCAGGCCATCTACTTTCAGGTTACAGAAAGCTTTTGCAGTCTTTAAGCTAGGTATTATTTTGGGCTATATGTTTTATATCTTTTTGCTTCAGTGAGACTAAGTAGGATTTTTTTTTTTCTGTCTTAGAAGTACTGTTAATAATAGTGTTTAAAATACTAAAAATGTCAGTGGCATTAAGTTGTGACACAGATTTGAAACCAGCCTTTATGGAAGATTATGTGTGTCATTTAAAAAATATTTTCACAAGGTGCTCTCTGAAGTTGCCAGTGGAGTTTTCAACATGGTTTGAGTAAATCTGAATGTTGTACCCTGGCATAGAAAACCATGAGCAGTGTGGAAGTGATGTAATGGTGTGTTTGCTTTAGAGAAAGGCACTTTATAATTAAAATGGCTCAAATCCTCTAATATATATTGTGTGTGTAAAATCTTCTATAAAGTCCTTCCTGATTTGGATGTACCCAGCACAACACAGGCAGAAGGTGCCATTTCAAGATGCTCACCTGTGGCACATCTAAGCTGTTCAATTCTTGTGCTTGTTATTAGTTTCTAAAACACTGATACTGCAATAAACTCTAGAAATATACCCCTTGGTTACAGAACAAACATTGTATGGATTACAATTATTGACCCAGAGCTTGCAATTTCAGGGTTTATTAGTATTCATTTTTATTTCTTTTGTACCTGGAAAGATCAACGCCCAATTCCTGTTTGTGGAAATTAATTCTCTACGACATTTTTGGGGAAGCTTTAAGTATGGAGGTTGAAGACTCAGTTAGTTTTTCTCTTCCCTTTTCTCAGGTGTTCAAAGTTGTTTCTCTAGCACAGTTATGTTTGTTTTAAGCCAAAATTAAATAGCATTAATCAATCCAGAAAAATAATCCTAAGTTTACATCCGTAGGTAGCATGTTCATTTTGTTGGATGTTTTCACTTTCATTCTTCTGATTCCTCATACCATCCTCAAGTGTTTTTGTCCTTTCAGTACCCTCATTTATGATTCTTTCATCTGTAAAAACAAACAGTTCTGTCCTAATTAATTAGCTGACACATAGCTGATAATGGAGTGCAGTTTCAGTGTAGTGATTTTTGGGGTATTCAGAAGAAATAGAAGAATGTGTCTTCCATAAAATGGCTTTGTGCTTTTTGTATATCCAAACATTACAGTTCCTTATCTCAAAACATCACATTTCAAATCCTGAGTTGATTTGGTCTGTACTTTTGCCAGCCAGAAAGCTAAGATAACTGAATTTGGGTTGCACATCAGTTGTCATAGCTACCTGCAATATATCCCTGAATCTGCCTAGGTTTGCCTCTAATGAGAAAGGGGTTACATTTTTCTCATAAAGCCTCCATAACTTTATTCAGCTGTGAATGATCTGTGAAATACTGTCAGACTGGTATGGTCTGTTGCAGAAATCGAGTGAGCTTCCTCTTTTTAAAAGTCAGGATCTAATCCTTTTTTCTTCACCAGTGAATAGGAGGTCAGCTCCCATCTAATAAAGTTTCAGAAAGACAGAGTCAAATCCAATTTTATGATCATCACTTTTCTGTCTCAGTACTGTGCCCCCACATCATTACACTGTGCTCAGTAGTTCCCACAGCTGATGGCATGAGCCTGTGATGTTTAACAGTGCCAGGTCATGCTGATTATTTCAGCTTTGCCAATGATACTCTATGCAATTTTTTTTTCAAATTATTTTAACCATCTTGTGCATGAATTTACATGTTTTCAGGTGAGTATCCATTTATGGATCAGAACTACATTTATAAAATTTAGCTGAATTATAATGACTTTGTGCTGAGTTGGAGTAAGTTTTTGTTTTACTGATAGTTTTTACTTTTAGTTTAATGTAGATAGTTACATAGTCCAAAGGTCTGTCCCGTTCTCTAGAAAAGGGGGTTAGAAAAACAACCTCTTCTTCATGTACATTTGTGTTAATAAGTATTTATCCTTATATAGGCCAAGGCCCTGAATCAGATGATAGTGCCTTTGTGATGTGAGCTACACTACAGTGCTGGACACAAACTATGATCTTGTATTATTCAGAATGTTCATTGAAAGTATGGTTACCATTGATGTTGTAAAATCTGCTTCTGTTAGTCTGTGAACTGTTGCAGGAAACAAATCAGAGAGTGTTTAACATAACATTTACTCTCTGCTGTGGGTGCTCAGTGCTCAGTGGGAAATGGGAGCTGCCCCTGCAGAATTTACTCTGGTATGTTGGAGTTTAAGCCCCCATGGGCTTCTGGCTTTGCCTGCTCTGCCATCCCTCCCAGCTGGGCTGACTGCATCCCTGCTGAGCCTGCTCAGCTCAGATATCCTCAGGTGACCCAGGAGCAGCATTTGTGCCTTTTTCTGCCAGAAAAACACCCATCATCTACATTGCACAATTAATTGAAGAACACCTAGGAAAGATGCAAAAGTTGAAGGAAAAAAGCGCCTGATTTGCTGTCTTTAGAAAGCTAATTGATTCTTAAATCTTTAGATAGGAGATATCACTTGTTCCTGATCCTTCCAGCACTTTGGAGGGATAGCCCCAAAAATACATATTCACAATTGTACACAAAGTAGATTTCTTGAGCTTTTGTGTTATATTAATTACATGATCAGTATATTCACACAGCTTAGAGATACTGTGTTTCACTGTCTTGCTCATATTCAGATAGGCTCTAACTTGCCAGAGATTTTTAATTTTTTTTTGTTTTCTGAATGAGACTATAACTAACAGATGTTTGTTTTTGGCTCCATTTCTACATTCTTTGAAAGCTGGAGAATTAAATTGCTGACATTCAGACAACACTAATTCACATATCCAGGGAGCCTAATTTGCCATCCCTGAGATTCTGATTCCTGGTGTTCATGGATTTAAAAACCATTTCAATGACACAATATAAGAATAGACTGGGGAGTTTCAATAGTATGCTCCTGCTGAACATAATCACATTTTATAAACATCTGTGTCATTACTGGTGTGATTCATCTCTAAGCTGTATACAGCTGTGTTTGCAGTTTCAATTAACAATCCTCTAATTTCATATCCATCTCATGTTGCTAATTTAGTTAATTTATTCATAATTAAGAGTATTCTATTTTTTACGAAGGTTTGTTGAGCTTAGTGCATTATAAAAAGTAAAAAAAAAAAAAAAAACAAACCCTAAGGCCAAGGCATTTTGATTCTTACAAAGTCATATCAGAACAAAAATGCCATTAATGTACCTAAAGGGGAAGACACGATCTAAGGGACATTTTTTTCTTTTCTCAGTGGGGAATGAGAAGCCTTTGGAAGGTGTTTGCTTTGTGTTTTGAAAGCAAAGGACAGTATGAATGTGCTCTTTTCTCCTTTTTTGCCCTTCTCCTTTTTTCCAAAACCTAATGTAATTCTATGGTTTAAACTAATACAATTGGTTTTAATATGTAAGAAAAAAAAAAAACCAATACCTCTAAAAGGGCTGTTACAAGAGGAGACATATGCCAAACGTGAATTATCCCACTTCATGCATTTTTGTTCTCTAACATTTATATTTTAGATTACAAGGTATTTAAAAGGATCTGTGTGATTAAGAACTCTGAGATAACTTTAAAAAATTAAGCTTGAGACACACTCAGGTGGAAGATAAGGACTGCCTTAATATTTATCAAAAGAAGTGTTTGCATTTTTGAAATGTTTTTTGGCTATCAGTACAAGAATATTGTGTGAAAAATGGGTTAGAAATCCTAGAAACAAATCTTCTCCAGTTGTCCACAGTCTAATGATGTTCTACAATTTTTCCAGGATTGGTTACAAATTTCCAGTACTGTGTAAATACAGAGATACTGCCTTCTCTGCCTTACAGGGATACTTATTCCAGCAAGTGTCTACAATATTAAAGAAGTTGTATGAATAAATGGCTCTCATAAAAAAAAAAACTAGAAATGTAAAAATGTCCTCCTCTTTAGCATGAAGTATATTTTGATATTTGTGTGTTAGTGACAAGGTGAGCAGAGCACTCAAAGTTCAGCAGCCCTTTCTGGAAAAAGAAAAGAGGGAGAAATACAGGACAGTCTGCCTCCTTTAGAAAAAGCAAATAGTTGTTTGAGATAAGTATTAGAGTGAGTATTGCTATAATTTGAAGTAAACAGAGGGAAGTTGTATGGAAAACATTGAAATAGTGTGATCAATATGTCTCAAGAAGAGCTGCAGGTTTTTAATGACAGCTGCTGAATCCTTTATAGCTGAAAATCACAGTTGTCTGCTGCATTTTCCTTTAATCTTCCCCTGCCTACAATCTCCTTGATGCTCTTTTTAGTTTCTCCCACTGCTTTTTTTCTCCTTGAAGCTTCCTTTCTTCCTCTTCATAGAAGCTTCTCCTTGTCTGTCACGCCATCCACAATCATACCACTATTTATTAAGAAAAGGCTAGGATGAAAATCATTACATGAATAAATAGAGAACACAGCTAGGAAATTTATAATCTCAAATGAGAAGAAATTAGAGGAACAGGGAGAGGGAAGGCGCAATGTAAGGTGAGGCAGGCTTTTAGTCCTGGCAGTTGTATGAATCCCAACCTTTTCCCAAGAAATCTCTTAATATCAGAGCGAGTGAGAGATGCAGCCATGGTCTAAGCAGCCCTCTAAAGCCCTTCAAAGCAGACAGTCTCATAATTTTATTTTCTTCTACTTGTCAACTGTTAATGCTGAAATGCAATATTCTGAAGACAATAAAAGTTTGAACCATTTTAACCTTTTAGCTGCACACTCTGTGTATTTAGCAAATAGGATGACAGTTGCTTGCTGTACAAATTCCAGGCTGCCCCACCTTTTTCTGATTAAAATGGTGATTAGGGTTAAAGGAGATTATAGCAATTTGCCAGGGTCCTGTTCTGCTGCAAGCTCAAGGTAAGAGGGTGATTCAAGTGCCTGCAGAAAGACAGATTATCACTGGTTGTTCAATTTCCAAGCTTCTTTGGGTTTTTACTCTCTTTTTGATTTGTGTAGATTCTCCAGATTTTACTGTGCAAGAAAGGAAACACATTCATTTTTGATACACAAAAAAAGTTAGTGATTTTTTTCCCTCTAAGGAGAGATGGGTTTTCAAAAGGGAGCAAGTAGGTCTTTCAAATTTTATTTTAATAATATCATATTCTGGATGTTTGTTGCTTTTCCTTTTTCTTACTCTACATAAAATGACAGTGCAGTTGTATCTTGCATTTCAGATGCTAAGTTTAAAGCCTGTGGAAGTCTAAACCTATATGAAATCATATTTTAAAGAGAATTGCATGTGATTTTCTTATTTATTTAGAAAGATGCCTGTGCCACAAGTTGGAAACAAGTATTCAGACCTTGAACCATCTTCCTGCTAAAATTAAGTTTTTCAGATAAAGGCTTGGGGGTTCAATTCTAAACTCTCAATTCCATTACATTAGACATGGGATTCCCATCTGTGTTTTCCCCCAAAAAGGATTTTATGCATGCCATGTTATGAAAAATATGGTCACTGTTTATCTTTTGCATATTTTTGCTGGCAGAGAGAAAACAAATATCTGTTCTGAAAATGTTGGTACATTTTTGTGTGATTCAGCTTTGTGCCTTTAACAGTGGAGGATAATTTTATTTTTGCATGCTCTCAGAACTCCAGAGGGATCTGCCCATGCAGGGTAACGTGAGTGCTGGGCTCCTGTGCTCACACTTGCTGCACACAGGGTGAGCTGTGGAAATGACCAGCTCCCAGTCTGAGCTCTGGCTGCCCACATTGGTTTAGTCAGCATTTGTTTTGTTATATGCCTATTTTAATAGAAAAGTCACTGTTATTTGCAATAAATGATAGTCTTGAACTGTATTTCAGTTAATATTCTCCTCAACTCCAAAAGCAACTCTTCAAAGAATGCTGTCTGATCTTAAGAAAAGCATTGACAAACCTCCCTTCTGTCTGAACATCTCTTTCTCTGGATCAGCCAACAATTAAAATGTTTATGTTTTATGTTTACTTGTTACATAAAACAAGTGTGGTGATTTTGAGCCACTGTCATCAGGAAAATAAATCTACATTTAACTGACCAACAAAACTAAACCAGCCTGGGTCTGAGCAAGAAATAAACAGTCAGAAAGGAAAGGAGATCATTCAGGTTAGCAGAAGACCTGAAATTTTCCAGTTATGAAAAAGCAATTTTTCTCTCTGGGAGGATGCCCACATCTGCTCCTGGATATGAGTGCAATGAGTGCCTCACCTGTGCTGCTCCTGCTCACTTCAATGCAAGGCACATAAAGTCAGCAGGATTTATCTCCCTGGTTCCTGCTCATGCCAATCTGTTACCTTCCACTTGTGGAAAATCTTCAAAGGTTCTTGGCCTTTACACTGCACAAAAAGTCTGTGCAGATTTGAAAACCTGGATTTGTTTCTGAGGGGGTTTTATGTGCTGTCTTCCCACTCTGAGGACTGTATAAATCCCATTAAAGCAGCAGCCTCTCAAACTACTTCAGCAAGTTTTGGTTGTGGATTTTCTTTCTTTTTTGAGTATTCAGATGCATAGGTGAACTTCTAGAATTTTAATTATATCTGTATCTGATGAGCTGCAGCAATGTAAAAGGAGTTTGGGTGAGATTTAATTTTAGATAGCAGCTTAATTAACTGTATTTGTAAAAACCAGTGCAGCTTTAATTAAATTTCTCTACATTAATTTAGTTATTTAATTGAAAATTTGTTGGGATAGTCCTAACAATTTATAACTCTTCCTGTATGGGATTCTTAAATAACAGATCATAATAATAGCTAAAAATAAAATCCAAACTGTATTTAAGCTTTTGCTAGATTTCTAGTGGCTATTTGCAAATAACAGAAAGGGTGATTTTTCCTCCTAAATATTTATTCTGGTTCATGGATTTTATAACAAGATTGGACATCTGATTGGACAATCTCAAGTGGTTGTAAGTGGTAATTGAAGGTGTAAGTGGTGATTGAAGGACACAGGTCTTTTTAAATCTCCTCTCCTCTCCTCTCCTCTCCTCTCCTCTCCTCAGAAGTAATTTCAACTTGTGCTCCATTTCTGAATGTACACCAATGATCACCATCTTTCAGTGACAGCACTCTGAATTTCAAATAGTATCTGCTTTCCTCGACTTGAAACCATTCCCACTGTCCTAGATTTCCCTCAAAACTCAAAAATTAATTTCACTGATACTTTGCCAAAGAGCCTGTTCCTTCCCAACACCTATTGCATGAATCAGTTGCATAAATGGTAACTTTATTTCCTTCTAGTGCAACTGGATATTTTCATTGATTTTTCTCATCTGATTCATTAGAGTCATTTCCTTTTTTCTTTTTTTTTTTCTGTAATGCACTGTCTGTAATCTGTGCAACAGAACAGAAGAGTACTTCATGTCCTTCCTG
The DNA here is from genome assembly GCF_028551555.1 of Melozone crissalis. Taxonomy (NCBI): domain Eukaryota; kingdom Metazoa; phylum Chordata; class Aves; order Passeriformes; family Passerellidae; genus Melozone; species Melozone crissalis. Next base: position 6,047,871 of record NW_026535867.1, read on the forward strand.
TGTCATATCTGTCAGGTTACATATTTGAGACAGAGCATACAATCCTGCTTGCTTGCTTTCTTTGAGGTGCCTTTCTTTCTGAGTTTATTTCATAGTGCTTTGTTGTGGTACAAATGGTTGCTTGAAGTGAAGTTTGAGTTGCATGTATTCTTTAATTATTCAGTGAAATGAGCAGTAAGAATGTAAATTTCCAAGAAGATGTAGAGTAATACATAAATCAGGAAGTTGGGTAGGATGTTAGGCCTATGAATTCATGAGCCATTTTTCCCAATATTAGGAATTGCTTCTAAGTGAACCAAAATAACTTGTTCACAAGAAAGTCTGAAATAATGAACAACATCTTTATGATCTCAGCATACTTGGCCAACTTATAAAATGGGTGGTGGTGCTTCTGGGACAGTTGCTGTAGCTGTAGTGTCTTTGATAGCTGATGTAATGTCTGCACACTGTTAGAGCCATAAAATTACAAATCCAGAAACTGGTGACGATTATTCTCCTTCCTAAAGTTTAATGAACTTGTTTTAAAGGCTGTTTGCTCCAACAAAGAGTTCACATTCTGAGAGAACAAAGAGTCCACATTCTAGTATTTTGTATTACCTGGTTGGTATAGAACATGTGTGTGTACATGCACACACACACACACACACACATATATATATATATATATATATATATATAAAAGAAATAGTGTCTTCTACAGTCAGATTGAGATTCCAGGGACTACATAAGTAATTATTCTAATAAAGTCTCAATCTTGCAGCTCTCTTGGTTTTGTTTAATGGTCTCCATGGCCAGGTACATTTCAGCCACAGCAGCAGCTCTTGAGCAGAGAAGGAGATGCCTGGTTTAACATTTGTAAAATTTAAATGTCAACACACTGTCAGAATTCAGGAAGGTCAGGATTCAAACGAGGCACCAAGTCTGCAGTTTATTCCATAGCTCTTAAGCACCCCTGAAGTCAAAGTACTTTACCTTTCTACCAAGTATGAAGCAGGTATTCAGTTACAATTCATTGTGATGTGCATTTTGCTTTGCCTTTAAAATAGTAAATAATATGTTAGTCTGATTACTCAGTAATGTGCTTCGGGTTTACAGATTTGTAGAGTTCATAGTGTGGGAAATACAAATTTTAGAGTATGACTTCCACTGTTCCTAATATTTTCTATTTAAGATATGCTGGTAACAAAAGGAAACCTGTAAATGGCTCATTTAGTCTGCATTTATGATATAAATGGTAGAATTCCTAAAGACTAGAACATTTTGAATATAAATACTTCAGCATATTATAATATGAATCTATTAGGGAAGAAATGTTAGCTGCCAGTATAGGAGTTGGTGAATAGTTTCCCAATTAATTAGAAAATCCCACTTCTGTTGTTAAACAATTTTAAGAGCTTGTAAAAGTGACAGAAAACTGGCAGGCAAAATGGTGTTGGTGATGTAGGAGTCGAGATTAGTAATGCATTTTCTCAAGGGAACAATGTTTGAACAAATCCAAGGTTTTATTTAAAACTTCTAAGACTGGGGAAAAAATAGGGCTATATGAAAATTGCATCTTTTGTCAGCCTAACTTATCTTTGAAGGCACTCCTCACATTTCCAGTGTTATTGATTCTGTTTCGAACCATTTTTCAGTCACAAATGAATGATTATCACTCTGGATACTCCTCACTTCTGTAACTTAATGGGTAGTCATGGCTGTGCTGTAAAAGTGCATAGCCAATGCCACTGGACCTGGACTGGATCAGAGACAGGAATAAATGCTAGTCCTGGAGTCAATTAATTCTCTAGAAGTGAATTTGTTTGTTCCTTAACTCAGCATATTTAACCTTATGCTGCAAGATGTAAAAAACAAACCAAAATAAACCTCCCTGCCTATCCAAAAGTGTGGTATTCCATCCATTAAATTCCAGAAGTCCTTCAGAGGTCTTGAGGAAGTTCAGTTTTTTGCTAATTAAATAATGGCTTGACTAGAATGATGTGGAGTTTCTGCTGGTCTTATTGAAGGAAGAACAGCTAAACTTTAATTCTGTACTTTTCAGATATTATTCTGTACTTAAGCAGACCATAATTTTTTGGTAAATTTTCTAAATACAGTCAGAATTACAGTCCTGGGATGATTTTGGAAGGAAAAAGGCTGTTGTATCTGTATACTCCTTCCCATATGTTTATGCTCACACTTCAAAACGATTTTCTGACAACAAGGGAAACAGAAATAGATTTGAGAGCTGACAAGCAGGTATATAATTTATTCTTGCAGTACTATAGGCTATCACAACAGACACACAGATGGTTGTCTGAGAAAAAAAAAACCTGTGAAATGGATTTAAATCCAACAACTACCTCTGTATAGACTTTAAAGGATTTACCAGTTTCATGGAAAGTATTTCAGATTAACACCAAAAAGAAAAAAAAAAAAGACAAGTTGCCAGATATTTATTTTGAATCAATACAGACACCAGGCTAATTTTTCTATTTGAAAAGTGAACTGGAGTAGGCAGAAAAGTAAATTTTTAAGAGGCCTAACCTGTAAATTGCTGTCATAATAGAGATTCTAATAACCTTTTGTTTTCAGCTTTACTTTTGGCCACATTCTTTAAAGAATATGGACCTTGCCATGAGGCAGGGCAGGCAGTGCATTTTTGGAATCTGGAGGCTACAGAACCATGGAATCGTTTGATTTGGAGGGGTCCTTTGAGAATCATCTCCTGCAGACCCTCTGCAGTGAGCAGGGACATTTTCCACAGACCCAGCTCAGAGCCCTGACCAACCTGGCCCTGAATGCTCCCAGGGACGGGGCATGACTGCTAGGTAAGAAAGGAAGAAAACACAGAAAGCAGGACAAGAAAAAATAGGATCCTTAAACTCTGAAGAATAGCTTAAAACATGCAGAATGTGATAGAATTAAGGAAAAAACAGAAGCCAAGCAGAATCTAATGGGGAATTGGCAGTGGTGAGAAGGAGGAGCAAAATGGGAGGTGGGGAACTTGTTGATATTGGATATGAGAGTTACAGCAGCAAGGACTTACCTCTTTAAGTGTTATATGCCTTGCAAATTTCTCCTTTAAAATAATCAGAAATATGAAGAAATTAGTTCATTTTGCTCATTTGAGCCTCTAAAATTGTGTTTTTACTTTAACAATTCTGCACTCTCAAGATAGATGATCCTGCCAGTTGTTCTCTCAGATGATGAACATAAACAGTACAAGATCTGTGCTCTTGCTTTCTCAGCTGTTGCTTTTTTCTCCCTTTTCCTCCCTGATTGTCATGATTGTTTTCTCTTGTACATGACAAATGCCAAATAATAAGACATTAATGTAATGGCATGGGCAGCTGAACTAGAAACACACTGACAGAGTGTATTCCCTTGGGGAAATGCCATGGAATGGTCTACCAGGAAATACATTTCATAATCAAATGCAATCCCAGTTTCACTGTGGCTGTTTTTTTCTAAAATACTTGTAGGCTTGGAAAGTCAAGGATTTTTTCATTCTCACTGCACCCTCGTCAGCTCACCAGCTCTTCTACAAGATCTCAAGTGTCTCAAACTGTAGTTTGGAAAGTTACTTTGGGATTTGTAGCTACCTTACAGCATCATATCTGCCACTGTTGGCAGCTGTAGAGGATAAAAATCACCCAGTCTAAAGCATTTACAGATCATCAGAGTGGAATCTGTCTTCTGCAGCCAGGAAAGCAGTCACAGGCACAGGACTGTAGGCCAGCTTTGCCATTCCAGCAGTGTGTAACCAAAGCTCTTGTTTGTGTGTTCACAGGAATCTCACTGTACTGTGGATTTACTGACTGAATAGATTGTTTAAATAATGCCTTCTGTCATAGGTTTGGTTGGGTTAGAGTTTTGGTTCTTTCCTGAGACTGAGAGGGAAGACTATGGAGGTTGTGCAAAGGCTACCAGGGTAGGAAAGACAGGACATAACAGGATCTGTGAGTTCCAATGGTAGAAAGAGAAAGGGAAAACAAAAAATCTTCCTACAGAGAGGTTTTACCCTTGTTTTTAAAGAGACGAATTTAAATAAGCATAACAAAATTAATGTAACTAAATTATATTAATAGGCAAAGAGAATGAGTAAACAAATGGACTAACAGAATTTGTATTGCCATGTACATAACAGAAACAAAGTTTCATCTACATTATATTAACGGCTGACATTATTGTTCAGAATGGACAGAGAACAGCTAACCTACTAGGATGTAAAGGTTTCAGAGTTAAATGGCTCAACATCCCCAAATTTATTTCATGGGGTTTTCATTAAATTAAAAAAGTAAGTGTGAACACAAAAGCTCCCAGTCAAATCTTTGTATTTTCCATTTGTAAACTTCTGATTTTAAATTATTCCGTTCTAAATAAAGTTACACAAGACTCAGTGCAGCTTTAAATTCCTCTGTATATCTCATTCAAATGTATAAATTCATTGCTGTAAATAGTATATTGAAAAAACATGATTTAGTTTGCTTTTTACAGATGACCTAATTATTTTTATTTGACACAATTTGTCAAAAAAGTTTACATGAATTTATTTCTGCCTTCAGATTTCTTTAGAAATCCTGGCCCTCCTGATGAATTCCTGTAGGCTGACCCTGGCTGGATGCCAGGTGCCCCCAAAGCTGCTCTGTCAGTCCCCTCCTCAGCAGGGGAAAGAAAGTTCAGTGGGTATTATGAAGGCTCATGGCTCAAAATAAGGACAAGGAGAAATCAGCCACTGTCTTCTGTGAGAAGCTGCCAGAACTTCCCCCATGTCTGACAGAGCCAACACCAGCCTGCTCCAGGAGGGACTGTCATAAACTGATGATGTTGCATTGCGTGGGTTTCTTGCCTTCTATGACCCATGATCGATATAAATTTCAATCTGAGAAGTATTAATATTAATGAATTTTTAATAAAAATATGTAGTCTAATCATCTAGCATTCAGTGTCAGTTTTACTGAAGGAATCAAGTCCATCTTTGTTTCTTAAACTGTACATATGATTTCAAAGTGCTCTTTCACTGCTTTTTAAAAGTATTTTCATAGAAATAATGAAGGACATCACTCTTAAGTTTTATGAGTTATGAGACCATGTTGGTTTTATTTTTTTAGTCTTGTAGAGTTGTTTCTTGAGCATGTCCTTCATAGTTAAGTCTTTCATAAACAGATTTTTTTTAAAAAAATGCTAATTTGTTCCTTATTTACCTAGCTTGAAGGCTATGTGTCAAACTGCCACTGTGATAACAACAGCTTGTGAGTTAGACATTCAGAAAGGGTTTCTGACTTAGTAAATTAAAGTTTGGTAAATGCCAATTAAACTGCCTGTCAGTGGATTATATGGTGCTGCTGTACAGATGCTGCAAATTCAGGTTTTGAGTCTGACTTCAGTCTGTGTAGGAAATCTCATCTTTGCTTCTCTCTTAGCCTTGCTCCTCATTTCACAAACTTGAATTGCACTCCCCTTCAGTGGCACTTCATCTCAGGATCTCCATCTTTCTTACTGTCTAAATTCTCCAAGATCTATTCTTAGAATTTCCAAATTCTCTGCTTTTAGATGAGTGGTAAGGCAAGCCTAAACAGAAATAAATAATTTCCTTGGGAAGAAGGAGAGCTATAAAAAACAGCTTTGAAAATAAGCTGAGAAACTTAAGAGAGGTTTTTATGACATTCACTAATAAACAACAAAAGCATTTTTCAGAATGTGATGTATTTTCTGGAGGTGGAACGTTATTTCTCATGGTTGAAGCTGGGCAGGTGATAAATATATTTTAACAACTCTACCATGAAATACACAAGTTTGTTCCATTCATTATTTAATTGATATGCAAAAAAAAGCTATGTTTAATGTTTGCACCAGTGTCTGAACTCTTTGAAATGGCAATAGTCAGTGCAGACCAGTCACACTTCTCCTGGAAATACAAAATATCTTTGCTTTAATTCCATCGTGTGGGGTTGCACCTTGGAGCTTTGTTCCCCTGGGAAGGAAGAGCCCTCCCTCTCTGCTCATGGGAGGACCTGAATCAGTGATGTGGATAGATCAGGGGGTTGAACAAAACACTTTTCAAAGATTTTAGCTTCATCTGAGATCTTTACAGATTGGCAGTGGTAAATAGGGCATTCAGCTTTTCAAAGAGAGGGCTAATGAAAACAGATTTAAGAGGAAAACTGCATGTAACATTACTGGAATTACTGGAACAAAATGTCTGGCACTTAGCAAGTGCAATATATGATAATGGGGTTTTCTGACACACGTGAAGTGATGGTTTTCTTGCATGCATGCATACACTGTGATCCTTCATGCCAGGAGAGCTTTTAACCTTCACTGTGTACCATTCTATATCCTCAGTGAAGATGTGGCTTAGCATTATTTATTCATTTGTTCATTATCAGCACCTTTTCTTCTCAAATAGAAGAATCTGGAAATCAGAGACTGTATCTTCCAACTTAATTTAGGTTTTTAACATTTTGGTTTAGCAGTACGGGCTATATATACCTCAGGTTTTGCTTTTATGTCAATTGAATTTACTCACAGATTAGGAAGCATAAATACACAGATTTTGGCCAGCTGCAGAATGAAGGCAGCTCCTCTCACAAGTCATATCACACTGTTATAGGAGTGTTGCCATTATCTTCAATCAGCACAATATCAATCCTATCAGCTATTGCTCCCATTTGAGCAGTTATTTGCCTAAAGTAATTTTATTATCTTTCAGCATGCCATATGCATGTCTTCCCCAGGGAGGAAGAGAGGCTTTTGTGCAAAGTCAGGAGCTGTAGCAGCATTCAAAGGAGTGCCGGATAACAGGGAGCATCAAGCACTGATTGTGTGGTTCTCCCAAGCTTGAGCAGCTGCTGGGGTAAGGAACACTCTGCAGAAGTCATTGAGACTGAAAGGCGTCTTCAAAAGGTTCATGGGACAAGAACAATAAATAAAAGTTTGCTTAATCCATCCAGCCAGTAATCTTATGAAATGAAGTTTTTCTTTTCATGCCGTATCAGCACTTGATTGATAAAGTAGTTTCAGTCATCTTGAAACAGAGTATTATATACTCTTGAGATTTCCAGATGTAAGAATATGGATGGAACAAACAAATAATGTGGAAAGATCCCTTTGTAATAAAAGTGTCCCAACTGACATTGTCCTACTTGTTTTGCCCTCCACAGCTAAAAAGGAAACCAAAGATGTGATGTATTTGTGGTATTTTTAGGACTAAGGATTATTTAGAGTGAACAGATTTATCACTATTGGTGTGAGTCTCAAAGAGAAACAGAAGGAGAGAGCAGAAAATATGTAAGAGAAGAGATAGAGGATTAATACAATGGCTGCTACATGTAAAATTCTTTTTGTACATTATTTTGTACCCTAAAGTGTACCCCTCTAAAGAACATTTTTGTCTCACCTTCCACCATCTCCTGAACCTTCTGTATCCCTCTTTCTCCATGCTTCAGTAGAGTCCTCCTCCTCAGCATGCAAACTCACTTAGGAAAACTAAGCTCTATAAAATTCAAATATATACATATATTTACAGGGTTAGTCTGAGGTGTATGTCTTAGTATAAGCAGGATTGTCCCGGGAGATGCATATTCCTCTTCATTTCTGATTGAGGAAAAGGCTTTTGGCTCTCTCACCTAACTCCTGAGTTAGAATGAAAGAAATTCACACAGACTTCCCTGTATCTGTTCTTCCATGGCATTATACGTAACAGCACAGTCTAAGCAATTCTTCAGCTCTTATTTATAAACATTACTGGTTAAAATTGAGAGGTTTACTACATATTTATGAAAACTGAATTTTCACTGCATTTAGGGTAGCAACATGGGTTTGGGAGTGTGAATTGAAATTACAAAAGTGAATGAAGATGCTCAACAACAAATTAAGAAAACAAGAATAGGGAAATGGTGGAAAAAACAGGACTGAACATCAAAGTCTCTTGAATACTGATGGGATGATGGTTCCCAGAGGAGTCAGAGGGCAAATGAGTGAAGGGAGCTGAAGGTGGTGAAAGAAAAATCTTTGAAATGGTAATCGGCTAAAAGTAGTGCTGAATAAAGACAATAGTGACTGAAGCCTCTGTTTCTTTTAGAAGTAACCTGCATTACATACAGGTCCATGCCATGAGAATTCTTACATGCACTTATGAGCAACTATTCCCAAAACTAATGCTAGTAATGGTACAAGAAATTCACAAATCTGGGGGAAAGGAGCAATAAAACTAATATAAAGAAAGATCAATGAAAGTGAGGGAATGTAACTAGAACTATAAAAGAATAATCTTCACTGGTGATGCTGAACCAATACAGGATTATTGCACAGGCATTTGTTCTGGGGCAGATATAAAACATTCCATGCGTGACATTCTACTTACAGCTCCCTAAGTCACCAGAGAACCATTTCCCTTGGGACAAAAACAGTGTATGTTACCTGACCTTTCAGAAACAAATGGTATTTTCAGTGCAGCATGAATTTATTATTTTTTATTAGTTTAATGAGAAGGGAAAAAGAGAAACGGGGTAAAAGAAAATCCAAAGAACCATAAAATCTTGGCAAGAGAGAGTATGGTCTTACCTTAGGGATGGATTATGAAACATTAATAATTTTCAAATGAATCACAAAAATTTTATTTTAAACCTTTTGGAAATACATTTAAGGAGAATAGAAAGGAGTTAGCTCTATTAAAAATCTATAGTGATGAGAAATAACAGGTTTTTGGCAGAGAAGCAAAATAAATAAAAAAGGCCACAGGAAAACCCTCTTTTATGACTTAAAAAAAGGCCACAGGAAAACCCTTATGTCTTCATAACTGATTAAGGAGACATAACCGTGTTATGCATAATGTTATTTTCTCTGCATGCCCCAAAATGAAGTGAAAATGCCTGAAAAAACACATGTATCAAACAACCTCTTTAGGGTAGGAGCAGTAAATGGTTAGAGCCTGAAAGAAGTCATGTTTCAGCAACAACAGAATCATAATTAATGGTTTAGCCTTTTCCTAAATCCTTATGTTATTTAACATGTGTAACTAGGAAAACACATAGAATTTTTTTCTTGTGAATAATGCTTATCATAACATATAATCCAGAACCATGCCCTGTGTTTTAGCACAAATTAACAAGATTTTGTATCACTGACACAGCAGAAATTTTGATATTCATAATGCAAAAAAAAAAAAGAGGACTCACTTCAGATCTGTCCCACTTTTCTGATTCCATAAGACTTCTGTTCCTCAGTTTTAATTGCAATTGTTCACTCAAGCCTTTGCTGTAGGCCACCATCATTCTTGTAGATATCTTCAGGTTCATTCCTGCAGCTGATCCATGTGTGTCTTGTTTGTGGGGCCCAGAGATAACCACAAAATACCACCAATGGATGTTGAGTCACCCTGAAGGATAGACAGAATATTGCTTAAAAAAGATAAAAAATTATGTGGAAACATTTCAAAGCATATAGTATGAAGGTATTCCGGTGCCTTGGTCTCAGAAGTCAGATTTGATCTCAGGAAGAATGTGTGCCATGCTGAGCTCCTCACTAGACAGTTTTACGTAACACAGAACTCTCCCTAGTTGCAAGCATGCAGCTCCCGCTGACTTTGAAAATGTCAAACTGCATCAAAGTTAGATTCATTTTAAGATCAATAACCTACCAGAGGTTCAGGGTAGCCTATGCATTCTAGTTCCTCTTTTCCCCAGCTTACAATATAGAACTAAGAGTACATATAGTTTCAGCTTTCTGCTGAAGGCAGAAGAGAAATCCCTGGATCTACAGGTCTGCACAGTCAGAGCTCCGAGGAGTTCGTTTTATGGGGACATAGAAAAGATACAGAAGAGCTTTAAAGTAGGAATGATAAGCTGGAAAAAGAGCTCTTGAGAACTTGTGGCTGAGGACTAAGGTGTAGGGGGATAGAATATAAGTAAATAAAGGTAGCATCGAAAGTAATCTTACCCCCTAATGAGTTGCAGCTGGGTTAATTATTAAAGATTAGGAGCAGGCCTGACTTTAACAGGCCACACCTGTAGCCAGTAACAAGAAGAGAGTTATAAAAGAGTGGATTGCTTAGTTGAGGGAATTGGAGTCAGTTGGCTGCTGCGAGGACAAGGAACAATCAGTGCCTAGAGGAACGGCCTACAAGAAACATCAAGGAGGCACAAAACTCTAGCAATGTGGCACTCTTGCAATGTAATGACCATAGAACTCTTGCACTATAATGACAACATTAGGGAGCAGACCAGTGTAGGTGACACTGCAGTGGGTGTCTGCTGCAGGCCACCTAACCCTGCAGAACAAGGGGTTGAGGCCTTTTACATGTAGAAACAGCATCCATGGGGGAGCAGCCTCATTAATTGCTGGAGAGACAACACAGCAGATTCTAACCATTGCAGTGAGCTCCTGGGAAACTTCCTGATATAACTGATGGAGGAACCAGTGCAGACAGAGGCTCTGCTGGAGCTCATACCCACAAACAAGGAGAGGCTCACTGGGGAGGTGTGACCGTGCTCGCAGGGGTCCGAGGATGAGGGAAGAGATGAAGATCTGAGTCCATGTTTCAGAAGACTTGATTTATTATTTTAAGATATATATTATATTAAAGCTATACTAAAAGAATAGAAGAAAGCATTTAATCAGAAGGCTAGCTAAGAATAGAAAAAGTAAGTATGAATCACAATGGCTTGTGTCTCAGACAGAGAGTCCAAGCCAGCTGGACTGTGATTGCCATTAATTAGAAACAACTCTATGAGACCAATCACAGATGCACCTATTGCATTCCATAGCAGCAGAAAACCATTGCTTATATTTTGTTCCTGAGGCCTCTCAGCTTCTCAGGAGGAAAAATCCTAAGGAAAGGATTTTTCATAAAACATGTCTGTGACAGGGAGGTGAAAGGCAAAGACACTCCTGGGCTGCAGTGACCATGAGAGCACATGGTCTCTGACCATGAGGCTGGACTCCAGGAGAGCAGACCTGCTCCTCTTCAGGGATCTGCTTGCAGGATAAACCCCTGCAAGTAAGAGAGGTCCAAGGAAGTTCATTGATGAGAAAGGATCACTTTCTAAAAAGCTCAAAACTGGTCCATCCTGAACAGCAGGGAGTCCAGAAAGGGTGCCCAGAGTCCTGTGTGCATGAACAAGGAGCTCCTTGCAAAACTCAAACACAAAAAAGGCATTGCACAGAAAGAGGAAGCTTGGACAGGTAACCTGGGAGGAATATAGAAGCACTGTCCAAGAGTACAGAGATGTGGTTAGGCAAGCCACAGCCCACCTGAACTGAAATCTGCTAGGGGGTCTCAATGAGAATTTATTTGTTTGAATTTGAAGCTAATGTAAATTATACATTTAAAACTTTTTAATTAGTGTACTGCTGCTTTCTGAGAAAAATAGTTGCTAAATATCAATATTTGTGAAATTAGTTTATTGGTATACTGTATAGCAAGGAATCTGGCAGAAAAAAATAGTTGATATTGATTAAATTGCATACAAAAAGCAATATTAAGAAAGAATTCATGTGGTTGGACAGTGCAGAATTTGAAAGCTTTGTTAAGAAATGCTCCAGAATGGAAGGCAGCACAGCAGTTTCTAGTACCTTTGAAAGGCTGAGCCCATTCTCAGCTCATGCTGGTTTTATGAAATATTTCATATCCTACAAGTGTTCATGGATAGAAATGAGGAACACAGAGTGATGTGAAAGAACCTTGCAGAACCTCCATCAGCTTGTGGGAGCAGTGGGGATATCAAATGAGAGAATATCTTTTATCCAAAACAAGTAACATTTCCTAAGAGAATTGTTTCCTAAAGATATTTGTTCTTAAGATTTCACATGGTTTACAACTGTTTTATTCTTTCCAAATTTGGATGGTTTTGTTATTTAAACTTTAAGACCTAACTTTCCTCAGGCATGGAGAAACACAAAGGCCAAAGTGCACGGATTTAGAATTATAAAACAAAAGCCTAAGAAGTGATAGCTGCTTATTCACAGTAGACATATTCATTCAAGGAGATCATTCTTTTATTTACTGTTTTCTAAGGGTCTGTGCCGCAAGCTTTAAGATGTTTCCTGAATTTATATTGTTTTATTCCCATCTCATCTGAAAATATAAAAAGGCAGTACAAAGTATAAGAACATGTGTTCTACTATTTCTTATGTTTGGGGCTTTTTACTGAAAGGGGAATTGCATGAAGTCACTCAGATTTCAATCTGCTGAAATATACAGTCCCCCCATGACCCAGAAATTTGAATTTAGTCTTTGTAACAGCTGTAAATGCATGCAAATAGCATTGTACTTATCTATTTTTTCTTTAATGTGGAAAATAAGCCCATTTTTACGCTCTCAAAATATTTCAGAACACTGAACTTTTCACCAGAAAACTAATTGTCCTTAGCCGATTTTTCAACTCAGTAAATGCCAAGACTTAAACCTGAACTTCAGCAGCTGGGAACAATGGCTATCAATCGCCTTTCCCCCCTGCTGTTCCTCATTAACAGCACAAAGTGTGCTTATTTAAATCCATCCTTATCTCCTAATGGACGGGGAGCAGTGAGTGACTGGATTCGGTAGCTATTAGAAGTGCAGCAGATCAGATCTTCCTGTTTATTGATTAGTGGAGAGCAGCCTCGAACTGCTTTGACAGCTCTGACAGTGAGAGCAAAGAAAGAAGCTTTTCAGCTCTTGGGAGGAGAATTGCTGGGCAACATTAAAGAGGGTCTTGTAGGAGCCGGTTTGCTTTGATGTGCAGGCAAATTGGCTGTGCTTGGTTGGAGTCAAGGTCAGGAGGCTGTGGAAATGCTGTGAATGTGGTGGGGAAATTAAAGGAGTGTTATTTTAATAAGTATTGTGTGGATGCATGCTGATTGATACAGAAAATTGCCCTTCTCTTTTTGTGAGAACAGCTTTTGGTGAAGCAAATTTTGACCAAAAAAAGAAAAAGGAGATTGTGTGTCCTTTTGCTGCTGCACTAAATATAGCCGTTTGGGTGAGAATCTTCTATTCTTTCTCCCTTTTCTTGCTATTCCTAAGAATCCCAGCCATTCAACAGTTGCCTTAACTCTTTACATTTAGCAGTTTTTTAAACTAGTGATCTCATTTCTGCTGCTTCATGTTAATAAGTAAAAATTGCCACTTGCACACCTTCATGTAATTTTTAATAAATTCCTTGCTGAATGTTCACTGAATGTGAATTCCCTGAGAGTGCTGAGCACAGAGAGGCAGCCAAGCAGTGCCCTTAGCTCATTGCAGGGTAATTCAGCCACAGTCACAGATCAGATAAGAGCCCTGGGGTAAATTTCCTCCACTGAACTTGTTCAGTTGAAAATCAAAGCTATGGGCAAGGCTGTGGCAGGGTTATACCACAGCTAGGCCAAGGCTCTTATGTCTCTGTAGTGTTGGTAGATCCAAGAGGACAAGGTTGATGGATTGATAAGAGAGACCATTCCTATAGCTCTTTGCTGAGGCCACTCCCTGTTTGCAGGCACAACCTCAATTATATGCTGGGTGTGCCTCCCTCCTCCAGCACATCTTGGGGTATTTCAGCACCTCCAGCCCTCCTGGACAGCTGCTGTTGGGTACTTTTTGAGAACATGGAAAATAGTGAGAGTTAAACAGCTCATATTTCCTTCTTGATCTAGGTCTACTTTGCAGTGTAGACATAAACACAAAAGAACACTTTATATATCATAAATATATTCTCAGTTAAACCTCAAAAAAAGAAAAAACAGGACAAATCCCACCCACTACCCTCCTGCCAGAATGTAGTAGTAGACCCAAATTAAATCCATCAAATCCTTATTCTGACTGCAGTGGAGCTCTTATAAAAATGTTGTCGTCAAGGTTGAACCCCACATTAGGTAAAGCACTTGAAACTATTGCTAACAACTGCATGGAACAGCTTTGCTTTTGTTATTGTCTTAATTTGTTTTTCTGAACTTGATTATAGATTCAGTTCACAGGGCTGAATCCGAGGGATGGGAAACAGAACTCTTTTCATCAAATGTTTTCAATGTCTTTAAAGGAGAAAGACTTTAATTTTTTTGTTCTAGCCAATTTTTTTAGCAGAAGCTATTTCTGTACCATGTCAATATCACTTAAAATCAGTACAGGATCTTTAATATTACCATCTTCAATCTCGAGTATATTTACTGCACTGCTGTGGTTCTTTCATTTGTTACGATTGAAAGAAGATCAATGTTATATAAAACATTGGATTAAATAAAAAATGGAAATGCATGTCCTTTCAAGCATGCATCCCCAGTGAAGAAAAGCAATGGTTCAAGTATCCCAATTACAGAAAGTTCTGATGTTTTTTTTTATGTAAAAATTAGTTATAAACATATTTTTATATTAGTTCTGTTTAAATCAAATTCTCTCATCATGATAAAGCAATAGCTGACTTTTTAGAAATCCATTTATTTATTAATTTATTTATTTGTAGCAGTTCTTGTGGAGGAATACTGTGCAGTTTTACCTAAAAGGTGCCCAAATGAAATCCACAGTCCCATCCCATGGAGATTGGACCAGATGACCACTGTGGTCCCTTCCAGCTTTACCCATTCTGTGATCTTGCATGTTACATTCTGATAATAGTACCTTTAAAGTAGTATTTTTTTCATGGTTTAGCCAACACTACTGAAATCAGAACTTCATTAACACCACTTTTTTTTTCCTTCCCTTTAAAGCAAGGAAAATGAATGCTTGAATGGGCTTGAAAATTTTGCAGTTTTCTTCCCACACCACAAGGCTCCAGTTGTTCACATTTTATTCTAACTGCTCATGGCTCAGAGCATAGCATACAAACAAGAGATACTGTTTGTGCTCATTTTGAAGGAGCCTATTTCACTTGATTTGAAGGAAAAACAAAAACAATACAAAAATCTAAAATTTGGGAATTACCTATGGCTTGTTTATGACAAATAAGAAACACCTTTACATGCCAGTGAGAATTTCTTTTAAGAACCATGAAACATTTATGAAGACTTCTATTGATAGAATCTCCTTCTTCAGATCATTGATATATAAGTCACTAAGTCAAATCCAAATCTGATTTTATTGGATCAGAGACACATTCTTCTGTAAGTTTAAGCAAGGATTGTTTCAGTGGGTATTTTTTGTACACCATTATCTAAGTTATTGTCAGTTCAAATTCTGTTATTTTACCATTTATGTGTTAGTTTTGATAAAATTAATAGAAACTGACTGCAATAATCTTCCTTGATGTACCAACAAAAGTAAGTTCATTTTTTAATGTCTTTACCTAAAAGGTTGTAAGCCAATACACCAGCAAGTGGTATTTCCTGGGAGCCAAGTGGAGTAATGTTTTGTACTCTCAGGTGATATTTCCTGGAGAATTCTCAACATTTCTCAGTGTTTTCTTTTTCTCTGTATTGACAAAATCTACCTCTAGAAAGAAGTATTTCCTGGCTCACATCCAAAGCTGTTCAGTTGGAAAGTTAACCCTGAAGTGTGTAAGGTGTTTTATTTTGCTGATGTACATAAAAATCTTCAGGTTAATAATTGTGTGCAGTTTAAAGGTTACGTGGATGGTTTGAGGGGATTGGAATTCTCAGGTTTAGCACACTTACAGAAGTTGAATAGGCTGTGTGCTGGCAGTGGTCATGTGTACTAAAGGGTTCCCATGCCCTTTGCTGACCACTATTTGGCTGTTGAAATTTTCCTATATGAAACACTGCTCCCCACTGTGTGTTTGTAAAGTTCTCATTCTCTTTAGGGAGTCTTCATGCCAGCAAAAAAATTTCCATCCTGGTTCACTTAATAAAAACATGTACTAATATAAAGGAAGAGCCATATAGTTCTTTATTAACCAATATTTCCTAATGACAAAATAAGTATGTTATGAGGTAATTTTAAGACAATTTTAAAGAGCATATGCATTTTCCATACATTTTTCCAGTGGCTTTATTTGCATGTGTTTAGGTATGTTTAAGATTATCTTTCTAGTCTTCATTGGAAGGTCATTTCTTGGTTAAAAATAATAGCACTTCAGTTAATTATTCTGCACTTAAGCTAATTCTACTGATGACCAGAAGCAGCCCTTTCGTGGTTTTCTGTGCAGTTACAGACTTCCCCAGCTTCTTTCTGTGCAGTGAATTGGGTGTGAACTCAAGCTCAAAGTCAGTCCCTGGTATGAAGCACTGCTTAACAGAAGCATCTGTTCCTGCAATTCAGTGGGAAGCCAGAAAAGATGACACAGAAATGAAGGGAGCTGCAGGAAAAGCACCTGAAAAATAGTTTGAGGAAAGAAAGCAAATGGGCATTTTTGCTTATAGTGTTAGTTTTAAAATTGTAAGCAAATAAATCATGTCTTGGCAGTAAATTGCTATTGCTTAGTTAAAGAAGATTTTGGGTTCTAGGGGTTATCTGGCAAACACACACAGTCATATCAAATAGCTCATTAATTCTACCTTTTTAAATTTTTCCCTTCCAACTGTATCATGTCCAGTTACTATACAATAGTTCCCTCCTACCACCAACCAAGAAATTCCCTGGAAGTTTTAAAATGTAGTTTGCATTTTACCTGTGCAACCTATTTGTTTCCTTGTTTTGTATATCACAATTAGGCCAATTAAAGTATACTTACCTTCTGCTTTGCCAGTGTTGATGGAACACCTTTTTTTACAGGCAAAATTTAAGCGAACTTGATTCCTCTCAGTTGCTTTATTTATTATATTTCAAAATTATTCTATCATTACTTTCAAGGTTTTTTTTCCTTTTTTTATCTAATTCCATTCCTAGGTCTAACTTCATGACATCCTTCTAGCATACAGGCTATAAAGAGACTGGTAGATGACACTCATACACCAGGGAATCTTATTGTAACCACCCCCTTCTGGCCACTTGCTCAATACTCCACTGAGATTTTCAATGGTAAAGATAAAACCAGTCTGTAGTGGTTTTGGTTTTTTAATTTGAGATTTTTACTAATTTTGAGATTTCCTAACTAATGTGTTTGTTTCCTATTGTGAGATAGAATGAGGGGAAAGGTAAAGTAGGCTCAAAACTTTAAAAGGGTATAAAGAAAGTTTTATTAAAAGTAACTAAAAGGAAGAAAAGTAGTAAGAATCCAAGTAAACCTTTCAGAATACTTTTTCTCCCGCACCAGTTTTTTTTCATTGATAGTGTAAAGAAATAAAACCTAAAATTTTTAGTTTAAAATAGTTTTCATTTAGTTTACTTAGGGAGGGAAGTCCCTCTTATTAAAGTTATGGAGATTACTCCATAAGAGGGAAATAACAGGTTTTTTGGTGTTCCTAATTTTATCATGAATAACATCCACCTGGGGAACTCTGTTATCATGAAGTGTCTTCTATCTTTTATAAATTTTCCTATAGTTTGTTGATGGGTTATGTTAACTTACGGTGTATTGTTTCAAAGATGAGTTGTTTAAGGGTTAAAGTTCTTGTTATCTATCACATGTGTCATAGTTTAACACAAGAAGAGCTCAAGGAAGTGAGGTGAGACAAAGACTTTTTATGTAACTTACCACTGAGAAACTAGACCTAAACTAAGTCCTAAACTACTGTCTCTGTTTTCATTCAGTACACCAACCCAACAAAACCTCAGGAACATGTTCTTCAAGGGTCTGTTCTGAGGAAAGGGTTGAGGGGCAAAGGTTTGAGTGATAAAAAGAACAGCAAAATGTTTGTACCAGCCGCTCTCTTTTGGTTAACCTCATTTCAGCACTTGGTTGAAATATGGTTATCCTGTCCACATTAAATGAGATTACTTTTCACGTGCTGATTTATAATACTGTATTTTCAAAAGTACTTCAAAAGTAGTTTAGAAATATTATTAACAGATGGATATTCTGACTCCAATATTGACAAGCAGCAGTCATACTATTTTCAGGTACATAATGTCAGGCCAATTTGCTTTACCTTTATTTATCAGCCTTTTCATTTTCAGCTTCTTCTAGCATCAGTTAAGATAGGGACAACAGAAAAAAACCTTTTTGTTTTTTACCTTTTTTTCCAGTGACACATTTCATCTCATCTGAAGACTCTGAAAGATAACATTTGTTGCAGGAAACTGCTTAATTTTAAACTGAATGTTCACTAATAAAAAAATGATCTGACTATAATTGCTCTTTGTTTCTTGTCTATAAAAGTCATTTTTTTCCTCCTCTCTTAACAGGTGGCTGTTGATGAGCGCATCAAGCAACTGCATGAAGCTCACAGGGATTTTGGCCCTACTTCCCAGCATTTTCTTACCAGTGAGTGATTTCTTATTTCTCATTCTTCTTGTGCAGTTTGCATACACATTTAATTGATCATTTTGTGGCCATGTGCTAGTTGTTGTTATGAGTTTCTATTTTAGTCCGTATTGCAATTGTTTTCTTTTATTTTCTCTTCCCTGGGTGCAGAGGAGTGTTAAATAAGTTCATATTGTCCAGGTCCAGAGTAAAAGGAAAACATCTGCCATTATCAAGTCTCCTTTTGCCCACTTCTGTCTCTGTGAGTCTCATCTTCATTTGGGGGCTGCCTTTAGGACTAGTAAAGTAAAATTATGTTGAAAAGAGTTTCTGATTATTTTAATCCAGAAAGGATTTTAAAAAACCCCAAAACAACACAGATTTGGCTTTTCTGTTTAAAGAAATGTTCAGCTCCAAAAAGGGGCAAAACCAGATATGCAAGAAAAAAATTTTCTAGGATTTGATCACTTAGCAGAGCAATGAGAGGATAAAAAGTGGGGTGGGAAAGTTGGCAGAGGAATGACAGCTGAGTAAACTTTTTACAACTCTGCATAAAATATAATTGCCAGCAAAATTCCCACTTCACCTCCACACGCATTCTTTTATCAAGGATGTTTTGAAGTACACTGAAAGACAACTTGAAACACCTTCAAAGCTCCAAGGCAGTGACTAAAGTGAAGCTTCTTAAAGGCCATGTCTTTTCCATTGTACTTCAATTAAGGAAAGTAAACAGTAGAGCTTTATTTAAGAGATTATATCAGCAGAAGAGAACACAGTCACAGGATAATGGTCTCCTACATGCAGAGGGACAAGCTATCCAGACATTGGAAATAGATGGTGCTATTATTGCACAGCAACATTCACAGTGGGATAGAGGACAAACTTTTCTTCAGCTGATACTGCCTTGTAATTTTAATAGGTTAACCATTTTCCCATTGAAGATCTTAATGGGAAACTGAAAATTCTCAGCAGGGTGTCCTGCAAAATCAAATCCAAGGTTGATGTTGTGCCAAATAAGACTAATGCAGGCTGATTCAACCCTGAACCTTCTTTTGTCAAATTATTATCCTATGAAGAAATTAGTCCTATTTTCGTTATTTCTTTCAAACCCACTTTTCTTTAATTGTTGATCACTGGGAATATTTTTTCAGCTCAATATACATAACTGCAAATCAAACTTGCCAAGACTGAATGTGCAAGAGCTATGAATATGTGACATAAACACAATGTTTAAGCACATACCTGTTTTTACTTGTGACCCATGTTGTATTCTTGGTGAAAGTATAAATCTGTAGGGTAAATTAAGCAAGTCTGGAAGAGACTAGAGTGACCTGCACTGCATTATCACACTGATCAAGGTGTCTTTGTGCTGGTGTTGGGTGCAGCCAGACAATTTTCCTAGGCCCATTCTGCCTTACTATTGCTAAACTAAATAAATCTAAAAGATGATCAGTGTGTGATAGTCACCTTTTTTAGCCCACCCACCACTAGTGAGATTATTCTTATTTGTAACTAATTAGAGCCAGCAAATTGTGGACATCATTCTGGACACTTCATTCCATTGAGGCTCACCATAGGAAAAGGAGTCAGGTGAAAATGTGTTGATTTTGGAAATAGTCCAACTATCACTTAGAAAAATGGGCATTTGTATTTACTTTTTTGTTCTTCTCTCTTAGATGTGTGTGCAAATACGTAATCTTACCCACGCATACAAAAGTTAGGTTCTGAAAACATTTGCAGAATACTTCCCATATCAAAAATTGAAAACATTTGCGGCATACTTCCCACATCAAAAACTGCAGTCACTGAAAACTGCCAGTACATATATCAGTCCCATCTTTCATAAGCATCAAATTCCAAAAACATCCACTATCATGTACAATCACTATGGCTAGGAAAATACCATGCTTTGACATACTTTTTATGCTTTTTTACTACCTCTGCTGCATCCCTGCATGGATGGAAGCACAACCATGGGAGAGAGAGCAGTGCAGGAGAGGGTGACACAGTCCTTGCCATCCAGCACCAGTGGTTTTTCTGCAGCTGTACTTTTGGGGGTGAACAAGTCAGACATAAAGGCTGCCAAACAAAATCAGGCAGATCAAATGAAGGCGAATTTAATGGCTTGTAAATTAGGTTTTTGTACGTGGTAGAGTCCAAGTTGATCAGTCTGTGGCAACAGCAGTGAAAGGATTAATCATGGCAATTTTTATGGTTTTCTTTTAAAAGCTCAAAACTCAGAGAGCATTTTTATCTAAGGAGCTGAGATACACATAAGATCAGTGCAAACTATAATCAGTAAGGAAAATAAGCAATCTATTGCTTATTGAATATCAAGTTTATTTGCCAGTAACAATCAGTTCATCCTCCCTACTGAGCATCAACTTTCCCTCTTCCATACAAACTTGCCCATCTTAAGGTACAAGTAATAATATCTGCTTATATTCTTACATGAAAATTATCCTTTTATAGTTGATATGCCTTTAAGTAGTGCTGCAAAGAGGCTGGTACTGCAGTCAAGGTCACATAAAATCAGTGACTGAATTACATTTCTCTCCTATCAGAAAGAAATAAATATGATCTGCTAATCATGGTAACTTTTTCATGTGCTTGTTATTATTTTATACATAGAAATTATAGTATCATCTGTCTTTTTCTGCTTGGTTGAAACTGAAGCTGCATGGGGCTGTTGAAAACCTAGCACAAAAGTAATGGGGGAGTGATGCAGGGACCTCATATTTGTCACACCCTGTGAGGCAAGAAATCAAGTGGTAGTCCCTGTTTCTAAGCACTTACAGCCTGTTCTAAGGGCTATTCATAGAGCTATTTCTGAAAGAGATTGGAAAGAAGGTGTGAGCTAGAGAGATAAGGAGTGTAAAAGCAGGGAAAAAAAAGTATTCTTATTTGTGGAATTTTAAAATTAGAGAGCTTTTCTCCATTGTCTTTTCATGCAGGTCAACATTCTTTTTCCGCTCTCTCCTCTTTTAAATGACCAAGTGCCAGTGTTTATCAATGCTGTGGCGTCGGACAATTCAGATGTTTCCTGGTTGTAAATTCAAGAGATAGTGGCAAAGGAATGGGATCCACTTGTGTCTCTCTCCTTTAAGGCTTTGGATCTGCCTCTAGTGTAAAAGACTTCTCAAAACTGGCCATGACATTTCACATGAACTTGCCTCTCTCCAGGCCTTCTACATTTTTTAATGGTCTCTCTCACCCCACTCCTTGAGCTTCTGCCCTTCAGGCTTCCCCAAACTCATTTTGCTTTGTCAGTATCCACAGAGGCAGTCCCAGCTCCAGCTCAGTTCATTCCTTGCCAAGGTCACACAGAATTCACAACAATAGTTAAGATACATCTGATAAATGAATTAAATGGGAAAAAAAACTTGATATCATGGATTTGTGGAGTGAGTTTGTTGGTTTTGAAGGACTTGCTTAGACATATTTAATTAGACTTGTTTAATTAGAATTCTCTAAATCAGGGTGTAAAACCACTGTAAAAAAAAAAATCTTTCTATTAAAAAGAAACTTGTAAATATTTAGCAAAGTAATTACAAGAAAAATCTGTGATCCTTTCATGGATGATGGTGCTTAATTTGGGAATTATATACAGTAACTGAGGTGTGAAAAAGAATATCTGCAAATTTTAAACACAATGCCAGCTCCAAAGTTTTCAGTGACTCCTCTGGAATAATTTTACTGTTTTGACTTCATCTGTATTTTTCTCTGTGATTGTGCCTCTTACAAAAAATGAGATTCATTTCTCTTGTTGGAAGACCCACACATAACTATTGTATGTCACAATAGTTATTACTCTTTTTGAGATGCAATAAGTGAGAGGTAGCATTGATGTCAGACTGTTTCTAATATCATTTGCAGTGCTATTCAGCAATCACTCACACTTCTTAATGTGCATTGCTGGTGATTGTTCATTCATGTGCATGGCTGTGGCTGGTGATTGCTGAAAAATAGGTGTTACATCTTTAAAAACTATGAGCCAACCTTGTAATTTACTGTCCAGCCCCAGTATGAGCCATCTTTTAGTAAGTATAGCATGTCAGTGAAGTGACTGCATGAAACAGTGCTCACCATATAACTGGCAATTACTTTGGATTATGACTGGAAGATTCCAGTGGTTTTCAAGCTCAGATAACATGGACTTTCATCAACATGAAAAAACTGGGAATACAAGGAACAGAAAGAACATGTAGGTTTGCAAGGCTAAAAGGCTGATGTACCCATAGCCAAATTTTGTGATTCATATTTCCCAGGCTATGAGCTTTTGCTGCCTGCATTTGTCAGTACCAGCCTGTTAAATCCTCATACCTAAATTTGTGCTAGGACCTGTAGATACCTAACAGGAGATGCCTCACTGTGCCTTTCAGTTTTGGACTTGTAAGAGCAGCACTTAATGCAACACAAGATGAGGCAGCCTCAGCAGCTTTCATTCAGAAACAGAAAGATGACAAATGCTGGAGCCACCAGTTTGTGTTGTAAGTGATCAGAGTGCAGCTGCTGCATTTTATAGCAGATAATTGTTGCTTAAAAATAAAAATCAGAGGAGTAGGCTGTGTATCGTAGGTCTCTCCTTCTCAGGATAAGCTCAGAGCTATTCAGGTTCCGATCTGACTCTTTTTTCTTCTCATTTCTGTGCCTTTGTGTTTTCCTTCAGTTATTTAGCCCACTCTCCTGAGAAGCTGGAGATGTGGCTCTGAATTCCTCCAAGCTGGGAGAGAAGTACTCACTTCTCCCAGCTTCTGTGTGAGTGCTCAGATTATTATGCAAAGCAAAGGCTAGGGAAGCTCTTTCTTGCACAGGCAGATATCTTTAAAAGGGCAAGTCCTAATTGAGACATCCAAGTCTAAAAATGAGAGGGCTCTATGACTCTTAGGACACTTTACCCATCCATCTGATAGATTATTTTCCAGTGCAAGCAACTGTATCTTTCCCTCTTATTTGTCACTGCATGCATTATATCATATTGTCTTTCAGATATATATGACAAGCAAACATTGAAAAACATGTCCATTCATCCATGTCCTTTGGCAAAATGGTTTAATATGTT
The DNA here is from genome assembly GCF_028551555.1 of Melozone crissalis. NCBI lineage: Eukaryota > Metazoa > Chordata > Aves > Passeriformes > Passerellidae > Melozone > Melozone crissalis. Next base: position 6,071,106 of record NW_026535867.1, read on the forward strand.
TAGATATCACAGGAAATGTTTTGAATAGAAAATATCAATAGGTAGTAGAATAAAGATAGAGGATAAGTGGACACAAATCAGCCTAAGATCTGAGAACTCTCTGAAAGCAGAGGGATTTTATTATTGTATTTAAATGTACTTGTAAAAAAAGTATTTATGTATTATATACATTTAAATATGGTCATATTAGCTAGAGGAGCATGATTGCTAGAAAACTCTTTTTCTACTTCAGTATAAATGCAAAGGAAATACATGTGCTTCTGAAAAAGGAAAAACTAGCAAATTACCAACAAACCAAATACACTTCACAGCTCTTGCCATTATGATTATCATGGTGAATTTCTAAGAACACTGGGCACCAATTCAACCTCAAGACTTATGTGAGATGTACATCAGGTTTTAAGTTAAGAGAAAATGCCTTCAGTCCATTTCTCCCTGTTTAGAACATCATGGCCATAGCTACATCTTTTGCTAGTCCTTGCCTTGGCCTGATTGCTAAAAGTCTTTAAGAGTAGTAAAACATTGCCATATTTTGAGAGGTTATCTTTATGCCTACTTTTGGAATAAAGTTAGTAGACTTAATTTTACAGTGAGCTTTCAGTTTTTCATTATGCATTATGTTATTATTGTGTTCAGTTTAAGACATTCTTTTGTTCTCAAGCTCCAGGACTAGGATACAACAGGCATATTCTATATATGGATATCAGAATTTTTGTGTTCTATTTTGCTATGTAAGACATGGAATATTTAATTTGCCAAAAATCACCCACCAGCAATTTGATTAGGCCATTTTATAACCTCATTTGATCAGCCAGTTTTAGAGACTCCATTTTTAAGAGAATAAGAGTGCAACAGAAGTTAGCAATGTGGAGTAGCTGTATGTGGGCCATTATAAACTCTATCTATATTTCTTTGCTCTATTTCATTCAGTATTCTGCTATTAAACAAGTAGATTCTTGTATTTCTGCCATTTTACAGTTGTGTGACATTTAAGAAAATGAGCACTAGATGGATTTTATATTTCACAATACAAAGTGGCATTTGGAAACTTCTGGAATGCTGTTCATGATTAAAGGTGTGCATTATTTAGGTCTTACCATATAATGTTGACCCTAAGCTGCAGATGATAAATCTGAAGTTGGCCATAAAGATTCCAGCAGGAAACACAGGATGGAATTGCCTCTTTTAACTCTTCTAAAATGATTGGTTGTCATAATTGACTCTGATCAAAGCTGAACTTTTTTAATGACTAAAAGTCTCTTCTTAGAGATTTTTTAATCATTGAAGATGCCTCTTCTCTGGTTAGACATGCTCTAAATATGGCGTATTTGGTAAAGGTGTGCACGTGTGCTACGGCGACAGACAGTGCTGACGGTGTTCCAGGGAAGTAGTGAGTGGTTGATTGGACTTAAGAAGGGCAGAATCCAAGCTGAGAAGGGGCTCTCTATTCCCAAAATACCCATTAATCCATCCCCATGTGCAGCTGGGCTTGGAGAAGAACAGACCCTAAGCTGTGCAGACCTTCTGAAAGGCGGGTTTGGATTGATGTTTCTGCCTTGCAGCTTCTCAGCTGAGTGGTTGATTGTTCTGACATCAGTTTCTCAGCTACATCAAGCAATTTTAGACCTCAGTGCTGCACAACATGGTCTGATTGCTCATCAGTCTTACCTAGAATAATAAAAAATTCACATAATTTAGAAATCAATCTAAATCTTAGCTGAAAAGGCCCCTGTCTTTTACAGGTATATAGTGGCATTTGTTGCAAAGAGCTTGCAGGTTATGCAAACATTTCCATTATGTCACTGCCATGCAGATATGCATTTTGGAGATGACATCCTGCCAGCCTGCATCATGCACTGATTATGGTGGGGAAATATTGCTTTAGCATGTTCTCTAAGGAGGAAAAGCATGACCTCCTTATAGTCTCTGGAGAGCAGCATTTTCTCATTTATAATGGTGTTATCTGAAAATAATCAAAATGTAGTACTCAATGAATCTTCTTTGACAAGTTGAAGTAGCTTACACAGATGGAAAATTCTGATTTAGAATCAGAGTCTTTTCCTGATGCAAACATAATTTCATAATTTTTTTCTCCCTGCCTACCTTTATCTGAAGTCACCAAATCCATACTTTGCTGCAGTGAAAATAATTGCTATCAAAACAAACTTTATGTGAATAAATAAATAGTTTCTTAACTCTATGTTTGTATTAAGGTATTAATGATGATAATGATAGGTAAGAACAGTGTAAGTCACACAGGTCATGCAGGTAGAATTTCCAGGCTGAATCAGAGAATTATTATCATGAAATGTGAAATGTGAACATAATTCAGCAGCTTGCTGAGTTACAGACACGATGGCCACCAAACAAGATAATGGGGATGTAAAAATGAGCTCACCTTTAACTACCATGATGCTAAAATGAATATATAGTAAATATAATTAACTTCTAACAGTGAGAAAAAAATAGTTGACAGGATATATGTAACAGTGTATGAACACTACACAATGCTTCTTTGTGGTTTCTGTCCAAAACCTCTTAGTGAAAATAAAGTCAAAAGATTTTTTTTTTATTTAGAACTGAAAAAGTACACTCATATGATACATAGCACACACTAAAAGTCTGTGCTGACGATTTAAATGAGGACCACTAAGAGTAACATTTAAATGTGGACATACCAAATTTACTCTTTGAATAGCTGAAGGAATAGTTTACCATTAGTAAACATACATGTATTTTTCATTATGTTTGCATTGCTAAAGTGAAATATTTATAAGATTATTTTTTTGTAGTATCAACTACTATCATCCTGTTTAATATTTCATTCAGATCCCTGCATAGATTAAAACAGTACTGAAGTTCAGAGAGCCAGCATGCCACCATTTCACTATACATTCTGCCAACAAGTAAGAATGTCTGCTTACCAGCAAGAACTGTGTTCACAGGCAAAACAAGTCCCAGCTCTTAGAACATCTACAGAAAGAAATAAAACTGAAAAATTAGGTAACCATTAAAATATATGTCAATTCAAATAAAGTGTAGGGAAATTTAAATTCACTCTTTAAAATGCCCTGTATTTTGTGGTGGTTATTTAATTTCAGTCACAACAGCATTGAAAGTAGCTGGGTGTATGGTAATGGGTTCTTACACTGTGCAAGCTCAAACAGTAAAGCACTTTGGAATTACTCTCAGCAAACAGGAAAATCTCTGCTTCTTGAGTGCTGTAGCACACAGGGATACTACAGCATGTATATATATATATATATATATATATATATATAAAGTCTTTGCTAGCAAGACATTTAGGTTGATTTAACCATTTACCTGTACTACTTTTGGAATGGATAGTAAACCTGTACTGATAACCAAAGATAAGAAAGAGCTAGTCTCATTTTCTGGGCTTCTGCCAAAAATGAAATGATTATTCTCTGTGTATAGCTGCAAAAAGTACTGCACTTTTTGTCAACTCAAATTTATGCAAGGTTAGAATCATCCAGGAAACCAGAAGTGTATTATAGACAGCTTCACAGCAACCTCTTGAAGGAATACTAAATCCAATAATGCAGAATATCACAGAATTGTTTGTTATTCCTATAGCACTGAGCTCTCATGAAAGCAAAAGTATTTGTTCCTCTTCTAATGGATAAAGAACACTATCATATGTAAGATTCTGTGATAATAAGTTATGACTGCAAAGCTCTTACCCAGATTAATTCAGAAGCAACAGATGAAATACATCTTCTGAAAAATATGCAGCCTTCTATTCTGTCCTTTAGCTATTGAATTAAAAACAAATTTTAAAGTGGAACAACTGTAACTTGGTAGTATTCCCATTGGGAATATTAATGATTGCTTGGGAGAGAAATATGGAACAAGGTCAATTTTTAGTTAATACTGAAGGGTATTTTGCTTTCAAAAATGATAATTTAGTGTAATCTGATTTGAATTACTTCTCACGTGATGCCATTGGCCATGGGTAAGAACCCTACAATTGTCACTGAGTAAGCATTTTAGAACTGGTTGATGGACCACATATTAGCACACCTTAGGTTAGAATTACTGAATGAAAGCATGTAAAGGAATCACATAGTAACTGATAGTCTAAAATGAAACAGTGATCTCTCTCTAACTCCTTAGCTTTTGTTTCCTATTTCCATCTAGAATGGAGAATATTGAAGCAGTCATCAAAATTATATTTGCAGCAGTTTTTCTTCTTAAAAGTAGAAAGAATATTTAAGCATCATGATTAAGAATTCTGTATGAACCTGCAAATGGGGTTATTTTGAGATTTTTAACATCAAAACATTACACAATATTCTATTTTTGATGCTTTTCACATTTCTACAAATCACATAACAGATTGTGTCTTTACATCCTTTGAGGCTGTGGCAGAGCACAGGAACTGAGCAGCTGCAGATTGTGCTACCAGGAGGAGCAGCTCAATGGGCAGCAGCCTTGGCCTCCACAGCTCCTCAGCCGTGCAGTCCATGAACACAGAACCAAAGGGCAGTGCCTGGCCCAAGAAGGGTTATTTTGTCATATATAAAGTCGGTGTATATTTGAGTGTTTGTATTTGAAAGTGCATGTGGTTTTGTGCTCCTGTGTTTGTGGGCCATGCTACAGCCTTCAAAGGCAGCGCAGTGTGCTGGTTTTCCAAGAGATCTAACACTGTAATTAAAATTCTGTTTCTTGCACATTTTGAGAGTTACTGATTCTCATGGTTCATACCTTTGAAATTTACTTTTCTTCTTTTAAGAACATGAATCTGTGTAAATGTAAGTAATAGGAAAGCAATGACAGCTTAGCTACAGATGGCTGGCTGGGGGTTGAAGACAACAGCAGAACATGCAGAGGTGCTGAGGCAGAATTTTTGGAACTCCTTGGCCACCAGCAATCTGAAATAGGACTATCATATTTGTGAAGAGAGGCTTTTCATGAGGGCATGTAGTGATAGGACAAGGGGAAACAGCCTTAAGATGAAGGAGGATGGGTTGAGATTGGGTGTTAGGAAGGAATTCTTTACTGCAAGAGTGGAGAGGCACTGGAAGGTTGTCCAGAGAGGTTGTGGATTCCCCATTGTGCATGGGGCTCTGATTAATGTGGTTTAATAGGAGGTTCCCTGCCCTTGGTAGGCAAATAGAAACTATGTGATCTTTAAGGTCCCTTCCAACCTTAAGCATTCCATGATTCTCTTTCATCCAATCATATTCTTTCCTTAGCACAGCTTCTTAGCATTGTCCAAAATTTAAATGAAATTTGTTCACCCTCTTCCCAGCCTGTATCCTGGTTCCACCTGCTCTTCCTTTTCCTCTTCAGACTGTCTATAATGGCACCAGTTTCTCCCATGGTTGATTTTTGTCCCCTTGTTGGAGTTCCTCATCTCCCTCCAACCCTTTTCCACAATTCATGTGCAAAACTAGTCAGATTTCCCTATACAGCCATTTTAGAAGCACATTTAATCTCCTTCCTCAAACTCTCGTCCATACTGCAATATGTGGACAACAGAGAGAAACTTAACTTCAGTCTACAGACTGACTTCTGTGAATCTGGTACAAAATAGATTAAATATGTATATTTGTAATTATTATTTTTATGTATTGTGATTTGTTGATTTTGATAAAGCAGGTTGGGAGTGGCATTTTTAAAGTATCTATTTTGAGTAAGAGAGGAAAAGAAAATAGAGCCAAATGGTCAAGAAGCTAATTCCTAGTTGTCCTGGTAACAGTTGCTTTCCTTTGTGAACAGCAGGGGTCACTAAAAAGAAAGGTTATACTGGGTGAAGCCAACAGGCTGGGGTTTTTTCCTCCATTAGATTACTCTTCATATGTTTTCTGTTTTAATCATTATATTAAAGAAAGAAAAATCTTGGCTCGAATTTTTTGACATATAAAAAATTCCTAATAAAAAAGTTATCTCCCTGATTATGGCCTAAATTATAAATTATCTCAGCCTCTAATAAAAAATAATTTATAATTCTTTTGTCAAATGAGTTTTCTAGAAACCTCTTTTACAAAATATTTTCATTGTGCTGCAAGCTGATGTTGACATTTAACACCATGATAGCCAAAAGTGGGAAAAGTTATTTCCTCTCTATTTGTTGTGATCATACTGTCATTTTCTCCATTATCTGCTGTCATTGGAAAACAGTAAGACACAATTGGTAATGTGGAGAAATAAGAATAAAAATGCCCACCATTTAGAGCAAGTCAGTAAGGGAATAAAAACAAAATATGATGATCTCTCAGTGTCATTTCACTCAACATAAAGTGTAAACAAGTGCATAATTCTGTTCTTAGAAGGATGAGAAGTGCTGACCACACAAGGAAAGAAATAGAAGAAAACCCAGTCAAACACCTTAGCAGGAGGAATCCTACAAGAGAACACCCCAGAATCATATGTTGCTTGCTCTGCTTTGTATCTGTTCTGTGAGCTTAGCTTTCAAGGAGTTTTTGTATTTATCTTTGCAGCTGAATGAGTTCACTTTCTCTCAGATTAGGACAGAGGTTTCAGAACAGCAGGTTAATCCTTCCTGCCTCCACGGGTAACTGAGCAAACAGACCTGGATCAACGTGGCCGAGAGAAAAATTGTAATTATAGAGATTAACGTTGTCTTTCCTGTTTGACCTCCACGTTTCTCTTCTAGGTATGTTTGTATGTATGAGGGTATGTGTGCAGCTATTTATTTATTTGTTTGTTTTTTTGTTGTTAACAGCTTCTGTCCAAGGCCCCTGGGAGAGGGCAATCTCACCCAACAAAGTGCCGTATTATATCAAGTGAGTATAAATAGTAATTCATTCCAGCTATTTTAATTTCTTATGTAAGAGGAGAGTTAGTAATTTTCTTAAATGATTGTGAACTGCTCCTATGGTGTCTAAATGGGAAGGACAAAAAGGAACAAAACCTGCAATACATTTCACAGAAGTGTGCTAGTTATCTAGAAACACAGTAGGATGCCCTGATTTGTAAGTTGTTTGGGTTTATGCTGCTATAAATCACCTGCAAATGAAGTAAAGCTTTGAGGTACCTGGATTATAATTTAAATTGTGCTGTTGCCCTCTGTGTGCATGGATGGGAGGTTTTTCAAAACCAAACAAGCCCCCAACATTCTGAATTGCAGCTGTAAATGTGATTCACTAGGGGTTTTTTAACCCTATAATTTTTAAATAGTTCATAATAATGAAATTAATTAATAATTTTAATATTTTGTAATGGTTTTAAATGCACATACTTAGTACTATGAATTCCTTTAGGAACACTACTTGGTAAAGTCCATAGCTGAGGAATTACGAGGGGCAACCAGTCCCTAAAGCCTAATCTTTTTGAGTTTAGCTCCAAAATTAAGCTAGTTTGCTTTAAAAGATATGTCTGCACAACAAATGCAAAGAACATTTTTTAAAAAATCACAATTTGGAAATACCTACCTGCTTCTCATGCCCTAAGCAGAGCCACCACTCGACAACAACAACAAAAAAGATGGTTTAATACATTTTATTCCTCTCTTTTGAGTTCTCTACCTGTAACATGTGCTCTGAACTGCTTATCCTACTTCTCAAGGAAACAGGTGATGCAATACCAGCTATAAACACTGTAGTGCAAGTAACAAAGGCATGGGTGTTGTTTAATACACCTATTCCCATGGCTCCTCTTTATACTCCCTAAACACTTTGCAAGCTCAACCAGTTTCCCTGAAGCCGTTTGGTTACAGAAGGCTCTTGCAGTGGCACCTCAGTTGCAACTTTCACAAGAGGGTGAACTTCCACAGCAGCCTTAAAGCAAGATATGCATGAAGAAAACTCTGTGGTGCAGTTCAGAGGTTCAGTTGTACCTGGCTAAGCTGGTTTACTGTTGCATTAAGCTTGTAAGTTTTCTGGTGTTTGCATTTGGCTGTGAATAATGGAACAGTCACAAAGAAACTGGAAGGCTCCGTCAAGAAGGAGGGGCAGTCTACCAGAGACAGGCTGGAAAGAAAGTCAAAGCTCTGCCATGTAAGACTCAGTTTATGGCACTAACATGAAGGTGAAGATCCTCCTTTTCTCTTTCACATGGCATGACTTGCCATTATGGGCAGGGGAGATTGGCAATGCTTGAAGTAGGCAGGAATGCACTTTATGCTGTGCTTGGCACCTCTGTCTGTGCCGCTCACACCCAGCAGCCAGGGGTAACTGGCTAAAATGGTCAATACTCTCTTTGCTTACTCCTTCCTCCTTTTTAGTCTTCTGTTCTAGGCCATTTACAAATTCAAAAAAAACATTTTTATTTTGTTGACTTTGAGGACCATTTTAATAGCCATAAACAGTTGTAGCATTATGCTGTGGATCCTGATTTAGGATCCTGCCAACTGCTCTAGTTTGTCACAAATGAGTGATTCAGATTGCCTGAAGGATCAGTGTCAGAGGTATTAACAAGTGTGGGTTTAATATCAATTTATAAAAGTGCATCTTAGTAAAGTTCAACAGCAAGGTTCACTCTATTAGTTACTACGTTATACAAAGGAAAATCAAGTTCAAATCTATTTCAAATTATTTATATATTGACCAAAGAGCCAAAGGGTAAGGGAGACCCTCCCAATGGGTCATGAGTTTCAGAGCAGACCCTCTTGCTTTCTACAGTCCTGGTGGAGCTCAGCTGTGGCTAGGTCCAGACTTAGTCTCAGACTTGGACAATGGCATATGTCTAAAGGAATTAACTGCATGGATTTCATTAATATTTATTCAGCATGCTACCAGCCACTTACCAAGGATCCATAAGTAAGGGGTCTCTCTGCCTTGGGTAAGGAAGGATTCCTTAGTCTCAGGTAAGGAATCCCAGTCCTTGAAAGGAGTCCCATTTCCAGGGAGAGTCACTGCTCTGCAGTCCAGTTGCAGTTTAGAGAATTTGGACTCATCCAAAGATTGATTGTTTGTAGAAGGGTCTCTGCCTCAAGGAGTGACCTTGAGAGCTGTCCCAGGGCAAGGGGAGGTCCCTGCCCTGCAGCCACGCTGCCCAGCAGGGAGAGCTCCCTGAGGTGCCTCCCTGGGGCTGTCAGAAGGGGTTGGCTTGTAGTCAGCTTTAACACAGGAGGAAGGGTATGTGTGTACCTCCTTGTACCCACAGCCCTCTTTGTTCTTTGATAAAAGACCCTTGGAAAAGCCACCTGCTGTGCAGGCATGACTCACACAATCCCTGTTCCAAGCTCATGTGCTTCGATACTCTCTGGGTCACTCTGCCCCTTTGGGAGCTTCTAGAGGAGTTCTTGGCCTGGATACAGCTCAGGTCTTTACTTGCTTTGGAGCCTGTACCAAATTACTGATAGTTTGGTTAAGGGGTCAAGCATATCTGTCATACATTACCATTACTAGTTTAATTAAAGTTTTAATTTAGCCACATCTTTTATAGAAAAACTTGCTGTCCTTAAGATGTAAAACAAAGCGGTCAAGTTTTAATGCATCTTACTGAGCTGATATATCAATATATCTATTGCCTTCTCCAGTTATCCTCAGTCATTTGTTTTTCATTCATTCTCATCACTCATATTGCATATTTACAAACAAAAAAATTATTTTCTGTTCCTTTTTGGCTTTTAAAATAAACATACTCTTTTTTTTAGTCTTTGAGGCATTACTTTTCTATTAGTTGTTAATTCTCTAAAAGAAATTCATGAAAGCTAAGAAAATACAGGTAGCATTTTTTCATGTTTATATAATTTTCTTTCTGTCATCAATATTAGAATATTAGTGTTAGCCCTCTTCATCAACCAGATTTGCTACACATTTTACTGGTTTTCATTTTATCTGGTTTTCCCTTGATGCTTAAATGTTTTTATCTCATCACTTTCTCATTTGTGATGATATTGCACTCAATAATCTGTAAATCAGGCAGTACTTCATGCTAAGTCTTCAGCACCAATGTTTATTTATGGTTAGATATCTTCAAGACCTGTGATTTTCCTGGTTAAAATTACATTTGTATACAGCTGATTAATCTGTAGCAACTAGTTGCTTCTAAAGCTTCAATAATTCCCTCTTGAGCTTATTCACACCAGTTGGTTTTGGGGTTTTTTTTGTTTCAAATTGTATTTGGATAGGCAACATTGCCATGGACAATATAATTATCAACAGTGTGCAACCTGCTTCAGCTGTTCCTGGTGTCTGGCATTGGATGTTTTCTTGGCCCAGTGTCAGCCTCATGGAAATTGCCTTTCAATGGCCTTGCATCAGCTGCTGCATTTCCCTCCACCCTTTCATGTGCTTCCCTCCTTATGGAGATGACAAGCTAGACCAGAACTTCAGCCCCAGCTTTTTCTTCCCCAGCAAACTGAGGAAATGTAGTTTTTGTGTTCCAGGACAGCAGAAGTATCCCAAGCTGCAGGTGGTCATAGCTGCCAGGGCACTGAGCACTGGCTCAGACCATGAGGTGCTACTGAGTTAAAAAACCCTCTGCTTTGCCTCTGAAGGAAAACACATAAAATTGCTTGAAAACACATTCTATCCAACCCTTTTTGTTTTGATCTTTTTTCTCCTTGATTTATTCCTTGTGTCTAGTACAGAATGTAAAGGTTTCATTAGATTACAGAAGGAGAGGACTATAAAAATATAGTTTTCAGTTTAATCAGTCCTGTTCTTTGAAGACCTTGATCCTGCTTTTACTGCAGTGCAACCTAGAAAATGGAAAGGAAGAAGCAGGCACAGGCATGTCTGTACTCTTTATTAATGCTTTAGGTATTCATTAAAATTTCTAAATTTAAGTTTTTAGAAGACAAAACAGGCAATTAATCTACATTAGCAATCTGAAAAGCAAATGGAAGAAATGCACACCTCAAAGACAACTGAATATGTGTCTAAAGATTTAAAAAAAGTCTCAAATTCTAAAAAAGGCAGATAATAAAGGTAGGGAGGCTGCAGATTTTTACATTGTAACTCAGGTTAGATCACATTTTAGCAGAGCTCACCCCTGATGAAAGGGATCTCACGTGTGCATGCATGCACTTGCATATTCTTATCTTCCAATCAAACAGAGAAAGAAGCTGCTCTCAAGCAGTGACAGGTAACAAAATCAAGTGTCTATTTCCCATTTTGCAGCACCAGAAGAAATATTTGGTCATGCTGCAGGACCCAATCCCTCTGCAGGGTCTGTCCTCCCAGGGCACAAGGGGACAAGCAGCTCTGCTCTGAACCATGTTTGCATCTCTCGTGTGTCTCATCCTCTGCTCTGCACACTTGCCCATTACTCAGTGTTAGGAGATCTCTGTTGCCTCAGATTAAAGAAGAGGAGTGGGATTGAAGTCTGCAACATCCTTTCTCTAAAAGAATATTCAGTAGTCCTGCCATCGGGAATGTGTTGAAATCTAGTAGGTGTGACTTCTATATTTGTACTAATCTTTGACATTATTCTTCCTCCGTGTATCTAGCTTGCCAGTTAATAGTGTCTGTCTTCTTACCCTCTTGCTGTGCCCATTCTTTTGAAGGATTTAAAATGCTTCTGCAAAAATACAGTAGTCTTTCATCTCAGTGCTTCCCACAAAGGAAACCTTCCAAGTTATTTCCCAGCCAAGCTTATTTTCTTATACAGATTATAGCAGTTCACTGAACTTTGTCCTGCTGAGGACAAAGCTGGATACTCAGGAGCGTTGGCTCCTTGAGAAGATCCATGTGAGCCTCTCTCTACAAATTATCTATGCAGCGAGCTAACTCCAAGGACAAGGCATCTCCACTTGCTCACTCTCTTCCACATTGTAGTTTCCTATGAGAATATTTGATTTGCATTTAATGCATCAGCTTGTGACATACATTTTTTACTAGTTTTAGATCCTTCATTCTTTTCCTATGTCACACTGGAGATCTAGCAGGCCAGTTTCTATAAACATACTTCTTTGTTGTCTTATTTTTTAATCTCCCTTTCAATTGTTGTTTAACCATGCAGAATTTCAACACAGAAAAAAAAAAGCTAAGACCCCTGAGTTTTCATTGTAAAAGCAAACAGATTAAAGCCATGATTCTTTTCCTTTTGTTCAACTTAGAGACAGGATAAATGAATGTATCTGAGTTAAATTCTGCTAAGATAAAAAGCGAAGAAATGCTGTTCTGAGAAAATCACTTGGGTTAATTGTTTCTTCTGCAGAATGTAGATAAGTACAAGGCACAAAAGGAAGTAGGAAATATCTTTCAGACAGAGCAGAGAGAGACATGGAGAACCATAAATAAATAATGTATGATTATGTATATGCAGTGAGTGAAGCTGTGAGCAAGCTTTGAAAACCATGTGTATGGCTAACAGTTAACCTATCTACCAAATACAAAAAAAAAAAGTATTATTTTCGCATCTCAAAAGCATAGTTATTATGGTTTTTTCCTGTCTTTCAATTCTGAACTCTACATAGCAAAATTGAAACTATTGTGAAGGAAAGAAAAAGTACAATACTTTTCAGTTTGCCTTTATGTGATGTAAATTCTCATGCTGTCTGGCATAAAAACCTAAATGATATTTCTTCGAGGTTTGTCCAAGCGCAGAGATTTTCTTTATGATTTGTAGGGTTGTGAAGCCTTGGTTCCAAAACTTGTCACTAAAATTTAAACTCAGAGTGTAAATAAATGAGAAATCTTGAGCCTTTAACTACCTTTATAATGGAAGCAGAGTTTATAAACAGATGTGTTCCTGCTGACTGAGCGGGAGCACTCAGAGAAGATACCGTGGGTCTGCTCCTCATTACCATCTGTCAGCAGGGAGTTACTGCCCTCGCCACAGAACCAACTGAAGGGGACTTAATTTGTTTTTAAATGAATTATAAGTACTCAGCAGCAATTTTAGTGCATGCTAGCATGGAGCTGAGGGCAGGGCTGTAGCCTCTGGTTTGGGGCAGAGTGAGTGTTTATGCTTTCCCTCCATAAACACAGTGCCTGTGGTGGAGGGTGGAGAGCGGCTTCCTTGGGTGCCTGCACAGCACCTGGTGCTCTTGATGGGACCCTGCCCATGGTTAAGTGGAGAGTAAAGCTCTTTAGCTTTGTTCTCAAATCCATTCACTGCAAATGCTCATGAAGAGTATGTAGTGTTAAGCATTACAGAGGGGTAGGTTAAATCTTAAGGTGTGTTATGCAGGTAATGAGCTGGGTAAGAATTTTGGATGGAATCTGACTTTCTTATTTTCCTAATTAAAGGGAACATATCAACATTTAAAATCTATTAAATGTAGCTAGTCATTGCTTTCCAGCTCTGGAACTAGGAGATTAATATGTGAACTGTTCTTATAGGCAATAGTGTGAAAAAGTAAACTTTTGTTAGTGTGCAAAAGAGTTCATGTATTTATAATGTAGCAGAATATAATTACATAACATTAAATATTTTACTTTTATTTTAGCTGAAGTTGTAACATTTATTGTAAGCTGAATGTGATTTTTGCTTGAATTTTACTTCATTTCTATTAGCTTCATTTTACTCCAGTTGTTAAATGTAGCCTGGCTGCACTTAACAACTGAAGTAAATGAATGAAAAATTACAAAGCCAATATAAGCTTTACAAAGTTGAGCGACATCTATACAATATGGTCCTGTTTCATAGAGTATATGCCAAATCTTCCATTAAAAAGTAGATTTTACAGCTGCTCTTGATAGCTAAAATGTATTGCTATCTACTCAAAGCCCATCTTTTAAACAGTGTGCTTAATAAGCAGGATTCTAAAATAGGAATTGTGTTTGATTTCCACTGGAATGCTTTGAACTTGAAAAGATTAGACACATTAAGAAAAAAAATAGAAAGATTTGCCTGTCAGAATTTTCCTTTTTTTTTTTTTTAAAGATCAATTACGTACTTAATTTAGATGACAGACAAAGAGGAGATGACTTCTGACAACTGTCCAATGTAATATTCAAGGAAATGGGGAACAATATCTCAGATTCCTTACATATTTGTGTTATATCAAGAAGTCTCATTCTTCCTTTTTTTTCTCCAAAGACTGACAGCTTCTCCAAAGCAGCACTTGTCACATCCATTGCCTGCATTGCCCTTGGTCCAGTGTCCCTTCTCATGCAGCCAGCTCCACAAATAAGATGATTTCTTTATTTCACATAAGAAAAACTCCATCCATATAATAAGGGAGTCAGCATTAAATTGATCCTGCTTCACCTACTGTATCTTTTTTGTCTTCTTTGTGGTCTCATCAGTCTAAAATATGGCAGGAGTGTAATTTCTAATTGTGCTTTAGGAAAGGTCTGAACACCAGTGAGGAAGCAGTGGGTATGGCCAGGTGTGATTCACATTTCCAGCTCCGTTTGCTGTGGATGCACAGCTCTGGTTGACTGAGGAACGTTCTCATGTGGGCACCTGAGGCCATGCAGCAACCCAGAGCACACTGAGAGTGCAATAATCAGCCATGCCATGCCAGCTGGGCTCTTCCTCTTTCCCTAAGTGGCCTGTCTGTCTGGGCAAGGTCAGGTATTTCCTGGATTCTTTTACAAAATTAATTCATGGATCCTGCTGAACTGCTCTTGAATCTGTTCTTTCTCTGACCTTCTAAGACGCCAGCTCTCCTGCTGACTGCAGTAAATATGTATTTTTCAGAATATTCTCCACCTGTCTTTACAAACACTTCTTGCCATGAGAGATTTGTTTAGTCTTTACTTACTGCATCGTGATTATGGATTATTGGACCCATTTTTCTCCTAATGGAATGCCTTTCAATGATTTTCTTTTATTCTTGTCAAGTAATAGCTGAAATCAGTTCTGTGTTGCACATCAGTCCTGTGATATCCTTATCTTCAGACATTAAATCTTGAGAACTAGTTTGTGTATATACTACATTTAGGACCTACAGATTCTAAGGGACACATAAAATGATGTAATTGAGAACTGCATGAACATCAGTAAGGTTGCAGTTAGACTTAAGGAAATATTCTAATGAATAGGTTAAGAATGACCAAATAATCTACATTCATTTTGCTTATTTCTCATTATTTGGCAGCCTCCTGCATGCTACTTATTTGTTTTGAATTTCAAATATTCATCAGATAAACTTTTATATTAGGAAATCTCTGGCTGGATAATTTAAGAAAAACAAACCATAAAAAAATGCATCTCATCTCTGAATGAATTGCTTTTCTTACAAGTAATTTTTGTAACACAAGCATTCATGGCATTGCATTTTCCATGGCAGTTGAGCTCAGAAAATGAGATTATGGCACAACAGAAGCAGCACCCTTTATATAACAAGCCTAGCAGGGTCACTGAGTGCTGCCTACAGAATAGAATAGTGAGTAGAGGTCAAACATTGCTCCTTATCACCTACCCACTCTGTGTGTCAAGGTCCTCCCTCCTCTTTCTCAGCAGGACCAAAATTTGTTAGCATAAATGCCATATGTAGGTGTTACTTTGGGAGCTTGAGGGGAGCACAAACTCAGTACAGCAATAAATTACTAAGAATTAAGGTTGCTGTAAATATGTTCAAAGTTATTGGTATGAGTTTTATTCTTCACTGATGTACTTCACACTTTATAATGTGAACTTATGCACTATTATGTTAATGAAATTTAATGGTCTTTTGAGTTGTGGCCTTTAATGTTAAATTTTTTATGCAGTAGGTAAAGGTTTTTTAAGAAATCTAAATATTTTAAATCATGATCATACAGTGTCATTCATGTATTTTATATTTATCTAGATGTCTGCTAGAAAAGTTTCTATTATTTCAATGTTTCAGTATTAGATATCTGGCTAGTAAATAACTCAGATTGCCTTTTGAATTTTATTATGTACTTGTCTCCTTG
Source organism: Melozone crissalis (assembly GCF_028551555.1). Lineage (NCBI taxonomy): Eukaryota > Metazoa > Chordata > Aves > Passeriformes > Passerellidae > Melozone > Melozone crissalis. Next base: position 6,086,834 of record NW_026535867.1, read on the forward strand.
TTTTCTTTATCAAGGTATTTTTTCTGTTCACTACTGCAGAGCTAATACAAGAGTAGAGGGGCAAAGATACATTTTCTGTGCTTCATTTTTCAACAAATTCAACTCAATTTTTTTTCTTAGAAGCTGCATTATTGGAGAAAATGTTGTAAAACTTTTAATGCTTGAGGGTTATGACACCCTGTGTGAAGCATACCAAGAAAAACTGCTAGAAAGAAATGTTACAGGCATGGAATTAAAATGTAAAGAAAGAGTAGCTAGAAATTTAGTTTGGCATGGGCATAGATAACTTCATACAAACACCTCATCAATACAAGCAACATGGAGAACCATGATAAGATTGTAATCATATCCCAAAGATTTTCTAGTTGAGGCATGGGTGTTATATTTTGGTAATGAATAAGAGACACTTTTGCAGCAGGAGCTTGGTCATAGACATCTCAAGGAGGTGTTTGCTAAAGGGTATATGGTCATAAAAATGTATTGACCTGAAAATATGGAATAAAAAAATATGAGGAAGATAAATAAAAAGGAATTAACTCTCAGTTGAATAAAAATACTGAAATACTAAAAATACTGACATACTAAAATAATTTTTGTTTCCAAGCACTATTTTCCAATCCACCATTTGCCATCCTGGAGGTTCTATAAGCAATGGGATACACAATTTAACATGGTAAAGAATGCGACAAAAAGTGAACGGATCCTGCTGCATGCTGAAACGCAGAAAAACTGCACCTGCGTTAGAAAATCAGAAGCTGCATATGTCCTCCCACATCAGTGATTTTTATCTACTGTTTCATCTTCAATTTAAGTCTGCTTAATTGCTTTTGACTTTAGGACTTCATCAATGGCAATGCTCTTTGGTGACCTTACCTGTGCACCTGTTTTGAAAACATAGAAAAAAGTGAAAGCAATTGCAAATATGACTTGATGCAACAGCAGCAGCTGCAGTAAACAGGATACAGCCATAAAGACTGGATATGTCCCTAAGGAAACCAGTGTGTAATTTAGTTTCAGATATAAACACAGAGAGAATAACAATATGAAACAAACTCATAGGTAAATATTCCCTCAATGAAGGGTTCACTTGAAGGTCTAAAAATGCAAATTTGATAGGAATTCTAATGTCAAAAAATACACTATGTGCACACATATGCATTCTGTTACTCCTGGGACTCCCTCTGCTCAAATAGTCAAGGAACAATTTGAAAAGTGTTTAAAGCAAAATTCTCACCAGTGAGGATTTTTTTAACCCTGTTTGCTAAGAATCCCTAGACTGTATAAATCATGTACTGCATTTGATAAATATGATTAAACAGCTAAACTCAGAGAAGTTCTGAAGTAAAGAAGCCTAGGTTTATGATAGTTTTTCTTACATCTTGATTACAGTGCTGCATGTCATTAATTTGCATTTACTTCTGTGCTTGAAAGCATCCTCTACTTCCATTTTATCACCAGCTCCAGTCATACTGCAGTTGCCAATTTTACTGAGCAGATTTTGTTAGTAAATGAGAAGTTCTAATGTGAAATACTTTTGTGTATATTAATCAGCTTTTAGCTACTGCATGATGTTCAATTCCTTTTTTGCTGTGTTTTGCTGTTCCTTGACTATAAAAACATAGTCAATTACTATTAACGTTTGCTTTCATGGCACAGTGTTGATATTCAATGTCTCCTGTAAGACATTGCAAATTCAAGTTCATTAAAAAATAATTCTGAAATTTTACAGTTTAAAACATAAAACTAAACTCTGTAGCTGAACTAGCATTCAGAGATATCCACCAACCAAACCTATAGGCTTTGGATTTTTTTTTTAATATAAAACCCACAATGATGGTTTCAATCAGTATAGAGGGCTTGCACTTATAACTGAAAAATTTCTGTGTGTTTTGTAATGGCCTTTGTGAAGCACAAAGGAAAAGCTGGCTCCAAGTGACAGCCATATTCTGTACTTTCAGAGGTAACTGAAAACCATATTAGACAGCTCCAAATTTTGTTTGGATTCAGATTATATAATTTTCTTGAAGTAGCCCTAAACTAAAGTTATAACAGGTACAAATCTCAATAATCTCCAATTTCAATATGTTTGGATTTTGGTTTTCTGGGGGTTTTTGTTTGTTTGCTTGCTTATGTGTTTTTTGTTTCTTTATGGTTTTTGTTTCTGTTTTCATTTGTGGTTTTTGGGAGGTTTTTGTTTGGGTTTTTTGGGAAGTTTTTGGGTTTGGGGTTTTTGTTGTTTTGGAAGGATTTTTTGTGAACACTATTTAGAAATTTGTGGGGGGAAAAAAGAGAAGGACTACTCAACCAGTAATAAACCATATGGTCTGTCCCCAGCAAAGGAAAGCATATTCATCAAGTGGCTGCCATAGTACTGCTCAGCAGCAGGAATTCAGAGAAAAGCGCTTGTCACAGTGAGGGAAGTAGAATTGAAAAGCACTATTTGTTTGAAGGAGAAAAGTCTTGTTTGCAACAAGTTTCTTTGAAGTAATAGCAAGTTACAGATGGTATATTTCACAACAAGAAATTAGAAGAATGACACCTGGGACATCAAGTAGCTGGACATTAGAGAACAAGTCTATTTGCTTAACTTCTTCAGTCTCTTAGACATTTGGACCATATCAAAATGACTTGTTTAGGACTTTAGATTTCTAGTGATGTATTTTCTTTGAAGCTTATCTGGTCCTTCTTTCCTTACATGGAAACTTCTGTTCAGGACTGTCCTTGATATAACAAAACAAATCTTTTTTCTGACACTGCTCAATATGCAGAACATTGCCCTCCTTCTTCTTGGAATTTGTGTCTTTTTCCAGTACATGTTTTTTTTCCTGCCCAGTCATTTCTAGCTTCTGTTCCATTTTCTCCTTAAAACAGCTCTTAATAAGGTCACTAACAATTTCCTGCCGTCCAGTTCCAAGAATCTTTTCAGTGTTCACTTTCTTCTAGGTCATTCCACCACTTTCAACAAACCCTCTTGCTGCTGTCCTTTCATGCCTTCTCTTGGCTTGCTCTCAGGCTTTCCCTTGTAATAATTTACTGTTTGCTTCTTCTGTGTCTTCTTTCTTATGCTCCCTTTGCAGAGCCAGTCTTCCCACTGGAAACTCTGCCTCCAGCCCACCACCCTCTTTATTGTACTTTCTCACCTCTCCTTTCAGAGTTTTGTTTCATTTAGTTATGCTGATGACTTCTAAATTTGTTAAGTACAGTTTTCTTTCCTGTTTATAGCACTTGTCATTAGATGGTTATTAAATCTTAAGCTCAAAAGAGATGTTTTCTCTCAAACACCAGTGTTTCTCTGATGACATTTCTATTATTTTACACAATGTTTTGCTGCCTCTGTTGGCTATCCCATGCACTTTATGCCTGCTTACATATTTAGTGTTGCCTGTCCTTAAGATAATTTATCTCCTTTCCCAACACCAAGCAAATATATTTTTTTCTGATTCTCTTCTTTTGAGAGGATTTAACTTGGTACTCAGTCACTCTGATTAGCAGTGATCTAATTCAGCCTCAGCCATTATTGCCTCATTAAAAGATACTGTGTTCACTCTTTTAACAACAGTCATAAAATCAATTGTAACAGCTCAAAAAATTTTATTGCAAGGAATATGAAGTATGTGAGAAAAACTTAGAAGTTGTTGGAGGCACTGTTACTCTTTGCATCACCTAATTCCAGATTACAGTTTGGAGTATCTTTATTGCTTGGTTACAAACCACTGGATGTCTCACTGTACCTCTGCACAAAAGGCACATACTTTTTACATCCTACTCATTCATATGGATTAAGAGAATTTTAAGGAGCAAAAATATTCCTTTCCTATCCAGGTGTCCAATCTGTCTTGAAGAATGTTGAGGTGATCTTGATCTCATAGAAGTCTCCATGCCAGCAGGCTCCATTAACTTAAACCTCTTGAATTCTTTGTCCATCACTGTTGGCAGGCACTGACATTGTCAGAAATACCACTTTCTTATCTGGAGAATGAACTGTAAAAATCTAATTGTTTTGGTAATGGTGTTTAGAAACAATTTTCTGTGAAGCAGTTCTCTCAAATTATTTCCTCTATTTTAGATTAATTCCATAAATTCTAAACCTTTGTGTGTTGGGAAGCTACTAAACTTCAATTTACAAGTGCCAGCTTGTTAACACACATCAGTTCCATATTTGTAAATTACTGTTTGCTTCTGGCTCCCTCTGAATTCCAGCTAGCTGCTAAGGTTTTTCCTACTGAGTAGCAGAGAGCCTTGTCCCTTCTTGTTCTGAGATAATATATCACAGGGCAAGGTCCTGCAGAAGTGGGGATTAGCCCTGAGCCCACTGGCTCTCAAGAGCAGCCAGCTGCCCCATGGCTGTGCATCCCACCAGGTACAGCTGCATTCAGCAGCAGCACAGAGCATACAGCTATTATCTGCAAAAATTACAGAAAATGGCATTTTCAACATCGAGCCCTCTCTGAACAGCCCTGTATGAAGAGTGGGTGCTTGCTGAAGAAGGTCTTTGATGACAGGGCTGTTCAGTGGTCACCCAGTTACAAACCCAACAGCAAGAGGAAAACAAGTTCTTAAAGAATCATGGGCAGAAAAACTTAGACTTGGTAGACACGACCGTTCTCAGTCAAATCTATATTTTTTGCTGCATTTCTCTTTAGCACAATACCATGAAATTCCAGCCATCTTGAGCGCAGAGCTGTATTTAAGTACAGAGGCTTGCACAATAGCCAACAATTCAAGGGCAAAATTGGCCAGGCTGTTTTAAATCAGCACTGGAGTGTACCAATAGACTCAGAGTGGATTTCATACCAGTCTAGAAGAAGAAGTTCAGCTACTCATTAAACCATGTTTTACCATGAATGAGAATTTAGAAAAATATTTAACAGCTATTCATCCTCACACCAGTCACACTTCCAGCAGTCTCACACTGAACCAGAGACGCAGCATAAAGACAAAGCAAGTCCTTCACCAGCTCAGCTCTTCACAAGGGAAGGCAAGTTTCCTTTCTGTTAGTGCAGGATGCAACACAATGGATCTCAACTCTAAATTAGATTCTCTAAGCAGTGCTACAATGGAGATATTTAATAACAACAATTAGTCTGTAAAATGTACTCTCAGCAGCTGTCTGTGATGCTTTTCATTGCAGTACGCTTTCCTCATTGCAGTCAGTACCACTGACATGCTGTTAGCAGCATAGCATCTATTTTATATGCTCAGACATTGCCCCAAATTAGAAATGGTGGTTGCAACTTTTTTTCCCTTCTCATGACAGATGTATGCTCATGATTTGCAAGGGCTTGGTGCATTAAAAAAGAGATTACTATTACTATCATGCTGGGTTTTCTTAAACATCACCTACTTGTCTCGGCACTTAACAGTCACAGCAATACCCCCCTAACCAGAATCATATTCCAGCACCCACTCAATTTATTTTTGTTTTTAAATTCTTCAAAAATACCAGCTCTATTTTTCAAATCCTAACTGCTTCTCTGAGCTGGTATTTAGCTGAAAAATACTTTTTTTTTTTTTCCTGGCAGCATTGGCACTTGCATTTCCCCTTTGCTAGAATTGGTGCTCCTTTAGTATGGCTCAGTCACAGTTCTAAGCTCTGCTGTGTTTTTTACTATACTGTCAGTCTCAGAAACCTCTTTATTCCACCTTGCTACTAAAAGGAGAGCCTGCTTTCAACTTCAAGTCAAGCTACAGTTGTATTATTCTAAAGCTTCCTTTGGAAAAAAAAATTAGAACAAAGTCCCCATCAGCGGTAATTAATTTTGACAGTGTGGGCTTTGTAGCAATTCACAAACCTGTACTTTGTGCATCAGCATTCCTTATTATTCTAATTAAAGTGGAACATTGTGCCCTCACCAGTCATTAATGGGTTTTCATTTTGTAAATGACATTTGCAAAAGTTAAAACGGGCAGTTCATATGAAGTCCACAGGCAAGAGCGTTAAAATTAGCATCACCATAGCAACAGTCTTCCATCATTAGTATTCAGGGCAACAGCAAATGTTTTGTTGTGCTTTTGTTTCCGAAAAAAGATTTTTCTTCACTTGTCATTCATGAATAGAAAAGGCTCAAACCCATATATTACAGGTAAAATTATTACATTCATTTTGATGTCACTGTTCTAGAATTTCTCAATTTTGTCAAGTTATTTATTTTTCAGGGCAGAGGTTGAATTTCACAATCTCTACAGCTGTGTACATCTAACTTCCCGAGCGACACTTATCCCTCGCCAGCCTGCTGCTCAATGGTACAGTTTCATATAAAGTCTGTCACTTCTACTCAAGAATCTGTACCAAGTAACAGATTTTGCTGAGAATCTGTAAAAGACGCATGCACAACAAAACATGGTCAGTCCTCCCATTACATGGAGAGTGCATCTCCTCTGTGCTGGGTTTGTGGTTAAGTGATGCTATTTAAATATCATTATCCCCCCTTCTCAGGAACTGCAATGCAAGTGCACACATCATGTCTAGTGAAACAATATTCAAATACAATCTCGTCTTGCACAGTTTAGGAGAGAAGAAATGGCACCTCCTGCTGAAAGAGACCAAGGCAGATTATAAGCATACTCCAAAGTCCTTTACTGGAAGAGATGGGGTTGGCAACCTTTTTTCCTCAAAGTTTAAAGAGGATTTAATTGTCTGGAAGCACATTGCAGCAATATTTTGCAGTTTGAGAAGGAGTTTAGCACCGCATCTCCTAAATGTACCTCGAGACTTCCTGCTCACATAGGTCTGGTTCAAGGAAAAGCACATCATCAATACTGGGAACACAGCAGTTTTCCTCTAGAAACAAATATTTTGTGTGCAGGCAGAGAGGGGTTAAGAAAAGCAAAGCAAGAGGAAAAGATCTTACTGAAAGTAGAGGATGAACAGGGTGAGGTCAGTAGGACTGCTGGTTTACTTTGCAGTACCCTGGATTTTCAGTAACAGGCACAGATCAGAGGTAATTAAATGTTCTCTAGTGTTATGTCTCTGGGTTTTAATTTGGCATAGGAATATTCTTTCTTTCCTCTTCATCTTCTTAAAATACTTCATTTTGCATAATTTTGCAAAGGAGAGTCTTTAACGAGTAAATACACTCTAGTGCATTGTAAAAGATGGGGGGATTATCCATTTCATGAAAGGTATTCTTGTATTTTAATAGATGGGGCACATTTCCATACAGTGATTCCTCTCTAGTACTTGCCCTTGCAGTATTGATTAATTCTTCCGCTAGTGAAACCTGCAGAACTGGAAAACCCTTAAAACGGTGAATACTTATACACCTGAGGAAAATCACTCTCAGATTAACTAAAAACTACCCATGGTGGGTTACCATTTGGTGTTTGGCCCTTGGAAGGCTTTAACACCGAAAGGGATTGCAGTAACTCTAAGGTTCTGAAATATCTACCTATATGCTTAGGTGTTCAACCTCTTTCTTTTCCAGAAGCACCTTTTTGCTAGCACAAGTTCATTTTCCTTCTGTGCTGGTTCATTCCACTTTTTTCCATTTTTTGGTGGCTTGTCAGATGCTTTCTGGGAGATACAGCATGCCAAAGCAGTTCATTTTCTCTTTCTTAGACTTCCATATCCTACTGCAGTGAAGATACTTACTGAACTGTAATATCTTGCAGAAATTTGCCATTTGATCTTCACAGATAAATTCAGTGGAAGAGAGTAGCATCATAAAAAGGGAGTAATTTTCACTGAATCCAGAATGTATTCTTCATTTAACTAAAAGGTTTTGTGCCTAGCATTCTTTCTAATTTCTTTGTAAATCTAAGTTTAATACTAGTTTCTTGCATTGCTGAATCTTATAATCATCAGTTAAGTAACTCACCTTTTTTTAAATCAGCTTTGGAGATCTTTTTAGATTATTAGGTCTTTGCAGTAATTGAAGTATAGCATCATTAGAAATATTTACCTAAATTGCAAGGGGTTGATAGCCTTGTTTATTGCAAAAGTGACAGGCAGAGAGGAAGGATCTGTGACAGACTTCTGTTTTCCATTCCAGACTTCATTCTCAGACAGACCCTTGAGCAGTGGTGTGGCAAATGAGAGGAAGCTGCCAGTTTCTTATTTATCCAAAACAGTTAAATGCTGTGTTTCCCCAAATATATGTAGATACTTTCTGCTTAGGCATATCCTTGAAAAAGCTACTGAAGCTGTTCATTAAAGATATTTCTGCATTTGGTCTGGAAATACAGAAGGAGATGCACTTCTGTGAGCATGGATTTCAGATTTGCCACACTAGTTGCAGATTTCCTCATAGAGAGTAAACTCTGGAAGTAAAAGCAAGCAAATGAAATATCCTGAACTTTCTGTTTAATAAATTATTCTTCTTTAAAACCATATCCAGCTTCAGCCTAAAGAAACCCCAGAGAGTGGGAATAAGTGCCTTGCAGCTGTTTTCCTAAGTGTAACAGACTGCATTTTGTAGCTGGAAATGTCAATGATTACAGGAATAAAAAATAAAAACCAAGAGTTAGAACTACTAAACCAAAACCACATTTTTATTTCTCATCTATAAACTTTTAGTGCAAGTAATTGGGAATATAGGCATCTTGAAATTTTACTTCAGTGTTTAGAAAGAAATTTCTTCCAGATTTCTGGCAGTGATATCTTTTTAGCCAGTAGGACACCACTGCTGAATACCATGTTTTAGCTTTAAACTTCAGATTACCTTAAGTATCACCTGAAAATCAGAGGTTAGAAAACTGATTCCCAAGGACCTCATACTGATGAGTTCACCATCATTTCCAAACAGAGGTTTGAACTTCAGAATCTAAAGTCAGCTATTTTGATATAAACCACTGTGAGATTATGTTTTTGGCTATAGTTGCACTTACCTTATTTGTTTCCTAATTACTGCTTGTTAATGGGACTGCTTATGCTTTTTTTTAATACTGCTGTAATATTACCAAAGAATTCCATTGCAGACAGTGCTCTAGATCTTTGTATTTGACAAATACTTATTCCTGCACATTACTCATTCATCTGCTTTTCCACTATTTTAATTGTGCTATGGCACAAAAGCAATTAAAACCTTACTAATATGGTTATTACATGTTAAAACTTGCTTTCAGATGCTATTATATCTTCTCCTGTTTCGAGTCTGAAGGAAGAATAAATATCTCATTGTACTCTTAATAATCTTGAAATGAGCAGAAGAACCAGAGGACTCACAGGTTATGGTGGCAGCAGTTTAGGCTCTCATCAGACTTGCTGCCAGAAGTTTAGAAATCAAATTTAAGTTCTTCATTTAAAGCAGCTTGCATGGATTGAGAGAAATGTTCATTGATTTCAGCAAAGTTGCTTCTTGTTTTTACTACTGTAAAAGGGATCAGAACGTGGCTGTCAGCATTCCCTCTCCTGTATCATGTTTTTTCACATCAGTGCCCAAACTATTGTAGAATAAGCATTTGCCGCTAGCAGAACGCAAATCTGTATCTGCACAGTGTTCTCTAGAGAAAATTGAGCGCAAAACCCTCAGCGCTGCCTTGCTCTGGGGCATTTGTTCACCATTCTAGAAATAAGGAGTGGAAAAGAGTCTGTCAGTGTGAATCCTTTAACAAACTCGCCTGTGAGGGAATGCCCACATCATGTGCTCTCTCAGTAGTCTTCTCTGCTCGGTATTGAGTCAGCCGAGGGGAATCATTTCTTGTGTGCCAGTGCCAACGTGGTTTTGGTCAGTGGGTGTATCTAGAACACCCAGAGACCTCCCAAGCAATTCTTCTTTTGGAACACATGACTTTCAAAGTATTTAGAAACTTTTCCCCCAGTTTTATCCATTCAAATTAAGTTTCCACTGATTTAAAGAGATCTTTCTTACTCTTACTGACTCCTCTTTTCTTGCTGTTATGCTGTTGGAATCTCTTGCTGGTCAGAGTGACCCCAAGAAGAGTTCCAAAGTCTCTTTTCCCAGCCCGGCGCTTGAAGGAGTCAGAGCTCTCAATTTCTCAGTCTCAAGGTTGTTTGTTGTTCCTTATCTATAAAATTCTTTCTCCTGTCCTGCTGAGGTCCATCCAGCAGGACAGTTCCAGACACTCTGCCTGCCCCCAGGGCAGTGTTATGTCTTTATACTAAAAGCTACATGTACAATGTTTACAATTACTTTCCAATACCTATCACCTATGTTAGACAGTGAGCTTCTACTCTAAACCAATCCAAAAGTGCCAACATCACAGCAGAAGATGGAGGCCAAGAAGAAGGAGAAGGAGAGGCTGGACATGCCCAGATCCCTCCATCTTGCCCCCCCGAATCTCCATTCTAAAAACCCCAAAATCTACTTTTTCACCTTGTGATAAATTCACTATCATTCTACCTGATTTGTCGTGGCTTGCAGATCTTCATCTAAGGTTGGTAACTTGCTCCACGGGTCATACTCAAAACCACAGGCATTTTGGGCTCTGTGCCAGGGTCTCTGAGACCCCTGGCAGGGGTCTTAGCTGTCCTGGACAGCCAGAGGGACGTTCTGGGTCGTGACATTATACAAAAAGTTTATCTCCTGCAAAAATAGCCATTTAAAGACCTGAGAGCCCAGTGGTGCTCTGACACCTGCAGTCTGGAGTTCTGCTCATCTCTTCAGCCAGTTCTGGGGCACACTTCAGGGACACTGACAAAGATTGTCGCTGCTTTGCCTTGCCTTGATGCATCTTGCAGATTTCCTCAACTTTCTCTTTGGTAGATCCTGCCAATAATTGTTAGACATTTATACCCAAACATTTCCTTAAGTCTCAACTGCTCTGTTCTTCCTGGAGAGGTTAGACAAAAAAGGCTACCGACCCAAAAAACCATCTAGAATACTGCCTCCTCCCTCATTGTCCAGACTTTAGTTTTCCTGGACAATTTGCTGGCCACAATCTTTCTTCTCTGAGCTGAGTCTGCTGCAAGGTTCAGCATTCTCCAAAACAACAGCTGAAATATATTCTAATTTTATACTCTTCAGGTCTTTTAATACTCACCATATTAAAGTGATGTGTATCAAGTAAGAGCATTTGCCTGCAATTTTGTTTGTTTGTTTGTTTGTTTCTGAAACCTTCCTGAATTACATATCCTTTTTGTCTTAACTAAGAAAATAACATATGTGCTGGTGAATAATGAGTAAATCTTTTCAGCAAAATAAGAATAATTTAGGGGTTTTTATCAATGCAAGCCATTCATAAGTGTACCATGTGCTGACAACCTTTAACACAGCTTCACCTCACAGCTAGTGAGACCAAACAGGTGGCAACCCACAATCAGTGTCTTGTTATCTCTGAGGAGCTTTGATCTACCTAATGTATAATAAATAAGATACTGCATTTTAATAATCTTGTTGCTTTCATATCACTTGTCTTGCAAGTTCTTATTTACAAAAACTCATCCTGACATTGTTGGGGTTTTTTTAATTTGGTTTTTTTTGATCATTTATTTATTTCACCATATCTACCAGTAGACAGATGACACAACAGCTGGAAGTTATGATACTGTATATGCACTGCTTCCCTGCCCACCTTTGTCCTCTTCTTGTGGCTGCAAAAGATGTAACCACTTTTTTTCATTCTACTCCATAGAGGAGGCTGACCAGATGATCATTTTAGGTTAAGATACTGGGTAACAGAAAATGGAGTTAATCCTAAAATTCCCCTTGTTTTCTATATGTACTCCTCACTATAAGGCCGTATTATCCCATTATGCCCCAGTAAAGACCAAATTTTTTTTTTTTTAACCAACTAAATAAATTTGAAGAGCCTCCTTTAAAATAGCATTTTTAGTTCTGCTCTTACATATAAATATATAACAATCTAGGTTTGGTGTTGCAGTACTATTAGCAATTTAGTATTCATACTACTACTTGAATTGCACATACTTACTTGTGGTCAGTCTGAAGGCTTGAAGGCAGGGAGGATCAGAGCAATCCATCTCTCTTTAAAAGTCACTATAAAGCCAATTATATTTACATAATATATAATAATATAGAATCAAAGAATACTGCTGCATTGCTTATGATTAGGTATTCTTTTTATTCACTGAAATCCAGTGCTGAATTTCTCACCAAACTATGCAATGTCAAACTCAGCATTTAATTAAATGTTAAGTTAGAAAAAGAAAAACTATATAACAGGTAATTTTGCTCTAAAAGGTATTTAAAATTATCCTCATAATTGCAAATTATACAAAAAAAAAGTAGAGAAAATATGATTTTAGCATAAAGACCTAAATTAAGAAAGTAAGAACTGTCTTTTTCGGTGTTGGAGTTGGTGGCTGATTATATAAACTATAAACATCTAGGAACAAGTTTTAAAAAAAAATTAAAATGCATCAAATTGTTTTGAGTGAGAAAATGGGATAGCCTGTCAAAGCAAGAACAATGTGTGCTCAGTAAGGAATGCAGCCAAAATTTTGTTTGGAAGTAAAATTCAGCTCAGTGTGTAGAATGCAAGGCACTAAAAGGGTTAGAGCATCATCACTACACGCTGTGCTCTTGCAGCTCACAAACTTGGCAAGATGCAGAAGTGTTGTGTGAATACACAGTCCAAGGGAGCAGAAGAATATTCTTCTGAATTCTACCTTTTACCAGTTTCTTACAGAAATTTCTACCTAAACCACTGCTTTGTATATAAATCTAAGAAAGAAAGGCTGGTATGCATTGGGAGTGCTTCCTCAATTATATAACTTTGTCAAAAATTCTACCAGTTTATTAAAAAAAAAAAAAACAGTGGAAATAATAGTTGTTTTTCTTAGAAAATTTGACTGCTGCAAACTTTGGAAATTACATATAAAGTATTCAGCAAATTACACTGGTAGTGACCTTGCTTTGTCAGAAGTAGTTGCTTTCTGGACAGAAAATTCCCTGGTTAAAAATTATTGTCTTCTGATTACCAACTGATTTCTTTGTGAAGCTCATCACAAAAGCTTGAGGATCTAGTGCAGCAAAGAACTTGTGACTGTCCTGCATGCCAGGTAAATCCCAGGCATTTGAGCTGATCCAGAACTCGTCTGGCTCCCCAGTGTAGGCAGAGGTTGTAGCCATTTGATGGATTTATTCTGCAGGCCCAACTAGTTTCAAAAAGACAGCTTGGGTTTTTCAGCAGTTCAGAGGCATCAACTCCTACATTAGGCCTGATAATTTGAAATGACAAAAATTACATTTTTACAATCAAAACTTATAAATCTGAAGGAAGTCATGCTTTGGGTCCACAGGAGCACTAAGTGGGAAGTAGAGGAATACCATGGTCTGCTGTAGGTAGGGCCATCCACCTCTCAGCAGTAAGAAAAAGGTCACTGTGGGAAATTTGGACCAAGAAATGGCAATTATTCTCAAGGCAGACACACATTACAGTGCAGCTAAGATAATATGCCACTAGAAAGTTCAAACAGCCAAAATATTGCCACATTTGGAGAGTTGCTCCCTCTTGGCTATTTCATAGACTAAATGATTTAATTAAATACCAACATAGACACAGCCCCACTGGCCTGGGTTTCTCCAAACTGAAAGAAAGTTTCATGCACACTGTTGACAAGGAAATAATTAGTAAAGTCTCACTTTCTTCATCTCTTATCAAACATAGTGTACTGCTATCAACAAATAATTGTTTTCATTGCATAAATTCCCTTTTATTTATTTATTTTTTAAGCTCACTAAAGCATGATGTTTACAATGAAAACTATCAGAAAAATTAAAATATGGCATAAAGTAAAAAAGTATTTATTTTGGGAACAGAAGACTTTTAAATGGTGATACCTCACTCACAAACAAGAAATACATTTCTTCAGTTTGTTTCCTAAAATGCAATTCTTAGAGCAACCCTTAATATGGAAATCCGCTAAAAATAAAACTCTCCAAAGGTTTTAGTTCAGTATTAAATACCCTGGTTTGAAAAAACCAGGGGATTAGGGGGGTCTAATCCTCCACTCTCTGCTTGGGTTCTACTTGGCAGAATTCTTAGTCTGTCAGCTTCTGCAAATCTTTGCAAAATTATTTTTATCCTTAATAAATTATTTGCTCTGTTAGTTACCCTAAAAACAGAACAAATTGAGGGACATGGGTAGAAGGACAATAATTTGAAAAATAATTGCAGTAGAATTTTAAGAATGAGAATGAAGAGCAACTGCAGCAACAAAACTGTGGAAAAGTAACAAGAGATCCATTTCTCAACACTGAAAAAGTTTCAATGTCCATAAGCAAAATAAATTTTATTGCGAAAGTACAAAAGTATTTAGAAATTACATCTTAACCCTGTATAAGGTTGTAAATCTCGTTTTGTTTTATTATTTTCTCTTGCCTGATGTTTATTAGTATAAAGGCATTAACTAAAGTGGTGATAATTATTTGCAAAATGACATTTTGTTCTGAAGTTGGCAACCACTGACCAGAGCTGTTGATAATAATTGAAGAAAAATTATTTACCTGAAGAGAAGAACGATGATTTAAAACAGCATCTTTTTTTTTTTTTTTTTTTTTTTAATATGACAAACTGATTTTGTTATTTTGGGATTAGAGATGAATGCTCAAACACCTGTAATGTTTTATGAGACACAAGGGGCGACTTTAGAAGATCCTTCTTTCTGACTTTAATGACAGGTAGAAAATCTTCCACACAGTACCAAATATGGTACCTATGTATTAAATTTATGCCAGTATGAAATGGAAAATTCTGGACACTATTAAACAAACAAATTGTTTGAGTGCTGTGCTCTGCATTTGTAGTGCACCATGTAGATATAGAGAAATCTTGGTTTAATTTAATACCTTCTTTTTTCCCTGGAAAGAAGGTGACAAAAACTGTGTGATGTCTCTTAGGCCTGATAACAGGAAATAAGGTATTTTGAACTTTTAAAATAATCTGTCTTTCTGTGTCGTGCAGTGAGGGAGATGATGAAGAAGGGTAGCTTCACTTAGTGCTAGCAATAGGAATTTTCTCTTTAAGGCTGGACTATTTTAGAAAAAGCTGAAGATTTTGATATGGCAGATGTGTAGGCTGACATTTCTGATAATGTGTTCAAAGGAGTTAGATGTAGCAGCAGGAGTCTAAGAATGTTAATATAGACCATAACTAATATTTAAACCCTTAATATTTTAGGGTTGTGTAGACTGTTCAGCATTTAGATTGCACCTTTGAAAGCAATTTCCTAAAGAAGCAGTAAATAGCTCCAAATACAAATGTTTGTTTAGTTCAATGGGGCTCAGTATAGAAAGAAAAGTATTTTGGCTGATTTTGAGCTAAACACATTCACCATTGTTCCTGATTCGATAGTGGACTATGGAAGGTCCTTGAATTCATCTGTGTACCTTTGATCATAAATGTCAAGGCCCTTTGATGTCTGTTCTTTGGGCAGACAAGGCATTTCTGATTTTCATTGCAAATTTTTCACAGTGAAATTTGGCTGTGTTGCGAGAAAGGAAATCATCGTTTTGAATGTTTATTCTTTCCCTAAGATATTCCATTTTCTGTTAAATAACTGAGATCACAGAACTGAATGAAAGTATGCCAGTAGAATTGCAAGCTATTTGAGACCTTGCTGAGATGCACCGCGAGACGCTTGGCTCAACTGTAACATATGAAATACTGAAAGTGCACCTAGACATGGGGTTCCACTAAATGCTGTTATTAGGCTTTGATAAGCATGAAGTTTAAAATATAGTGCAATATAGTTCAGCAAAACTTTTTCCTATCAGCTGGCACCCACAGGATCCTTCCCTGAATTAACTGCCAGCTACTGTGCTGGGGATAGGAGGAGCTACACAAAGATCTCTAAGTGTAAAAGCTGGGAGCACTGCTTTGTAGGGAGAATCATAGTATAGTTAAGTACACAGAAGGTGCAGAAGCTGTCTGGAATTATGTGGAGCATGTGCTAAAGCATAAATGCTTGGACTTGCCACAAGATACTTAAATGAAATCCTTTGCATCAATGAAATCCACTTACTAAGAAATAATTTTTATCTTACCTCAAAATTCCTTTATATCCCTTGTTACTGAAGGGTTTAAGTGCTAACATACTTTTAGATTCAATTAGGATAAAATAATATCTGTGCCCTAGGACATGGCTCCATTATAGCTTCTGTCTCTGGAAGCCCCAGTTGATGTAGGCATCTGTGTGCCTGTAGTTGTTTCAGATGCCTGTATAGAAACACTGATTTTTCAGTCTTTGGCACAGACAAGATGAGATTGTTGCCACTTGCCATTAAAGAGTGCTGCCAGAGCTGTATGAACAATTGTCTCATTTTCTACCTAAAGTAAAGTATATTTTTTTTCACAGGATATTGTTTAGAAATGAAATAAAAAGTTCAATTTCAGAAATGGCATATATTAAGCTTTTGCTTTCCAGATTTTTTTTCTTGCTCACCTCAGGATGGGAGTAGTTGCTCAACCCTGAACCTGAAGCTGCATTTCTATGCAAATAAATTATGAGAAATGTCACCTGGATCAGATGAAAGAGTTAGCCTGGATGGAATTACTGGTGAGGCCAGTTAGATGGAGCTGCCTCCTCTGCCATCATCTTCTCTAGGCTGGTTCCTTCCCCAGGTGCAGTGCTCTGCTTTCTGGATCCCCATGTAAGACATTTAGGAAAGGAGAGTAAAGCAGTCTTGCCATGCAGGACTAAGCTCTGCTCATCTTACACCAGAATATTGGGAGAAGCTAAATCTGCCTAGTTTAGAAACTTTGCCAATGTGATTTACCAGGAAGGGAGAGCCATCCCTTTCCCACATTAAGGCTCTGTATGGCCCAATCAAGGGAAAAGATTAGGACTAAATCTCAAACTGATCTTTGCTAAGGTCAACAGCCTCAACATTTCTGGGAAGAGGATGAAAAAGCCTAGTGTGTACATAAAAATGGCAGGGCCTCTTGAGTTTGAATTATATATTATGTGTGGTATATTATTGATGAAACAGCATGATAGTTAGGACAGGTTGAACATACATTGCAAAGCAAGAGAAAGTACAAGTTTCTGTGAGAACACAGCAAAGCATTCATTGCTAAAATACAGGCAGAATACAGACAGCAAAACATGAATGCATTAATTCAAAGGTGCAAAATCTGCCCAACAAGTGGTCTGACTGGGAACTTGTCTGTGTACAGCTATCATAAAATGCAATAGATTTCATTGTTCTCTTCCTTTACTACCTAATTGCAGCCTTACCATTGGAATATCCTAGAAAATAATCTTCAAGCATGATCTCAGTGGCTTTTCCCCCAAAGGAGTATTTTCTCTTCAATATCATTTTGAAATAAAGCCCTCAATGTAAGAAAAAAATTCTGTTTACATTATATTATTCACAAAAAATAGATTTAATAATTTCAAAAATATGTATATTATGGAATGCAACACAACCAAAAGTAAATTAGTACAAAAAAGAAGGCATTCTTCTCCTTTAATGTCTGTGGAAGCCTTTGGAAGAGGAGGTCGCTTGGTAGGGATTGGGAATGCAGGGTGAGCAGTAGCTGGGATCAGGTTTTCTGGTCCTGAGTGAAGGAGGACTGCAAGATACAGAGTTTCTTGATATGTAGATCTATACATTGATAGGAAACAGTAGAGAAGTTAATGATTTTGTAAGCCAGCTTTTGTGTTTGCAACACATAATTTTATGCATAGAAGGAAAGATTTTGAGGTGAAAAGAGCGCCAGTGAGTGAGAGAGTTTATGAAATCCTTCTTATTTTAATCCCTCTAGGAGGCAAAACAATCATTTATTTCCAACTGGGCATGCAAAGAAAAGAAAGAAATGGAGTTTGTCTTTGCTGCTTTGTTTAATTTATCCTTATTAGTCTGCATTTTTTTCTCAACCCTACTCCCTATAATGATAACCATTCATTTTGCCAACACAGATTCCTCAAACCAAGAATTTACTATGGTCTAATTATAGTTTTTTAAGTCTTATTTGTGCATTGTAAAGATCAGCAGGCAATTTTGTTTGACCTAAGATTTCAGTTGGCAGATTTTAAGTCTCCTTTTTTAATATATATATATATGGGTTTTTTCCTCCTCTTAGCTTTCCAAAAGACTTACTTCAGAAGGGGTTTTACTGCTTTTAGTTTTCCAGCATTATGTCAACATTTTGCTTCTCGATCTCCTGTTTTTGGGACTATTCACACTCCAGTTCATCTCCATCCTAGAAGAGTAAGGGTTACTCCTTCTTTAATTTTCTTTCTTTGCTGTGGTTTTTTATGGAAGGGAGAAGAAAGCTTTTGCTATTTACAGGAGTTTACCTGAAGAGCTCATGGCACTGGTGGGATCAGGATGTGCTTTCCACCCCTTCCAGCAATCACAGCCAACCTCAGTCCCACTCTGCTCCTCTTTTCAAGGCAGCAGTAGAGACTGAACACTCTGCCACTGTCACTATCACCTTAAAAAATGAATGTAGCCTCTTGAAATTTTCCTTCCCAAGATCTCATCAGGCTGGAATTCATACATATACTTAATATATTCAAAATGACAGGCACCCTCTCATTCACCTTTCAGCAGCAGCATGCAGTGTGGTGCAACATAAGGCACACACAGGCTGCTCCTGAGGCTCCACTGTACCCATCTTGTAGGGTGACTAAGATTTCACTTTTAATCAGGTGTCCTTACTGTAGCAAAAGCAAGTACAGCCCAAAGGAATGTGAAAGCTGTGCTGCTGTGCATTCAGCAGGAACAGAAGTGTTCCTGCCACATGTGCCAGGTACCAATACTTTCCATACTAGGCATTATATTGCTGCAAGCTCTGTAATATTTACTGCAGAACTAATTTTAAAATTTAAAAAATAAATAAAATAAAAAAGAGGATACATCCTCCTCTGTCTGTTCCAAGAATGTGTCAGTGAAAAAAAATTTGTGTGAGCTCCATTTGCCAGTTTCCTGCCTTAGAGTGCAGAGAATGAGCCCTGGGTAAGCACCAGCTTGTCATCCTTCATGTGGGACAGAGGTTGGGTCTCCCTCTGGACAGGGAGGGGTAGGCTGCTCCTTCCCCAGTACCTATGGTGTAAATGATTGATTTAAAGTATACTGAGCTCTGAATGTTTTACTAGTTCTTTAATTTACAGTGCAGTGTTGGGGAAAATGAATGGAGCATTTCCAAACTGTTTTCTTTGTTGCATTTACAATATTTTAAAGGGTTTTCAGTGGTAATGTGCAAAAAGGCAAAAAAAAAAAAAAAAAAAAAAAAAAAAAAAAAAAAAAACCTAGCAGCATCCAAAACCAGTATTCTCTTCTTGGCTTTTCTGAGAGAGCTATAAACAATTGCCCAGACACCATAAAGGTGTCAGCCCTTGGAGCATATTTAAGACACATGAACCAGGAAAGTGCCATTGTGCCATTCTAATTGATTTTTAGCATTTATTTATACCAAGAAAAAAGACTCAAACAGTGTAACAAATTGGCCAGCACAACACAGGGCACCACAATATCTTCTTAAATGCAAAGCAAACTAATCCACTGTCCAGGTAGCTGAGAAATGGTAAAGCCACACTTACAGGGAGGCTACACACTTCAGAGAGCTCTGCAAGCAAGACTTAGCTAGTAGGAAAATGTTGTATCTTCACCTTCAATGACAGTAAAATTAAAGAAATGTCACTTTAGTTTTCCAGCTCATAAAATGCTAAAATTACAAGCAATCTTGTACTTTTTATGTCACCCTTAGTTTTAGGCAAGTCCCAATCCATTTCTGCAATTGGGTTTCCACATCTGTCTGTAACATGGAGTGATGATGCTAATCTTGTACACAAAACTTACAAAGATTTATACTCAACTGTTAATGCTTAGGAATCAATTAATTTATGTTCATATAATTAGTTTTAATGTGTACATGAGTCTGGCTCCTTCTCCATCAAAAAGGGAAAACATTCTAAGAATTATTAGAATAGAAAAATTTACTTTCTTAAATGCAGAAATTCCAGTGACCCTTTGGACAGCAAGCAATGCAGTCTGACTCCAAATCCAAGTCATCTTTTTATTTTTCTTTTTTCCTGAAAGAGTTTTGGGGTAATAAGACCACTTCTAAATATCATCCCTCATTTTTTAGGCAGCCATGATTTCCCTTTAAGTACCTGGTGTTATTAAATGTTGAAAACACTGATACATTGCTTAGATACAGCTCAGGACAAAAGAACAATGTAGGAGAAATAAACACTGCTCTTCTTCTGATCAAAGTCTCTATATAGTGCACAAGTTGACTGAGTAGCCCTTGCATTAGAAAAGCACCACAGGGAATTAAAACTCTGCTTACTCTGTAATCCTGTTTTATTATTTATAGGGAGGTGACTATCTTTTATCAAATAAATGGCTTAAAATTAACTATGGCATAAAAATTGGCTTCAGTTACAAATGCCAAAGACAGCAGCCATTTTCACTACAAATAAAATATATTTATGTAATAAATTATGGGTAGTTTAAAAGTAATTTGGAGTAAGAGTGGTATTACTTGTGCATATTATACAGCAAAAATATAATTTTCAGGTCAATCAAAATAGCTAAAAGCTTTGGTGAATTTGGAGACAACAATCAGAACTACATTAAATAGATTTTTTTATAAAAATCAATTTATAAAGTCAATAGGCCTTAATCCCTTAATCCTTCAACATTCTTGTTTTGCCCTGTATGTTCTTGAGTGAGTAATAGTTTGAGTTGGGAGATCAAAGGGTTAATTTGCTTTTCAATTGGAGAATGACTCAGAGTTACCCTTTATTGTAAAAAAAAAAAAAAAAAAAAAGTGATGTGTGGGTGTAAGGTAGGGAAAAAGAGCCAAGAAAATGGATTCACTAATTGGGGTTTTCACCTGCTGTGAGTCTAATTGAATACAATGCTTTAATTGTAACTCAAGGAGAAAGAAGATTATGCAAAGTATGAGAAATTCAGACTGGTTTTTAAATTCTTATTACTTGGCACTATTGTATGGGAAAGAAGACCAGCATGATAATAGCAGCATCAAGCTTCTGTTAAGACAGGCCAGGAAGCTCCAGAAACAGTGGAAATTGAAGGAATGTGTGTCAGGGAATCAGTGCTAGATGCTTCTGAAGGAAAACAAACCACTTTTGCTGTGAAACGTCTGGCCTCTGGCTGCCTCTCCCTTTGTATGACACGAGCAGCTGCTCTCTCCTTGTGGGGAACCCTGAGGTTCCTCCCAGCTAGAATGAAAATCATTCTATTTTAAAGACTTAAGGAGAGTTTTGTCACTTCTTAAAACTCGACTAAAATGCAAAAATGTGAGACTGCTGATATAACACAATGGACAGCCTTCAGCCAGTTTATTCATGTCAAAACTAAGATACAGTCAGAGCAATTGATGCAATACCAGGTCCACTAAATTAAATGGAAAATTCACAGTCTAATGAGTTTTAACACGGCGTTTATACTTACGCAAAAATTATTTCTCTATTTTCTTTCCATATTGGGGTAATATTACAGATACAACGTTACTGAAAACTGAGTTAGATCTGTTAAACAACCTAAATCATCTAGAAACTAGGAGAATTTAACATTTAATTCCAATAATTTTTATGTTTGCACTTGAGGGCCCGAGGGGTTGAACCTTGAGCATCTCTCACATTAATGCTTCTAGGAAAAAAAAACCCTGTGGGCTTTCCTTGAACTGCTTGTTGAACTTTTCTTAAAATCAGATAATCCAACTATCTGGAGCATTAAGGGGAACCCTAAATTTTCATGGTGCTTAGGCTAACACCCTCCAACTTCAATGCCTACTGACATCCATGTAACAGGAGTGGGATGAATTTTCCGTGCTTCTTGGTGTGCATCTTCCCAGTGTAAAAACAGGGAGATTCTTTTGTGCATTTGAAAGATTTCAATTTGATATTAGGAAGAAATTCTTTATTGTGAGGGTGGTGAGGCACTGGAACAGGTTGCCAGAGAAGTTGGAGATTCCCCATCCCTGGAAGTGTTTGAGGCTGGATAGGGCCTTGAACAACCTGCATTAGTGGTAGGAAAGGTGGAACTAGATATTCTTTAAGGACCCTTCCAACCAAAAGCACTCTATGAATCTGACTTGAAAGACATTGTTTTTGGGGTGGCTTTACCAGGAAATCACAATATGCAAAGCTTGAAAAACTGCTTGGTTATGGGAAGGACTGGGAGCCTTCATTAGGCGAGACTGGCCACGCTGATTTGAAGTGCTTGTGACACCAAAAGGAGATTGCTGGCTTTTTGTAATGCATAGTTTGTGTAATGCACATTGCGTAGGAATTAATGCAAAGAAACATCGCAACAGTAACTCGGCATGAGCTGAACTATTTCCTCTGCGCTGACAGATCTAGGGGAGAATCTCACCCTTCCTTCCCTGCAGGGCCAAGGCAAGCCCTTAGAAATGAAATTACCTGATTTCACTCATGAATAAACCACTCGGCATTTTAAGCACGGAAATTAAGCACTGAGAGGGAAAAAAAAAAAAAAAAAAAGGTGCGGGTTAAGGTCCATTTCAAATATGTCTGGATTCGGTGCATATTTATATTTTAGCTAAGTTTTCTTCCCAAGCCCGCTGAAGACGAACTGATTTGCCGGCTCTCAGCACACGCCACTCTCTGGCCGGCCGGCCAGCGCCAGGGCAAAGAACACCCCAAAAATTAAAAAAGAAGTCAAAGGAAGCCCCGAGGGCTTCCTCCAGAATAGCTGCACAGCACCAGGGAGACCGGGGAGGGGCGAGGTGCCCTCAGCCGCCCCGCAGCCGGGATGAGGGGGGAGGCTCGGAGCTGAGGGCGGGCAGCGCCGGCACCGCCGCCGGGAGGGAGCGGGGCGGGGCGGGCAGCGCCACCTCCTCCTCCCTCCCTCTCGCTCTGCCTTTCCCTCCATCCCTCCCTCGCTGCCGCCGTCCCTCCCTGCCGGCGGGGCGGCCGCAGTGGCGCTGAGCGGCTGGGCTGGGCGGACGCGCTGTTTCTGCCTCCGCGGCGCCTCCGACCCGCCGCCGCCATGAGGGAGCAGCTCCGTGGGTAAGGGCGATGCGGGGCGCGGGCGGCAGGTGCCGGCGGGGGCGCGGCCCGGGGCCATCCCGCGCTCCGCGGCGGCGGCAGCGAGCGGCGTGGCCGGCCGCCGTCTGCGCCGGGCGGGCGGTCGTACCTGTCATCGCTTAGACGGGAAATCGCAACTTGCCGCTCGGTTTCTTCTGGGAACTTAAAAGGGCGTTTGGTTCGGCGCCTTTTCCCCGTTGCCGAGGCCGTAGTTGGGCGCTGGATGCGCCCCGTTGGCACACGTAGGAGATGGCGGTGTGAGCGGCACGCACGCGTGGCGCTACCTGTGCCGGTGCCTGTACCTGTGCCGGTGCCTGTACCTGTACCTGTACATGTACCTGTGCCTATACCTGTGCCTGTGCTGGTACTTGTGCCTATGCCGGTGCCGGTGCCCGTGCCGGTGCCCGTGCAGGCTGGCGAGGGGAGAAGCCGCGGCAGGGAACACCGCGTTGGTGCCGGAGGTGCGCGATGCGCGGGGCTCGCCCCGCTGCTCCGCAGGTTCCGCGGGTAGCGCGGTGCTGCACGGCGTCACCTGCGCTGAGCATCGCCTGTAGGGCAGCTCGGGCCGGGCGTGAACTTCAGCGGAATTCCTGAAAGCGAACGTGCTCGGGGGTGTATGGCTTCTTCCCCCCCCCCCCGTAATTTAATGCTTAGAAGTAATCTTTCAAGTTAATAGGTAGAAGAGGCTGGGAGGGGATTCCCTCCGGGCGGTTGCACTGCAAGTGCTGTATTTCTAGTTGCTATATGGCACCTTATATTGCCTTTTAATAGCTGCTGTAAAACATCTTGCAGCCTGGGACACCGGAGGTGTCTTGCACAGGAGTTGGGCAGAGAGGTGGTTTTTGCAGGCGTGCGTGTGCAGAGCTGGGGAAACGAGGAACCTGCTTATATCGGGGATCTTTGACCTTTTTAGCACTAAGGAATTGTTCAAGGCCATCGCTTGTCTAAGCCTGGATTTGACAAGACCCTGCAGTGAAATTGCTTTGGCAGAAGTGGAGAGGAGAGGCTTTGGAAAGCAAATAGATCAGCCGAGACTGACAAGCCGGGGGGGAAAGGCTCACCCAAACCAAGCCACTGAGTGGGAATCTTTTCCCCTGACAGAGCAGACAAAATAAATGTTTAACATCAACGGGAGAAAAGAAGGGTTACTGTTCAGTACTTGACAGCTGATATTTGGCCCTTTTCCTATTTTTCATTTCCAGTATCGGCAAGAAACTTTAATATGTATCGGTGCCTGCCTGCCTTCAGCAGTCTGATAAATCTTGCAAAAGCCAATAAAACAGGCTAAAGTCAAATTCCTGCTGAAGAGACGCTGATCCTTGGCTTAAACAGAAGTAATCTCTGCGCAGATCAGTAGTCTCTAGATTTACAGATGAAAACAGTAGTTCTTTGTAAAGCACAAAGCAGTGCCACCTTTTTACATTGCTAATACTTTCCATAGCACTAACTTGTTTTAGCTTGGGAATTAATGAAGCACTGTGGAAAGAGAAATATTAAGTCTTTCTTTGCAGTCACTGTCATCTTCCGTTGAAAATATTTTTCTTTTAAATGAGAGGTAGTGTCTATTCATAAAAGCTCTTTCAGTTGCATTTAGGTTCGTTTAGTAAAATCCAAACAACTAGCATGTTTACTTTGGCTTTTTGACAACAGTCATAAGGTGGTTGGAGTAACATTTGATTCATCGTAAAGACAGAAGGTGAGAAGTATTGTAAATCATGTTGTTTGAAAAGAGATGAGTTCAGGGGTTTGTACAATGCCACTATAAATTTGGCACTTTTTTGTGAGTATATGTGACTATTGCTATGCGATAGAATTTTTTATTCTGTGCACATCTATGCATTTGCACATGTTGTTCATGTCGCATTTGCTAATGAAGGGTGTGGGGAGAAGTGCAGCAGAACTGGCTCTGGTATCACCAGTGAAGAGTTTAAAAAGGACTCTGCAGTTGCAACCTGAAATTCTGCTCTGGAGCTCAGCAGTGAATACACAGGACTTTTTTCTTCTTTTTTTTTTTTTTTTTTTAAAGGGTGAGGGAGAAGAGATGCAATCAAAAACAGTTAAAAGATTTGTGAATGTTACAGTGTGGCTGGTGCAGGAATGTGGAGGGGGGATTTGTGCAAGAATTTGGGTGTGGGGGAGCGTTGCTTTCAATTCCTCCTGCTGCTGGTGTTGCTCAGAAGTAATATAAAAAGAATGAAGAAAAAATGACTTTATTTTGTCCAGACTGATCAAGTCATAACAAGGGAACTGTAATTCCAGTGTGTCTGTTAGGATATCATCTCTTGATTTCAGGTTTCCAATCCTGTGTGTTGTTGGCTCTGCTGACAGTGATGAGAGACAAATCTCTCTGCTGTTGGCAGAAACAGAGTTCACACAGGCATAGTGTGACAGAATTCCCTACATAAAAATTATCCTTGCTAATATAATATAATCATCCCTTAATGAAGTGGTCCTGTGGTTCCCAAAGGATGTATCAAGTGAAGACTATGCTTTCATCCCACCAAATTATCAGTGTGTTTAGCGTGCCAGTCACACTTGCACCAAGGTGTCACCACTAGCCATTGCTTCTCGTCTTCTTTTCAGGCCTGGTTTTAATTTCCTTTCCACTTTTGCAGCTCAGGTCAGGTGAGAAAGAGGAAAATAAGCCAAGTGAGTGCACTTACATTTTTATTTGTTTCAGAATGCCTGTGATTTAAAAGCTAGTGATCAATTTAGTTGACCTAAATGTAGAGCCAAATTGAAAAATATATCCTCTGAGCATGTGCAATATTGGAAAACTGCTGGCTGTGTGTGCCAATGTCTTCTTGTGTTGGTGGTTTGTTGGAGAAGCATTTTGAGTACTTATTTCCGCACATATTCTCACTCTGCTAGTCAAGAGGACTCAGACTACACTTTTGACGTCTTTCTGACTTGCAGGCTGTAAAGGGCCTTGTTCACCAGAGTTTGAAACTCTGGCAAACACTTTGCTGCAGATCTATTAAGGATGCTACAGCATTCCCAAGTGTGGTTGAGGCCGCCTGAAAGTGCTGAGCTGGCATTTCACTTCAGACGGTGCTCACAATAAGGGCATACACACAAATCCTCCCCCACCGGTCCAAGCCCAGAGCTCACAATTAAATGGCCTTTGAAAATGGCAAAGAGGCTTAGGAAGAATAGCCTTGATGGAATCTAACCTTTCCTGGAGCTGCCCTTGTGTGCAGAATAGTTGATAATTTCCTGAGCCGAAGATGTTCAGAGGCGAACGCCTTTTAGCTGGAGCAAAATATCTGCAGCCTTCTTGTGTTCTGCATGTAAAGTACCAGCAAAGTCTGCCCTGGCTCCGTGCGGCCACTCAACCTCCACAGTTCCCCTCCAAGCCTTCCCTTGCTCCTGCAGGAGCACAGAGGGGTGCTGAGGGCTGGCCAGCCCATCCCTGGGGCTGGTTCCAGGCGGGAGCTGGGTGGTCTTTGCCAAGGTGGGATCCAGCAGGTGCAGGGCACTCTGCCCCATGGATGCTCACTGCTGGTGGGGAAAGAGTTAGGGGCTCTACTGGCTTGACTTTTATGGACTTAGGAAAGGAATATTTCCTCTAAGTTGCAACGAAGTTTCAAATTAAAGGAAAACGGGAAATGTACCAGCCCTGCGAATT
This sequence comes from Melozone crissalis, assembly GCF_028551555.1. Lineage (NCBI taxonomy): Eukaryota > Metazoa > Chordata > Aves > Passeriformes > Passerellidae > Melozone > Melozone crissalis. The sequence goes on from NW_026535867.1 coordinate 6,113,353, forward strand.
CAGTCTTTGTTACTTGAACATGAAGCAAATGAAATCATTCTTTACAAAATGTGCATTTCCCGTGATAATTTATCTTGTACTATGAAAGAAAACCACGCTGAGTAAAGGTTTGGGGTTACTGGTATTAAAAATACCTGAAACCAGTTGGAGTCCAGTGTTTCTCTGGCAAAGAAAATTTTATTTGCAAGGTCTTAAAAAAGCAGTTGTGTATTTTCAGCAGTAGTAAATGCCATAAGATTAAACCGTACACGCTCAACTCATTGATACGTGATTAGGCCTTATAATAAAAAATTTAAAAAAAATTCAATAAATTACTTATTGGTATAACTTTGATTTTTGATACTAGTTTTTCACATGAAGATGATCCTTTTGTTCTTCTATCCCACACAAGCACGGCATATGTCCATAATCCTATGTATATTCGCCTTTACCAGATATCTAATGGTTTTTAAATGTTTTCATGGGGAATCAGTTTCTTTGAAGGCTGTCAGGTTGACAGCTATGGAGTCTGAAATTATTTAGTTTGTCCTTAGAACAATTTGAGGCTACCAAATTAATTTCATACAGGTTTTTCAATGAGGTTATTTTCGGAGGCTTCTTGTAACTGTTCACATAAATTCTTTTTCTCATTTTTGCTATGTGATTCAGTCTACAAACCATGGTACAGTTCCTCTTCAGATATACCCCACTTCTCAGGCTGTCTGCCTGTGGGGAGGCAAGCCAGGCTGGCCAAGCTCATGCATGGGGGACTGTTGATCTGGGACTGACATTGGGTGCAAACAAACTGCAGCCGCTGGTCTGTAGGTGTGAATGTTTGTCTGGGTCTGCAGCTGCTCACCTGAATCGTGACATTTCTGGCTATAGGGTTTTCTGCCATGAATGCATTTCCATCTTCTTTTCCTTTGGGGTGCTGCTATATCAGAAGAGGCTTCTCTCAGTTGAGTTTTTAGGAATGAAGCTGTTTCTGTTTTTCTTCTAAAATATGCTTTATATCTGGGTGTGATAAAAGGTTCTGGTGTTACGTTCTCCCTGCAGAACCTGCTCGATCCAAGCAGGATGGGAAATGCAGGAGCTCAGATGCAGCTGGCCCAGATCCGCAGGTTTTCACTTGAAGCTACCCAGTTTCTGGGAGTAAAAAACCAACCAACCAGGAAAAAAGCCCAGACCAGGCTGAAATTTCTGAATACAGTTGCATCCACCTCCCTTTGCAGGACTCGTTTTTATCAGAGCAAAGAACAAGACTGGTTTTGCTCTTGTGACGTCCTTCTCCCATTTTCACTGCCTTCAGCCACTGCAGGAATTGAGGGTTGGGAATGCTGAGACAGGGCTTGTTTGAAACCCTGTGCTCAACTAGGGCAGCTCTACAGTAGAGTTTTTTTCTTATGCTTAGTGCTTGTGATCCCTTTCATTCTTTCTTGTAGTTACAGAGCAAAATCTGGAAATATTATATATAGTAAGCTGCTGAACATATAGAGGTTACTGGGCCAGTAAGTATTCACTGGAATCAAATAAATAGCCTGTCTTTTAAGGCCAAAATTAAATTGTACTGAAAAAACCTGGCACATCTTTCTTTTTCCTTGAGTAGGGGTGCTGTTGAAGTGATGCATTGGAAGTTTTACCTCTTCTTAGTCTACAAAGGGTAAATGTGCACTTGGGAACATCAGTGCCTCAAAATGAGAACTCAAGGACTGTTTGTTCTCTAAAACAACCTTGTTGTGTCAATGTTCCAGGGCACAGTGCAGCCCACAGGTGCTGCTGGGTGGTGGTTTGGTCTCCTGGAGCTGGAAGCTGTGTGCTCCAGGAGCTCAGCAGTGCTGTGGGTCAGGTCCTGCTCCTCTGCATATGTTCTCCAGAATGATGTGTGCATGTTGAAGCCTGTATGTCTGCTTTTAAGTACAGAAATGGCAAATGTATTTGGTAGTAATGGTATGCTACATACCTGTTCCATATATTTTATTATTTTTTTCTTTTTTTAATGGAGACTCACAGTTGTCTCAATACGGCTGAATTCTGTTTGAATTGAACGGGACTTAATTGGCTACAGGACAGATAAGGAGAATTTTCTTTCAAGCCTTCTATGTTAATGGAAACATAATCATGTTAGCTATGCTGTCATTAAAAAACAAGCTCCAGAAGTATAACCTTAGGAGACATGAGTTGCTACTACATCCACTAACACTTCGCTCTGTTGACTTTCTCACGCTGCCTGTCCTTCGGCAGCACGTTGTGTTGCAAAGCTGGAGGCTGCTGACCTCAATGCAGACACTCTCCAATTTACATTCTGCTCATACTGCAGCATTTCATAACCCCGCTTCAGCTTTCCCTGGCTTCCCAACAGTGGAACACTGCACAGGGACCTCCAGGGCTGGGGAAAGGGCCTGGGAGTCCCTGGAAACAAGCAGAGCAGCCAAGAGTCTTTGCTAGAAAAGATTGTCACTACAGGGTGCAACATTGCCCTGGGAAGTGGTGTAAGCTGGTGGTGGATCAGAAGGCTGTGGCTCAGGGAATTTAGCACAGGAAGGATTGGACCCACTGCATTGGGTGGTTCTTACATACTACCTGGGAAAGGGTTGAGAGAGCATGTAGGGGAAAGAAAGTCAAATATGGATCTCAGTGTCTGCTCAGAGTTTCCAGAAACTCTTTTAAGAACTAAACCCTCTGAAATGTCTGTCCTCTAGCTTGGAGCAACTGGAGAATGACCGGTACAAAGCAATGAGTTCTTAAGAATTGATGGCTTGCAAATTCCTCAAAACATTGACATACTTGCTGTCTTTTTAATTAGCACTAATTAAGTTTTAATTTTATTTCATGAGTCCTGGACTGAATAAAGCGCTCCAGGTTAATGCCCCTCATTGAAGGAAGATGTTCCTGGCACTGCTGAGCCCCCTGCCAGGGCAGCCCAGGCTGTGGGCACAGATCGGGCACCGTGCTCTGATGTGCAGCCTGCATCTCTGCTGTGAGATGGAGAGAGAAATTCTCTATACTAACTTTCATGTTTTGTGTTGTAGCCATGAGACGCAAACGACCTGCTGGGATCATCCCAAGATGACTGAGCTTTACCAGTCATTAGGTAAGGCATCTCTACCAGATGTTTGGTGCTTTTATTTTATTTTTTTTCTTTCAACTGAATGATTTGCTAAGGCAAAGATTTCCAGAGGAAGCAGACCAAAATTAAGTGAAAGAGAGAGGCAGAGCTTTCACCAATGTTAACATTTTCTGCAAGGGAAATACAAAAGGCACACATTTCAAACATGCAGTAGAAAAGAAATTTATTTCATTTAGCACATTTGGAATGTACACTGGGTTTATAAAGTAATTTGGGTGTATTGTTACAATCTCTTTGCTGAAAGACTGGAACAGAAGTTAGAAAAAAATAATCCTGAATCTTTTCACTGTCTAATCTGCTTTACAAAAGGCACATGAAAAAATCAAACCAAGCTGCTGTTAATGTTGACTTTTGGATCGTGGGAAGCCAGTTGAAGCAATTTGCCAAACTGTGTTACCACTGCTTTATTTTTAAAGCGCTTTCAATACTTAGAAGGCATAGCAGCTGTCATGATGTCATTTTGAATACCCAAATTGCATGCTTATTATGACTTCAGATGTGCCTCTCTGGTGGAGGGTTTTTTTCCCATTTTTTAGCAGCTTTGGAATTTATTAACAGAAGCACATCTACAAGATAAAATAGGTTAATCTATGCTCTAGTGTAGGCTGCTTGGCAGGCCATTTAATAGCTAACTCTTTGATTTTAATGGTTGTGTTAATAAATAATAGAGGGTATAATAAAAATTAAGCTATTTTGCTGAAAGAAATATCAGTAAATATGCTGCATTCATAAAGGAGGTTACATTTGTACAGCACATGTACATAAACCAGCTTGAGCACTAGGACTGTCAGATCTAGTATTCTGTGCAGGCTTATTTGCCATGGTGAAAAATAGCTTAAATTACCACCTGCTAAACTCTAGTTTAGCTGCTGAAAACAGTCTAATTATGCCAGTGTAATCTATTTCAAGCGAACTCAGGTATCTCTATGGTGCTCTGCAGTTCAAGCATGCTAAAAATATTTTAGAAAAGTGATATAAAATGAAACGACGCAGTGTGATTTTTTTTTCCTTATAGTATTAGCAGTGTGGCAGCAGTTGGTTTAAAAATTAACCAGAATGCGGCTTTGTATGCCAAAAAGGGATATAAAATGTGTAAGTTCAGGCTAACCAAATGCAAAAGCAGACAAGTAGGGACTTGACATTTAATTACAACGTATTGCCCCATGTGTCTCCTTCATATTTCTGCTCTTAAAGTGAGTGATTTAAAAGTTTCAGGACAAAAGATAATTGCACTTGCAGACATCCCTTTAATACAGGTAGGTCTTCAAATAGTTGCCTGTTAATTGAACTGCACTCTGACTCCTCAGCTGCCTTTGATCCACAGATTGCAAGGTATTGCTGATACTGTTGTTGCTCAGACCTAAAGCCCTCTTGCAACTGCTTTTCTTCTTAGAGTCCCTGTTCCAGCCAGAGTACTCTTAAATACCAAGAAGTGAAAAGGTAATAAGGGAGAAAAGTGTCCTGATAGATTCGGGTCAGCAGTTCAGAAGATGTGTGACTGCTGAAGTCAGTTTGCATTTAGTTTAACTGAATTTTATCACTGTGAGTATCACCCAAATGTCAGGAGTTTAAGACAGCCTTATTTTTTACTGCACAAAGAAGGAACATGTTCAGGCAGATTTTGTTTCTTACTTACTTGTGAACTTTCTTTTTCTCCTGCTGCTTTCCTTTTCAGGAGCGTTAAATCTCCAAAAAAGCAGTCCTTTATCTGGGCTGTTCTGTTTCTTTTAGAGCTGAGACCAAACAGTCATTAATGTGAAAGAAATACTGATTTTAGACAAGTATGTATAATTTATATTTTTATGAGGTGTTCATTTATGTGTACAAAAGAGACTAGACAAGGTGACTCTTTGTGTCCTGCCACATGGGTGAAGCTTTGATGAAAGTGCTCCTGAATAACCTACCAATTTATTTTATTTCTGAACTGAGTGTAATCACCATTGCCTTACTCTCACACAAACTGCATAATACAAGTATAACCCGTTTAGTCTTGAACAGAACCCTTGATGTATTTTCAGTGCTCTGCTTTGCCTCGGGTCAAAATGGTAATAATGGGATGTTTGAAGTCTTTTCAGACTGTTCAGTAATATATTATCTGAGAAGATGTTATTAAAGTCGATTTTGTATTGCATACTCATTATATCTTATTATTTTACCCTCCATTAGAATCCCAATTTTGTTTCTAATTCGTATAAAGAAGCTAGTAAAGAGCTTAGTATGTATGCCTTTTTAAAAATCTGGTAGAAAGCATGAATTTGGCAAGCGGGTAAATGCAGAAAAGTGGGACCAAGTACATCAGTGCTGTCAAGAATTTTCATTTCCATTTTCCAACTTCTACACTTATCCAGTGTGGAATAATTGTGCTGTGTGATGTAGCTCTCTATACATGCCAGTAATTTGCTGCAGGATGATTATGTCTGATTTAAATTCTTACAAATTACTGAAAGCTTAATTTTTTATAAGTGAATGAGGAAGGTGCATCCTGGCACGAGGTAACATTTCTTACCTGCCTCCAAGATGCAAGAGATACTTCTCCAAGAAAGAAGAGTAATATTAATCTTCACATATCCAATTCACACACCTCCAAATTGTTGCATTACATTTTGCTAAAATAGGTGAATTTCAAGTGAGACTTACTGGTTCATTTTTCTATCTTTGGAGGTCTGGGTATTAATAAAAATGAAACTAAATTACTTGGGAGCATTATTTAATACTACTAAAAGGAGGTAGCAATGTGCTGTACACAGTCCTGTAACCTCTTCAGTTGGGACTGCATCAGAGACAGGAGGAAGAATCTATGGGAAGAAATTATACAATACTCTGCCTATGAAGGAAGTATTCTTAAATTCTCTTGGAACTCATTTGCTAAAACATAGCTGGTTATAAAGATATTTGTTAAATATTTGATTGAAATTACATATGTGTATCAAAAAATTTCCAACTCGTGGTTCTCCTTCTAACAGACATTTTCCTTTTAGGACACTAAGGTGCTTGTTCCTGACTGCTCTTTATTATTTAAACAATGTTGCATTTTATCAGTGTTAATGAAAAATTTACTCAACTTGAGCAATTTTTGCTCTTCTTTAAATTATAGCTACTTAAAGGCTGTCTATAATGAATGATTTAATTGTTTAATGTTTAATTGAAATGGCAGCAGGAATTAAATGTTGGTATAGATTAAACTAAAAAGAGTCATGTAAGTTAAGAACATAGAGAAGAAATAAATGCTGAAATAGGAAAGGTAGTAAAAATCATTATACGTGAGCTTCAAAGAATCAGAAGCTGACATCCCTGGTTTGTATTTATACCATTAAGAACCACTCCTATTTTCTTCTAACTTCCTCCTGAAAGTCTTCAAAGAATCAAGAACTGCTCCAGCTGCTTTTCTTTCCAAAATTAGTTCCTCTGCAGCAGGTCTGCTCTTTTTACACTGTTCTTTTACACCCCCTTACCAATTTTTTCATCCTTCATGATGACTCCAGGGAATCACTGAAAAGGGAATTTGTGTTGCTCCTCTGTCTTGGAGACCACGGACCTTTGCATGAGGGCAGAGACAGAAGGAACAGGAATCACAAAGTGGTCTGAGTTCGCTCAATTTTTTCAGATTATCTTCTGAGAGTGAACATTTAATGTCAGACAGCTTAGCTCTGAATAGTAGTATTTTGCCTTTAAGCTGAGAATGACTCCAGCCTTTGCTGTGATGGCCCAGGAGGACTTGGCTTGTCATGCCATACTGTTAGTGTCCCCTCCTCCAGCCTTCCTGTGTCATGTGTCAGTACAAGTGTCCTCAAGGTGCATTAGTGTCACCATGAACAGTAATTGCAGTAGCAGGATGCAGTCAGAAATGTTGTTTATCATTCCTAATTCAGCAAGGCAAGGCAAGAGGGTGAAAACCACCCTCATCCTTGCAGGCTGCAGTGCACTGGTGACAGCTCTCCATTTAATTTAGAGGATGGGGGGCAGTTCTCTATGGATTACATGAAAGAATTGTCAGAATTGCTTAACACAAGGTGGGAGAATGCTGGAAGGCACCTCTGAGCTTTCAGCAGCAGCTGCTGTGTTGGTCTTGTGGCTGGCTTCTAACTCCCAGTGACCAAGGCTGACCAGCTTCATCCTCTTTGGTTTGTGTATCTTGATTTGTCCTTCTGAAAAGCTGCCTGGAGAGGCTGAACTGCCCCTGGTTGACATTACAGTTTGTATTAGCAGCCACTAAACCATGTATTTATTATGAAGCTTTATTCATATTCAGCTGTTTTCCATGTTTGCACCACTAAGACCTGTGTCTAGTGCACATATCAGACATTTGAGTTCTACTGCAATCCAGTGAGATTTTCCATATGGTCTCTCTTTAAAGGTTGATTATTCAATCATGCCCTTTTCAAGCCCATTTCAAGAAATAGGATTGCTTGGCTTCAGTCAGCCTTGGCCAGTAGTCAGTGTGATTGAGCTCTGTGCAGCACACACCTAACAGACAGGAAACATAACTGTACATAACAGACAGTAAATATAACTGTGGCAGAGAGGTAGAATTTAGGGGTAGCAGTTAACCTGGCATCCCTTGAAAATGAAAGCACAGGTGTATTAGAATGAAGGAGGCTCTTCTAGAGAGAATGAAGGGCTGTTCTGTTACAGAATATTGCCAGCATGGGGACAGTTTGCTTAAGGTAACTTCACTCTTGGTTTGCAAATGGACACTTTGTATTATTATTTTCTGAAGTTGCTTGTAGTTTATTTATTTTAGGATTTTCCAGTATCATTGCTTCTCACCAGAGTACATAAAAGGTTTCTGAACTTTCTGACCCTAAACTCCACTCATGTCTCATAATGGGATGAACCAGACAAACAAATCCTTTCTTACATTTTTGTGTTTGCAGGCTGAAGAAAAGACACTTCATTCTAAAACTCCCAAAGGTCATGTCATTTGGTCTGATGACAGGGATGCTGGCACATGCTCTGGTGTTCAGCCACTGGGTCTAGATGCGGTCAGTAGTGTTGTGGTGCTCTGGGTACCTCCCACTTGTTCATTTGCAGAGACACTGTTGGCTTTTTCACTCAGGTGTTCGGGCCTAGTACAACGTGAAGAATGCTTAAGGTGTACACAGAAAAACAGTTTACTGTTATTTATTACCAAAATAGTGTAGATGATAGCATTAGTTATTGTTATAATAAAAGTCAATGGCTGAGACTCAGCTGATATTAAGCAGTGTTACTTGATTAATTTCTTTCCTTTATGCATTTGTGTCATTTGCATTTTAAAGCTGCAATTCCAGAAGAGGCAATATATGTCACTGTAGGGTACCATTAAAAGATTAATTTACAGGTTTTGGGCAGCAGGAGGAAGCCCAGCATTCTTACCAGCCAGACAGGGAATCTCAGCTGTATTGAAACAATGTGAGTGCTGCTGATGTCTGATGAGACATGGAAAGTTTAGTGGCTGTAGAGGAATTGCTGTCTATTCAGGACTGGCCAGTATAGAGTTTTTAACATCTGTTAGGAAGGCATTGTCATTCCCAAAATAGGTTATCCCCAGGCAGTGTATTTATGAGCAGTCTATGAGCATGTCACAAGCTGTGGCTGAGTAAGGCTTTCAGGTTTCTGGGTACATCACTACAGGTTCACATTCTCTGTCCTTGCACCTGAGATTAAAAACCCTCAGAACACTGTAAATCTTATAAAACGAAGATGAGGATTTGACCTGATGACATCTGATTTCTTTAAAAGAATTAAGTTGTTAATTTCAGGTTAATACCACCTGAAGCATGTTAGCTGCTCATTTCACTTAGATGATGTCCAGACACTGAGATAATTGCTGTCCATGGGAAGGGTGTGTGTTTGGCCCTCATTAACTAAAAAGGCAATTATAATAATATTCATAATAATATAAACAAGAAACCACTCTTTAAAGTAAAGGAAAGGTAGTTTCCTGGTAGCAAGGAGTTTATGAGATACCTTCAGATTACATTGGGAGAGAGATAAATGGCATGACCAGCTTTTGGTGGGAGGTGGCCTGGCCCATCCCAGTGCTTTTAAACACAGTGGGATGACTGTCATGCAGGATAGGACCATTTCAGATGGAACCTCCCAGTCACTCAGCACTCTCAGCAGATGCAGCAGCTCTAGGAGGGACCTATTTAAATCCTGTTGTCTGGTTTATAGATGTGACTCCTTAAGAGTAAAAACAAATACCCCCTCATGGTAGATGTTAAACCTCTTCAAAAATAGGTTATTTTAGAAAACTTACTGATTTTAATTTTTTATTGCCTTATTTGATAAGCTATTTTACATAGTAAAAGCTCAAGAATATGAGAATATGTTTTTTCCTCTTAATATACTACTCATATCTCAGTGTAAAATCCAGAATTTAGCAAGAGAGGATTAAAAAAAAAAACCCCAAACTGCAAGATTTTGACTACTGATCTGTGTCAGTAGTCAGTGAGACATTCCAGCAGGTGGTTTGAATCACTGACCACTTCTCAGATGAGTGGGTTTTTTTGCCTGATTATGCACTAGCAAAAAGATCTACTGTGTGTAATTGCAGGTATTTCTAGAATACTGTAGAAATAGAACATAGCCCTTATGTTTTGAGATTTCTCTCAACATGCAGAATTATGCAGAAAATGTTAGAATTTAATTATCTTATCATCTTTCCACAGTATTTCTGATTTGAGTTACTCCTATCAGCACTCTGAACTGAAGTACCCTTCATTAAAGCTGCATTTGTAATAAAAGCACTGATTCTTGTTCACTGTTATCATGTTATTAGATAGAGGAAGATATATTTTCACTTGAACAGAGGGGTCATCCATGGTTGAGTGGTGGGAAAGTCGTGATTTCTCTTTGCTCTGGGATGTAAATATGTCACCAAATACTCCCTCATGGTCCTTTCTTCTGTTGGCTCCTTTCCAGGGGCCAGGTGACCTCTTCACTGCATCCTTGTTTCAGACCATGAACAGATTATGCTCTTGGGCATTTACATTGTTTACAGCTTGAAAGTTGCCTTCTGAGCAAGAAGAGGGAGTATTGTTAACAACTTGCAAAAGTTTCACAATACAGCAAGAGCTTTCCAGCCCTCTGATCACTCCGTTCAGAGGATGAGGTGGTACATACTTTCTAGGAGTGGGAGGAAAGGGCTGGAGGAATACTTGTTGGTGCCCTGAACTCCTCAACCTGCTCTGAAATGATAAAAGCTTTGGAAGCAGGGCTTAGTGGGTCCTGACTCTTTCAGTGTGGGGGTGGAGAAAGCAACATTTTTTTTTCCTAAGGATCCAGGAAGGAAAAAACCAAAAAGCAATTGCCCAAAACAGAGAGGTAAGAGCTACTGGTGTTCCCATAGGCTTCTGGAAGGTTGCTGCTGCTTGAGCCCCTCTCCTGCCTCCTGTGCCTGTTGCCAGCAGGAGCAGCTGGGGTGTGAGCAGGCAGTGTGTCTGTGCTCCTCACTCGAGGTCCCCCCACTCAATGTCAGGGGTGGCTTTACAGCCAGCACGCCCCAGCCCAGGGCCAAGGCTCATTCCCTGGCAGAATTGTGTTCTTTGGTTCATATAAATGGGGTCTCATCCAGCAAGCCAAATGGTTTGAACTCGGTTAGGAAGGGCCTGGGCTCCTTCTGTTGCTACCCAGAGCAACACGTGTGTTCCAGCAGTGGCCCCAGGGGAGGAAAGGCACCACTGACACTTCCATAGGCACAGGGAGGGGAAAAGTGAAATCATGAAGATCCAGTGATCTTAAGTGACTGTCACCATCTGGAGAGACAGCTGTCCATCAGAAGCATGGAGATGGTGGCATAAGGGAGACAGAGGTGAGCAGTTGGCACAGGGACAGTAGCTGGGTGCAGGCTAATCCTGGTGACAGCAGTGACGGTGGCGGTGGCAGGTCGACGGCTCAGCCTTGGCTTGCAGAGCCAAATGAGCCCTGGTGCTGCTGCTTTTCCAAAACCTGAGATCAGGGCTCCAAAATGAGCACCTGGCATTGCTGCTTCATCATGTAGAGCAGATGCTTCTTGGCAGCAGTGTCGTTAAGGTTGATGATAAATTCAGTGTGTATTACATATACAGGAAAATAGATGTAAACTGTGGCACTTCCAGGATTAAATGTCTGCATGGATTGTATTTTCTGCCTTGATCGAGGCCTGAAATATGCATACATATTTACTCACATTTCTGAAAATGTAAATAATAAATAGATAAGCTTCTTTCAGAACACTCAGGGAGAATTTAAGAAAGGCCTCTTCATTTTGTCAAATGCTAGCCATAATATTCTTTTACAGATTTGCAGCAAGGGTACAAAATGTAATTGAATTCATGGTGTGTTTGTGAGAGACTGCTTTATTAATTTCCATTTAAGACAAATTAACTCTCTTTATTTAACTTACTGTATTCTACACCACATAAAGGACCTGTCAGGATGATGGTGAGAGACAGAGCTGGCAAGAACAATACATAGAAGTGCCCATTAAAAAGGTGTATGCAACTGTGCAGACAAAAATAAATTATATACAAAGCTGAAACTTCCTATTCTGCTCTAAGACATGTTTCAGAAATGTTCCACAGCTTTTATTAAGGTATTCAAAACTACTGAATTATCATACCTCATATTATTCATTCAGAACAGCTTAATTAAAATTAATGTAATTGAGACTATATTCCCTCTGCTACCTATACCTGTACAGCATTATAAATGATGTTGGGATAGTTATACCCAAGCTACCACATTTCAAACAGCTTTACAGCACCTTAGCTCGTATGCCAGCAAGGAAATGTTTTGTCTTTCCCTGTTTTTCATCATATTCTTTCTCTAAGAGTCTGTCAGGTTAGAGAAAGCTTATTGAGCTAAAGGGACCTTTATTTTGAGCCACTGCATTTTTTCCTCTAATGTTCTTTTTATATCTACGTTGTAGTTTACATTTTCTAAGCACTTTCCCATCAGTAATTGCTTAGGCTCCATGGGTTTCACCAGTAAATTAAATGCATTCAGCAGTGTTGTCAGGTGCTGAAACTGGCTGGCACAAGCACTGTATTTCTGTTCTGGAAAACCCTTAAGTTGCAATATGCCAAGCAATCTCTTGGGAATGATCCTTAGGCTGCACGGGAGTGTGTGTGCCCAGGAATGAGTTGGGTAGGTGGCAGGGTCAAGAGCATATGTTTGTTCAGTGGTGGGTGGCTGCCCTGTAGTGTATGAGTGTGTCCCCTGCCACTCCTCAGTTCCCAGTGCAGCTGCTGGCAATGCCCCTTGGGACCACCTTCTGTGCTCTGGTCTGGTGTGTCTTTGTCCCCACAGCGGCCAGGAGGTTTTGCAAGCCATGGTTAAAGTAATCAGTGGAGACTTGTGCTGATATCCTTATTTTGTGAATTGTATGAGGACAGCTTAGCAAAAGTTGAGCCAGACAGTGTCTCCCCAACTGGGTGCCATTCCCTGTCATGCTGCCAGAGCCACTGGCTCCCTGCCATTTTGCAGGTGGGGACCTGGAAACTCACCTGGCTAGGTGGGCTGGCTTCTCTCCAGAAAGGCTCTACATCTCTGGGCATGGCTGGGGCCTGCTTAGATGGAAAGCGCAGAAGTTTAATTGGATATTTTTAATAAGTTTTCTGTTTTAGCAGTAGCTGAGAGTCACTTGTTTTTTCCTGGGCATAAGTTTTCCCTTGGGGCTGCCTGCACACAGCCTGGCTGGTGCGCAAGGTGAACAAGGAAGAGTTTCAGGAGCTTATCTCCCTCACAGTGCCTCCGGTGTGAAAAGCTCTGCAGTATTTCCAGACACTGCCGCAGTCACTGATGTTGTCCTTTCAAGTGCTCTTTAGTTCTGTGCCTTTGAACAAAAGGAAGTAACACTTTAGGACTTAGTGGGGTTTTTTTTGAATGGTTGGTTGTCAAGATTTGAGGTCTTTAACTCAGTGAAATTTCTAACAAATTTTTTTTCCACCTCTGCTCTTTTAGCCAACAGTCTTGTAGTTCAGCATAACAACGTATTCATGAGTCTGGTTATTTCTGGTGTGTGAAGCTGATCTTTTGTTCTGATCTTGCCTCCCTACAGCTGACCTGAACAACGTCAGGTTCTCGGCGTACAGGACTGCCATGAAACTCCGCAGGCTGCAGAAGGCTCTCTGCTGTAAGTACCTGCCTGTGCCTCACCCTCTGCCAGGAGGGCTCCAGCACCAGCACACAAGTTTATTCACAGATATCAGAAGCAGAAAGACACTCCCACATGTACCCCCAGCTCTGCCTGGTACATGGAGACCTCTCACCTGAAGGGTCTCCTGCTGCCACCGGTTTGCATGATCATTACAAAACCAGAGTGCTGGGTGGTCTGCAGGTCTGTGCCTTGTAAAGCAGAGCAGCAGTACAGAAATAAAACTGAATATACCATACGTATTTCTTATCTTTACATGCTTTAGCCAGGTATTTTCACTGTGCCATGTCACTGTGCCATGTCCTGTGCCAGCCACAGCTTTGCAGCCCAGAGGAACACAGTTGTGGTGTGTTGGGAGCAGTGAGAGCTCAGCTGAAATAATGCTTCAGAGCTGGAATTGCTAATGGTTTGTAAAGTTAAATCTTGAACCCTGAGGGGTTATTGCCTTTAAATGAGATCATCTTAATAAACATTTAGCTTCATTTTTTTCCCCAGCTTTCAGTTGTGTTGAAAAGTCTCTCATCAGCTGTTATATTAGTGATGTGCATGTTCGAACATTTTAATTCTCCCAACTGCTCTATGTTATTCTACTTTTCACTAGAATTACATTTCCTTTTCAGCTTATTGTAACCTGATAGCTAAATAATTCGCTGAGAGTTTTCTTGATAGGCCAGTTAGCTGCCAAAGCAAGCAGTTTATTAGGCAGTCCAATTGGGAGGATTATTAAAATATTTTAACATTCACTGTTTGGCATTTAATTACAGGGTTAAATTTCTGACACAGTTGCAAATGTCTCAACTCTTGATTTATCTCAAGTTGGATTTGCGCTCACATGCTTTCTGGAACTGTGTCAAACCTTGGTATTTTTGAGCATGTTTACTTTTAGGCTTATAAGCATGGGTGAATTCCGCTAAAGTGTGCAGACTTAATGTCTGACTGTATAAAAAATAGGGGGGAAAAAGGAAAAAATAAACAATAAGTGAGAAGTCTTGTAACATTATGCATTATGAAGGATTTCAACATTAATTCAGTGACAAAGAATTATGATTAGAAATATAAACATCTTTCCATGGTAGAGCACTTCTGCCACGCTCACTGTGGAAATGTGGTATAAAGAAACTGGAGTGATATGCAGTGAGAAGTATTCATAACCAGTGCAGCACTGAAGGAAACAGAATTTCTGGAATTAACTAGCTGGCAGTGCATAAGTGTAACTTGTAACAGGCTTTTATGACTGAAAGTGCAAAACTTTGCATCCCATTTTGTCTGTATTAGAATCACAGAATATTCTGAGTTGGAGGGAACTCACAAGTATGATCCAACTCCAACTCCTGGCAGGCTGCCCCAAGAATCACACCATGTGCCTGAGGGCACTGTCCAGACACTTCTTGAGCTCTGTCAGGCTTGGTGCTGTAACCACTTCCCCTGGAGAGCCTGTTCCAGTGCCCAGCCACCCTCTGGGTTTAGAAGCTTTTGCCAATATCAGACTAAACCTCCCCTGACACAGCTTTAGAACATTCCCTTGGGTCCTGTCACTGGTCACAGAGCAAAGATCAGTGCCTGCCCTTTGCCTTCCCCTGACAAGGAAGTTGTGACTGCAGTGAGGCCTTCCCTCAGTCTCCCCCAGGCTGAACCCAGTGACTTCATCCCCTCCTCACACAGCTTCACCATCCTCACTGCCCTCCTTTGGATGTTCTCTAACAGTTTAATGTTTTTTCTGTATTGTGGCACCCAAAACTGTCCCCAGCACTCGAGGTGAGGCTCCCCCAGTGCAGATCAGGACAATCCCCTCCCTTGCCCAGCTGGCCATGCTGTCCCTGATGCCTCCAGGACAGGGATGTTCCTCCTGGCTGCCAGGGCCCTGCTGGCTCACACCCAACTTTCCATCAACCAGAACCTCCAGGTCCCTTTCCCTAGTGCTGCTTTCCAGCCTCTCATTCCTCAGTCTGTCTGTACATCCAGGGTTGTCCCATCCCAGGTGCAGAATCCAGGATTTTCCCTTGTTGAATTTCACATGGTTGGTGACTGCCCAGGCCTCTCATCTGTCGAGGTCTCTCTGCAGGCCCTCCCTGCCTTTGAGGGAGTCAGCAGCTCCTCCCAGTTCTGTATCACCTGCAGACTTGCTCAGTGTCCCTCCCAGTCTGGTGTTCAAGTCCTTCATGGAGATGTTGAAGAGCACAGGGTGGAGCCCTGTGGAGCCCCTTAGTGACAGCTCCCCACTCTGATGTCCCCCCATTCACTGTAACCCTTTGTGCCCCATCTGTGAGTCAGCTGCTCACCCAGCACATGGAGTGTTTTTCCTGCTGGGGGCTGAACATTTTGTCCAGAAAGATCCCATGAGAAACAGTATTGAAAGTTTTACTGAAATCTAAAAAGATTACATGTACTGGCTTCCTTTGGTCAGCTAGCTGGGTTACTATGTCATAAAGCACTGGAATGGTCTGCCTGGGGATGTGGTGGAGTCACCATCCCTGGATGTGTTTAAAAAAAGACTGGATGTGGCACTCAGTGCCATGGTTTAGTTGAGGTGTTGGGACATGGGTTGGGCTTGATGATCTTGAAGGTCTCTTCCAACTTTTTTTGTGATTCTGTGTGAATCTGTGAAAAGGAAATTAAATTTGTTGAGCGGGACTTTCCCCTCAAAAACCTGTGCTGGCTGTGACTCTCTGGTCCTTTAGGTGTTTTTCAATAACTGATTCCTACCATTAAATAATTCTGGACTCATCTTGGACTTTTGCACTGGGTTTTTGTGGCCAGGTTGTGGTAGCAGGTATCTCCAGGGATGGTTTCTCTAAGAAGCTGCTGGAAATGTACCCCATGTCAGACAGAGCCAGTGCCAGCCACCTCCAAAACAGACCTGCAGCTGGCCAAGGCCAAGCCCATCAGTGACAGTGGTAATGTCTGTGGGATAATGTATTTGGGAAGGGTGTGGGAGAAAATCTGCTGCACAACAGTGGCTGGGAAAAAGGAGGGGAAATCCGTGTGAGAAACAACTCTGCAGACACCAAGGTCAGTGCAGAAGGAGGGGGAGGAGATGCTCCAAATGCCAGAGCTGAGATTCCTCTGCAGCATATGGAGAAGACCATGGTGTGCCCCTGCTCCCTGTAGAGCTCCCCAGTGGAGCAAATGTCCACCTGCAGCCTGTGGAGAACCCTGTGCCAGAGCAGGTGGGTGCCTGAAGCAGGCCGTGACCAATGTGAAACCCCTGCTGGAGCAGGCTCATGGCAGGAATTGTGAACTCTGGGTGAGGAGCCCACGCTGGAGCAGGTTTGCTGGCAGCACTGTCTGTTCCCCAGGGACTGACTCCTGTGGGAGGGATCCACTCGGGAGCAGTTTGTGAAGAGCTGCAGCCAGTGGGAAGAGCTTGCGTTGGAGCAGTTTGTAGAGGACTGTCTCCTGTGGGAGACTGCACAGAGGAGCAGGGGAAGAGTTTGAGGAATCCTCCCACTGAGGAGAAAGCAGCAGCAGAAACAACATGTGATGAATTGACTGCAGCCCCCATTCCCCTGCTGCTGCTGCAGGGGACGAGGTAGAGAATTTGGAGAGAATTTGGGAGTGAAGCTGACCCTGGGAAGAAGGGAGGAGTTGGGGGATGCATTTTAAGATTTAAGATTTATTACTCATTATCCTCCTCTGATTTGTTTGGTGATTAATTCACTTGATTCTCCCGAGTCGGGTCTGTTTTGCCTGTGACAAGAACTCGTGAGTGATCTCTCCCTGTCCTTATTTCGACCCATGAGCTTTTCTATTTTCCCTCCCCTGTCCAGCTGAGCAAACTGAAGTCACTTCCTCTCTTGAGGTTACATTTAGGTAAATTTTCAGAGAATTGATGCTCTCAGAAACGTGCAGCGGCGCTTACACTGATTACTCTAGCACATTCTTCATACTTGTATCTAAGGAGAAGCATTTAAGGAATTTGGTTAGCAGGCTTTGTTCTTACAAATATTTTTGCCTGGAGACACCATAATTGTATTTGTGTATTCTATCATTTCAGTGTCGCTTGTGAACTCAGTTCAATTAGGTTTTTTTTAAAACCTCAACTCATTACAAAATTATTTTTCTGCATTTTGGCAATAGTAGAATTAGAGCACAGTGCTGGGTTTCAGGGCTCCTACGCAAAGCCAAAATCCCACTTGCAGTAGGTGCCTCTTTCAGCTCTTACTCTTAATTTCTGTTTTAAAATTGCAGCAGTTTTTAAATATATATATCTGTATATGCCTATATATATCTATAGCACTTCTTTTCTGCAAACTTCATAGAGAACAGCAATTTTGTCTACTGGGGAGTACTCTAAAAATGCATGTTTTATAGAGGGTCTGCAGAAGTAAAGGTACAGCCTACTTCTCAGTGTCAGGAATAGAAACACTTCAAAAAGGGAGCTCTACTTAAATTTTAGTTCTTTTCAGTTCATAAATCAGCCCAATGAGTATTAAGATGTTAGGATAGTAAACCTGAAGAAGAATATGGAAAATAGCAATCCTTAAAAAATAAATGCATATGTGTTGTGTTATTTAGTATGTGGCTTTATCATTTCAGCCTTCAAAATTGTTGTGAGAATGCCAGGTGTAACTATTGCTCCAGGTTTTTTTAAATGTATGGATTCCTTTGATAATCACATCAAAGCATGATGACTTTCTTGTCTTGCTGCTTTTAAAGATCTGATATTCAAGTGCAAACCACATCAGGACATCGTGATATCAGTAAAATGAGATGTATTCACAAACTTTTCTTGGAAATGCAGCAAGAAAATATTCAAGAACTTCTGCAAAGGGTCTTTTTTCCTTTAACTGTATGCAGACTAGATTAAATATATTTTTTAATGTGTCAGCTAACAGCAGCAGGTTACAGAGAAGGTGATCTTGCATTCTGGGAGGACCGTTTATACTTTTTATTACCAGCCATATGTTGAGTTTTCCCTGAGTTCAGTTTGAGACCTCTAGAGTGCACTTTCTCCTGCCTATTAATTGCCACTTCTGTCCTTCAACTAGTTACTTATTCCATGTTGTCTTTTATACTTTTCCTGCAATCTAGCAGTGTCTAGTTAAAAACATCCTAACCTTTTCTCTATTGGCCTTCGAGGCCAAAGAAATATTTATATAAGTGACTTAGACTTCAAAGTAAGCTAGAAGCCACTGCTCACACAGATTTTGGAGTCAGTTTTGGAATTTTAAATAGAAAAGTGTAAAAGAGTGGCAGAGAACCCACAAGAAGTGCAAAGCATAAAACGGTGTGGTTTATTTCAAGTAAAGCTTTTCAAATCACTGCAGGGTGCCAAATATTCAGCTCTTCAATACATATCTGATTGTGTAAATTGGTCATTTACAGGACCTTCGTATCTGCATTTAGGAAATAAATATGCAGTTCTGTGTTCTGGGAGAGGACCCCACACACACATTTCTTAAGTCTTGGTAGGAAAGATGCAGGAGGATCTTAATGTGATGAAGGCCAGAGCCTTCCTTTTTCCCACAAAAAGAGGTTCCCTAAAGCAAAACGTGTTGGCAAGCGCTTTTTGCTTGTTAGGAGATAATTGTGTGTTTCAAACTTCGGGATAGGACAGGAGGTTGATGAAGAGTGGGCTGAAAGGCTTTTCAGAAGATGCTGTTTATTAATGGAGGAGCTTTCACAAAGTGGAATGACCCATGTTTAGCAGTAGCTGCATATATAATTATGCTGCCACTCAGACGCCCGAGGGGTTCATTTAATTACCGTTGATTCGTAGTCTCAGAGGAGCTGAGAGTTCAGCCTAAAGCTCAGTTATAGGTGTTTGAGGGCTGTGCTCCATTTTCAATTTGACTAATGAATTCTTAGAAGAAAAACATCTTTCTGAGACGCTCAGGAACAGATCTGATGCTTTTTCAGGATTTAACACTGATCTTAGCATAGCTGTATTTTTTTATGCTAGAAGGTTAAACGTAATATTCCAAAATACTTTATTTTAATAAATGTCTCTATGCTAATGTGAAAAAAAAGCTATAACTCCAATAAAACTCTGCACAAAATCATGGAGTCAAAGTTTAATTTCTTAGTGTAATAATAGGGATAGCATTCCAAGGTTTCCTTATTCACTCTAGCAAGTAGGTATATTAGGCCCAGGGGACAAAATTTTCAGAAGTGCTTAAGGGATTTAGTAGCAGAAGTAAGTCCCTATTGATTTCCAATGAAATGTATACTCTTGAAATTCTTTTGGCAATTACAAAATCCCAGCGTACTGTCCAAGCAGCATTGCAAACCAGCCCTGTGGGCAGCTAAAGTATTTCTCATCTCCCACTAGGACATCAAAGGGGCAGTTTCATCCTGGGTAAAACAGGATACTCAAGTGTGAATATGCCAAATGTGCCCTTAAACAGGATCAAGTTCTAAAAAAATTCCTATATTGTGTTCTGCATTTAGCTTCTGCTCATTATGTAGCGTTTTTTTCGACGTTATGAGGAGATGCTGCTCACCAGCACTCAAGAAAACACATTTTTTATTCCAGTGAAAGAAAAACTGGTCTTGCAGTTGAGTCAGTTCATTTTCTAGTTTCGTGAAGAATTTCCTGGATGATTTTGGGCAGTTCATTTTGGACCAGATGCTACTGCCTTGGGTCATATTCCATTGTCCTGCACTGTGTGACTGCTCATGGTGTGAGCAGGATTAACAGCATCTGGGCTTCAACATCCCCATTGCTCACACCCTGGAAATTCACTGCAGGGAGTTAGGAAGTGTTTCCCTGTGGCAGCCGGAAGATCATCATCAACTATCTCATCTTTCTGATTTCTTTTGTCCTTCCTGCCTTACTTTGTGAGCCAACATCCCATGATTTTGTGTGCCCTGAGTGTGATGCTACTTGGTGATGTTAGTTTGCAGAGGTTAGGAGCTGAGAAAGGGAAGTTCAGTTTTGCCCTGGACATCTGCATTTCAAAATTCAACTGATTTAAATTGGAGAAAAAAAATTTTTTTAAATGTCTATGACAAAAATTTCTGTTGCATGTTGACTAATTAGTTTAAACATACCTCTATGGCATTACCAAGTCTTACTCGGTAATGCCATAGAGATGTTGATAATTATAAATGCTGTTCAGAATTAAAAATGGATACATTTTATTAATAAAAATTGAAACAGAATATGTAGTGTTTCCAGAACCTTCTTTCCACTCTCTTCACTAGAGGAAAAGTGACAGAGAGGTTAATCACAGTTCAGCTCTGATTTGTTTGCATATTCCTTGTGGAGTTTGGTTTGGTTAAGATTGCTGGACTTCTCTAAGAAATGGGCAGTGCATCTCAGGAAAGCTGATGACCTGTGGTATGGTAAGAGCACATTTGGTGAGTGCAGTAATCAAATATTAGTCTGTCTATCTGTAGGAACATAAAGCATGAAATACATAGTTTTTACTTGCACAGCAATTTGTGTAATCTTTCCATAGGACCCAAGAGCATAATAAGTACTTTACAGCTAAAAATGAAACAGATACACACTGGTCTCTAAGGCCACTGCTAAATAACAGTGCATCTGTAGGAGTTCTGAAACCGGTCTTGCATGTGACTTTCAGAGGACATTTTACATCCTCTGGCCAGGCACATGAGCCAAGTACAGCGCTGTATTTACCTTTTAGATGTGGGTAATACAACCACTGTTTCTCTTCGGTCTTTATGGTTGTATGTTTTTTTTTTATTTCAACAGTGGATCTCC
The DNA here is from genome assembly GCF_028551555.1 of Melozone crissalis. NCBI lineage: Eukaryota > Metazoa > Chordata > Aves > Passeriformes > Passerellidae > Melozone > Melozone crissalis. Next base: position 6,134,248 of record NW_026535867.1, read on the forward strand.
TGAGTCTGTCTGCTGCCTGTGATGCCTTGGACCAGCACAACCTCAAACAAAATGACCAGCCAATGGATATTCTGCAGATCATTAACTGCCTGACCACCATTTACGATCGACTGGAGCAAGAGCACAATAACCTGGTCAACGTCCCCCTCTGCGTGGACATGTGCCTCAACTGGCTGCTGAATGTCTATGACACGTATGTGTAGGGGCTCAGGAGATGGGGAAGCTCCAGAAGCTTTCCCAGTAGCACAAGGGGAGGGGGAAGGGGTATTGAGCTGTTTGCCTCATTACAGCATGGGTGGCTTGGAGCTGGAAAAAAGGGTAGTTGAAATGAAAGTTTAATAAACCTAATGGTTTAATGGCTGCATTTAGCTGAATCAATACAGCCCTTGGTTCGGCTTACAATCTTGGATTTACTAAGCTAGGTAATGAGAGAGCTGGAAAACAACTTTTTAAGCAGATTTTTTTTTTTTGTTCAGACCAATTCTGTGACTGCATGTCTGTCCACTGTAAGTCGTGGCTTTACATAGCATTTTAATTTACTTTGATAAAGAAATTCAAGAGAATTATCAAGAAGCAACAGAATGAACACCATATAAACTCCTGCTTGTCTATACCTCTGGATGTTAAACCTTTTCAAGTATGTCAGTTTTCCATAGCTTTCAATCTGAGATTCTTTTTCAAAGATGGAAGAGGGTCATCTCTTGTCTCATGTGCTTACAACCCTTAGCTGTAAGAAGATTTGAGAAACATTTAATTCAAAATTTAATTTTAAAAAGTGTACCCATCAGTATAAACACAATACTAAATATACCTGAAGAAAATTTATGGGTATTCCTTTTAAGTGGGTTAATGATACTGCTCATGATGCATAGGCAAATTTCAACATATGTTTGCAAGCTCATTTTAGAATAAGCCATTATATTTGTATTTGGAGAATTTAATGTTTTTGAAGTAATTTGTGTGTTTTTAAGGCTTTTATCAGCCACTTCCAGCCAGACATGCTCATTTCTGTGGTGGAATAAATGTTTACATGTAGAATTGGAAGGTCATGGGACAATTACTATATTTCCCTTTACATTTTGAACCATCCTGTTGTTTTAGGGCCATAGCATTTTTCTTCCATCCACTCTTTGTCACAGCAGTGAAGCTTCAGTGATCACCTGAAAAATAAAAGTACAGATTTGTACAGATCATGTCTTCCTGAAGGATCACCTCCAATTAGTCAGTTTTTTGTGACATCCCCTGCAGCAGCTGTAGTGTCCTGTGGATTACCCAAATTACATTATATTTCTTTTAGTTTACCAGATCTAGGGAATGGGGCTATATTCATTCAAGAGCCAGGTTTTATTTGTTTAATCTGCTTTGGCTGGCACAGAACAGTGATCCACTTCTTAGTTACCATGAACCATAAATAAGACATAGTTGAGGACTCCCAGTTAGTGAAAACAAAACATGTGTTGGGGATATTAATCTGTATCAGTCACATAAGAGGCAGAGAGGGAACTAAAGGTCATTCCACAGGCTGCTCCTAAGCTGACCTGTCCAGTTTGCATGTGGCTTGTGCACTAGCCATATCCAGTCTAGCTTTCTCTATGTTGCACTGTGCTGCAAGTACAACATTAGAAATTATAATTATCTGCCTCCAGGCAATTCCCTAGGTGTGCTGGGGAGCTGCACATTGCAGGGCACAATGGAACACAAAGGTGTTTTTATGTGTGAGGAAAGCTTGTAGCTATTTTACTAAAATTCAAGTTTAAATTGCACTGGTAAGAGAGGTGACCTTGGGGTTGCGTGTGTTTAGTTTTCATTGTAAACTTAATAGGCAGAGATCAACCAAAGTTCAGAGTGCTACCAGAGACGTTTAATTAAATGTGCTGCATCTTTACTTTTCTTATAATTGAAAACTGTCATTTGTAAAGATATTAATCAAATTCACAGTCAATGACTGATCTAATTATGGGTACAGCTCTGCAAATCCAGCACATTTCGGATTTGTTTTAATTGATCAGTCACTCATGCTCATTTGCAGTAGCTTGCTAAATTATTAGTTTGACTTGGGAGGAGAGGAGAGTGAACTGAACAACTCATGATTCGTACAAGTTTCAATTTAATTGCCTTGCAGAGCAATCATTATTCTATATTCTTCTCTTGTATAATTTGCATGAGTCTGGTATTCATCAGGAGGAGTTTCTCAGGGCACAGATGATAATTAATTTGGAAAAGATTTGAGGGAGAGGAGTGAGAGGACCAGAGTGTGGAATGCCTAGGTAAACTACAATTGCTTCTTATTCATGATGAAAAACGCAAGATTCTTTAATAAAAAGCTGCAAATTCTAAATTTGGTTTTGTCCACAGGTTTCTGTCTGTACCTTTTATAGGGTTTGCAGGGGAGATGTGTGGGTAAATGAGCACTGCTGGCTCCTCAGCTCTTTCATAGGATTAAAAAGACCCCATGCATCTTTACCTGTGGTGCAGCCTGATGCATGACCATGGCCTGCCTCTACATGATTCATCTCATTCCCAGTGGGGGCCTTACTGGTGACACTTCAAAGCTGTTGATAAGTCTCTGCTTCAAAAATGTTGGGTTTAGGCATTAGCCTCCTGTTTTGTGTATATCTTTGTTTGCAATAGATGTTACATATTTAAAATGCTATCAGAAACACAAGTCTGGGGGGGAAGGCAGCAACTGGGAGTAAATTGAGTTAAAGCAGATGAGTGAGAGAAGATGTGAAGGTTTGTCAGTGCGTTGCCTGCAGCTCAGAGGAGGATGTTGTTCTCTCTGTCACATTAGAAAGCAGAAGTAGTAGTGTGGGCACGTTACATGGCAGGAGTGAGCGTGGGGGAGAGACTGACAGGCAGCAGGGGCTGCTTGGAGTGTCCCAGCCCCTTGGCACTGCACAGGAGAGCTTTGAGCGCTGCCAGGAGGAGCTCAGAAACCACCCCAAGGTGTTAATGGCATAACTGTACAGCCTGCCTGCCTTGCCATGATTTCGAGGCAGGCTTTATCTTTCACCTGAACATATTGCAAGTGTCTCTGTCACTGCACACTTCTGGCAGAGGCTGCTTTTTCATGCTTGGCTTCCTGTTGCCTTTTCAGGCAAGTCAGGGCATGGCTGACAGACAGTAAGCAAAGACTTTCTAAAGGCGACTGTTACATTGGATTTCTGGTGGAAGTAAAGCTATATTGTCTTTGGCAAGAGGAACAGTTTGCTGTTCTGTCAGGGACCTCATCTCCTCTGAGAATCACTCAGCAGCAGTTCATAGAGAAGCCTGTTCAAGGAAGCATAGTGAAAAGACCCTTTACTCACTCTTTTTATAAAAAAAGAGATGAGTAGTTATTTCTGATCGAGACCATTTCACGTGGAGTTGATACAACCGCACACTGCAGTTCACCTATGCCTGTGAAGCCACAGCAATGTTTTGTTTTTCTAGCTTAACTAATAACCATCCAGCTTGAGTATTGTCTGTGAGATTTAATTTATGAAGTCTACAGTACTGCAGTGAACTTGGTTATAGTAAACAAATTATGACATGATTGGATTTTATTATCAGCCAGTGTTTCTTTTCCATTAGGGGTCGAACAGGAAGGATCCGTGTCTTATCTTTCAAAACCGGTGTCGTGTCCCTTTGCAAAGCACACCTGGAAGATAAATACAGATGTAAGTCTATGTAATTACTTTGGGTTTACCTTATGTTTGTGTTCCTGTTTTATTCCTCCTGGTTTTTAATTGAATAAACATTTAAATAGCATACAGAAACATTATTTTAGATATTGCAGATGCAAAGGGTGTTGTTTCACCTTGTATTTTTAAGGTATTTGTTCTCTGTAGTTTTAGGCAATTTAGCCCTGCAGTTGCCAAACATTTTTGATCACATCCCTCCCAGCAGAAAAAATTTTGCCCATGCACCTCCAATAGATGTAGATCTATTCATAAATTATGTACATGTACTGCTGTACTAATATATTGTCTACATTATAAAGCATAGCAAAAGTAGAAAGTTAAGAAGGATGTGATAAAGATTTAATAAAAACTATTTTAAAACTTTCAATTGAATTTATTATCTGTACAAAAAGTATTTCTTTACTGCACCCTGATGGATTGTCTTGAACACTCCCTGAGGCACAAGAACCCCTTTGGAGACCACTGGTTCAGCACACCTTTACACACAAAAATGCGTGTCTACAGGACACTTGCATTGCACTATTTTTAAATATATTAACTTCTTTTAATGATTCCCACATTGTGATCAGTCTTATTATGTACATTGTGTTTAAACATAGTTGCTACCTTTAAATAAATAACTTTCAATAAATAAGTACTGAAGGTGGGCAAATTTTGCTTATTTTAAGGGGAAATACTTGAAAAAATTTCACTTGCAGTCTTAGTTTTATGTGACTGATAAGTCAGTTCACTAATGAGATTAGGATCCAGAAAAGAATTACTGATAAATGTAGTTCTCAAGAGTAACGTTCTTGTTGAATTAACTGGTATCACTCATTCAAGCACTTAAAAATACCACTGAAAATCCAGCCTTTAGGGTTTGACCCAATACCATAGCAGTTCTTCTTCAGTTGTTATCATTTTACTCTCTACTAATGCAAGCTTAAGAACTCTAAAGAGAAAACAGACAATACCAACAGTGGGATCTCTGCATGACAATGAGTAATTGGATCAGATTTTAGGGCAATCACAATGAATGTCACAGTTTAGATTTCTAGATGTTTAGTGTGGGTGTTAAGAAAAAATATTCAGAAAATATTCTAAAAAATTTAGTACAGATATTTTTCAAAATTGTATTTCATCTAAGATCATCAAAGTTATAAAGGAAAACATTTATTCATGTTTTAGATTCTCCTGCAGCGTGCGTGCACGGTAATGCATAACCTATTAAGTGTCCTATAACCTTGCTGAGGACATTTAATGTTTTAATGATGGGGAAATTGAAAGCTGAATAGCTGTGGGAGAGGAAGGAATTGTGTCTGTCCTGCTGTGGAGTGGCTTTGCCATCCATGCTGAAGTCATAGTGCAGTTGCCATTAGTATTGCTGCAAGTATGCAATGACTTGCACCCCTTGCAATTTTTTGTCTCATTTGTGTAGCAAATGAGTTGGTTGTGCTAGAGCATGAGTCTTAAGGCTTGCAGAGGTGATGGAAGCATTCATCCCAGAATTATTCATTATAAAGCTAGACTTTGCAAGAGTGAAATTCATGTAATTAAAAAATAATCCTTTCTCTATCTGTTCCTTTATTCCTTTGGAAGAAAGCAGGTGTCTAAGCAGTGCTAGGAAAGTTATCTCGAGCAGTGCGGAAGCACCTTTATAATTGTGTCCCTGGTGTTGGGTAAAATATAAAAGTGACTCCAAAAAAAGAGCATTATTTTATTCTAGCCTTATTTTGCTCTCTCTTTTTTTTTTAACTGTTGAAAAGTAGGGTGAATTTATTCAGGTAATGTATTGTCAACAGAGATGTTGCCAAATAAATATTTCATTTAACAATAGACTATTTCTTCTTTTTATTATGCATTCTATAACCTCCTCAATATATACTTAGTATAATTAATCCCCATCAAATTAAATTGCGCTTATGAAGGGATAATAATTCTTTCCTGTAAGGATTCTCTTCTAGAACGATGCAATAACAGAACATGGCATCAAATGACATTTCACTTCAGAAGCAAAAAATTAATACGATATTAAAATTTCTGATGGCTGGCAGGTTCTACCATATTGTAGTTTTTATTTTATTTTAGAAATTCTCTTGAATTAAAAGATTGTCATATATCAAAGTTAGGCAGCTCTTGGTTATCATTTTAATTCATCTGGAAGAGAAATGGATTCTCTGAGTTGCTAAGACTTGAAAAGGTGCTCTATGTTGTATGAAATTATTTTACCATTTAACATTATTTTTTATACATCTGTCTTGTGGCTTGAAGATCCTGCTGTTTAGTTAGCTGTGTTATCGAGTCTCTGCTTCTATTACCAGTAATGACACAGGTGCTGTGTTAGAGTGGCCTTTCTTCCCAGGCACAAGCCAGTAGCACTATTAAAAATTACCACAAGACTCACATTTCACAGAAAAACCCCAGTGTTTATGGGAACAGAAGCAGCCAGATGGAAGTTTTATTTGTGCTCGTGTCCTCCAAGGCTGTTGACCGCACCTGTGAGCCTTGGAAACGACGCAAATCTGGGCTGCTTGCCACATCCTGGTGGTGATGCTTGACCTCTGGTGTCCTTCTCCTTCCTGCAGACCTGTTCAAGCAAGTGGCGAGTTCCACTGGCTTCTGTGACCAGCGCCGGCTGGGGCTGCTGCTGCACGACTCCATCCAGATCCCGCGGCAGCTGGGCGAGGTGGCCTCCTTCGGGGGCAGCAACATCGAGCCCAGCGTCAGGAGCTGCTTCCAGTTTGTAAGTCCACGTTTTGCTGGCTCTGAATTTCCTGATTGGTGTTTATCTTGAGCTTCCCTGTACTTCTGAGGAGGGTGGAAAGTCTGGGATGAGGATTAGGGTATTGTGGGTCGTGTGATGTCCAGAGAAGGGTGACAAGGCTGATGAGGGGCTTGGAACACAAGCCCTGTGAGGAACGTTTGAAGGAACTGGGGTTGTTTAGCCTGGGGAAGAGGAGGCTTAGAGGTGACCTTATTGCTCTCTACAACTTCCTCAAAGGAGGTTGTAGACAGGTGGGGTCAGTCTCTGACAGAACCAGAGGACACAGTCTCAAGCTACATTAGGGAAGGTATAGGTTGGATATTAGAAAAAATTTTTTCACCAAAAGAATAATAAGGTACTGGAATGCTCTTCCCAGGGAAGTGGTAGAATCACCATCTCTGGATGTGTTTAAAAAAAGACTGGACATGGCACTGGGTGCAATAGTCTAGTGGAGGTGTCAGGGCATAGGTTGGACTCGGTGATCTTAGAGGTCTCTTCCAACCTCATTATTCTGTGATGGTAGTGGCCATTGGCTTATTAAACTATTTCTTTGACAAAGTGTATTTGAATTAGCTCAGAGGGCAGATAATTGTCATTGGGGCTCCTGTTGGAACTGAACCCTGCAAACAGTGTAAGTCTTGGTTGCAGTAGCTCCTGGCTTTACAGTTTTCTATTGCCCAGCAGTAGATAACTGTTTGTTACTGCTATGTGGGTGAACAGCAGTGGTTTATCTGAATTTTGGGCATGTACATAGCAGTGACAGCCAGGTGCCCAGGGGAGCAATAGGCAACTGCCTGCAGTGCTGTCTGGGGGCGAGGAGTGCTCGATGAGCTCCTTCCACTCTTTGAATGGATAATACCAGTCTTGTTTTAAAGAGTACTGAAAGAATTCCTGTCCTGTCTGTTGAGGAATACACAGCAAACTGGAGGCTCTTTTTCAAACTTGTAAATTATTTAATCTGGGGAGGAAGAGAGTTAAGGGAATTATTCATCCTTATCATAACTACCAGCAGAATGTGCAAGATGAAGACAGCTGCTTAGTGAAAAGGTAGAGGAGGGGAGGTAATGTATGGTCTGTGATTAACGCTAAATGCATCTTCTACATTACAATGGAAGAAAGCACTTTTCCCATCTCCTCACTGTCCCTGAGGGATTTTTTTGTTTGCTTGGGGAAGGGGGGAGTTGTTTGCTTTTTTGCCTGCTGCTCAAGTTTCATTATATAGTAGTTTCTGTTCTGTAGTAAGCAAAACACAGCAAGTGTTTTCAATGAATATTAATGCTTGGAAGTAGACTGCATACACACAATGACTTCGAAAAGAACCTAATTCTAAAATCACCACAAACTTCAGTTCTGATGGGACATTTGCTTTCTGTATTTTTGACATTTCCTGTGACAGATTAATTCTACAGGATTTACATTTTACTGTTTCTGTCATTCATGTCATGACCTTTTATAATTCTAATCGGGATTTGATGCCATTTCAGAATGAGTGTTTTATAGGGCTGTGTCCTGGGTGAATAACCCATGCTCATAAACTGTGCACAGTAATGTTGATGGCTGTGTTAGTCCCTGCTGGTGCTTTCAAGCCTTAACTTCCATGTTGGGCTTTCAAGTGGCACCAACACAAATCCATGGTAAAGATTTTGTACGAATGACCTTCCTCAGGAATTAGGACTCACTGGTTTCTGTCGTTTTCCCAAGTAAATGTCAGCAGCACTTAAAAACACCATTGAAAAACTGATAAGGAAAGTGACCTTAGAATCTGGCAAAGCCATAGGGTTTTTTTTAAGAAGTCTGCCATTCTGTGCATTTACACTAGGAATAAACAATAGAAAATCACAATGATGAAACACATCAAACCTAATTTTTTTTAAAGTAGGATGACTCTTGGAGATGATCCTGTGCAGGTCTGGGAGTTGGACTCAGTGATTCTTGTGGGTTCCTTCCAACTCAGCTTGTTCTGTGATTCTGTGATTTTGTGATAACTGTTTATTTGAACAAAAGGAGTTAGCAAAAGGAGTTGTCATTAGAAATAAAGACATGCCAGCAGGCTGAAAATTGTACCATATCCAGCTGCTGGCATTTCTAGGAACGGCCCAAGCACAGCTGGACACAATCTTTGGCATGCTCAGAAATCAGAACATCAGAAAACCTGATTTTCTTCTCTTACCTGCACTGAAAAATAGATTTTTTTTTGATACCTGCAATAGGAAGAATGTCATCCTCTCTTTTTTCCTCCAGATGAAGCTTCATTTTAACTCTCAGAGTGCCGATTGGTTTTCAGTCTGGGCTGCAGCAGAACAGAGATCTCCTAGGGGGGACAGAAAGGGGGAGGGAGGCTGAGATGAGGAGGGGAGATAGAGGAATAGGTGGGATGGAGTCCTAGGGAGAGAAGCAGAAATCCAAACATAGGGAAAGCCCTGATGAAGGCAAGGGAGAAGGAATTAAGGAATGGAAAATAAGGATGACTCTTAGGGAATGACAGTAAGAATAATAGTGATGAAGGAGACACTGTGGGCAGAATGAGACATTAAAGAAAGGAGCAGCCAGGAATGGAGATGGGGAAAGAGATCAGAACTTCCCATGAGAAAGGGAGAAGGGGAGCACTGAGACATCCTTTCAGTGTAGGGTGGTGGGCACCAGGATCCACAGGCTGGGGGACAAGCACAGAAATATTGGTGGGGGAACACGGAGCAGCCCAGGAGACAGGGAGGCTGGAAAAGCTGGACAGCCCAGCAGTACTGCTGCTCCCAGCAGCCTCCTGTTACTGGAGCAAGATAATTCATTTTTGAAGAATATTGTGGGGGTTCATAGTTTACATTACTGCATGGGAACTAATTTAAGTCTTTCTTTGTACGCCCACGTTGAGGAACGCTTTTTCTTTAGTTTTGGTTTTTTTCTTCCCTTTTTTCTTCCTTCTTTCTGGTGATGATAAGCCAGCAATATAATTGCAGTCATGTCAGAGTTGCAACAATTGTGTGCTTCAGAAGTGGTTCTCCCAGCTCCCTTAGGTTAGGTGCCCTGGCAACGGCCGTGTCTGTCTGCACAGCAGCAGAAAGAAAGGGGATGTTTACTCTTCCCAGAGATAACAGGGGAAATCTCTCCTGCTTTTTGAAGGGTGAGTCCTTGGGAATGAGGTTTGGGCAGGGAGGAGCCCAGCCCTGCTGTTGGCAGCAGCCTTGCCTGCTGCACCCCTCTGCTCCTGAGAATTGGGTCCCCTTCTCCCAAGGCTGCTGCTCCAGTCCTCTGCTACTTCTCCCTCCCGCCTTGTGCTTTCTGTAGTTTTCTTCATTTGCAGGAAGGTGCTGGTAGAAGTTCTTGGGAGGAGAACGATATCATGGGACTCATCTTTTCTATTTGGGGCAGGGGTGTGTAATTTCTGCTTTGAGATTTTGAAGAAAAAAATGCTTTTAAGTTTAGAGAGCAAAGAGCTTAATCCAGTGACCACTTGAAGACTGTATAGTTCTGCTGAAGCTCAGAATGCATCAAAGCAATCTATAGATCCATGAAAAATTGAGTGAATTCAGTGTTGCTGCAGTGTGAAAGGACTTTCCTTTTAGTTCTGTGATGAGTAGGTTTTTTAAGTAAACAGGATAGGGAAATGATATGGAGTGAAGGACGCACGGTTTTAATCACAGTGGAAAATTATTAATATGCTTTCCTCGTATAGTATAAACAGGACCTAGGAATTCACACTACTGCCTTGGATGAGTTACTGTGACATTGGGACTTTGAAGAAATGTGATGAGAGAGCAGAGTGCAGCTCAGATGAAAATGTCCCTCACAATTCCTCAGTAAAATGTTGGACGGTTGGCACTTGGTTATAAAATGCTTTAAGTATGCTTTCTTTCAAGGATATACTTGAATCAGAGTACTTGATGTTAAAAACTAGAACAGATGAAGCTAAGGAGTAGTAAAATATGTGCAGTTAACTCATACATGTATTTTTAACCTTGTTTTGCTTCACTTTGATGAAGCAAAGTATTTTTATATTCTGTATTTTGTAGTCTTCATTATGAGATTTGTACTTGATCAATGGTAAGGCAAGATCAGCCTACTTTCTAAAACCATGGAAGTGTGTCCAAATTAGTGTATTTACTCAGGCAAATAAAATCCAAAATAGAGCTGTTAGTCCTTTTAGGAGGCATTTGGGTGTTACAAATCCTGGGCCAGGACCCTGAAAGTGACTTTGGCCATAAATGCTGTGATTTGAATTGGTTGGACAATTGTTTCTTGAGGCATTGTTTATTGCTTTTGTTTTTGAGCAGTTAGGAAATACCAGTACTATGTACAAATAACTATATATAGTTATATATACAAGTCTTTATGAAAATAACTTACAAGTGCAGTGTTACTGTTGAGGGACTCAGTCTCTTTTAACAGATTCAGGCAGCCCTTGTTTCTATTCATAGGATATTTCTTCTGCTCCTGGCTCTGACAACAGAGAGCTGGCCAAAGGGAACTAGCAAATCCTTCCTCAAGCTGCTGTGCTGTAAATGTCATAAAACAGCAATTCTGGTTTTATTTCAGCAGGATTTTGTGAACCTGTACCTGACTTTGGAGGCAGTCTTGAGGAGTGCTACAAATAAACTGCTTTCAGAAGCTATTTTAAAATGGTTTAAGGGGTGGGGATCAGGAAGATGCTGTTCAAGTGTGGATGATATAAAATTACACTAATTCACTTCTGGATTCATGTTATTTTGTTTTATTATTCCTTCCTACAACACAAAAAGCATTGACTGTCGCAGCAATCAAGTGTAATGCAGGAGGGGAAGACGAGGGTGAGCAGGGTTAGGTCTGACTGAGGAGACAGGGTTGCTGTTACTGGCAGCTCTGCATTTTTAGACTTTACAAGTTATAAGAATTCCAACCCTCAGTTCTGTTTGTCCAAAACAGTATTTACTAATGTAAAGCTTTCCACACAGGGTGTAAAACACCATTCAATTAACAATGTTAATTTATTTCCAGTCAATTTCCTACGCTGCTCATAAGCAGAATATAGCTAATCAGAAATGTTATCAGAAATTTCTGCCGTATTATCTGCCTCAGTCTAAAAGCATAGCACATTTTTCATGTAAAATCCCATCTGTATTTTGTAGCATATTTCCTATTATGGACAGACAAAGTTAATATAGCATAGGATATTTTTTCAGCTACTAGCTAGAGGAAGAGAGAGGGAAGAACAAAAAACTCGTCTCCCAAGTATTGCATAAAGATGCTAGCACCACCCAACTTCCTATTTCCCCATTGTTTCTGCAGAATAAATACTGAAAAACAGATGTCTGGAGCATAATGAATTTGAATGCCCTCCATAACAAATTGTTACTTGTAAGCTGGAAAGGCCTTAATGAATTTTACTTTATGATTCACTCTGTTATTACCATGAAAATTGTGAGTTGCACAGAAATGTGTTCAAGAGAAGAACCATTAATATTCTTTACAGCTTGATCTTGTTGCTTCAGATATGAACTGTATGAATTCAGCCTTTTTCCCGTATGTAAAGTCTTCAGCTGCTGCCTTACTGGATTTAGAGATTATTTTAAAAATTGTAATAGCAGCTCAGGAGGCAGCTGAGAACTGTCTGTCCTATACTGTCTGACCCTGACCAGCTTTTCTCCACGTGGCTTTAAATCTTCATGTAATATAATTCAGAAGCAGTTCTGATACATTTTAATGCACCTAATCTCTCTGAGCACAGGTTTTGTGCGGCCGCCATACGGAGCTCTGCCTAGGCAGCTATTGGGGCTGCTGGCAATTGACAGTGACTGCAAAATTAAAATAGATCTAGGGTGTTACAGAAAGTCTTTCATTGCTGCAGCATCTTCCCTGCAAATTTAAAGCAGCTACAAGTGGAGAGCAGTGCTTTGAGCGGCTCATTCTTATTCTGACTGCAGCTTGCACTGCAGCATTTCCGTACACCTCGTGTTTTTCTATTAGGAATGGTATATTAAAGAGATCCTCTTAATTTATTTTTTTTTTCAGGCTTAGAGGACCTCTGTATAGAAAGTGTAGTCTGCTAGGCAGGGCTATGGTTTGCCAGTGTAGTTGCTGGCTGAAGCTGGATCCTTGAGTGAGTCACGGAAAGCCTCTCCCCTGTCCTTTTGTTGCCCTGCCTTCCAGCTGAAAATAGAGATGGTCATATTTTAGAAGCCTGCCTTTCACTTAGGAGTTCCAAAATTAATTTAATTCGACTGAATTCACTGATGTACTGTGGCAGAAGGCAGTATTCACTGTTGTGAACAAATCCTTTTGCCAGTGTTGACTGGACTTTACTGTGCTTTTGAATTTCTCTTTTTATTTTGGGGGAGGCTTCCTAAATTCTGCGGCTATGTGAAAAAACAGAGAACTAGGACGTAGTGCAGAAGACTTCAGAAGTGTTTCAGTGTGTATTCCATTTAATATAATCCTTCCATGAATATCAAATTGTGAAGGACTTTATCTGAATAATTGTAGATATGTTCTGATTTGATGTTTTTATCCCAAACATCCAAAAAAGGATGTTTTTGACTATACTAGAAGTCCATGTGTATGGATCCCAAGTGTAGTGATAGGAGTTGTTGGATGGTTTCCCAAACGAGCACCTTAAGAAGGAAGCACTGACCAAGAATCTTTGTTTCTGATTAACTAAAATATTGCAACAGCATTTTAAGTCAATTGTAATGCAATTCATTATTCAGGGCATATTACAGGGCTTGTTATTTCACATCTTTTTTGTGGGGTTCTGTCTGGGAGACTGCATTTTTCTTAGCCTTCAAATATTGATCAGTTAATTTGTTTGTCAAGGTTATAAACAGTGTTAGATTTAACAGAAAACAAAAAACAGAACTACAACTAATTGGTTTTCCCTATAGCTCTCTCTCCTGCAGATCAGTGGGGTATTCTTTTCTCAAAATTCATTGCTAGCATTTTTAGTTCAATAAGGTTTTAGCTAGATTATACTAAACTCAAATTTCATGAGAAACTGGACAAGTAACTGAGAGCGAGCATAAAAATCTTCGGTACTCAATCCCCTATTCATCTTGGTCCATGTACATGATACATTAATGCTTATTATTTATTTAAGTGCTTCAAATAGGTTTGGAACCACAAAGGAAGACAGTCAGCCTTGTGAAGTTTAAAATATAAAAGACTGGCCCACTGAGAGCTGTATTTGAAAGCATAGAGAAAAAAGAAAACAGAGGATTTAAATATATTCAGACCATAAATATGCTGTTGCTGTGGGGAGCATGGAAGGAAATGTCTTGAGGAATTGGAATTAGCATGTAGTGATGGTTTAGAGAAACAGAGCACGATGTTATCCCTCTTCATCCCTGGGCTGTTCTCTGTATGGGCACATCCTCCCTTCTCCCATCTCCCCACCAGAGCCCCTTGAGGATTCCACCTGATATACCACCTCATTTTCAGCACTGAAACCACCTCCCAGGTTCTCAGGTAACAGTTTTGTGCAGGCTTCCTGACACCCTGCCCCATGGAGGGCTGTTTCCTGTAAACACTGACTCCATCATTCCACTGGTTTCCTTTAAATCCCTTTTGATGCTCCTTGCCTTTGTTCTGCACTGTTCTTTGCAGTGTCCAGCCTGCTGGTGCAGTGTGACCTCTCCCCATGCAGAGATCACTACTGTCCCCTATTTCCTTGTGGGTTTTGTCTCTTTGTTTTCTTTTTCCATACTGTGCGTGCTCTGGGTAGGGATGATATATCATTTTTTGGGGGGTACATGGTGCCTGGCACAATGGGATTTGGCTCTGTGACTGAGCTGCCTTGAAGTTATCATGGAAGAGATACATGAAATGTCACATGGTTGGGATGGGATGGGATGGGATGGGATGGGATGGGATGGGATGGGATGGGATGGGATGGCAGCAGAGGAATGGGTTTGCTGGGAAGTGTTGACTGGCTCTGCTGTTGGCAAAGAGATGAGTGTGGGATGTAATGGAATCTGAGAATGTTATTTTGTGGCACAGAACTGTATTGTGTTTGCAGTCAGTGATTGGAAATTTAAAGAAGAGGTAATTTGAGGCATTCAAGGAGAAAGAGGGTTTATATGTTCAACAACAGGCTTGAGAGAGATTTGAATGATTTCCTTATGTGTGCATTATGAAGAAAGGTCAGTGTGATAATGAAAGATGTTGAGGAGAAAGGAATTTTGATCAAAAGACATGCAATTTTTAGGGCTTGGATAACAGTTTTTAAAATAGGTGAGAAGCAGTGCTATACGCTCTCAGATAAGAGAGACAGAGAATGTGAGATCAGGCATCAAAGGTGATCCTATAAGTGGATGATTTTCTCTGTGACAAAGTACATGGTAGTGCTGTCTATTGTAATAGAATAAGAGAAAGAGAGATTTGAAATATTAATAGTGGTTTTCAGTTCCTGGCTTGAAGGCAGGATCCTGGGGATTTTTTTAATTTTTTTTTTTTTAATGAGTAGTTGGACTGGGGGGAAAAGTTGGAGGTAAATTCCTTGAAGAAATATGGAGTTGACGAGAACAGCTTGAACTGTTTGTTAGCTGGTGAGTAGACAGCTCAGTTGTGCTCAGCCCTTGTCATTTTTCCCCTTGTGTTGCAGGCCAACAACAAACCAGAGATTGAAGCAGCCCTTTTCCTGGACTGGATGAGGCTGGAGCCACAGTCCATGGTGTGGCTGCCTGTCCTGCACAGGGTGGCTGCTGCTGAGACTGCCAAGCACCAAGCCAAGTGCAACATCTGTAAGGAGTGCCCCATTATTGGATTCAGGTACAGACTCTCTCCCTCTCAGCTGTGTGTGCTTCTGCTTGGTGGATCAAGAGCTCTGCCTGATTCCAGGCAAATCAGGAGCTCCATTTTATAGGGATTTTGTTCTTGGAAAAAATAATTGTGATGGGGACACAAGGGAGAGTGGCACCTGGACTGGGTGCAGTGCTGTGAGACTTGCAGAGGACAAGTCATCTCTCAGTTAAAATGTGGCACTTCCTCTGTGTCCCAGTCTTTCCATGCCTCAACAAAAGCATTGTTGGATTGCACAGCTAACACAATTTGCCTTACATTCAGTGTGTCCTATGCAGTTGCATTTTCTGAATTGGATCCTAATGAATTGCTTTCTGTCATAGCATAAAGCAAGGAAGTGCCTTGAAAATTCTTAGGCATGTAAAAAGCTACATGTGCATTTCTCTGTGAAAGAGTGTTGGTGGAACATTAACCTGGAGTGGGGGAAATGCTGCTGGTCTATTTAAACATCTGGATTGACACCGTGGTTACTATGGCAATGAATAAGTCACTGTGTTGTAAAATGGCTGTGTGTTGGTGTGCCTGTTGAGAAGCCACTTAAGGGCTGAGTAAATACTCACTTTCAATTATGCCTGGACTTGTTTTATCACTTTGCTTCGCAATAGCTGCTTTGTATGGTTCCTGCCCTTTTTACACACAGTCTTCTTTTACCATTGGCATTTCTCCTTCTATGTTATCGTGTTGTTTACAAAGAGCTTTCTGTAATTTTGTGTCTAAAACCCAGATAGATAACAGCAGCAAGCAGTGCTACACAAAAAAGCCATCATTTTGCTCTAACCTGGGAGCAGATGAATGTAGCTTTTATGCATGTAGTGGGGCAGTGCTTTCTGCTACAATTTCACAGGCAGTGGGAAATGTGGGAAATTTAGAAGGTATTTATTGCTTTGTTTTGAATCTGAGGCTGTTGCTCTAATAGTTTAAATTATTTTCTTTTGCTTTTTATTCCCCATTAATATCTGAACTGGGAAGTGATAAATATTACTGAGCAAGAGCTATGGATTGGATGCGAGTAATTCAGCACATCCACAAAGTCTAATTTTCCCATTCCCGGATGCAGTTTATTAACTACTGTATTATTTACACAGTTTTGTATAAACCAGCCAAAGACAAGTAGGTGGAATTGAAAAGTGCAGCCCTTGGAAATATCAAAGGATGGCAAGTGAATGGATAGTCTGTTGTAAGCACCGAGAACTCGGGAAGCAGACACTGGAGCTCTGTGTTTGTGTCTAATTTTACTTGACTGATCTCATCTGTCTCTTAAATTTATGTAACAAATCTATTATCATGATAGTAGAATCCGTCTGTCACAGATTTTTTTTCCTCTGTCTTTGCAAGTCATTGAAACCCTGTGTACACACTTGACAAAAAGATACTGTATTGGAAGGCTTTTAGAAAGCTAATACTGAGCACCCAGTTGATGTGAAACAATGTTCTTTTGAGGTCGTCGTGGCTGAGCTGCTCCGTGTATTTGGAACAAGACAACCCTTATGCCTCGGGCTCTTTCAAGCACTTCAGCGCAGCAGATACAACAGTTAGCTGCCTCATAGAGCTGATGAGATTAAATAATGGCCCAAAAGTGCATTTGGAGTTTTGCATGGATGGAATGCTCTGCAGGAAAATTGTTTTTATAGAGGTGCTAGGAAGGACATGAGGGGGTTGCCAGAGTGACTTACTGAGAGGGCATTACTTTCTTGAATTTTCCTCCTGGAGGACATTCTATTTTAGGAATCGTGATGAAGAGCAAAAGATCTGAAGTTAGTGTCATAGAAATAAAAAGTGTGGTAGTGTCTTTCATATGTTAAAGATGAGTGAATGTGCAGAAATCTTCACTGTTGTCCAATATTAGAATTTTTTTTGAAGATTGAGAGCTATGATAAACATCTGAGGCAGCAGTACCTGTCCCTCAGGGCAGAGGAGCATTGCTGGGCATTGCACACCGTGTGACATGTCACAGAAGAGAATTTACTAACAGAGCAAACTTGATGGGCTGATATGAAGCAGTCACACACAAAGCTCTGAAGCCATGAATTTTTTCTTTTTTATCCTCTTTTAGGTACAGAAGTTTAAAGCACTTTAACTATGACATCTGCCAAAGTTGCTTCTTCTCTGGCCGTGTTGCTAAAGGTCACAAAATGCACTATCCCATGGTGGAATACTGCACACCAGTAAGTAGCTGTTTTACTGACCCTTACTGTCCCTTCTTATGTAGAAAGTAAAAATTTCCTTTCTGTGTGCAAGGTAATGAAGTGTTAGGACTGCGTTTCTTCCCTCCTCCACAATTCAATCTCATTTTATATACTGTACATGCCAGCAATTTTGCTGCTTAGTCAAGGATGCTCCAATGGTTTGAAGTAAACTGGAGTTCATTGTTTGCACAATTCTGTTTCATAATGTATTTTTGTGTGCTGATGACATGTTCCATGTTCAGTGCCATAGGTCACTTTATGGATCCTCCTGGAAGCACATGATTTGTGCAAATACTCATTCATATCTTGGGTCCTAAGGTTTTCTCCATATCAGTGTGTGATTTTTTTCCTCCTTTCCTCATCAAGTTGCCACTTCACTTGCTTTCTCCCACAACACTGTGGTTGCATTTTTCAGTTCCTCACTATTTCATGGTACTTTTTTATTGTCTGAACACTTGATGATATAAATGCCAGGGAAATTCTCATGGTTGCAAGGTAGATTTCATTTCTGAAGGGGGGAAGCCAGGCCACTCAGTACAGGGTGCTGCAGTGATGGTGTGGTGAGGGTCTTCACCCTTCTTTCACGGCTCCCAGAAAGATTGGATTTGCATAAATGTTACTTTCATACCTGACAGCTGGCAAAGGAAATTCTGCCTTTCTCTCTCAGTGTGCTCCTTTTTGGCCTCTCAGGACCAGTGCAAAGGGGCATCAATGAGAGGTGCTCTCGAATTAGAGATTGAACTCTCAAATATAGATAGAGCTTTTAGCTGCCTTTGCTATTGTTTGTGTTGGTGTTGAAGCCGTGCACTCTCATCAGCATTTCCTGGTGAAATAGGATTATTCCTAGTCTTTCATCTGCTGGTAGTCATAAACGGTGAAAATAAAGCCTCAAAATTATACTTGGGCTAGCCTCATAAAATTATATGAACAGTCTTTAAATCTTCATCCAAGCAAAAAGCTTCATCCATGGCCAAAATGAAGCAAAGACTCTCAGCTTTTCTCAGAGACCTAAAAAAGAGAGAAAAAAAATTATAGTAAAGCAAGCTCAGAATTTTTGTTAGTTTTAACTGACAGATGTTTACTTGCATTATCTATCCCCTTTTACCCTTCAGTGGCAGTGTTTCCTGGGGATCCCTGCAATGGCAGCCAGTGCCCATTTGCTGGCTCTTTGCCCCTGTTCCTTGGCTGTGGTTTTCAGCGCCGTCCCCCAGGGACTGAGGTTGGTGAAAGGGTGATTTGCCTGAGCTGCTGCACCAGTCAGAGAGAATTGTTGGCTCTGCCTGGGCAGGTCTGAACAGACTTCTCCATTGCAGGCATTCCTAGAGCAGAATCTCGTGATCTGAGTCGTAGGCAGGGTGAGTGAGTGAGACTGACTCCCTGGGAGCCTTCTTTCCATCTGTGGCTGATCCCCTCCTTCCTGGAGGGACTGCAGCTTTGCCTTGCACTTTGCCACTCTTATTCTTGCTAAGAAACAACGTGGGAGATTTGTGAGTGATACAAACCAGTATCTTCCAAACATTTCCTTACCCTTTTGATGTGTTTTGAGGAAAGAGAAATAAAAAGGGATTACGAGGTGCAGCAACTCATTGCAGTGCTGTGTCCAGCAGGTTTGTATTGTCCCTGAAAATATAGATTACTAAGAGGTGAACGTGGGGGTGCACAGAAAAGCTGCCACCACATCCAGCCTGCTGGATCAGAATAAAGAACCATTCACAGGCAGTGGATTTTTCCCTGAACTCCAGCAACCCGTGCTAATGTGCCGTGCCTGGCTGCACAAGCAGCCAGCTGAATTAGAGGAGGATTAGCTGGGGTGGAGGGGGAAGTGAATGTGACACACAGCAAGCCCCACGCTTTTTTGTGTAGCTGCTATTACAAAAAATGTACCCAAGTATTGGGGGAATGAGCATCCGCTGAAGCTATGTCTAGTTTGTAATTGTTTTCTAAATGAAAGAAAAAGAGTACGCAGGTGGCAGAGCATTTATTAGTCATCCTCCACACTAATCTCTCACCTTAAAATGCATTTTGGCAGACACAAGACATGTGATGCCTTCTTTGATAATATCTTTGCAATAATTCAGTGTGCACACCAAAGTGTTCTGATATTTTTATTCTCCCTCCCTCTTAGTATCAAGAAATTTTTGAGCACTGCAGTCTTTAATTCTGCTTAGGGGAGTTTTGAGAACTCATGCTAAATACCTGAGGGATGTGATAATGTTCCCTCTCTTGCAAAAGGTTGAGTCAGAATAAGGGCAAGGCAGTTGCTTTGTTTTCATTTAGACAGAAAAATTACTACAATTATTGCTGAAAGCAAGACATCTCAATTTATTGTTCAAAGAGATATGACTTTTAAAGAGTTTTCAAACAAAGCATAGAAGACAACTTATAGACTGAGATGTAAATGCAGGATGATTTTTCTGTTAGGGTTTAATGAACAGTGACACACGAATATAAAGAACACCTCGTTGGAAGGAAGGGTTCAAACTGATAGACCTGTCTGCATCCAGGGTTTCCAGTCAGGGCTAGGTCTGGGGAGGGAGGTTGGCAAGGCACTTTCTTAAACCAAACTGGGAAAATTCAGCTGATGGTAAAGCTATTCCTATGTGAATAAAAAGAACTATTTCTTATTAAGTAGCTTGGTTTCAGAATAGTTTTGGGACATGCTCAACCCATCTGCCTGTACGTTGCTTTGGCTTAAGAGAGCTGGGATGCTGAAACTCCACTGTTTCTTCCTCATAAACCAGTTCTGCTGGGAATTTTGGTCTGGATGGTTTTACTCTGAAGATCATAGGTAATAAAACATCTGTGGAGTAAATCAGAAGGTTTGGCTGAAAATAGCCTCAGTTTATCATCTTGTCCATGTAATAATCACATTTTCTTTGCCTTTCTTGTGCTCCTTGGACATTTTTAAATGCAGTTGGATTGTATGAGAGGTGCCTGATGCTTTTAGTTGTCTCTAGAAGATATATTTTCTTCTTGGGATTCTTGTGGTACCAGCTAGATTGGGATGTTTCTGTGCAAACACAGCATTTTGCTCTTTGGTTGTCATGGAAAAGGTTCAGGGCAGAGAGGGGGGAGAACAGTCCCAGGAAGGCTGAAGCAAAGAATGTTTCGTTCCTAATACCTCAAAACACTAAATCCAAATTACAGTCAAATGCAATACAAAGTGTTCTCAACATCCAAAATAGACAGGGCATTAATAAATGGTTATAAATGGCACAGGTGAACAACTGGACAGAAAGCTGTGCTTAGTCTATTTATACCAAGATTAAATATTAAAAGTTTTTCTGTGTCTCCAGCAGATGTGCTCTGTGTGCTCTCTTGATGACAAGCTGGTTAAGAGCTCTCCTGGCAGGCTGTGCAGATGGAATCCAGCAGAGGGAATTCCCTCCTCCAGGGGCATGGGCAGGGAGCCACCTCAATAAATCTCCTTTCTGGAGACCTCTGGGTGGTCTGGGCACACTTCACCCCTCCCTTCCCCAAATGTCTTTACTTCTGAATAATTGAGGAAGGGATACTTAATATTACCAAGTATTATCTCACTTTCATGAAAATACAGATGCTGCTGCACTGGCTCATGGGTTCTGCTGTGTCACTTCTCTGCCAGTCATTGCTTACACTGAATTTTCCTGCCAGAGCAGACTGACCAGAAAGGGAGCCAAAATCTTTCCAGCTTTACATGAAGCTCATAGGTGTCATAAGTACAGGGATAATATTTGCCTTTTCTTTTAATACTTTTCAGTCTTTCTGCAGATATTTTTTCAGGGCATCCTTAGTTTTCCTACTTTATAAAACTCTACCTATCTGTGTTTGAGCAGCTCTGTGAAGGTTGGCTTAACTGATAGGTTCCACCACATCCTTCCCCTCTACGCAGAAGGCACAGAACTCAATAAAAATGTCAGAAAGATTAACTTTTCCCTGATTTCTTTCCTTTAAATTAGATAGATTGGAGAAGCAATATTGTTATGTGGGTCAGGAGGAGCTTAATTTACTGTAAAAGATCAGTACTTCAGGGTCTAGTGTTTCTGCAAGGTTCAGAGAAGGGAGTGCAGCCTGACTGAAGTAATTGAAGTCTTACATTAAAATTCATCAGAAAATTGCCTGATTCTTTGTCAGGCTCTCAAAAAATCTTGCATCTTCAGAGCAGACATCCTTGAAGCTCTTCCAGACTCTTTCTGGTCTTTTTACATCTATGTTGTTCTCCTCTGTTGGTCTCTAGAGCAGCAAGGGAGGCCTGCTGCAGGCAAGGGAATAGAAAACTTCATGCAAATTGTTCTCTCCTCTGAGTATTGATCTTAAATGCCTGCTAGTTTCACATTGGACAGGTGCAGGAAGAAATAACTGATCTGAGAGGTTTAAGCAGCTCTCACCTGCTTTTTGTTTCCCTTTGAACAAAATATTGATGGCACAGAAGGCTGAGGAGGGAAACTGGAAAGAAAAAGTACCTAGAGACTTTCATAGATTGACAAGTCCATGAGGTGGAGATGCCAAGTGTGTGGTAAGAGTTAGGATCCAGTGAAGCACCCAGCTGGACACATGGACTGTCTGTGTGTCCTCCATTGCAGCCATTTTAGTGCTGAACCAAAAGTAGGCAGAGAGACCCCCCCCACAGCCAGGTGAGGAAATGACAAATTATTGTCTAATTATTGCTTGTCCTCTTGAGATCACCTGAGGTGAGGAATGAGCCTGTCAGGGGTTTTTGAAACTCCTTTCCCTCCTTGCTCCCCACTAGCAGTGTCTGTGTAGTGCATTGTAAGGTGACAGTGATGGACAAATAGAATTTGCTGTTCCGGGGCTGCTCAGGCTGTTGGCAGCTCTGCTTGGTGTGATCACAGCTCTTCCAAGTGACCCAGCAAAGGAAGATGCAATTGAAAAAACAGTGACAACCTCATGAAAGATGATTTCATTGTGATTTGTGGCTTTCAGACAACTTCAGGAGAAGATGTCCGTGACTTTGCCAAGGTACTAAAAAACAAGTTTCGAACAAAAAGATATTTTGCAAAGCACCCACGAATGGGCTACCTGCCTGTGCAGACTGTCTTGGAGGGAGACAACATGGAAACGTGAGTAGCTCTGAAGTATCTTAAGCAGTAATTCATTTGGTACACAATTTGAACTCCCCAGCTGGTGCCAACTCTTTTCACTTCCTAAATGCATAAAGCCTCTTTATGTCTTTCATTCCTGTTTACCTCGCCTGGCAGGAAAACACAAGCTGGGCTTCCAGTTGCCATTGCCTTATCTGCTTTCACCTGTCCTTACACAGGAACTTCAGCTTCAGTTAGCAAAAAACAAAAAAATACTCACAGTCTTACTGGCAGTCTTACAGACTTCTAAGTTTGATGTGCAATTTGGAGGTTAATGATACATTCATTAAATTTTTATTTTCTTCCAAACGGGTATCTTTCCTTGGTTTTATTTTTTTAATTAGGCTATGGTGTTTGTGACCTTCCTAGATGATTTCTTCTTTTCTCAGCCTATGAATTTAGTCTTACTAAATGACTCATGTCTTCATGGAAAAAAAAAAAAGAAACAGTAATGATGCGCATGGAGAAATCAATGACTTAACCCAGTTCCCTTTGGTTTTTTTACACATTTAATCAGTTGTTTAATGGCAATTGCACGCAGCTTGTTCTCGCTCTTTCTCTTTCTCTTTTTAAATTTTAGATTTCAAGATTTTTTTCTCACTTTTTGGTTGGTTGCTCTTCACAGCCATTCATGTTGGTCTGTTGGATTTCTGCTTTTTAGTTATTGTGACTTTTTTTTTTAAACTTTCTGTAATTATTTTGCTGCTGAGTTTCTTCTGCCTTTCTCTTCACCTCCTCATTTTTTGTCTTGCAGTCCTGTTACTCTGATCAACTTCTGGCCAGTAGATTCTGCGTGAGTACTTTTGCTGAAGTGTGCTGCTGCTGCTACTGCTGCTGCGCTCCCTCACTTTTTCTTTTTGTTTATTCCTTTGTTCAGTTTTACATGAGATCATTTCCTTCTTTCGTTATGATTATTTCCTTTGATGCACTCTCTGAAGGAATGTTTTGATCCCAAATTAGTAGAATGAGATAAACCCTGGAATTTTCAGCAGTCATGGATTTTGTACTGTGTACTCTTTCTGAAGTATGTGTTTTTCATGGAATTAACAGGGGTTTCGTGCAGACCTACTAATGCTTATCAAAGTTTGTCATTTAAAAGCCTGTGTTTCTGAATAAGTGTCAATCCCTCTGAATGTATACTAGATGCTTTTTGAATGACAGAGATTGAACTTGATATGGATTTAATTCAGTTTCAGGAATGACACAGTTTTGCAGATAAAAGTATAATTTGGTTTTATGTGCAACCGTGCACACTCGAGTGCTCCAGTTAATCCAGAGCTCACTGGGTATTTTATTACAGTCTTGTAGATACATTCAGATTTGTGAAGGCAGGTTGAAATGGGGAAATGTTTACTGTATTTTTTCAGAAGTTACAAAAGCAGGGATTTTCAGCTGTGGAATAGATTTTCATTCTTGCACCACTCCAGCACATGCATTGTCTTACTGTTGTAGTAAATATCCTCAGCATAAACTAAAGATAGATATATATTTACTATTGTGGCATTTGCTACTTCTAGTGTTACACAGATGCTTCTAGAATAATGTTAAATAAGGATTAATTTTAATTCACATATTGATAACTAACAAGAAACTAATAAATAGATTTTTTATATTTCTATATGGTGAAATGTATATGGCTTGCGCCTCCATTGAACTTTTTGTAGAATAAACAAGAGTGAAATGTATGCACTGGAATATTGATTTATAATTTTCATTGGGAGCACAAACCCTTGGGAAGCTAAGGGGAGTGCTCTACCTCTAGGAAATTTAGGCAACCGGGAAGCACATCTAATACTGCAAACCTCATGGCTGAGAATTTACCTACAGAGAATGCCAAAAGTCTGGAGGCAGACTGAAATAGAGGGGCTTTGAGCTTGAGGATGCACTTTTATAGATGCAACTATGGATCCAGATTCCTTATATTTCAGAACAATTGCAAAGCTAAAAGTGACATTTGAAGAAAGCTTGGATCATGTGGAATGCCATCACTGTGTCTGACATAATATGAAATTAAGCTGTCATAACAGGGTCATTCCTAGCTATTTATAGTAGTAACACTGTGGTGTGCCTACACTGATAGCTTCACACCAGAGGTTTGCTGTTATATACTACAGGGAGTTTAACTCACGTGTAATGCTCGAGAAAACTTGAGAAATACTGAGGAGCAGGATTTGTGCAGAGAGGTTGCACTTTTTGTCAGACTAACTCAGGTATCTTCCAGAGCATAATCTTTCAGTCTGGTCTGACAAGGAAGCAGAAAAATAAGAAATTAATAGTGGCTGGAAAAAATTGCCCTTAATTTTGTTCTGCTAACTTTATTTCTTTCCTTCATGCTATAGCACTTGACCTGCAATTCAAGTTACTGAGCTACCCAGGTTTAAAGCTTTTTCTTGCTTACAGGGCGATTCCAGCTTCAGCAGACAAACCAGTTATCATAAAACTTTCCTGTGTTTTCTACACTCATGCCTTTTTCTGGTGCTCTTATGCCAGTTTTCTGGTTATCCTTGAAGTGCCTCAGAAAAGCATCACCTGGCAGCACTCAGCAATGCTAGTGCCGTTCTGACACCAACATGTGGTATACCTGGAACTGCTTATAAATAGATAACTTCTTTTGTTGGAAAGTAATGGTTCTTACTGCTTATTATCCAGTGTTTTGCCCAGATATGCTGCTTACCAGGCATTAAAGGGACAGTTCACAAGTTGTGAGAATGTGTATCTAACTTGAACTGGGATGGTACAATGATACAAAGACAATTTACTTGTTTCTGCACTTTCAGGAAGCCTCAACTAAAATGCTGAACAAAGAAAAATACCCTTATCCTGCCAGCCAGGTCTCCAGGGGTGCAGGGAATTGCACCAGGTGGTGTTTGCCACCTGGTCAGCACTTGACTTGACTAGAATTCCCAGGCTGCTCCTGCAGACCCCAGCTTGAACAAGGCAGCTGTGGAGCCCTTGTAAAAGGGATGGTTATCTTGGCTAAATATTGGCTGTGTCACTCAGCCTTCCTGCTGACTGTTTGAGCTGATTAGGGGTGCTGAGTGTGTGTGCTCAGAAAGGAAGGACTGTGAGCTCTAGCACTGGTGGTCAGTCACTGAGAGTGTGTAAAATACAGCACAATCATTCTCAAGTTTGCTCAGAGACTGGCAAAAGTACCTCTGAGCAGCTGAATTCAACACAAAGCTGTGCTTCTCTAGCAGGTTTGCTTTCTTAAGCAAACTTCTAAAAAGCTGTTTGAGGTATATCTCCACTGCAGTATGTTCTGAAGTAGAGACAAACCTGGAATTGCAGCCTCACTCCCTGCTTGCAGCTGGCAAAATCAACTCCAACATCATACTGTCTTTTTAAAAATATATTTTTTATATTATTACACAACTTGGTCGCTTCTGAAGTTGCAGCATGATTTCAAGACAGCAAGGATATATTCATGCAGTCAAGCCTCACATTTTGCCATGCACTACTGCAAAAAGAGACATCTCATTGCCCAGCAGGTCCCAACCAAGTGGTGTCCCTTCTTTCGTACTGTACAATGTGCAATGCCAGGGTGAGAGGCACTAAGAGAATGATCAAACTCAAAATTGAAACTACTTTTAACACATATTTCCTAGTCTATGCATAGTATTAGCATCAACATTTGTGTGTGTGTTGTAAACAAGAACTCTTCTTGCATTGATGGTACCAGTTAAGACCAGCTTAACATCTGCTGTATGACAAAAAAAAAAATTTAAATTGTGGGTAACTTCAGTTTATCAGAAAACCATCATTATCCTGCACCATGATCCACTGCTCTAAAGAAATTACATCGTTTTCCCCTCCCTTCCCTGCACATTTTTACACAGAATGGGATAGAATCACAGAGAAACAATTCCCTCATCCACTGCATCTCTGCTGCACTGAGGAACTCTGTGAACTGAGTATTTGTCCTCTGGTGTGCTGTAGTAATGCTCGAATATGTGATGAGTAAAAGTAGAGGCCAAAGTTCATTTCACAGACAAAATGAGACTTGTTATACTTGGCCTGTAATGTCTTAAAGAGGAAAAACTTTGCTATTCTGTGAGAAGAGATATTAATGATAACAAATTTTGTGTATCCAGCATGCAGCTCTATGATTTCAGAAGGATCCTAATCTAGAGCCCTTTGGAGGCTGATTAGAAACCTGAAAGCTGAGGAGTCCAGTAGATTTACAGCAGGCTTCTGAAACTCCTAACATGGGAACATTACAAACCAGAAGATTATTACAGTTTTGGTTTATAACCTAAATACGAAACCTGTCAGCTTGTGCAATGCAATACAATAACTTTTGGGCAGTCCCAGCCTGAACCACAGTATCCAACAATTAAAAATGGGGAGAAATTCCTTCCTCAGTCAGGAGTTACAGAAGGAGAGTCATCAGAGATGGAATAAAGGGCAGTTGAAATTTAGCAAAAGTATAAAATTGCCATTCAATTTGGGAAGCTGCATCACTTTTTGTTAATCTGGCATCTCTCAATACACAATACAATAGATTGGCTAAATCCCACGTGGCAGCAAAGGGTGCTGCACAGGCAACATAATTTAATGTTGATGTTTTCCAAAGGTGAGGCTATAAGAAACAATGCTCTAATTGACAAGAAAACTCCTATGAATTCTTTTCATCAACAGAAAACTGAAGAGAACTTCATGCCATTTGTCAGACAGAAAACCCAACATAACTTAGTGTCCCCCTGTATAACACACTGAGCTACCATTGAGATTGCAACTCTTGAAAGACATTAGCTAAAATCATCAGTGCCTGCAGTGTGTTATTAAAGGCTCCTTTCAGACATTTTATGCTTCTTGTATTTATTTCTAGCTGCTCGTGGAACAATTTTTAAAGGCTCTTTTAGGTGGGATGTGCTGGAAGCAGGCACTGGAGCAGGGTGGGAGGCAGAGGAGAGGTTCCCAGCAGCACACTGGCAGCCTGAAGCAGAAATGCCAGTGAAGGAGGCAGGTGTGAAGGGAAAACCAGGGTGAAAGCTCTTCTGTAAATCCTTTGGAAGAAGCTTCTTTGGGAGTTGGTGTGAAGAAGAGTCGTGGCAACAGACGGATTGCAGATGGTCAAAAATGCCCAGAGTGGCACCACAAAACATTGCACCGATGGCCTGAGGAGGCACACACAGCACCTGGAGTTCTGACTTCCTTTTTACCAAACATGCCATAAGGCATAGAGATGTGAGGGTATAGGCATAGCTAAGTGTCTTTTGACTTTGAAAGGGGTATTGTTTGTGATTAATCAGTGTTTTCTGCCTTATAGGCCTGCCTCGTCCCCTCAGCTCTCACACGATGATACTCATTCACGCATTGAACATTATGCTAGCAGGTATGAGACCAGCTGGACCTTAGGCAGATCTTTCTCTAAAATTACTTAAGAAGAGCTGAGCACTTCTTAAAGAAACAAAAAGTTTGGGGTTTTGCTTTCCAGGCTCTGGGATGCAAGAACATCATCTGTGGTTGTTGTTAATCGGCCTGTCCTAACTTGCATGCCAGAGCATCTCTGTGGTCAGAATTGGTTTTTGGGTCCCTTGGGCTCCTCACAGTTGCTGATATTTTAATAGGACCTGTGGCAATAGGACAAGAGGTAGTATTTTAAACTAGAAGAGAACATATTCAGACTAGATGTAAGGAAGGAATTTTTGCAATGAGGATGATGAAGCACTGGGAGCAGGTTGTCCAGAGAGCTGGTAGATGCCCCATCCATGAAAACATTTAAGGTCAGACTGGATGGAGCTCTGTTTGAGTTGAAGATATCCCTGCTCAGTGCAGGAGAGTTGGACTGGAGACCTTTAAAAGCTCCTTCCAACCCAAACCCCTCTGTGATTCTACATGAGGTTTAGTTTTTAATATGGACCCTGATATAATAAATAGTACAAGTGAGAAGAGCAGAAACCTCCAAACTCTCATGAATCTCAGGTGTCATTGTAATCTTAATTCACCTCATGAAATGCCACAAGCAGGATTTTTCCTTGATTTGGAGGATTGAAATTGTGATATATCACTGCTTTCGTTCAATTCTCTGCTTTCATACTGCTCCTAAGAATCAAAAAATGGATTAATTGCACAAAGGTGAAAATGTTTTTCCACCAAGCAAGTAAATTTTCAAGGGCTGAGGTAATGAAAAATTCCGGCCTCTTTCTCTCTTCTAGTATCTCTTGATCAGGAGAGGTGTTTCTGAATTATGCAGGATGTTTAGGAGGGGCTGAGTGTGAAAACTAATGAGAAATGACTGATTGTTACAGTTTGGACAATGACATTGCCAGGTACAAAGCAATTTGTGTAATCCCCTGGCATCTTAAGGCTTTTCTTTGATTTTGGAATTAATTATTCAAGAGAAGTTGGAATATAACTTCAGAGAAAGGGCTGAAAACTTAGAAGTGAGTTTAGCCAGGCCATTGTAGCAAACAATCTTTTGTGATAGCTTATTGCAAAACCTTTTGGTAATCAACAGTGAGTGTAAATTAATTTGAGCTTCAAATTCATCAAAAACATCACGCTCTTTAATTCTTTCCAGAATGTTAGAACAAACAAAGTTTTTGAAAAACATAATTGGTTTTAATGAGTCTTGTTTATTTTTCCACAGGCTAGCAGAAATGGAGAACACCAATGGTTCTTACCTAAATGACAGTATTTCACCTAATGAGAGCATGTAAGTAGGCTGTTTCTGTGGTTTTGACATATATTTCCTTGGGAATGTTAATAACTTGTAATGAAATTTTGTAGTGCTGAATTTGCATGGCCATGTATCATATCTGGTTCAATTTAATGATGTGCTCATGTCCTTACACTTTGTATCATAGTGGCTGGATTAATGGCTTATAGCTTAATACCAAATTTATACAAAATTATACAAATTTATACCAAAAAATACCTTCAAAATTAAAACTATTACTTTATTTTCAAACATTACTGATGTATTCAGCAAATAATTTCCATATTCAAGATACGTCATTGTCTGATGAGTTCTAAGGACAAAAATACAAAAACCTTTTCTATCTTAGTTCAAGCTTAAGCATGGTTAAATTGCTGTAAGCTAGAAAGTGTTAGTGTGGGAAAAGTGTCATACAAAACATAAGTGAGGCTAAACAGAAATCTTTGGTGTACAAATACGTGAAATATATTGAAAGTAAGCCAGGAGGGAGTGATCGTCATTGTGAAACACTAGCAGTAGTAAACTGTAAGTTGGACAGATCACTGACAAGCATTCATTGTATTACTTTAAATGTAGAGTTATAAATAAGAGTTTTGATTTTTAAGAAGTAGTTATATCTGCAATCTCACTGAAACCCTTTGTGGTTCTCCTCTGATAATATTCTTGGTCTCGTTTATTCTCTGAATAAGAGGACATAGAACTAACAGTGGATAATGTTTCTGAGGACACCACAGAAGCAGCTAAATCATGGGTGTGTGTGAAAATTTGATCTGGGTTCATTAACTGTGTAGGAGAAGTCATAGCATGGATTCTAAATCAATCAAATATGAAAACCCCAACTTCTCTAAAAATGTTTTTATCTATTCTACATGATCTCATCCTTATCACAGTTTAAGGGATGGAATTTTTTTTTTTAATTCAGACAATTAAATTTGTAGCAGTCCTTTACAACACAGAATTCTGGCCAATTTTCATTCACTTAAATTGAGATTCCAAATGAATAAATGAATAGCATTTCATGAGGTTGATTCTGAGCCTGTGAGCTCAGATAGCAATAAAGCTGTTTCTTTGTTTCAAAATAGTTTCACTTTTGACTTGGTAGGATTTTTGTTTACCAGTTTTGAAAGAAAATCTCCTGTAGAACCAAGTACATTGTTTTAAGATATTGGTAAAAGGGGAAACTTAAAATGACCCCTCAAAACTAATATTGATGCAATGTCAGTAAGTTTTGTGCAGTTAATGAAAACTTTGTTTCCAAGTCGTATGTTAATTTTGTATTACTTTGGATAGTAGTAATGCTCTAATAGATGGAATTTTGTGTTGTCCCACTGAAATATTTCAGTGTCCTTGTCACAGGAATCATGCATACACTGTATCTCTTGTATTACACTCTGATCTTACTGTTCAGATCTTTTTTTTGATCAGTTGGAAGTTGTACTAGCATGATTCAATTAATAAGGTAACTACCCAGTTTGTTCCTCAGCTTCAACTATTAAAATGAGAATAAAACTGTGCGTTTTGAAATTTGGAAGAAATATTATCCAGATAGATACAAATTGCAGCAAAATCAAAGCTTACCATGAATTCACAACTGTAATTACTTCGGTTTTGCTTGTCAGATTATGCCTAAGTATTATTTGTTATTCTTGCAGGGTTTGGATTATTTGGCTAATCAGTACAGGTAGAGTGATAGATGGAAACAAGGAGGGCAGGAAATAAAAATACAACACATATATTTATATATCACAAATTGTTTCATTATGTAGTGTCACTGCAATGATGTATAAAATATCTGTGCAGGCTGAAAATCACACAAATAGAGTATGCTTGTAAAGTGCCATTTTACTACAATAGTTATGTCATTTGTTCACAGTTAATTCACTTAAGATCTGTGAGAATATTTATAAATGCAAAGCAGTGGTTTGAAGGAAATCACAGTTGAAGTGCTTCGTGAAAAGTATAAATTTAGGAACTGGCAAGCCTCTCCTTTTGTGAAAAATTAATACTTCTCTTTTATGAACTAATGTTAATGTGCTCTACATTGCTTTGGCACTCCTGCACACATAAAATTGCATCATTAACATTTTCAGGAACAAATGAAAACAAGGAAAATTATAATTCTTGAACAATAACAGCTGTTCAAAATGCTGTTAAATTCTGGTTTAGAAACATAACAGGAAAAAGCCCTGGACTGACTAGACTGAATTAATTTGTTCTGTGACATCTCTAACAGCAGTGTCATTTTTACTGACCCTGTCCTGTGGTGTCAAGGGAAACCTTTCATGGTTTCTCTGCTGGTGTAAGTTGCATTGCTTACTGCTTAGATGCATCTCCTTAGCACCTAAACCACACCTAAAACAATCCCTGTAGTTCTGAGAGGTGATTGAGGTCTTCAGAATTGTATTTCCTTTTTTCTTCCAGAGATATTTCTGTTTTTAGATGCTAGACAGCTTCAGGGGCAATAGAAACAAAGAAAGAGATCCTATGTATTAAACAGAATATATTTCTATTCTCAAGGTGTACATCACTTTTAAATTTAAAAAAAAACCAAACATCTCAGTGGAAAATAACATACTTTGATTATATTAGTTGAGGGTTTTTTCTTTGTTTACCTAATTTAGAATTTTATAGATAAAAAAAAGATAAATAAAGCACATACTTACTACATAAGGAGAGTTTGTGAGTACAAAAATAAATGCATTGCCCTTGCTTGAGTGACCCTTCCACAATGCAGATCAGGCAGCAGAAGATTGCTTTTTTTATTTTTTTGCAAGCAAATTCCTAATTGAAGTTTGTCAAAAGAGGAGAGCTGAGGTTGCCAGCTGTTGCAAAACTTGGCTTTAGGTATCTAAGAAGCAGAGGAGGAGGGAGGTGGTCTCTGCAGAGAAGGAAAATTGCCAGAGACTCAGTGAAACAGGTCAGCAGATTTTGCTTTAAGGTGCATCACGGTTACAAAGAGTTCAGCAAATCTCTTTGTAAGAAATGAGAGCCTGGGAGTGAATCATCTCCTCATATTCACTGAGAAGCTGAAAAGCAGGAAGGGAACAGCCTGTTTTACCCTGCTCTGTTTTGCAGTGATGATGAACACTTGTTAATCCAGCACTACTGCCAAAGCCTGAACCAGGAGTCCCCCCTGAGCCAGCCCCGAAGCCCTGCCCAGATCCTGATTTCTCTGGAGAGTGAGGAGAGAGGGGAGCTGGAGAGAATCCTCGCAGACCTGGAGGAGGAAAACAGGTGGGTCATACCACCAGCTGCTGAATTTGCAGTAAAAACTCTGCAAAACAATTATATATATTTTAGGGATAAAATGAGTTACAAAACTGCACTTTTTTTCTGACAAATAAATAATTTCATAGTGGGTAAAAGTTGGGTCCTCTTTCTCTTTGTTTGGTGTTGCTTGTTGCCATTTCTTCAATCTTTCAATTCAAAGTATCGTTTAACACTTCCATCTTCAAATTTAATTGAAGTCATCTTCATTAATCCCCTTAAAAAAAAACCTCCAAATGGATACTTGAAGCATCCCTTTAGATTCCTATTTCCTAGCACTGCAGTCCTCTTTATACAGTACTCTGGAATCTTGGGCCATCAGCACAAAAACCAAGAGATCCTGACCCTGAAAGATTGGTAGTTACAACTGTGGATTGCCAAAATGAGACTGTAAGATAAAAATCATTTAGTTCTACCAAGAAAACATGGGTTTGTTTGTCTTCTCTATCTTCAGCTTTTTTAGTGCAGTCTGTTGGCATTTTCATGCTCTTTTTTCTTGCTTCTGTAAGAGCTAGGTACTTCTGCTTACATTGAGGGTTTAATGCACTAATCATTTACCTTAGACTTGTCAAGGAAATAATGCAGGAGCTGGCAGTGTCATAGATCTTCTCTCCATGTATGTCTTCTTTGGATGGTGCCAATCAATTACTGTGGCTCCATCAGAGACTTTTTATCAGGAGGGTCTGGGAGAAGGGAGAAGATTGTAGGCATCAAGAATGAGGGCTATGTTTCACACGGAAAGCTGTAGTAAACAAAGCTCTTGCTCACTGAACAGCAGGGAGATTTTGTTTGAAGCAAACCACAGGCTTCTTGCTACATACCACATAAAACCCAAGTGCTTTCTGAAGTGAAGAAAAATCAGTATTTTGAAATAAGACATCATACTTTGCATGTTCAGGACTGTAGCTAAGAAATATGTAGTAGCTAGTACAATACAGATGATAAGATAGCTTGGTTTCCAGGAGATGGGTGTTATTTTTTAAACAGCATTGTGTAGTGAATCATGGAAGAAGGAAAAAAATCGTAATGCTTTTCTCTCTGTGTACAAAATAAGCTGCCTAGCAGAAAGGAGGGTGACTTTTAAAGCAGACTAGTTTTTGATTAGAAAGGTAATAAATGGAAACTAGTATAACATGGAGCAAGATAGCTTAATAAACTAAAAAGTTCTTCAGGAGTTCATGCCTTAAATTTCTGCATGGGCTTTATTTAATTTAGCAATTACAGATGAGGGGTGGTAAAAGATTTCTGGCAGGAATTACACCTTAAAAATACCTGGTTTGAAGTTTGCCAGTCCTGGATTAAACTATAGCTATAGTCTGTAAGGTTGTTTTTCTTATTTGTGCTACTGGAGGCACAGTTATGGATGGGATGCCACCACAGGCAGCCTTGCCTTTTGTGAGTGCTCAACACAGCAGGCACAGAGAGCTCTGGCTCTGTCTCACAGTGTAGAGGTCACACTGCTGTGATTTTCATTGATTATGACAAAATCATGACTTTTGTCTCTGCAAACTGCTATAAATAGCTTGTATGTAAAATGTAAGGTAGCTGCTGAAAAGTGAACAAGTTCTTGTTCTGGTTGCTTGTCACAGCCAGATGACCATGAGTTTATGGATGAAACATGGATTCCTGTTTAGGAAAAAAAACTCTTCAGACAGGATCAGTCAGGAGGCATTCATGTAACTTACCTACTTTTAAAATCAGTCTTGTCCCTTTAGATTCCTATTTCCCAGTCGTTCTCCTCCGTCGGGTATGTGCAAACTTTTCTTGGCTGCTGCCAAAGGTAATCAGCAACCTGACACCTAATTCCTTGTGTGAACCTGGTTCCAGTGGGTGAGCACATCTTCCTTCCCGTGCATATCTTGAAACACCCTCCATGTAAACTTTAGTTACTGCCTCAGGATGAAGACATTCCTTTGTTCCTGTGTGCATCTCCTGCCACTGCTGAGCTGGATGTGGTGCAGAGTTGCCCTTTCCTGCCTGTGTTTTCAAAACTCCTGTTGCATACACTTGTGATAACTTCTGCTAACCCAGGTTTAGCTCTCTCTGCTGTGTCTTGTTCACTTTTACTGCGAGAGTCAGGGCATGCAGGCACTTCTCAGCAGCTCCCAGGAAAGCAGCCACAAGTGATGCCTCAAGTATCAAGTGCCCAGAGGAAGCAGTGCTGTGATACTGGCACCTCATTGTCATTTCTCTTTTTCTTCTGCTCTCTACAGTTTCTGCTTTTTAAAAAAAGCCCTTTTCTTTTTGCTTTGTCTCTTTTGAGCCATTGATTGAATTCTGACCTCCATTTGGGTTTCAGCTACAGTTTCTGGCCTCCCAAGTATTTCCATCTTGACTTGTTGCTTAAATGAAAAAGACTCATTGAAACTGTAATTCTGAGGTTTTGCTTTTGGGCAGTTTAAAAGCTCTGTTGCCTATTTTGAATTCTTCTGAAATGCATTTTCTAACTTACAAACCTAGCTGTGATGTGGTTCTGGCTCGGGTTTTGTCAGTTCCAAGGACCTCTTGTTAGATATTCATTATTTATCTGCTAGCATTTTAAGACCTTGGTGCTTCTGTAGCTTGGAAGTATGACTTCCTTAAATAATATATGGCTAAGATTTGACTGCTAAATAATTTATATTTGTTAAAATGTGAGCATTTTAGAGAATATTTTCAATGGCTGAAAATGTTTTATTTGAGTTTTAGATTTTCAGACTTCTGCTGAGTTTTGCATCACATGGAATAATGTGATAAGACCATTTCTGAATTCAATAGACAAAAAGCAGTCTTGCTATTGAAGGCGTTATTACTGTATTGCAATATAAAAGAAAAATCCAATTATAAAACCCTCTCTAATACTATTTCCTCACAAGTGAATGTATTTCAGAGAGAGAGGAGACAAGTTTTTGTTGTCCATCTAAAGCAATACATTACATAAGTTATACAGCAGGATAGGTAATACTGACCAGGATGTACTGGAGTGACATTAAATAGAAAGCACATGGTTCTGCAGTGACAGACTCAAAACTTTTTGCAAAGAACTAAAATACCTTCCTGCTATTTTAATGACTCAGGAAATCGGATGTTTCCTAATATTTTAGTTGAGCTGAGGTCTTGTATGTAAGAGGGAGACTTCTCTCATGTTCTCTCCTCTTCCTCCCAGCTCTGAGCTGTCCTGGAACAAGAACTAAGTAAATGAGGTCTCCAGCCAGAGCTATTTGCCATTCCTTGGCTTTTCCTGACGTGCAATGGGAGTGCAGTGGGCTGTGTGCCACAGAGAAAGCAGTGACAACCTGAATCTCAAAGCTGCCCTGTTTCAGTGCTCCTCCAAACCTGAAGACTGATAAATGGCCTCCTCACATAAGTTCCTTCTGTATAGTTGCCAACAGCAAGAAAGTGATGCATTTCTAAACATGCTGTGGCTCCTCTTGGTATTTGTTTTGGCACTGAAGAAGGGGAATTAGATCTTCTGAGTGTGAAGCATCCTGAGTAAACACTGTCACTCTAGTGAGGGTGGTTCAGTTACCATCTTTGTCTGTTTCTTCAGACCACTGATTTTCTGTAGGGAGATGAGAAATAACATGAATTCACAAATTCTCAATTGCCTTTGAGAGGACTACTCAGCAAACAGAGTCCACTAGGATTTTTGTCACCAGGCAATTAATGCTGCCAGTGATATATGTGAATCATAATTCATGCACTCTTTACCACTCAGCTCTGTACAGTTGCATAAATCAAGGTTGCACTGCCTGCTTCCTATGTTGCTTTTCTTCACAAATACCTCAACATGTTGCAAGCATTGTAAATGGAATATATGTGGGTTTTTTTAATATTCTCTTGCTGAAGAAGGATTCCTTTTCCCAGTGATGAGTACATGCAGCAACATTGTTTGTTTGTTTGTTTGTTTGTTTGTTTGTGACAGCCAGATGTCAAAGTCACCCAGCCTGAGCTGTGATAGAGGGAGGTGAGGATTCCATGTACTGCCCATGCTTGCTGAGTTGCATCCATTTAGAGAGGAGCATTTTTGTATCTCCCCTTTCTCTTATGTCCCATTTTATGGTGAAAGTGTCACAGAGTGCCTCTCCTCAGGACCCTGGGGGCTGTGGGCAGTGCCTTGGGTGCCTGGCTCACAGCAGCAGTCCTTTTCACCACACAGCTTAAAACTTCCAGAGGGAAGAATAAGGGCCATGTGTTCTCTCAGGATATTCTTACAGCAGTTTTCAAATTCTTTCTTTCTTTTTTAATTTTCAGGTTTTTTCCATTATGTCAATGCACTTCTTCATTGCTGTATGTTTAGATCCCAGTTATGATATTATTGGTTGTGTGCACTGCACATCACTCCTATGGCTCTGAAGCTATGATGAATCTCAGTTCTCTGGTTGAAGGACTGGGTAGCTGGACTGAAAAGGTGCAGCTGGAAACCTCAGTAATACAGGTGCACTGGGCACACCCACATGCATCCTTCAGAATCACATTCCTTTGTGCCAGCAGTATTATAGTATTTAATTACAGAACTCCCAAATCCAGACACACCTCTGGTTGGAAAATATGCAGTATCTTTCACATTATTTTTTTTCCTGTAGTCTTTCAGAAAGATTTTTAATTATTTTTTATCAGATATGAAAGGATTTTTATCTGAATTACTCCCTGGTCCTTACTGCTATTTCAATACCATCATTGCTGGAAGGACTTCTCTGTATTGATACAGGTGATAATTGCAGATTTCTTTGTAGCAAGATATCTGATTATGTTGTAAGTATGACCAAGTGTATTTACTTAGTTTCCCTTAGGGTGATGTTTTATCTTTTGCTTTACAGCACTTCCAACTTTTGAGTCTGCTGTCCACAGAGTATTGCCTGCATTGTGGATCTGGGAAATTCCTCATGGGGCAGTGATAGCCCCTATCAATGGACATGGTGAAAAGCAGGCTTATTGATCATTCCTGTAGAAACTTCAGTCAGCAATAGCACCATGTGTAATGAACATGTTGTCATCTTCATTCCTATTCCCTTCAGTATCTTTATTAATTATTCACCAGTTTGTTCAGCTAGAAGTATCAGAAGACATTAAGTCAGGCAGAAGACATAACTTACATGACAATATCTATTCGCAGTATAGATAGCCCTTTTTTTCTAGATCATTTTCATGAACTTGAAACTCTGTATTTCATTAAAACAAAAAAAATCATTGGAAAAAAACCCTCTCTATAATTATCCCTCTTTGTGTGGGTTTTAAGGAAAGCAATCTTGAATTTTAGAACAGCCTGAAGTTAAAAATTATTAGCTCTTGCTTTTTAATAATTTAAAATTTCTGCAGAGGAGGGATCATGTAGGTCAAACATCCCTTAGAGATTGTGTTGTGGGCAGTGCCACAGTCCCAGGTGAGGACATGTCCATCATGCAGCTGCTGAGGAGCTCAGGGACCTTTGGGGAACAGTCATTGGCTTGTCATTGTCCTTGGCATTGCTTTCTGACCCATGTGAAATGATGCATTCTGCTTTAGTTCTCCTTCTGGTCACAATAATGATCTTTTAGAAGGGCTTTTTTGGGAGGTTTCCTAGGTGCTATTACACTTGCAGAGCAAACTGTCAGAGTGTGTTGTGGTTTGCAGGCAGAACTGGGAAAAGGTGTCTGTTCTCACAACCTCAAATAAGAGCAAGTTTGAGAAAGTAAAATCTGGGTCAGTGCTTGTGATGAGTAAGCAGTTACCAGAGCATTGAGCTGGTTTTCCCCCTCTGGGAACCTGTAAAAGAACATCATAGCAACAAAATCCCAGTGCAGTTTGTTAGGCTTCCCTTGCCTATGAAGTTTCTGCTACAAGTTACTATTTTTGTGGTTTTGCACTGTTACCTTTAACAAGGTTTCAGTTTCTTACCTTCTGCACTTTCCCTGCTTGGTAGATTTTTTTTTATTGTGGAACACTATAGATCATATTAATCTATGGAATGTTTTACTGAAGGAAAATTGGAGTTTTATGGAATAAAAGAACAAGCTTAGCAGTGCCATAAAGTTATAGTAGACAGTAGCACTCTAGGCAGGACAAAGAAGATGAAAATTATAGCCCCAAAAGCCAGTACAGTTCAGTTTAACAGACCAGGTCACTAATTCTCATCTTCAGTTGATAATTTTAGCCCTAGGCTGGATATGCATTTACAGATCTGAAGAGAGGAGAGAGATGTGACCTGACTGACAGCCAAGTTCTGTGTTTTGCTCTGCCTTTTTGTGTGGCTGCTTCTCTGATGTTTGTCATCTGTAAAATAGATCAGCCAGCCAGGTGGCACCCGCTCTGGTTTAGTGTTTGTGAGGTGCTGTGACAACTCTGAGTCCTCCTTTAGCACTAATGACCCCTCAGGTGCAGCCATATGTGGAAGGGAACTGCTGGGAAGGATAAAGGGCAGGAAGCTGAGGGAGGGCTGAGCCCAGGACAGACCAATCCTGGCTTTGGGAGGGTGTCTGGAGCCTCCTGCATGAGGTGCCCTGGGAGGGAATCAACTGTGAGTTCTGGGGATGCCAAGAGCCTTCAGGCAACTGTGGGAACCCAGAACATCCCTCTGGCTGTCCAGGACAGCCAAGACCCCTGCCAGGGGCTCAGAGACCCTGGCACAGAGCCCAAAACACCTATGGGTTTGATTATCACCCATGGAGCAAGTTACCAACCTTAGATGAAGATCTGCAAGCCACAACAGTTGGTAGAATAATAGCGAATTTATCACGGGGTGAAAAAGTAGATTTTGAGGGTTTTGGTATGGGGGTTCAGGAGGCAAGATGGAGGGATCTGGGCATGTCCAGCCTTTCTCCTTCTTCTTCTTGGCCTCCATCTTCTGCTGTGATGTTGGCACTTACAGATTGGTTTAGAGTAGAAGCTCACTGTCTAACATAGGTGATAGGTATTGGAAAGTAATTGTAAACATTGTATATGTAGCTTTTAATATAAAGACACAACACCGCCCTGGGGGCAGGCAGAGTGCCTGGAACTGTGTGGAAGGGACACAGTTGGACGGACCTCGGCAGGATAGGAGAAAATTTTTTATAGACAAGATACAATAAACAACCTTGAGACCGAGAAATGAAGAGCCCTGACTCCTTCAAGCGCCGGGCTGGGAAAAGAGACTTTTTAACTTTTCTTGGGGTCACTCTGACCAGCTAAAGATCGTGACAGCAGCTTGAACCACGGATCCATCTAATACCAGATCTGTGCCGATCCACAAGGAGTGAGCCCATAGGTGTCTGGATTCAGGCCATAAAGCTTTTTCCCCTTGTCCCTCCCCCAGGAACCTGCAGGCCGAGTACGAGCGGCTGAAGCAGCAGCACGAGCACAAGGGCCTGTCCCCGCTGCCGTCCCCCCCGGAGATGCTGCCGGTGTCTCCGCAGAGCCCGCGCGACGCCGAGCTCATCGCGGAGGCCAAGCTGCTCCGGCAGCACAAGGGCCGCCTGGAGGCCAGGATGCAGATCCTGGAGGATCACAACAAACAGCTGGAATCGCAGCTGCACAGGCTGAGGCAGCTGCTGGAGCAGGTGAGTCCTCAGGCGTTTCTTCTGCGTCTCTGAAGATTTTCCAAACAGGGAATCAATCAGCATTATCAATAGCAAGAACATACCAAGGAATCATATCTGTAGAGGCAAGTCACAGAAAAGTACAAAAGTACAAAATTGTTTTTTACAGGCTGCAAGTGAGAATATGGAATCAGGTTTCGATTCTTATTCTCCTTTCTTGTTTTATTCAGAATTAAAATGCATTGGCTGCATGGATGAATTTACTTAAAAACAGGCTGAAAATTGCGTGTAGCCACGTTTCTCTTCACAGAGAAAAGCAAGGCACAGTTCTTCCCAAGAATATTTCTGGGTTTCACATTCTCTGAACCTCAGTGGAAAGAAAACACAATTCTTATCTTATTTGCTGGGCCTGTGTTTGTGCAAAAGTAGGATGCAATATGGAGATTGTTTACCCAAAGTGATGGTGTTTTGTTTCCTTGGCCTGTCAAGGCCAAGTGTGTGTGTGTGTGTGTATCAGACTGTCACAGGACAGTCACGAGATTCTGTGCAGTTGTGCTTGGCAGATTCAGTTTAGATGTAATGTAATACAGTGTAATATAACATAGAATAATATAGAATAATATAGTATAATAAAGTAATTAATTAGCCTTCTGATAAGAGGGAGTCAGATGCATCATTCTCCCCTCATTAGGGTTGCCTGGAATACTATAATTGTGTGTATTCATGGAAAAAATAAAAATTACAGGGATATAAAATAGTGAGCTGTTATGGCAATGTCTTACTTTTTTTTCTTCACTTTCAGCCCCAGGCAGATGCCAAGGTGAATGGTACAACACTGTCATCTCCTTCTACCTCTTTGCAGAGGTCAGGCAGCAGTCAGCCAATGCTTCTTCGTGTAGTTGGCAGCCAGACTTCAGAAACCATGGGTAAGATAACAAAGCTCAGGTTGTCACAAAAAATAATGATGTCCCATTTTCCAGAACAAAATCCTTAAAGACAGAAAACACTTTTCCATTTAGTTCAAATGAAATGAAGTAGATATTTGCAATGCTTTGCTTTTGATCATGATGCACCCAGTAGCTTGGATATTTTGATATTAAACAGAAAGCTCAGCCAGGGCTTGACTTCTGAAAGCAAATGCTGCTGAAAAGCTGACTATTCTATTCAAACTGACTTTCAGTTATAAAGCCTGACATGACTGATTTAAATGTACATAATATTAATTATGGCTAAGAGACTAAATGTATGATTAGTCATCCCCATGTTAAATGATGTGATCTTATTTTTAATATGTTGTGGCTCAGTCAGTAGCATGGAGCTGTCACTCACAGGCAGTGCTCATCTTGTGGCTTTTCTAAGTATCACATCAGATGTGATAATGAACATCTTAAGAGTTGTGGAGTGAGGTTAAATAATAATATTCTGTAGCTGGAGGTTGGAATTATTATTTTGGTGCTTTTAGTAACTGCCATGTGGCACTTTCCTAATTTCCTGTCTGTTACAAAATTAGTAAGTATTTATTACCAAGAGGCAAGGATTTTCTGCTAGTAAAAAAGCAATCAATCTTTTCAGCATCTTTAAGCAAATGCTCTTATATTACTTCAACAAGATGATGTTTCGACTCTGATGGTAATATTCAGCTTCATACAGAGAAATTTATTTTATGTATATTAGTGAGAGCTTTTCACTGCTATTAGTGAAAGTGTCAATGGCAGTAAGAAATTTAATGGGAGGGCACATTCTGCTGTGTCCAAAGTGCTGTTGTGGTGGGAAATGTAACTTTTGGGGAGGGTTTTTCTTCCATTCAAAGTGTGAGCAATAATTTCAGCCTATGACAGTATCAAAGTGGATGGGTTCTGTACAATCTGCAATTAAAAATGTGAAATAAATAGTACCTTTAGGAATGCTGAAGTTGAAATCCTGGGGGTGAGAGTACAATCACAGGTAACAGGAATTTATGGAAACAGTAAAAATGGACCTTTCATTAATCATATTACCAGTGGGGAAATTTTTTAATGTATGCCATACACAGAGTAGGTAAAATGTTTTAGTAGTGGTGTAATTTGGATCAGCTTTCTGGAGAAATGTCATGAATTTCATCACATAAAATACGTGAATTAAAATACAATTAGAAGAAAATACAGGAAGACAGTATTTCCCAGCCATCTTATTAGAAGTCTTGTAGTTTTATATTTCATCCTTTAGTGGGACAAAATACAAAAATATTCTTCTTTTCATTTGGGAATACAATATAAAATTATTCCCATTTACCTCCTGAGACTGGAATTAATTGATTAACACAGTAGAGTCATATAAGGTGCTAAAACTTTTTAAAGCAAATATTTAGACATAACTTGATTTTATTTGTTCAGTGGAGCCAATATGTGGGAGGACAGTGAGATGTTATCAGAGGGGTCATGCTGAGACTCAGCAGAGCCACACTGTTGGCAGCAGGGAGTGGAGCTTATAAAAAGAATTACTAACCAGGCTAACAAGCCACAGCTAATTCAGTTTGCGAAGTGTCCTTTCACACCAGAAAGCTTTGCTTGCTAGGCTCAGAGTTTTCTGAAGCACAGCTTAAAATACTCTTGAATTGTGAAGGGAACCAGAGTGGTGGTGTAAATAATGCTGGCATGCACAGCCATGTACCCAGGAGTGAGGGATCCATAATTTTTGAGAAAATACTGAGGATCTCTAGGTGTCCCAGGCAATGAGGCAAGGTAGTGGGAGCTTTTGTGTGTTTTCTCTTTAAAATTGCACCTTAGCTGTTTTTGCATTTGAAAACCCACTGCACTTTTGTGTTTCTGCTTTGCTGAGGAGAGTTTGCTGTGAAAGGTGTTTCACCAGCAGCTTTTTGGTAAAAGCAAAACCCACTCAAACCCTCATTTACAAATAGAATTTATTCCTTGTTAACTTGAAGTACACCTGGGCAAGCAGGAATGTTCTGCTTTTCTCCTCATGCAGTCCCAGTGGGAAAGTCCTTATCGTTGGCCTTTCTCCCCAGCAGGGTAGCAGCAGAGGAGGTTCTCTGAAGTGTATGAGGCAAGAGGCTGTTCTGAACTTTAATTTGTTCAGGAACCACCAGAACATTTGAGGCTCACTTAGCTCTCTAAACCTTTTGTAGAAATACAATTGGGGAAGGCTCTTCTGGGTAAAGAGAGGAGACTGAGCTATCTTCTGTCAAGTTGCTTGGCTCATGTCTTATTTTGTCCTTTACAAGAAAATGCTCAGAAAATATCATCCAAATAAGGAAAAAATTCAAAACAATGCATTTTAAATAAAAAATACAACATTTTTGAGGATCGGTAGTGCAGCTTATATCAGCATACTTATGAGGACATTTGGAAAT
The DNA here is from genome assembly GCF_028551555.1 of Melozone crissalis. Lineage (NCBI taxonomy): Eukaryota > Metazoa > Chordata > Aves > Passeriformes > Passerellidae > Melozone > Melozone crissalis. The sequence continues at coordinate 6,177,456 of NW_026535867.1, forward strand.
TGGTACCTGTCTTCAGTTCTTGGCCAGGACAGCAGAACCACTGCCCTTTTATTGAGATCATTAGGGCCAGGAGGCTTTCTTCAGGCTGATAAAATCCTCAGCCTGGGTAGAAGCAGTGCGATCTCACCCTGAGTTTTCACCTTGACATTCAGCAAAGGCTGCAAGGACATTGCTTTTGCTGAGACACTTCTGTCAGTGCAATGCCTGATGTGAAAGTAACTCGTGGTGTGAGTTGATTTGTGTGAGCCCAGCACCACTGAAAAGCTGAACAAACTGCAAGCAGCCTCAGCAACTATTTTTAGACCATTAATGGAATAAAAGAAGCTGATACAAAGACCATCATTTATATGAATTAAGTGCTTCTTGCAGACACTCCATCCCACTTCTTGTGCTGGAGTGGGAGGAATCACTCTTGGTCAGAAATATATCTTGTTAAACTCCCAGCTTAAATATAGGCAGGCCTGAAATGCTCCTTTCATCCCTTTTTCTAGGTTTTTCACTAGCATGGAGCACCTCAATGTTTAAAGAATGTAAATGTTAACAGAAAATCAGGCAGTTTCCTACTCAAATAGAGCACGACATGTTAGAATAAAGGGTCGTTAAGTCATTTTCAAAAGTATGGAACTCAGTTATTACGGCAGCAAAATTGCTTTTGTGTTTTAATAGAGATAAAAAACATCTAGTAAAAAAGGAGAGTCTCACTTAAAGTGTATATACTTTAGGTTTTTCTTTTTCAAGATGCTTTATTTATATTGGAGGCCAGGATCTGCATTAAAAGCAATATATGGATTTCAGTTATATGAAACCATGAGCAAAAAAAAACCCCAGTAAAAATAAAATGTATTGAATTTCCCATTAGGCTGCTGCCCTATAATCAGGTTATAGAAATTATTCAGTGGGAGAAATGTATTTGGCTTTATTAAACTGCTGCTAAACCCTTTTACAGTACAATTGACTGTTCTTGGAGCGCCAATCTGATGCAATTAAACTGTCAGAAATATTAATACTGATGCAGATGAGAATCTGGGTTTCTACTGATTTGCACAGCTAGGCAAAGCAGTGCCAACATGAGCCCAGCACTATTAGAAAGCTGCTCAACAGCAGCACTCACAACAGCAATTTCTTTTTCCATTAATAGAATAAGAGAAGCTGAAAGGATGAGTGTCATTTATGGAACTAGATGTTCCTAGCAGACATTTTACCCTACTTCTTTTACCAGAGTCAATTTCTCAAATCCCTTTTTATGAATTAAAATAGTGTTAATTGTCTCAAATTCTCGTTTAGTTCCCCTTAGATCCTTATAAAGAAAGAGAACAGTAACAGACAACAAAATTCACCTTTGAAAGGTTTATTGTACACTAAGCAGAGCATGTGCCTGAGTGAACAGCCTTGGCTTTGAGGAGGACTTGGGCAATACAAGCTGTTAGCACAGGCTCATGCAGTGGTGTGGGTTTGCTTTGCAGGTGAGGATGAGCTGCTCAGCCCTCCCCAGGACACAAGCACAGGTTTGGAGGAAGTGATGGAGCAGCTCAACAACTCCTTCCCCAGCTCCAGAGGTGAGCACTGCTGCCTGTGGCAGATGAGAGGGAAGAATATAAAAGTGTTTTCTGTTCCTTGATGTTTTCAGGGGGTTGTGTTTTGGTATCAGGCTTTTTGCTGCTCTTTGTTTTCATTTCAACAATAGCTGTAGGGAAACCTGTCTTGTTTAGAGTGGAGGAGCAGCCTGTTCCTCCTTACCTTAAGCTACCTCCACAGGTAGCCCTTGCTAGATATGTGGATGAGACAATGTCTTTGTGAGATTCTTTCTTCCCCAAGCATTTTCTTTGCTTCCCTTTTGCCGTGCTCCTTTTTTCACAGCTTTCCTTCTTTTTGGCTGGTCCCCTTGATGATTTATTTTTTAATACATGTCTTAGCACATTTTCCTTCTGTCCTTATCCTTCTCCAAGACTGTGGTCTGAAATTGAGTTCTAAGTCAATGTAGCCCTCAGGTCCAGAGGCAAAGAGGGAAAACAAGTGGGGTGCTTGTTTGTGCAGCATAGGCTGCACTTGTTCATACAGCCACAGCCTTTCTTCCAGTGTTTCCATTTCTCTCATTCCTGTTGTTTGCTAAAAATAGGCATTTTTATAACCAGAATTTATTTGTTCAACCTTTTTTCATTTAAGCTCTTTTCTGAGCCCAGAAGAAAATACTCTGCTGCCAAGAGAAATGGCTGAGATTCCTAGCAGGAGATGGGAAGTTTGGGATATTGGCTGTTGCTGTGAAAGAGGCTCAGCCACTTGGCCACAGAAAGCCCTGGAATTGCCTGATAAGTGAATTTCAGAGGCATAGACTTCCTGCAGGACCCTTGCACAAGTTTCACACATCACCCAGGGGTTCTTCTTTAGGAGATAAATGCTTTAACATTGTACTAAACTTTCAGTGGAGTCAGGTTTTCTCCATCCTTTCCTTTCAAAGTTCAGCTCTCACCAGAAACTATCTGTGAGCAGGGGGATAAAAGTCAATAAAAGCTTTATTAGATCTCAAAATATAGATTAAAAGATGGAATTATTTAGAAAGATCTCATTGAATAAAGTCTAATACAATAAATTGTCAACTGCACTCAGCTCCACCTCAGCATTATGTAAAGTCTTATGTCCAGCCCTTGTTTTGCCTAGAAAATTGCTATGAGAGACAGCAGATGAAAAGTCTTCCTAATAGTGCTATGTAGATTAAAATGGGACTTATTTTTAAAAAGTTGCTGTGTGCAGAAGGTTACAACAGACAGTGTTTTCTCATTAGTGACCATCATTAATGTAAATATGTTGTACATAGATCTTGCATAGTCACATGTAGGTATCCCATGTATAAAAATACTCCCCAAATGTGAGCTCTAATTTGTATTCATAGGTCATGACACTGGCATTGTTTCTTTTTAAAAACAAGCTTAGTTTTCAGTGAAATAGGAGCAATTTATGAAACTAAATTTAATGAGATATTTGAAATAAAGTGGTTCATTTCTGTCTAGAATAAATAGGTAGAGGTCAGTCTGTTAGACATCACCTCCTGCTCACTGAGAATAGAAAATGTTTCTTTATCTTATTAGTGAAAAATACAAAGCTTCGTGCTATAAACTCAGAGAACATAAAATCTAGTAGGAAGAAGAAATGAAATTGATAAGATCAGATAATATTTTAATTTTTTAAATTGAGCTGTAGCTTCAGATTTTCATTGTTAGGGTGTAAACTGTGGTCATTTAGCTAGAGAGAAAGAATGTATTCCCTTATTTTGTTTCTTCATTCAGTAACTGTCTTGAAAACATAGTAGATGATGACAAGCATCCACAAAAGGATGTGCTTATGTACTTCCCTGTGTGACTAGCAGCCATGGAGAACAAAATACTCTCCAGCTGGATGGAGGGCAGTGAGTGAGGAGAGGGCACAGCCTTTGGTGTCAGACCCCCCAGCCAGGCCACGAGAGGAGCTCCTGGTGCAGCCCCAGGAGCAGGCTCAGCCCAGCAGAGCCAGGCTTCCCACAGGACTTGGCTTTTAGTCTTGGCCCAGGCACTGCCAGGCTGAGCCAGAATTGCCTCTTCCCCTCCCTTGGGCTACACAAAAAGATTAGTCCAGCTGGGAGAGAAACTTGTTCAGTTTTTTGGGAATTGTACCAGGTTTTGGCTAAAGAGATTAGGACTTCAATTATGTTTCTGTGTGTTCTGCATATATCTTTTGATGTGTTTGCATGAATGCCAGGTTAGTGTAATTTCTTTTGGCTGAGGAATAGGAATGGTCAGGCTCTCTGTAAGAAATAGTTTGTCCTAAAGCCAGTGCAAATGAATTTCCATTCATTAGTTGATAGAGGCTGCTGACAGCTCATGTAAACTTCTGTTATTGAAGTTTTTTTTCTATTCCAAATTTAATAATTCAGTTATATTCAACTGATACCTGCATACACAAAGTTTACATCCAACATCTGATGTGCTGCAGCCTCATGCAGACTTTCAGTGTGACATGGAAGATGCTGTGGTCAGTCAGATTCCACAGGCATCAGGCATCTCTGATGTAAAATTTTCAGGACTGCAGGAAGAAGAAAAGGAAGGAGAGTTGATTGGTCTCAGCAAACTCCTGAATCAGGAACCTTTTTGCTGTTGAGAGGTGTAATCTGTATCTCAGATTTCTAATCTTTAACAGAAGATCAAAGTGCAGTTGCAGAAGAGTGAAAGCAGCTTGGCAGAGCAACCTGAGAAGACAGCACAATGTTAAGGACTCAGGCATAGTGCAAGTGAAATTTTGTTTCTTTCCAGTACAACTTGCCTTGAATCTCAGGTTACAGCTGTGAGTGCCTACCTCAAGTAGGTGTTCAGGAGCAGAAGAATAAACTCAAACAAGCAATACCACATATCTTTAAACAGTAATTTTGGTTAAATTGATTCTTATAAAGTAGAATTCAAAAATTGTCACATATAAGAAATGCAGTTGTCCCAGTCTGCCATTCAGAACTAGGTTGTGATAGAGGAGCTGAGAGAGCTGGAGTTGTTTACCCTGGAGAAAAGGAGGCTCAGGGGAGACCTTATCACTCTGCAAGGACCTGAAAGGGGATTGAAGCAAGGTGAGGATTGGTCTGTTCTCCCAAGTATCAAGCAGTTGGACAAGGTGAAATGGCCTTAAATTGTGCCAGGAGAGATTTAAATTGGATATTAGGGAAAATTTCTTCAGGAAAAGGGTTGTCAAGCATTGGAACAGGCTGCCCAGGGAAGTGTTGGATCAACAGTCATGGATATATTTAAAGGACCTGTAGATGTAGTACCTGAGGACTTGGTTTGGTGGGGGGGCTCAGCAGTGCTGGATTAACAGTTCTACTCAATGGTCTTAAAAGTCCTTTCCAACCTTAATGGTTTTATGAAATAATGTTTTCTTTGTGGCCTGTAAAAATAAGTGTGTTAAATTTCAAGCTAAATGTCAGCATGTCACAGCAGAGGGAGTGGCAGGCCTTTTGAATCAGGGACATAATTCTGAGTGTCCTATTGCCATTAGAATAACAACAACTTGGAGGAGTTCAGAACAATATCACAAAAGCAAACAGGTTTTGAAGGCTTTGATTGTAAGAAAAGTTCAGAACTGAACAAGCAGTGAAGAGAGAAAAGGACTGAATTTCTGTGCTTGGGTGCACAGATGTGTAGTTGAGCATCACAGACATATTTAGCCTAAATATTGTCACAAGCACCTGGAGAGTAAGACTTGCTCAGACTGGGAAATAGTGGCTCTTATTTTGGAATTCTGAAACAAGGCAATAAAAAGCCATAGTAATTGTCACTCACCTGGAGATAGATTCCTTAAGATTATATTTTCAAGCTTTGGCTGCACAAAGTTATTTTTAAAAGGGCATCAAGGCTTCATGACATAATTTTAAATGTATTGTAGAGAAGCAAGTGCAAAACAGATTGTGGCATGGACCTGTACAAGCAGACCTCAGATGCAACAACTTATGTACCTTACACCTTTTATAGGGTTTTTCATTTGTTTGTTTCTTCAGTTTAACCTTTTGGCAGTTCCTGCCATTTCCTAAGGAGAACAGGACTTTCCTGCTCCTTGCACAGCTGGCTGTTGGTGCCAAAAGCTGTTTGATTTCTGGAGAGAGAAATTCTGCTGAATACCTGATGATTGCTGTCCTTAAGGAATTTTTCTTTCCTTTTAATCTAAAAGGTTTCCCATCCACTCGTCTTTTACTTTGCTGCTCCCAGCAAATTCACAACTGCTGCAGCTGCTTCAAACAGCTGCTGTGCTAACTCAAAACAGATGTCAAAGCCAGCGGTCTGACATTTAGTGGAAATCTACTATTAAATGCCACCTCAGTGGTTTATTTGACCCTGCTCAATAATGGGCCACAGAGGAAAACATTTTCACGCCGTGTTTGTGCCCAAACTACTAAATCTCCAGGGAATTGGTTCACAGTTAGAGAGTAAGATTGGCAGGATTTTCAAAGCCAAATTCATCTCTCCTGCAGCACTGAGGAGTTGCACCACCTCAGGTGGCTCTCTTGGTGGGCCAGGCTGAGTTTTGCAGTTGTGGTTTCATGGCAGATGCATTCTGTGGATGAAGCTCAGAGAGGTGTGTAGGGGCAGAGGTTCTTGAACTGACTGAAGCTGCTGAGAGCTTCACAGATTTGCAGTACTGGGCCCCTGCTGGGAGATAATGTAGAAGTGGGAGCCAAAACTGATTAGAAATGAGACCATCATGGCTTAAAAGAGCTAAGAGGCCATGACATAATGTGAGAACATTTGGACAGAGACTGGTCCTCACAATTTGGCATGGTATTGCTTAACACAGTTGTGGTGTGGTGCAGTGAAATGACAAGATCCCACAGCAATAAATGAATGGGACTAAGAATAGCACCTCTTTTTTTGGGAGTTTTATTTTTACCTCAGTCACATTAAAACACACCAGTCACATTTTTTCCTCTCACTTGTGCATCAGCCAGGCTCTGTCATGAATGGAAGCAACGTCCTAAGTGGAACTAGCAACTTTCAGCACTGCAAATAATGCAGTTTCTCTTATTCTGACAGTAAAATGTCTCATGATGCAGACTTTTCACACTTTACTGAGTCAGTGAAAGAGTACCCTGGAGTTTCTGTCCTGTGGAGTATTCTGGAAATACTGTTCCATGTGAGATACCCTGGCCTCTCCTGGGTTGTGTCACCTTCTCTGTGCTGAACTCCTGGATCCCACCACAGTGAGCCCAGGTGGCCGAGATCCCTCATTGCTCCCCTTTTGCTCAGCAGAGCTGATCTGGCTGAGCTTCTCTGCAGATGGGACAGTGGTGGGGTGGACCAGGTCTGCCCTGTTTTATAATGCCCAGTTCTGGTGCAAACTGAGAATATGGTAAGGAATTTAATAAAACTTCAACAGATTTTTCTTTTTGTCTTGAGAAAAAAGGCTCTTTGCAGAGCCAGATCTCCCTTTTGTGCAGCCTGTCCCTTTCCTGAGCTCAGTGACAGGGGCAGTGCAGTTGTTGCTTTGTGCTCTCTGTTTTGACCTGGATCTGCAGAGACTCCTACGTGAAGTTTTTGGTGGTGCCTCTGCTTTCAGGCTTGATGTGCTCACTTGCTGTGTACCTTTGCCTGTGATGCAATGCCATGTAGCTTGCCAAAAAAAAAAAAAAAAAAAAAGAAGAAAAGCTCTTCTGTTTTGTAAGGGCAGGAAATGTTGATTTGAACAGAAATAATAGAGAATTAGGCACCCATGGATTGTGTATCAGTATTTGGATGCCTTACAGAACACAAATTTTCAGTACTGCAGCAATATAGACAATCTTCTTCCTCTGCAATTTATGCCAAACCATACTCCTTGCCTTAAAACTTAGAAACAGGCATTCATTCATATGCAAAGAAGAAAATAACGTAAAATCCATTAAACCCTTTTTAATCTTCCTCCAGAAGAAATTAGCTGTTGCTGGAGTAGCGTGGGTCTTTGCTGCATTTAACAAATTCTGGGGCTGATTACTCACCACAGTCTGTCCTCACCAGCTGTTTTGTGTGGTGCTGAGCTACCCCAGTCACCTTTGAATGCATTCATTTTCAAGCAGAATCCAGTCTGTCTCATGTAGATTTAAATTAAACACTGTGTAGCTGCAGTTGTAGGTGCTTGTGCAGACAGGAAGGCATTTTTAAGAACTCCAGTGTTTTGCTGGTAGGTAGTTCCTTTTCTCTTCTTGACCCAAGCTAAACTGTGGACCCAAGCTAATCTCCTGCTGGCTCCCATTCCTGCCCCAGGACTCTCAAACCAAGTTCTACTATGCTGCAGTTTCTGGGGTCCTTAAGGTGACCTAAACCCTGGGGCTCTTCCTGAGAGAATTACCAAAGTATGCAATAGATTTTCTGTCTTCCTTTCCAGGGATTTGCTGTTACATGATTGATATTGATGAGATATTCTCATTTCCCCTTTTGGAAAGCATTTTTAGGGAATTTGTGACCCCTGATAAAAGTGCCAGAGGAGGTCTCAGGCTATGCAGACACACATCTAAGTCTTAGAAGGTTAGGCAGGCCTGTGAGGTGGAGTCCTTAGAGCTGAAGTGACACCTCTCTGCACCAGTGAGGTGGTACAGACATCCCTGGAGTTGAGATTTCACTGAGGAGCAGAATAAAAACCCATGTGCAGAGCATGTTGCTATTGAACCTGTTGCTGTCCTTTTTAATAGGAAGTGTGCTGCTGGGGAGAGGGGCAGGGACTCAAAGCTCCTCTGCTCTGTAAATGGTAACCTTTGCTGTCCAGGGCTGCCCCAGCCCTTTCCATTGCCTGGAGTTGGTGGGAGCCATGGCTCAGAGCCATGCTGGTCAGTGATGCCATTCCTTCCTCTGCCCTCTCCTCTCTTGCCTCTGCTCTGCCTTGCTGTGCTCTTGGGTCTTGTTCTGCAGCTTGTAAAATACCCATAAAGCTGTTTATTGCCTCTCTGCCCTTCTCCTACAGCCTGCCATAGAGCAAAGCCCAACAGTAATTAGGTTACTGTTATGCTGACTGGTGTGTTCTCCCTTATGTGTCTGTCTCTCTCCCCAGTGTCCCACACATCATTTAAAATTGCATCATTTACAGCAGCTCTGGGGCAAAGATCATCCTGCAGCATCTGCTGCAGTGCCTTTCTCTCTGGGACTGCAGGCCTGGCATGGCAGAGCTGCCAGCAGTGGGACAGTGGCAGTGGGACAGTGACAGTGGGACAGTGACAGTGGGACAGTGGGACAGCAGCAGTGGGACAGTGGCAGTGGGACAGTGACAGTGGGACAGTGCGACAGTGGGACAGTGGCAGTGGCACAGGGACAGTGGTACAGTGACAGTGGGACAGCAACAGTGGGACAGGGACAGTGACAATGGGACAGTGACAGTGACAATGGGGCAGTGGCAGTGACAGTGGCAGTAGCAGTGGGACACTGCTGCTGGAGACAGCGAGACTGTGGCTGCTGTGGGGTGGAAAGGTGGACAAAGGGTGTTTCTGCTGTTGAGTAACATCTGACTTCCCTTTTCTAAAAACACAATATGCTATAAGTGTTTGAGAAGAATCAGCAGGATCAAAGGATGGCTTCTGTGAAGGCTTCTTAGAAGCATCTTGGCAGTTAAACCCATTATTGACTCCATTTTGTTAGTACTTGAACATGACAAGATACTTTATTTTTCCCCTTTTTCACTTGAACTCTTTTTTCTCTTACTTTTCCCTCTGCCCCCTCAGTTTTACCATGCTTGCAGGTCAGCAGATTGCAAACATATTTTACAATATATTTATCCTCAATGTGAGCATGTTGCATTGCAGTGTACTTCTGTAGGTGTGAAATACGTGTGTACACATAGGCATGTATGTCAATGCATACCTCGGTGTATGTAAGCTACAGTACAATGTAAAGTGTCTGGGTAAATTAATTTGACATTGGGGGAAAATGTTTTTACCACTTACACTGATTGCTAGAAGTATTCAAATTTGCTAATTAGGATGCTCAGAAAGTGAGATCTTGTCTGCAGTCCTTATTCTCAACTGACAGGTGTGTAAGTTGATGTAAGTAGTTTTCTCAAGTGTTTTTGAGAGGTTAAACCAAGCCACAGGTTACAGAACTGTTGTTGAATAAATCAGCTCAGAATCATCAGTGGATTTCAGTCCACTTTTGGTCTCTGTTTAAGCAGAAATGCATTTTTCAATGTTAAATTTCTAAATGGAAATTGAAGTGTCTTTTACAGTATAAAACATATGTTCATGTGGTGTTTTATTTCCTTTCTTTCTGATAATTATTCCACTTCCTCTCTCTGTCCCTAAAGGAGGAAATGCCCCTGGAAAGCCAGTGAGAGAGGTTAGTGAGACGCAGGCTCACTGCCATGGCTTCTGTTTGTCACAGCTTGCTTTCTGTGCCCAGCATGTGTGTGACACAGCACGGGGTTGCTTGGGCTTGGTGGAGGGTGGTGGGGGTGGTTTCATTTTGCTCTGGGTTTTGTTTGGTTTTGCTGAGTGCATTCCCCATGTGTGCTGTGACAGTGGTGTACCTCTCAACTTTCACTGGAGACAATGGCAGCTCAGGGGTCTGCATTTCCTTACATGCTCCCAGAGGTGGAAAATCAGGAATGGGGAGGAGAAAATAATACATTGAAATTAAGCCTCTGAATGATAAATGTTGTCAGTAAATATGCTGCAGTCACTGATTCATGTTCTGTTGTTCTTGTGTGTAAGCACAACAGTGGGACTGGGCTCTCTTGCTGTTCTGCTTACAAACATCTACGTGCCAGTATACCAACCATCATCTCCAGTGATTAAATAGTTTTTTTTAATATTTCTTTAGAAATATGAGAGTTGAGAGGTATGAGAGATTCAGGTGGTTTAATTTCCTGATGTACTGTTGCAGAAAGAAGAATGCTACTAACATTCACCAGCTCCACAGCGTTGCATTCAGCAATGCAAATGGGCCATGGTTTTCACTGTGCACTTTGGACATGGTTGGTTTGATGCAAAATAGGTTTTGGAATTTGTGTGTCGCTGCTCATTAATGGGGGAAAGCGTTTGGTCTGCGTTGTCACAGCTCCTTTGAAAGCATTTCCAGAGCCTTGATTTTTCCTCTCTGAAGCTGCTCTTCACTTGCCAGCCAGACACAGCGTTTGAAAGATGAATTTCTAGTGAAAATTATTATTAAAGATAAAATATTCAGAGGCTGCCTGAGTGCAGTTGCAGTGGCTGTGAAATGACCTTTCCTGCACAGAAGACGCTCGGTGTGGATGAGGCAGGAATTGAAGGGTAACCTGGTTTGCAAACTTCTGCTGCTACAGAGGGAGGGGCTGGTGGAAAAAACATTCTTAACAGAGCTGCTGTGAACCCCCAGTCACTGACAGGCGCCAGGGAAAGCCAGGATTTGTCCTGATGTGTGTCTTGAAACACAGAGGTTCTCTGCTTTGGCTGTAGGTGGTGGGGCAGGTTCAGCTGCTTCAAGGTGTGAGACCTTTGGTGCAAATTAAGTCTGTCCTTGAATGGCAAGTCCTCTCATATGGATCAAAAATGGGTGCTTGAGATGGCATCAGCAGACTGTACAAATCCAGAAATTTAATGGGAAATGCTTCACATTGAGCCCTCCTTGTTCGCAGCTCATATTCTCTGAGAACTATTCTCCCATTTAGCAAAAACAGGTCATTGATTTCCACTATCCTCATTCATATTTATGCATATTACTCAAAAAAAGCTTCTTCTGCAGAGAGCATACTCAATACAAGTAATTAACAAAAAAAAAAAAAATTGGCATGTTCTACGTGATCTGATTCCAGCAGTTTAACCCTAAAAAATTGACTTCAGTGAACTGCTCTGCACTCTCTGGCTGAGCCTGTGCTCACTAATGGTTCCAGAGGGACCTCAGTAACTTGGAGAGCTGAATATAAAATACAATTGTCCACCTGCTTATGAAGGATATGAGCTAAGGTATAGATAGAACAGCTTCTGCTTTAGGTGTGAGTCTGTACGTGCAAAGGCAGAACCTGTGGTTTAAAACCCACCTGGCCAGGTTTTGATTCCATTACTCACATTTGGTATTGTCTTTGTGTGTAATGCCATGGATTTTGTGGCAATACTCAATATTAATAAGGGGATCAAAACCCAAGTCACCAGCAGGAAGGATTTTTCTTTTGTCAGGAAAGGGATAGAAATCTCTTCTGCTAGAAAAGGCCCTGTATTGTGTTGGGATTTCTCAATTTACTTTCAATCCAGTCTTTCAAGTCTGAATGTTGCACATTTATTTTTCTGACAAGCTGTAGTATAAGATTGGTATTCTGTTCCTGTGCCCACACCCATGGGCCTTGATTCCATCAGAGTCTCTGAAGCAAATTCAGCAGATGTGAAACACATCATTCTCTGTGTGACCAGAAGGGAGTAGGTAGTGTCTGCAGAAATAGGTGTCTTCTGCTTCCCAAGCAAATGGCAGCTGTGGATTTCATAAGTTTTAAGTTGATACTGTCCTTGTCCATTTTGAGCTTTACTGCTGCATTTCAAAGTGTCTACTAGGTTTTTTTTTACATAGCAGCATTTTTCAACTTTTCAGTGCCTCAAGCATGGATAAGACTTTCTCAGCTTTAATGTTAAAAAAAAAAGAATGGAATTAATGCCTTCTTTGATAGCATTACTTCAGAAATATGAATAAAAATGGAAAGTTCTGATTTTTATTTTTCTAAGTGCTTTTAGGACAGTATTTCTCTCATTTACTTCTTAATTAAAAATGCCAACGTCCTACATTTCAGTACTAGAGTTCAGCTCTTATGGAGGGGAAATTAAGTCCTGAGCTGTAGAGGGAGTGTGGATGTTGTGGGGGAGAGGGAGCTGTATCTCCTTGGTCACTGGACAGCTTTTGAGGAGGGAGATCAGATTCAAAGCATGGTTATTTCAAAAATATGATATCAATTAACAGGTAAAGAAATAAAAAGTACTATTGGACATTCCTGTAATTTTTAAATACCAGAAAGTACCTAGGGATTCATGGAACCATAAGGACTTCTAATTGCCTGAACAATGTAACAGTTTATGCCAACTGTGGCATACATCTGAAAGGTTTTTTGTGCGTGTTTTTGGTTGAAGTTATTCTTTCTAGATCCACCTGTTTTTTGATAGAACAAAATAGTATTAATTTCTGAGGATGCACTTTAGCAGTCTGGGTTGTTCTAAGCCTACAAAAGGGTGATCAGTCTTCCTGGGGATGAGCAGTGTTGAAATCCTGAAGAGCCCTGGAGTTTTCTAGAAATAACAAATCACAACAAATTTGAATGCAAGCCCATCACCCCGTAGGCAGCCTCTCACAGCTGGCTACCCAGTCTCTGCTTATACCAGAGGGGAATGTTCCCAAAAAGTCATGGAGTTTCAGTCAGAGTTTCAGGTGAGTAGAGCAGCTCAGCAGCTCAGCTGGTTTGCACCAGCACCTCCCATGTGTTCTTGATTTCATTTGGCTTTGTCAGATTTTCACTTGTGATGGTGTAAGTTACTGGATTGATCTCAGTCTGCATGATGCCAGTGACAGAGATTATCCCTTACAGCTAAAATAAATGTGGTAGGATACATTTACTTTAAAATAAATTCTGTTTTGACCAAAACTTGGCAGGAATCTTTCACACGCAGTTACTTGTCATGCTGATGAGGAAATTACAAGGTTTTGTTTCAGATGAATAGGATGGCTATACATTTATGATGTATGGACGAAACTGCTGATTGATGCATCTGTTTCTTTGCACATTAGTGCAGTTAGCAAACTGTCACCAGATACCAGAACCAAGTAGTTTTTTGTATTTCTGTCTGGCAAGCTGTATCACAGCACAGCTCACTGTCCAGTGGGCAGCTTCTAGAATAGTTCTTGTTTAAATCCAGCCTAGTTTTGTATCATCAATGCTAAATTAAAAAAAAAAAAACAAAAAAAAAAAAAACCTCTTAACAACCTTAAAAGAAACTAATATTTAAATGTAGAGGGTGGTAGTAGTTTCCCAGAAGAAAAGAGCTCCTGAGGTTGTTCAGCATGGAGAAGAGGCTTTGGGGAGACCTTCCTGTACCTTTAGGGGGCTTATAAAAGAGAGGGAGAGGGAGCTTTATGTGGGCAGATAGTTATAGGACAACAGGCAGTGGTTTTAAACTGGAAAAGAGAAGGTTCAGACCAGATGTTAGAAAGCAATTCTTAGCCAAGGGTGGTTACTGGCACAGGTTACCCAGAGTTGTGGATGCCCCAGCCCTGGAAGTGTTTGAGGCCAGGTTGGATGGGGTCCTGAGCAGTCAGGTCTAGGGAGTGACATTCCTGCCGGTGGCAGGGAGATTAGAACTGGATGGTTCCTAAGATCCTTCCAACCCAAACCATTCTGTGGTTCTCAGAATAGTTCTGAGGTAATTTTTTTCTATTCCATAAAAGCTGCTGAACTGAGATCACTCCAGGCTCTGATTTACTGTAGAAATGTCAGCAGTACATGACTGCCACAAGCACTGGGAGGAGGATGGTGAGTCTGATTTTCCCCACAGGGAAGGTTCATTCCTGTTGCAGTTGTGTCAGGAGGGGAAGCCACTGTGCAGATGTGCAATGGTCAGTCAGGCTCCAGCACATTACAGGCAGGGACTGCATGAAGGGTGTGTCCTGGATGTCCTGGTCATGTCCTTCCCTCCTTTGGGTGCTCCTTCCTCAAGGACCATGCTGAGGACTCAGCATCCAGACTAATGCAAAGCATTTCTGAGAACCAGAGTTGTGGGCACATGGCATTGCACTTCCTGTGTTTTTCCAGACAAATATTCTATCACAAGTGTTCCTAGAGAGTAAATCAAACTCCCTCAGGCCAGGATGACATGCAGTTTGAGTAATACTTCACTTATACATGTTCAGTAGCTGGCACTCTGCAGTGTGGAGACTTCTTGAGTTGGAGGTCACGTGCACTTTTTTGCATCTAAATAAATCTTTCTTCAGTGGTTATTTTCTAACTCCTCTTTTAACTCATTTATGTGTTTGGCCTCAACATCAGCCCGTGGTGATGAGTTCAGTAATACAATTATGTGCTCTGTGGAGTATAATTTCCTTCTGCTTGGTTTAAGACCTTCTGTCTGCTCATTCCTCCTTGTCCTTGCAAGAAATCTTGAACACTCACTCAGTCCTTGGTTTGGATCCCTATCTTGTAGGGTGCCTAGGTCTCAGTATTGTTCCCTCTTCAGTCATATTTTTCAGGAGGGAGACTCCAGATAAGGTTCAGCTGTTTAAACCATGATGTCTCTGTCATTTGAGGTGCCAGAGGGTATTTGAGACAGTCATAGAGCTCTGAAATCTCACACAGGACTTGCAGGAGAGCGACACTTTTCTGAACAGCAGTGGGAGACCTGACAAGGTGTGCCAGTGGCTAAAATGGCAACTTTTGGCAATTCAGTCCCCCCATCCTTGAGTTTATTTGGTCTCTAATTGTGATGAAGCCATTTCTTACCACACATCACCATTTGCTGCCCTGGTGACATGAGTGTGAGAAGTTGCAGGTTTCATCTCCAGAATTGCACTGTGTGTTTATTCATCACTTCTGTGTAGGACGTTGTGGTTATACCATCTTAGGACTTCAGAGTGGTTATGGGTGAAGGGAAATGCACAAGTGAACCCCTGCATAGTAGTTAGCTGATGATTGTGGCATCTTTGTGCTGGACTGCTGTTCAAAAAGGAAAGGATATTTAAAAATGATTGAATGAACTGAGTTGCTTAGTTTGGTCATCATTATATCTATCTTTGCAGGTATCCTGCTGAGACCTCTTGGCTTTAATGATTTAGTTAATTACTGCTGATCTGTTTGTTTCTCTTTTTCTCCTTGATAGAACATTGGATACTCAAACACTTGCAGCATCAGTCAGAAATTCTTCTGTGATGTCAATGGACTTAATTGTTGCTTTGGTGAACATTGATAATGATGAAGCTCCATCACCAGGGGGGAGATGGCTTATTTGCAGGGTGGTTTTCCATATCTGTTAAAATGTTGCAAAAACCTGGCAGCTTTTGCTAATGAGAACCTGTTGGACTCCTCCAGGAGACTTCTGGAAGTCTTCTCTGGAGATGATGGAGAGCAGCACGTGGAAAACGACAGATCTGGGAAGTTTTCCTGTCCATATGCTGCCACATCCTGTTTGTTTAACTTCCTCTTTGACTTTCTCTTTCAGGCCACAATGTAGGGAGCCTTTTCCACATGGCAGACGACCTGGGCAGAGCGATGGAAACCTTAGTGACCGTGATGACCGACGACAAGGTGTTAGAATAGCGAGATGTGTTTTACAACTTCAGGCGTTCCGCATGGTTTTTATAATATTCATACTACAAAGAGGATTAGACTGTAAGAGTTTACAAGAAAACAAATCTATATTTTTGTGAAGGGTAGTGGTACTATACTGTAGATTTCAGTAGTTTCCTAAGTCTGTTACTGTTTTGTTAACAATGGCAGGTTTTACACGTCTATGCAATTGTACAAAAATTATAAGAGAACTACATGTAAAATCTTGATAGCTAAATAACTTGCCATTTCTTTATATGGAACGCATTTCGGGTTGTTTAAAAAAAATTTATAACAGTTATAATGAAAGATTGTAAACTAAAGTGTGCTTTATAAAAATAATTGTTTATAGAAACCCCCTTAAAAAAAAAACATAAAAAAATATACTGAGGCAGTGCATTTGTTTAGTTTCATTTCAGCTCTGTAACAGTATCAGAGAGATTCATGTCCTGTGTTCTTTTCCTTGCCTATCAAAAAGAAAAAAAAAGGAAATATTTCCTGCAGTGATATCAGAATGGCCACCTTACATTTCTCATTGGTTTTGTCTGACTAGGGCTGGCTTAGGAAAAAATAACCAAAAAACCTGAACTTCCAATAAAGGTAGTTACATTTTATCTTTCCAATAAAATTAAGAATTACATGACTTACTGTCCTGGTTTTGGACAGCAGCTAGCAATTACACAGCTAGTTTGCAATAATTAAATGAAAGAGCACATTTTATGACAGAGCCTGCAAAAAAAAAAAAACAATTAAAAAAGAAAAATCTCAGAAGAAAAAAGGAAAGGAAAGAAGTTAACCTGCTAGTGTTTCCTCTGCTGACTAAATTCCTGGATACTTTTAGTAAAGGAACATAGACATTGCCTTACTGGTTTGAACCCTGGGGCTCAGCAGGGCTGGGGACAGCTCTCCCCCGTTGTCACCTTTGCTGCAGAGGAGAGAAGAGAGGGAGATGCTCCCCAGCCCCTGTGGGGTTGGCTTCTGACCCAAAGCACAAGTAGGGTACCCAGAGAGCTCTGTGCAGCCCCAGTGCTGGTGATGAGCACGGAGATCCTCGTCCCTCTGGAAGAGGAGCCCAGAGCTTCCCAGAGTCCTGTCTCATCCTGCTGCAGCAGCCGGTCCCAGGGAGCTGTGGTGCTGCAAGCCACCTTTGGGAAAGGCTGTGCAAGAGTTACTGCTGTTCCTGCCTCAAATGGTGATCAGGTGAAGGTAGTCACACTGCCCCATGAATATTTATCACCAAAACAAAGGCCCTGGTCCTTTCTCCTTCCCCGGTTCTCTGTACAAGTAATCCCTGCACAATTAACAATAACGTGAGAAAGAGAGGAGCTGATAGAGAAACAGATTAGCCAGCTTGACTGCAGCTCTGTGAGAGAGAGGTTTGGGTATGAGGTGCTGTCAGCAAAAGCTTTACCACTTCATTTTCTTAACCAGCTTTTAATTTTACCATAAAATACATAGAAACACAACCATCTGACTTTATATTGCAAGAGTAAAAAAAAAATCTGTTACCTCTTCTTGTATGAAGTGTAATTAAACTTGGGAAAGATTTTATTTTGAATGCTAGTTAACATTGAACATGGCTAGTCATGCTATTTCTACCTCACTTTGGTTTTGTGGTGTTCCTGACAATTACGTATGACAATGTTACATCATCACCACGTGTCCATTGTGTGACCAGGTCTCATTGTTTCAGTAATAACAACGTTAATCATTTACAGAAAAAAGTACAATCCCCCCCAAACCTCTGCTTTCCTAATAAAGAGCTTTTTAACACTTGATTACAATAGGAACCCTCACTATTTCTCATGTCCTTTTTTATCAGAAGGTTTAAATTGTGATTTGAGAAAGAGATGGGTTTCTTCTTTTTTTCCCCCCTATACATTAAACCTTCTCTTCAGAAAAATTACGGAGGAAAAAGAGATTGCACGATTGTTTTCATCAGGGTTTTGTTTTGTTTGTTTTACTTTCTAGATCTTAGTTTTGGAGTGAGTCTGTCAAAAAGTATTTAAAAAGTTGAAAGCTTTATTGCTGCTTTTTTAAGCATAATTTGGGAATTATTTCATATTCCTTATAATGACAAAGTATTAAACTGTAAAACATAATCAGTGTAGTTGAATACATAAATACCATATGGCATGTTATTTCATCGTTACTCAGTACTGGTTTATTACTTGGATATCATAATCTATTGTGTTTTAACACCAACACTGTAACATTTACTAATTATTTTTATAAACTTCTGTTTTACTGCATTTTTTCACAACATACCAAATTTCACCAAATATATGCCTTACTATTGTATTATATACTGCTTTACTGTGTATATCAATAAAGCACGCAATTATGTTATATAAAAGGTGCAGGAGTTTTTGTGCCATTCAGCACTCACCCAGCACATCCCCCCAGCAATCCTTGCCAAACTTCACTGGCCAAACTCCCTGCTGGCATCACCTCAGTGCCTCAGCTCTCCCGGGTTTGGGGTTGTTGTTGGCCTCCTGTGCTCCCCAAGCTTTTGGGGGTTTTCCAGCCCCACACCTCTTACCCCACCCCTGACAGGACCTTCAGACCAGATTGATTCAGTCCGACACTTGGTATCTCCTTGCCACCAGGCATAATGTTAGGAAAACCCTCTTTGGGGCTTTGGGAAGTGCGTGTTCCCATCAGAGAGGCTGATCACACATCTCCCTTATCTAGGAAATGTGTAGGCTTTGATACCCAGACTCCACTCAGCTGTGTCACAATGCTGCCTTTGAGCTACCTTTTGGTGGTAGAAATAATGTGGTGAAAAATAATAAAATACAAAGGCAAAGCCAGCATATGTTTGCCTATGATTTCAATAATACAGTGAAGGAGAAGGTGGGAATTTCCTCATTTCATTCACTTGAGGAAATAAATACACATCCCACATCCACTCTCCCAGACTCGTGTTACTCTGATTCACTCCTACATCAGTCAATCAGCATGTGCTGTACTGAAGTCTTCCGTAAAGTCTGTGCACTCCACAGAGCACAGCATTCCCCCATGGTGACTGCTGAATTCAATTAAGCAAGAGGGAGGATGGCTCCACTCATTTCCCCCACACCTGTGACCCCATGATTTACAACTCCTGACATCCCATCAATCAGACCTGGTGTTCCTGAGTGGCTCTTAGGAATGTTTTCCTTAGGTATGTTCAGCAAAATACCCTCCTTAAGGACTGGTCAGTATGTCTTTGCTGTCTGGGCAGAGGGGAAAATTAGTTCTCTTTCATTTTTGTCTCTTGTTAGTGTGCTGCCATTTATTTACTCCTTGACTTCACAGTCCGTGCTTTGCCTTTTCAATGGATGGATGGATGGATGGATGGATGGATGGATGGATGGATAGATAGATAGATAGACAGATAGATAGATAGATAATGATAGATAATCCTGAGGCCCTGCTAGCCATGTCAGGAACACTGAGGGGTTGGAAGTTCCCTTCTGAACAAGGCCACAGGTCTCCTCTGCTCCCCAGTGCCCAGCCTGGTATCAGACACAGCTCAGGGCAGCACATGCTGCTCCCCTGCTGCACAGCCCCTGCTCACCTCTGCTCAGCCAGGGAGTGCTGCCCAGCCCAGCCCAGCCCTGGGCTTGCTGCTGCATTTTGGGAGCCCAGCACACCCTGCCAGCCCACGGGGCTGTGTGGGCAGCTCTGCTCTGCTGCACTGGTGGGGCAGGAGAAACCAGGGAGGGGGGCAGCTAAGCTGAGTGGTAAAATCACCTTTTCAACTAGGATGGGGAAAAAGAGGGAAAGCAAAGGTGTGCAGGATGAAAAGTCTGAAAGCTGCCAGGGTGTGTGATTGACTCCATGGTGGTGCCTGCAGCAGAGCATCCCTGGCCTTGCTGGGCTGGGTACACGTAGCAGGCACAGTACCTGGAATGCTGCATGGAGCACAAATGCTTCCAAACCCACCCACCCACAACCAGCAGTAGCTGCCTGCACTCCTGGCCCAGTGGCAGCTTCCAATGTGATGCTCCATGCAGTCACCTTTGCACCAGGTGCCCTGCAGTGAAGGACAGCTGCCAGCTTTGTGCAGGTGGGGCTGAAGCTCGGACACTGCATGGATGGGATCTTCCCCCCCTACAAAGGGGCAGGAGCAGCAGCAGGACCCACCTGGGCCAGCCCCAGCCCTTGGGCACTTCCCTGGCTGTGACCCATGCTGGCTGCCTCTGGGCACACGTGTGCACTCAGGCTGAAAAACAATAAATCCTCCTCTTCTTGACTCAGGCTCACCGGGAATTTGTTTCGGCTCTGAGCAGGCATATCAACTTGCTAGAAAGTGCCATAAATCTGTGCAAGAAAAATGGGCCTGCTGAGACCAACCAAGGTGTAACATTTCCATACATGAACCACATAAGCTGATAATACTGCTCAGCAGCTGAGGAATATGACTGCAGCAAATAAGTAGCAGCTCCTAGTGCCAAAAACTCGGTATAAAATTGCCTGTGGCTAAGGGAGAGATGACAGTTAAGGAAATCTTGGAGCTATAGGAGTGAACTGTGGGACTTCACAAATACCAGGGACTCTCTCAGCCTATTGCCTAAACCCCTACTGCTTGCCAACCCAAGGCTCATCATATTAGTCAGCTTAGAAATTGTTTACCAGATGTAAAGACTTCTTTATTGTTGTTATTATCTGAGCATTACAATGGATATGCCATTTATTAAATAGCTGGCACATGCTTGTAAAAAGCTGAGTCCAAGCAAGTTCTCCCTATTTGCTGACATAAGCAACCACTGCTTGTAAGGCTTTCCCCTTTCTCTCACTCTCCCTCACATCCCCCTGTGCACACATACACAGACACAGGAAAAGAAAAAAATGACAGTACAGTATTTTATTGTCTTTGTTGCTGAATGGAAGAAGTTTTTTCTCAAAAATAATCATCTCCAGGAATAACAGCATCCTCACACCAAACTATTGGTATGTCTAAATTTGCAACAAGTATTAGAAAAAAAGAGATAATTATATTATCTCTTTTATATACATATACATATACATATACATATACATATACATATACATACATATATATATATATTATCTCTTTTATATTTCTATCACAGGATACCAACAAATTATGTAAATTCACTCAGCATTCCATTATTTATTTCCTTTCCACATGACCCAAACCAACAACACAGAGTGCCATTTTGGAGGTATAATCTCTTTCAGACCAGTATCAACAATACTAAATAAGATGAGAGTCTCTAAGAATACATTATTGTATAAAGTCAAGGACAAGTTTAGTAAATCCATCAGTCAGAGGTCCATGAGGCTGTAGAAGATGTCTTGGTCCCTGGCACACATGATCTCCTCGCTTCCTCATGCCTGTGTGCTGTGAAGCTGCTGCCAGCATCTCCTCCTCTCCCAGCTGCTGCAGCTCACTGCCACCACTCTGCTGTGTGCAAGGGAGAGAGCCACGTCCCTGCTCACCCCAGAGCTCTGCTCCTTCTCCTCAGAGTCACAGGCAGCCAGCAAACAGCTCAGCAGCTCACCTGGGGGGCAGCTGGGGAGCACAGCTGGTCCCTGGCTGTCAGGGACCACACCTGGACCACAGCTGGGTCCACACCAGGCCAGGCCTTGCATAGTCATTGAGGGGACAAAAGAGGCAGAGTGGGGCCTCAAAGTGTTTGGAGGAACAGAAGTCAGGTGTTGTGTGTACAGGGAGATTTACACAAGGGTGTTTTTATACACTGGTGGTGTTGTGACACACTGTGAGGTTAGAGCTACTTCAGACCAGGTGCCATGCCCCAAAATCAGACTAAAATTGTTCAGTTAAAGCTGTTCAACTCATTACTGTCCAGTTTGTACTAAAGATGCCCTTCCTGATGGCCTCAGGTGGGCTAGTACAACATCAAAAGTATCACCATGAGAGGATTTTTGCTTCTGCATCAGGGTACTTTTTAGTTGTGCCTCATTCACCAGACAAATGGGTTTATTCTAACACTGATGTAGGAGATGCTTCCTTTTGCACAGAAGATTAATGGCAGTTGCCAATATAATTCCCTGCTGCACCCCACAGTGAATGTTTAGATAAAGGCTGCAACCAGCTGCAGATGATAAGACATGAAACTACTGGGGTTTTTCCTACCAACCACAAATATGTGATTAGAAATTAGAAAATATTAGATATACTAGAATAAATGCTAGATACATGAATACATAGCAGTATGCACAGAGACAGAGAGACATGAAACACAAATCTTCCTTGTGTTTTTACATTCATGAACACACTCACATCCTCAGACATGCTCACACAAGCCCTTTGCTCTGCTGAGCCTGTGAACCATTCAATTTTTAAAAAAAATGAACCGGAATCATTTGTGTCAAAATAGATAAAGCTTCACAATGTGCATTAATTCATCTTTATGTTAAATTATAACAGCCTGTGTTTTGCAGCAGCAGAGCAGGATTTTATGAAGCAGTTGCTGAAGTTCCTTCAGGAATTTTGATTCCTAAGGAAGTGGCTGTAAGCACATTGGCTCAACCTAATGTCTGCTTTTGTTATTCTTCTGAAACACCTGGCAGAGCTGGCATGGTCTTCCAGCCTTGGCAGAAGATAATAAAAGGCACCAAGCCTATAACTTAGCTTCTTTCATCTTTTCTTTCCCCCCCCCCCTTATTTTTTAACCTCACTGATAAGCTCAAAGCCTTTCTCCAGCAAGACCTTGCAGGCAGACAAACTCCTTTCAATGACCTACCATGCATGTGGGTTTTTCTGCCTGTTTTGTCAGCTTCCTCTTCTACATTAAGAAAAAATTGTAAGTTGAAACATGAAGGGAAAAGGCCATTTGCATCTCTAGGTCTTTCAGCTGTAGGTACTCACATGATGCCCCAGAGTTTCCTATTTTCATGCTGCAAAGCTGCAGTACTGTAGGCTTTTATCAGATGCTGTGAACATGGAACATGGGGGTCTCTACCCCCACACACAGACTTTTAAGTATATAAGGATTCCTTTAAAAGTTCCCTAATCCTTAGGATACTCTATGTCTCCCAACAAAAATACATTGACTTTTACTTTGTAGTCACCCATTTTTTGCTTCTGGTGCCCTGGCTGCCCACAGTTCCCTGCAGTGCCAGAGAGCTGAAGGCAGCCCTGGCTGTGCCATCAGCATCAGGCCCTTCCCTCTCCCTCCCAGGCTGCCTGCCCCTGTAACCAACCTCACTTCCATCCCCATCCCACACTGTCCTCATGGGCAGCAGCATGGAATGGTGTCCCAGGCCTCCCCTGACATTTTCTCAGCTCCTGTGCACTGAGTTTTTCTCCAGCTAGGCTCTGTGTATGATTCCAGAACTTTGATCCTTGCCTAGCACCTGCGGAATAACTTTCCTGACTTCCATCCCATTTATACAAATTATCTGACCTTTTCTCCTTTTGCCTTCAGTCACTCCCCTCAGCCAACAGCACTGACCCCACCTCCCACCAGCCTCCACCCCTCAGTGACAAGGATGTGCCATTCCCACCCCACTCTGGCACAGGCTCCTGCCAAAATTCCCCATTTTGAAGCCCCCCAGAGCTCCCCATCACGAGGCCAACACTGCAGGGCTGTGCTCAGCACAGCCTCATTACCCCCTCTCCCCTCATGTTTTTAACAAACCCCATGAACAACATCT
The DNA here is from genome assembly GCF_028551555.1 of Melozone crissalis. Classification (NCBI taxonomy): domain Eukaryota; kingdom Metazoa; phylum Chordata; class Aves; order Passeriformes; family Passerellidae; genus Melozone; species Melozone crissalis. Next base: position 6,200,817 of record NW_026535867.1, read on the forward strand.
CACCACAAACCTGATCCAGGGATCCCTTCCAGTGCAATTCATTTGCTTAACACTCCGTGTTGCCTTTCCTGCTGCTGAGATTTTTATTCCCCTCCACTAATTTCCCTACTGAGCCTCATTTTTTCGTGCTTCATTAACATTTTCCTTTCTGCCACTTCTAATACATAGCTTTACTTACAGAGCAGCTCTGCCCCTCCAGTCCCCATCTCCCATTCCTGCTGGGCTCTCCCTTTGCTCTCTGTGCACTTAGGAACATCAGCCTGGGGTCCCATTCCTCCCTCATGACCTTGGGCTTGATTTTCTGTCTTATCTCACTCTCAATGTCTCTAACACTGAAGACTTGCAGTGAGAGATTCTTTCTTTTTTTAATGTACTCATGCAGGTGATTACAGTCCCTGTAGGAAGGTATGGTTTGATTGTATAGGTGGATTTTTAACTTGTCTGGTGTCTTTGAGGAGTTTGGGGGTTTTTTTGAGATTTTCTTTTTGGTTGTTTTTGGTTTGTTGATTAGGTTTTTTTTGTTTTTGTTTTTGGGGGGTTTTTTTTGGTTTTTTTTTTTGGGGGGGGGGGGGGGGTTTAAGACAGGGGCTGTCACCTTGCTTGCTTCTGGAATTTGTGTTGGCCCAGATGACCAATGAGGCTGCACAACCCTCCTGTGAACCGTGACTGCCAAAGGCAGCCCAAAGGACTCTGCTGCTTCCAAAGGGGGCTGCAAACTGCACAGTTTGTGTCCTGTGAAGACAATTCACTCAAGTGGCTATTTTTATTTTTATTTTTATTTTTATTTTTATTTTTATTATTTTTAAAGAGATAAACACACAAAGTCCTTATCCACAGTGTTTATGGATACCTGCCCCTCTCAGAACAGCTTACTGCAGACCCAGCAGCCAAACCTGAAGTATCTTACTGAGGAAATCAGGCATTTTGCTGCTTCCTACACCCATCCCTCAGCACTGAGGGGCTTAGGGGGTGTGATGCCCATCAGGCAAAGCCCATGGTGCCAAGGCCAGCTGGGTAAATGTCAGGCATCAGCAGCTCCCAGTGCTCAGGTACTGGGGATGGCACTGGCTGTTGCTACGGGCACCAGAGCAGGGAATGATAATAATGCCAAGGCAGTCTGAGGGGGAAAGGCCAATGCAGGATATTTCCATTTCACTTTGAATATGGCTCCAAATTAACTGCAGTGAGTAATTACCTGTGAAAAAGTAATAGTGATGGTTTCATAGTTTAGGGGAAAACTCCTTTAGCAGCGGGCTGCAAGAGACACTTCTGATTTCTCCTGCCATTAAAGGGCATTTTTTTGATTTTGTATGAGAAAAGAAATCACAGCCATGAAGCAGCTCACATCAGTTATTGCCAAGGCAGCTGTTTCATTATTGCATGCACTACTGGGTATTGCATTTTCCAGACTGTTGACTGTTGTGCTCGGGTGGCCTTCCCACCCATTCCCCCAACCCCAATGGAAGGATTCCATTTCCAAAGAAAAGGTGACATTTTCTCAGCTCCTGTGCACAGAGTTTTTCTCCAGCTAGGCTCTATGTATGATCCTAGAACTTTGATGCTTGCCCAGCACCAGCAGAATAACTTTCCTGACTTCCATCCCATTTATACAAATTATTTGCCCTTTTTCCCTTTACCTTCAGTTACAAAGCATTAAGCTGCCAAGGAGAGCCAGCTGAGTGTGGCACAGCCTTCCAGCATCCCACAGAGGGAACAGAGCACTGGGATGCCTGTTGAGGCAGGGTTTTCATTAACAAAGACATTCATTGCCCCACAGCCCCCTGGCTGCCCAGGCCAGGTGACAGCATTGCTGGTTGGGATCTTGCCAACCTTTACTGTTGGAACCCAGGATATTCCTCTGACTGCCCTGGGTGATTCAAGACCCTGGCAGGGGGCTCAGAGACCTTGGCACAGAGTCAAAAACACCTGTGCCTTTCATTTTAACCCATGGAAACAATTACCAACTTTGTGTGAAGAATTACAAGCCACAAAAGTTTGAATAGAATGATAGTGAATTTGTCACAGGGTGGAAAAGTAGAATTTTGGAGATTTAGAATGGGGGTTCAAGAGGCAAGATGGAGGAATCTGGTGTGTCCTGTCTTTATTCTTCTTCTTCTTGTCCTCCATCTTCTGCTGTGATGGTGGCACTTCTGGATTGGATTAGAGTAGAGACAGACTGTCTAACACAGATGATAGGTATTGGAAAATTATTGTAAATAAAGTACACATAGGCTTTAGTATAAAAAGATAACACCACCCCAAGGGCAGTCAGTGTGCCACAACCCGACCTGCTGAACAGACCTCAGCAGGTCAGAGAAAGAATGTATTAGATAAGAGAAAATAAACAACCTTGAGAACCAGAGCCAAGGAATCTCAATTTCTTCTTTGGTCACAGGGCTGGGAAAAAAGACTTTTTAATACCTTGGGAGCCATTTCAGCAACACAAAACCTGAAACTTTTCCTACAACTTCTTTCCTGCCTGGGAGTCACCACAGTGACCTGGCTGAAGCTGCCACCCCCAGCAAGGGCCATGCACAGCTCCACCCCTCAGGAATGTGCACACCAGAGGAGCCTTTTGGTGGGGTCAGGGCTGGTCAGGAGCCAGCTTCTTCTTCCTCACCCTCTTCACACTTATTTGAGTTATTTAAGAAAAAAACAACACACAAGTGAGTCATCCCAAATGACTCTGTGGTCCAGGAGAGGCTCAGTGGAAAGGCCCTCATTTCTCTCATCCTTCCCATGCCACATTCCAGAACCAAGACTTTCCGTGTGCCCAGGGCTCTTCTGCCCTTCCCTGTAACACTTTAAAGGACAGTCTGTGTGAAATGATGGGGGCCTTTAGCCTCTGTGCATTGTGAGGCTTCTGGCATTGAGAAACCTTGCCCCTTCCTTCTGGGACAGGAGTTTGACCTAAGTTAATGATGCCACCTAAATTTGGCTTTTCCAAAGTCTGGGGACCTCTCAGTTTCACCTATAAAAGGAAAACTATTGAACTGTTAATGCTCCTGGTCTCTCGGGGTCCCTCGCTGGTCAGAGTGACCCTGAGAAAAGTTAGAAAGTCTCTTTTCTCAGCCCGGTGCTTGAAGAAGGAGTCAGAGCTCTTCATTTCTCGGTCTCAAGGTTGTTTATTGTTCCTTATCTATAAAAAAATTTCTCCTGTCCTGCCGAGGTCCATTCAGGCACAGTCCAGGCACACTGCCTGCCCCCTGTTATGTCTTTATACTAAAAATTACCTATACTATGTTTACAATTACTTTCCAATACCTATCACCCATGTTAGACAGTGAGCTTCTACTCTAAACCAATCTAAAAGTGCCCCCATCACAGAAGATGGAGGCCAAGAAGAAGAAGAAGGAGAAAGGCTGGACACGCCCATTTTGCCCCCTGAACCTCCATTCTAGAAACCCCAAAATCGACTTTACCTTGTGATAAATTCACTATCATTCTACTTAACTGTCGTGGCCTGCAGATCTTCATCTAAGGTTGGTAATTTGCTCCACGGGTCATAATCAAAACCACAGGCATTTTGGGCTCTGTGCCAGGGTCTCTGAGCCCCCTGGCAGGGGTCTTGGATGCTCAGGACAGCCAGAGGGATGTTCTGGGTTCCAACACTGGTCTCACTCCTTTCCCTTTTTCCTTCCCCCTCCCTGTTGCCTCCTTCTCTCTGGAGCTGTGGGAGCACTGGTCCTGAGCTGGCAGCAGCAGCATCACCCACACCCCTGACCCACCCTGGCTTTCCTGGTGCTGTCACAAGTGTTGTGTGACACCAAATCAGCTCAGCTCCATAAAATTCCTTCTGTGAGGCACAAAGTGCCACTGTGACCAAGCTGTGCCTCTGCCAGGTCACAAATTATGTCCCCAGAGCACACAGGCAGACACAGCTCCAGTGCAGAGCAGAGCAGAGGTGTCTGTCCATCTGTACTGGTGACCTGCAGCCCCCATTTGTGATTCCATGTGGCTCTGCTGAGCTCTTTAATGAGCTGTGTGTGTATAACAAACACCAGGACAGTGCTCACAGCTCTGAGCTGTGTGGTCACTTAAAAAGCTGTGAGATCCAGAGGGACAGAGAGCTGCATGCATTTTGTTGTGTCATTACTGTGTAAGAATCTGAGAAATCCTGCGGGTTGGATCCATTATGTGCAGCACATTATCCTGTGACATGGAGGAGAGACACGGGATCATTCCCAAAATATCCTTCCCCACTGATAAATTGCAGCAAGCAGGTTGGGAGCTGCTCAGCGTGAAAGATAACCTACTTAGGGGAGCACGTGCATGATGCTATCAGAAATATTGATGCAGCCACAGCCCTCAGGACAGCTCTGGGGAAGGGGCTGTATCAAATCACAGCGTGCAGAAGTGCAAGGGAGGCAGCAGCTTCCAAGCAAAGCCACCCCACATTTCCCACAGGCGGGGCTTTTCCTTCAGCACCAGGATATTTGCTCACTGCAGTCCCTGTCCTCCCACATGGTGTGAATATAAGGGTAGGATAGAGAAAATAGGTGAATGCCATTGTGTTCCAGTGGATGCTGGGGGGGGTGTGCCTGTGTGCCAGTGCATGTTTAACTTTGAGGAGCCCTCTGCAGAGCTGCCTCCACATTACCAGACACACCTCAGGGAGATGGCACAGAAGGGCTGGGGACACTTCCTGAGAGGGATGAGAATTTGGGAATCCCTGGAGCCAGACTAGGGATTCCAAAATTCTCATCCCTCTCAGGATGGCATTTGCACAGAGGAATCTAAATCCATTCTTCCTGATGGTGCAAGGGGGGGATAAGGAGGACACACAGGGGAAGCAAAGTGGCAAGAGGGCAACTCATTGGTTGAGATTGTGAGAAACAACTGCTCACTTTGAAAATTTAAAGAGGTTTATTAAACCTTAACAAAAATACAACAAAGGACTACATAAAGAAAAAGCTGCAGTGCTGGGAAGTGCCCTCGTGGATACCACATGGCCAGTTCATCTTCAAGATGGATGCTCAGTCCTTTATACCCCTGGGGGCTGCATCAGCCAGCCCTGGCCCCTCCCAAAGTCTGTCAGTCAGCTCTTCTTTGCCATTTATCAGTGGAAACTGCTTTCTTGTCACTGGATTGGAGGTCAGGTGTTGCCATGCCTCACCCCCTAAGCACCAAGCTTTGCCATTCCCACCTGACCCATGCAAGGGACACCTGTGCAGCTTCTTTGTACCTGTCCTGGACAGCCCAGGCTGTCTGATGGCAACAATACAGGGGGGAAAGGGAACCATGGGGAGAACAGAGGACATCTAAACTACAATAACATAACCATACATCACTAACCATACATCACTTTTATTAATATTCACACAATAGTCATCCCTTAATTGCGAGAGCCAATCATCTCATTATCGATCTATAACAAGGTGCTTTGGCTTACACATGGCTCCAGATATTTCAGAAGATAACTTTGAGGTGGCACAGGCTATGGGGCACCATGTTCAGCAGAGTACTTGCAGCAGAGGCTTCTTTAAGGCAGAAATAGTTTAATTTACGAAAGGCTCATGTGGAGCTTTCCTGGCTGAGGCAGGAGCACAAGGCAACTGATGTTTTCCAAGGCAGTCATCCATTAACAGGCGATTTCCCCATCCTTCCCTGAACTCTCCAGCCCTCTGCTAAGCTCTGGTGCACATCATTTCTGTAAGCACAAACCAGCATTTTAATTTTAAGCACTTGACAGTGTCATGGGTTTCACTTCAGTTGTTCTTACATGCAGAAGACCCCAGGTTTTATGCTGCACTCCAGTAAAGGCAGCAAATAGCAAAACAAGGAGCAAATTACTTGGAGCTTGACATTTCTCCTGTAATCTAAAGGAAAGAAAGAGAGAAAGGGAGAAAGGGGGTGTGGAGGGGGAGGGGGGCAGGGAGGAGAGAGAGGGGGAAGATGAGAAGCTCTAAAACTGTAGGAGCTAGCAAAATAGCCATAAAATATTTCTGCTTCCCCCCAGTTAATATTTAATATGATGTGTAGGTAGGATGCTGTACACCAGTCTGAAGTGTGAGTCCCTGACTGAGCACACAAAATGCAACTGTACATGACTAAATGCAGCCATACATGGCAATCAGACCTGCCTGCACACAGGGAATATTCTCTTCAGTCACAGCTAAGCAAACAACAAATCTTTCTCTTGTGCAGGCAGCCCCAGAGCCTTTGCTACCCTTTGGTGATTGCACTGCAGTCTGCAAAGCAGCTGGGGGCACAGATATGTCTGCAAGCAGCAGGGGTTATATAGAAATATATATATCTAATCAAACTTTTATTAACCCATGGCCTTCCAGCTCAGAAAAGGCATGGCCAAAGCAGTCATGATTTGTAACAGCTCCAGCCTCCTGACTGAGTGGAAAATCATTTGCAAACTACTTCTGATTTTCTGTGAAGGGTTTCATTATGTGCCAGCATTTTCTAGGGGCCCTTGGGCAGCTCTGAGGGCTGCTGATGGTTTGCTGCCCTGAGGGTTGCCCAGGGGTGGCACTGGGACCAGGTGCCCAGGGCTGTGCAGCTCCTTCACTGCCCATACAGGGGCCAGAGAGGTGACAGGAGGATGCTTCAGCTGGGAAGTCCTCAGTCTGGGTTGCTTGTGTGGCTTTTTGTTCCATTTCAGCTCAGTGAGGTGCCCAGCATGGGGAGGGCAGCCCCTGACCCCTTGCAGCCTGTGGCACCCTCACACCAGCCTGGAATGGAAGCCAGGGCCTATTGCTCCTGCTACTAGGCTGGAGTGCTGGATCCAACATCCCACTGGGGAAAACAGACATAGAGAAGCCTTTTCTTTCTTAAACAAGCAAGTAACAAGGAACAGCTCTGAGGGCTGCCCATGGTTTGCTGCCCTGAGAGGTTGCCCAGGGGTGGCACTGGGACCAGGTGTCCAGGGCTGTGCAGCTCCTTCACTGCCCAGACAGGGTCCCCTCCAGCAGGGCAGGAGAGTGTCTGTCACAGAGAGGTGACACAAGGATGGGAAGTCCTCAGTCTGGGTTCCTTGTGTGGCTTTTTGGTCCATTTCAGCTCAGTGAGGTGCCCAGCCATGGGGAGGGCAGCCCCTGACCCCTTCCACCCTCCCACCAGCCTGGAACGGGAGCCAGGGCCTATTGCTCCTGCTGCCAGGCTGGAGTGCTGGATCCAACATCCCACTGGGGAAAACAGACATAGAGAAGCCTTTTCTTTCTTAAACAAGCAAGTAACAAGGAGCTCTTTGCCCCAAATATTAACCAGCTGTGCAAAAATCCTGATGCTCTCACATTTCCAAAAAGTTTCTGTTCTTTATTCTTCAATAGCTCCTATAGGATCCCCTAAAGCTGCTCCAACTGGTTTGCAAACCATCCCTCATTGAGCCCATCCCAGCCCATTCCCACCTCCTCCAGGGATTGCTTCTCATTCACCCCCCAGCTCCCCCTCTCTGTCCCAGAGCTCTGGGGGTGTCCCCACTCCAGAATTTCTTTCCCCTCTGCCAGCAGCACCAGGGGCCATTGGGGTGCCACAGGGAGGGCAGGAGCCCCCTCAGCCCCTCCTGAGGGCCATGGCACAGCAGCTCTGCTGCCAGAGGGATGGTGGCTTCCCTGGAGACAGCAGGGACAGGGCAGCAGGGGATGAAGGAGCTGAGGGCCAAAAGGACCACAGGAAGATTTATTCCAGAGGGGCAGAAGTGGAAGGAAGGGTCAAGCACCTGGAGGCAGGGAGACATTCTCAGCCATCCTGCTCAAAGCAGCAACAAGAGCCTTGTCTGTGAGGCAGAAAAATCGGGATGAAGGGGAGAGAGAGAAAATGAGAGCTTAATTCAATTTCAGCCCTGCATAGAGGTGAGCATGTGGCAGCTTGTGGCACACTATTCCCTCAAAAGTGGTTGCTCACAGAGGAGCAGAAACCTTTCTGCTACAGTTTTCACTTCAGCCACAGCCTGGCACTGCCAGTCACTGCTTTTTGCTGTCCTTTGTGCCGTGCTCCTCTTGGCTGCCTGCCTTTTCCAAAAGGCTTTTCCAGAAGGCTCTCACCCTGCTCTCCCTCTCTGGCTGCCCTAACCCCCTCCATTTTGTCAGCAAGTCTTCTGTTTCTTTGTCCTAAAGGTTCTGGGGGCTCTGCCCCCTCCCCTGCTGCCTCCTGCTGTCCCCACACACCTTTTGTAGCTGGGAAGAGCAGGAATACACCCAGCCAGCCCTGCCAGCTCTCAGCCCCTCTGTCCCAGCACCCACAGCTGCCAAGGCCATGGGGCAGCAGCTCCTGCTCTGCTTTCCACCCCAGAAACTCAGCATGATGAGAGCTGCTCTGAGACCCAGTGGGCAGTGAGGAGGCACCACTGGCACAGCAGGAAAGGACATGGGAAGCACGGTGGCAAGCAGGCCTCTCTCTGCTGCTGGCATTGGCCTTGGGCTTTGGGGGCAGTGCAAGGCCCCACTGGCTCACAGGCCCTGGTGCAACTCGTGCACTCTCAGGTTTGTTGTTGCTGAAATGGCTCCTGAGGTATTAGAAAGTCTTTTTTCCCAGCCCCGCAACTGAAGAAGAAGTCAAGATTCCTCAGCTCTGGTTTTCAAGGTTGTTTATTTTCTCTTATCTATTACATTCTTTTTCTGACCTGCTGAGATGTTTCCAGCAGGTTGGGTTGAGGCACACTGACTGCCCTTGGGGTGCTGTTAACTTTTTATACTAAAACCTACGTGTACTTTATTTACAATAATTTTCCAATACCATCACCTATGTTAGACAGTCTGTCTCCAATCCAGAAGTGTCACCATCCCAGCAGAAGATGGAGGACAAGAAGAAGAAGAAGGAAAAGGACAGGACACACCCAGATTCCTCCATCTTGCCTCTTGAACCCCCATTCTAAATCCCAAAATTTCTACTTTTTCACCCTGTGATAAATTCACTAACATCCTACTCAATCCCTTGTGGCTTGTAATTCTTCACACAAAGTTGGCAATTGTTTCCATGGGTTAAAATCGAAGGCACAGGTGTCTTTGACTCCCTGCCAAGGTCTCTGAGACCCCTGCCAGGGTCTCGAATCACCCAGGGCAGTCAGAGGAATATCCTGGGTTCCAAAAGTGCACCACCCAAATTTCCCAGCTATTGGTCCCTCTGGACACACACACAGAGCTGGATGAGCTGGTTCCACCCTCTGCAGCTCAAAAAAGGAAGAGGCAGAAATGGCAGCCAGCATTTGCCTTCTTCAGGCAGGCAGGCAGAGCACAGGTTGCTGGTGCTCAGCAGGGGGATGTATCAAACACAAACGTTGTTCTATTACCACTGGGGGAAGGCAAGCACAAACAATCCGATGTCCTTTCCTATTTTGTGTGTCTCCCTCTGCGATGCTGATAGAGGGACTCCAAATGTTTCCAAGCAGGCAGTGCCTATCTGCAGCAGGCAGACAATTTCCAAATGTATTAGCGGCACAGAGTCAATAGAGAAATAGCAGTCCAGCATATCATCCAATTTTCAAATGTAAATAACCAGACCACTGTTAATTTGAGGGACTGCAGCAGGGAATAAAAGAGCCCTGGAAAACACACACAGCAATGACCGCTGCTCTAATCCATTACCTTCAGGCATGCCTGTTGTTTCCCTGCTGGCTGCTGTGCTGCAGGGCACAGGAAAACCAGTGATGGTTCTCACATGTGAAGGATGGGATGAGCCCCAACAGCCCCGCTAGGAGACAGGGAGGGCAGGCTGCTCTGGGGGTGCCAGCCAGGCATGGAGCACCCTGCACAGGCATGGATGCAGCCCTGGCTCCTGTCTCCTGCTCTGGCACAGCTGGCAGGGACAGGACACTGAGGAGGGGCACTGGCAATGGGTCACCAGCAGCAAGGCTTGGCCACTCTCTGGAGACCCTGCTCCTCCCCTGCTTTGGCCTCAAGAGCAGCAGCAGCAGAACCTCAATGTCCCATCTCAAAACCAGCGCTGATAAAGCATTCTCTGGCAGAGTTAGGCGTGAGATGAAACATCTGCCTTCCTCTACAGTGACTGTGAGAAGGGAAAGAACAAGAAACCTGATGGGGATCTTGGGAAGGAGGGAGAAGAGAGTGAGGAAGATGCTTTTTAGCAAAAAGCCTCTTGGGATTTGCCAGTGTAACTGAGAGTAAAACTGTCCCCTTGTCTACACTACTACTACAGAACTGTTTAAGGGAGGCCCCTTAAACCCCATCTCTGGGGGTTCACACCAGCTTGCAGAGAGCCCCCAGAGGAAGGAATGTGCTGCAAGTGCAGCCGAGATGCAGTAGAGGGGAGGCTGGGGAAGCTGTCCCTGACTTGCTGGAATGCTGGGGGCCAAGAAAATGGCTCTGACACAAAGACAGGCAGAGACAAAATTGGTCTGTTCAAAGGAGGCAGCAACCAGGCAGATGGTGTCTTGTGTCAAACTGCTGGTCTCCATTGAACACAGCAGGAATGGGCAGGTTTAGCTCAGTCCAGTGAGTTCAGCCCAGGGCTCCCTGTCCTACTTTGTGCTTTCCCCACTCCTTTTCTGAGCCACCAGCAGACATTTGTATGGTGTCCAAAAAGAGGGTGCACTGGAAGTAGCCAGATTGGAAAGGTTACCATCTCACCTCTCCCCACTAATAGGAAAACACTCTGAAAATGAAAGATGAACATCTTCTTCAAATGCCAACACCCCCCAAGGTTCAGTGGAAAGCAGAGGGGGAGGGATATTGCTGGGGAGGAGGTGTTGGTTTGGCAGGCCAGTGACAATGCCAGGAAGGCTGCTGAGACCCTCCCAACATGAATATCTGCAGCCGGGCTATTGGAAGGACTGGGTTTGCTTTTCTGCAAGAACTGTGTCACAGCAGGTTGCAGGGAGCAAGGCAGGGCCCAGGGCTCACAGGGAAATGCAGAATCCTGCAGTGGTGAGACAACCTGTGGTGTGACAGGAGTGATGTAGCCAGGATGATTCCAGCATGTTAGTGATCAAGATTTGCAAACTCATTACAGCAGCTGATCTAGTGGGGGAAAAAAAAAAGTATTCAGGCACACAGGGCCTTTAGACTTGTTGGCCTAAAAGAGTCTATGCCTGTTGCCACTGTTCATATTTTCCTCAGACCCATGAAAAATACACAGGAGGCAAAAAGTGAAACACCAGACAGAAATAATGGCTGCCCAGAGATCTCCCATCTGTCCAGTGCTCATGTGGAAGGGAGGTCCCATGTGCTTAGGGGGAGTTTGATGCTGAGCCCTCAGCTGCTGCTTCAGCCCCTCAAGGGCCCCTCAGCAGCCTCAGTGGTGCAAAAGCATCCTGAGGATGCAGACCTGGCACAGAATGGCAGGAAAGCTGGGGACAGAGATGGACCCCAGCCTGTGCTCACTCATAGAACAGATCTTTATTAAGGGAAAAAAAAATAAAACAAAGCAAAACAACACAAAACAAAAAGGGAAGAGCTGTGCCCAGAACTGGGAATTGTAAAGGGACTGCTTTTTCCCCAGATTTTAATCTCCAGTCCGGATCAGGCGGCATTTGGCCCCGTGCGGCTGGACGTGAGTCACGGTGCTCTGTGCTGAGGGCCTGCCAGGACTGGCTCTCTGTACAGTGCTGCACTACCTTGCAGCTACTGATTCACTGCAGTAGAAATGATAGATTGTTCTACAGGAAGAAGAGAAAGGAGAAAAAACATTATGAAACCCACGGGTACTTAAAACAGTGGATGTGCTCCACCTACTGTCCATTGGCAACGGAGTGAGCCGGGATGAGAGGCGGCTTCCTCACCGAGAGCTTCATGCTGCTGTCCTCTCGATTTTACACTTGGAAGGGAGCCAGGGGAAAGAAGAAAGGAAAAATGGATGCGAAGAAAGGAGAGTGAGAAAATATCAGAGCTGCATGGCAGGAGAAAAAGAAAGAAAAGAAGACAGAGCACTTTCGATTTAAAAAAGAGATGCTTCAAGCATATGTAAGCTTGCAGCAAGCTTGGCCATGTAAAGTCATTTTGATTTGTTTCAAAGCTCCCAAAAAAGGACAGTTCTGTGAATGCTACATGCTAATTCTGATTGATGACAATGGGGTTTATACCCAAGCCTACCAAGGTCAGATTCCCTTTGGCTGCTGACACCTTCATCTCGAAGGTTTTGGGGTTGGGCAGGGCAGAGGGACAAACTTCCCAGGGATCCTGCTTCCCCCTGTGTCTCCTGCATCCCCTGTCCCAATAACCAGAGCTGCTTCTGTCACTGCAGGCCCCCAGACAGGTAATAATTAGCATTGACTCTATGATTCTAGAAGGCTGATCAATTGCTTTATTATACTATACTTATTAAGAAACTCATTGCCCTTACTGACAGTTACAGTACAGGTGGACCCAACTGGTCCTTCAATCTCAACACCATCACTATTGGTTAATTAAGAAACCACCCTTTGGTAAACAAATCTCCACATGTTCACAACAACAGGTGCAGCAAGTGAAGATAAGAATTGTTTATCATTCTTTTCTCTGACCTTCTCACAGGACAATGCCTGGGAAGGTTGTGCCTTGCTCTCTGCTGCCACAGCTCCCACTGCCTCTGCAATGTGGAAAGGACAGACATGTGCCCCTTGCTCCTGGGCTTTTATAGACAACTAAACCTTGGTCCTATTAATCTCCTTCCCCAGCCTAGGACTTTTTTTCCATTCAGATCAGTGAAGCCTGTGAGCAGCTGCTGTGTACACAGGGTGTATCTCACCTCGTGGGATCTTCATTCCCTACAAAGTCTCCTGTGAAAGAGAGGAGCAGGGACACAAAGCAAACTGAAGGTAACACATTCAGGAGTACACAGTGTCACAGTCGCCATGACAGCTTTAAAGTAGATATGTAGACATTTAAGTCTCATTAAGCTGATTGAAAATCCAATTCTCAGTATGATCTTTTGGGGATTTTTTCAATGTGAGAGCCGGGTCTGGTGTTTTGTCACATCCAGGGTGGTACTGCTGCTTAGAGAGGGACAGAGAGGCAAGACTCTCCTTGTGCCTCCATCAGCCAAAGGGTTTGTGCACAGGACACAGTCAGGGGAGGAGAGAAAAGGCAAACTGCAAACATCACTCAAAATCCAAAAGGAAAAAACTATTTGCAAAACAGGACTTATGCAGTGCTCTGAGGTGTGAAAGGGATCATTTACTCAGTGCTTGTTCTCTCATAAGAAAAAAAACAAAATACACTGAACCTTTAGAAGATCTGTCCCGAAGAAGAATATTTTTGTCTGTGTTGAAATTTATATATCTTTACATATATATAGTACATATATACAGTACATAGATACATGCACACACTCATATATGTACACACAAAATATACAGGAGTCATGGAGATAACTTCTGCCCAGATCTATTTTTTAAGGTGTTTAAGCACACAGCTGTGTTGCACATAGTCAGGTATCCCTGCCCTTACACTGTCCAGTTGCACATTCCCTCTGCTATTGTGTCATGCTAATGAGAATACATGGCCCTGGGCTTTCTCTTTCTCTGCCCAAACAACTTTGAGCATGGCTGGAGTGAGCACAGGTCCATCTATATCCAGCCATATAGACCTGTCTGAAGCTGTGCAGATCCCTGCTGTCCTTGAAAATCTCGTGCCAAGCAATTGCCCAAGACAGTGCAGTGTGTTTGTGACAGAGCAGTAACTAAGCACAGGTTAATGCAATAACACTATCATTTAATATCTCACAGGACATCATCTGAGTGTATTTCAGACCTGTCCTGAATGCCGGTATTACCAGTGGGTTGTAATTTGTCTGTGCCTTTGTCAGCATCTGCTTCTCTCTATTATTCTAGAAAAAATTGCAGAAATTCATAAAAGCCATGGAAGACTGGTAGGCTTGTGAAGTGCACTCCTGTTACCATTTCCTTGTCCTCATTATTAATCCACTGTACTTTTTCATCATGCTGTATCAGGTCTGTCTCCTACTGAAAAGAAGATGCTTCCTATTTCACTTTGCAGTGATATGAGCCTTTAATTCAACCCTGTCTGCTGGCTTTGACAGAGATGCACTAATTTGTAGTCAGATGGAGGGTATGACACTGTTCAAGTGCACACAAAATATGAAGGATACAGGAGAAAGAAGGAGAAGGGAAGAGGGGAAGAGACAGAGACAGAGTCCATGTGCAAAGTCACTATTTGTGATGTGACATTGAGCTCCATGCACAGAGGGGCCTAGGGAAAGAGACTTGCTGGGGAAAGCACCAAATTTCCGGCCAAAAAACTGCTCTGCTATACCTCAGCCTGGTACCAAAAAAAGGAGGTAGGGAGGATAAAGAGATGACAAGGTCAGCCAGGGACTGACAGGAGAGGTAGCAGGGACCAAGGGCACAGCTGAAGGCAGAGAGATGTTGGAGAGGCAAGTGACAAAGCAAGGGAGGGATGTAAAACAATGGGGAGGGGAAAAGAATGAAAACTTCAAGGCAAAGAAAAGGCACAGGAAAAGAGCAAGAATAGCACAGGGAGGAAGAGAAGGTGTCCTGACACCTTGTGGCCCACCTGTGGCAAGCAGGCAGGCAGGAGCAAGTGGCTGGAGTGACTCACTGTGCCTGACTCAGTGTGTGTGGGGTCAGGAGCTACTGAAAATGAAGCTGCCACAGTCCAAATTCATCTTTCCTCCTGTAATCCCAGTAAAATTAAATACAGTTTCTGCTTTTCCTCTGGCACACTGTTCAGTTATAGCCTTCCTATCCTTCTTTATGGGGACTGGGGATAGCACATTCCCTGCCCTCCTCCAGGAGTCAGGCAGGTAGGAAGCCTAATAAAAGGTTATAATAATAAAAGGTGGCTATCCCAACCATTTCCAACATGCCTTTTACTTCAGAGGGACTATTCCAAGTGCATTTAGCTTTATTTTCTCCTCACTTTATTGAAGGTGCACACTCTGGTGGCCTTTCTGTGTGACCAGTCTCCAGGGCTCCAGGATATCTATTTTCTTTCAGCTTCTTTGAGGAGGGAAATACCTCCCTGTTCTGCCACACATGTGGAATGGCTGGTTACATGTGAGTTACTACAGACAGCAACTACACATGCTGTATTAAAATTGAAATCCAAGGGCACAGACATTGAGTATTATGAAGTATTCATGAGTCTTTCTCAAGGCTTTGGTCCAAAACTGTGATCTTAGTTATTTGTCACAAAAAAGGACTTCGGCAGAAATAGAATTCAAAGCTATTGATTGCAAACACTTTTATCTACAAAGTCAATACAAAACACTGAGAAACAGTGGCCTGACTTGTGTTACAGCTTCCTCTCTTTTTATTCCTTTCTGAAGAGGCTTCCCTAAGGATTACACCTTTATGGTGCAGAACTGTGTTTTCCAGGTGAGCTGAAGCAGGAGAGATTTGAGGTTCGACAATCTGTATCAAAGTCTTCCTCCAGTTTAGACAGCATGAGCAGAGCTTTGAAGGCTGTCAGCATCAGCCCAGCTCTGCTCCCATCCCACCAGCAGATGTTCAGAGGGGACAGAGGGGACACTGCTCAGGGTCTGAGCAGCCCAGACCCACGAGGGGCTGCTGAGTGCCCTGGATGCAGCTGAGGGCTGCTGGCAGGCACATGTGGACATGCATGTTGGGGTCTCTCGCTGGTCAGAGTGACCCCAAGAAGAGTTAGAAAGTCTCTTTTCCCAGCCTGGTGCTTGAAGAAGGAGTCAGAGCTCTCTATTTCTCAGTCTCAAGGTTGTTTAATGTTCCTTATCTATAAAATTCCTTGTCCTGCACTGCCAAGGTCCGCTCAACAGGACAGTCCAGGCACTCTGCCTGCCCCCAGGGCAGTGTTATGCCTTTATACTAAAAGTTACATATACAATGTTTACAATTACTTTCCAATACCTATCGCCTATGTTAGACAGTGAGCTTCTACTCTAAACCAATCTAAAAGTGCCAACATCACAGCAGAAAATGGAGGCCAAGAAGAAGAAGGAGAAAGGCAGGACGTGCCCAGATCCCTCCATCTTGTCCCCTGAACCCCCATTCTAAAACCCCAAAATCAACTTTTTCACATTGTGATAAATGCACTATCATTCTACTTAATTTGTCATGGCTTGAAGATCTTCTTCTAAGGTAGGTAACTTGCTCCACGGGTCATAATCAAAACCACAGGCATTTTGGGCTCTGTGCCAGGGTCTCTGAGCCCCCTGGCAGGGGTCTTGGATGCTCAGGACAGCCAGAGGGAAGTTCTGGCTCCTGACAGATGTACAGACATACAACAGACCTCAGGGGACCTCCAGGCCCTGCACTCTGCCCAGTCCTTGGCTGGAGCCTTGCGCTCCCTCCATGAGGCAGATCCCCTCATCTCTCCCTGGCTCCCAGAGCACTGGATTTACTCTCCGAGCAGCCCAGCTTGATGCTCACTGGTGGCACAGGCTGACACACACACACAATCCCCTCTGGGTCCCACTCCAGCTGCTGCCACCCAGAACTGCCCACACACACACACAAAATAGGCAGAAATGGGTTTTAATGAGAAAACAAAGACAGACAGCACTGGCCAGGTGCAGAGCAGGGCCAGATAAGCAGTGACCAGCAACTTATGTACACAACTGTGACCATATTCACAGGGGTCTTAGGATGAGGGAAGAGACAAGGATCTGACTCCATGTTTCAGAAGGCTGATTTATAATTTTATGATATATATGCATTAAAACTATACTAAAAGGATGGAAGACAGGATTTCATCAGAAGGCTAGCTAAGAATAGCAAAAGAAAGAATGATTAAAAAGGCTTGTGGCTCGGGCTCTCTGTCCGAGCCAGCTCACTGTGATTGGCCATTAATTAGAAACAACCACATGAGACCAATCAAAGATGCACTTGTTGCATTCCGCAGCAGCAGATAACCATTGTTTTGTTCCTGAGGCCTCTCAGCTTCTCAGGAGGAAAAATCCTAAGGAAAGGATTTTTCATAAAAGATGTCCGTGACACACAACCACCCTCTTTTAACCTTTATTCCTTATATTTTCCATGCTGGTTCCTCCCAAAAATGTCTTGATCCCTCTCCTTTCCCATTTTGCGTTCCTTCCCCACCCTGAAACATCCTGTAAGTCACACACAGCCCCAGGATGCTCTACCCTGCACCCCATAAAGTCCCATCCCCACGTGATGGGGGGCAAGTCAAAGGCATCCAAGTTCTTTATTTTACAAATAAAGTCCCCCATGGCTGTGGGGCTGGTCTGACACTTCCAGTGTCAGTGCTGGGAGGGGCAGGAGCAGGGCCATGTCCCCCTCCATGGATGAGGACACCAATCCTTGCAGCACTGCCACACTGCTGTCCTTCATCCTGCATGACTAAACGTGCCCGGTTGTTCTGAAGTTCACATGAGATTTTAGAAATGTCACCAGCAATAAGCATACTGGTACTCTAATGGAAGGGGGGATGTGTTGAGGTAAAGTGCCATCACCTCCAGCAGCTGCCATCACCTGCCACCAGCCTGCCCTGCAGGCACACACACAAAAAAACTATTTTAGATTTCTATAGCACAAGAGAGGGGATGAAAGGGGAGTGAGGAGAGAGAATTTAAGGCAGAGACAAGCTGGGAAGCAGGCTGGCCTCGATCTGCTGCTTGCAGAAAGGAGGCAGAGGATGAGGACAGGGCAAAGAAAGGATGGTGAAACACTACAGGAGCAGAACAAATCTCCTGACAAGGAGAACAACGTGGTCTGCAAGGCTAATTTTTCATCTGCAAGTACATGGATACACGCAGTGAAGGAGAAGGTGGAAAATAAGAAAATGGAAAAAGAAATACATTTTAAATGAGCTGGTGCATTCAAATGTGAAAATGAGCCAGTGCAGAACTGAGAGGACCTGTGTCAAATAATCTGATTACACCAAAGTAAATTTTCCAGGATTTCAGAGACAGCTAGAAATGTACTTAAAGAGGCATAACTTATGAAAACCTCAGTGTGACTCTGCTTTGCTGAGTGTGAAGTGAAAAGTAACTTTTTTCTGTAAATCATTGTCTTGGTTCCAGCCAGGACAGGGTAATATTTGCAGTAGGCAGGAGGGAGATGGCTGGGCCCAGAGGTTATTCTACATCACCTGATGTAATTGCAGGGAGCAGGGGAAGGGAATGTATTCTGGGAACAAGGAGTTCCTTCTGCTAGAGTAAATGTGGTGGAGGAGCTGTCAGCTAACTCCAGTTCTGAGCAATCACATGTGAATCATTTCTCTATCCTGTGCACTTTATTATTAATATAGCTCCTGTTACTGTTCTCTTGCTTAACCAATCGCTATTTTCATTAAATTGCTCTTACCTCAACCTGCTATTTTCACCATTTGTGCCTCCAATTCTCTCCAGCCTGCCACAAAAGGAGGAGGGGAATTGAGGCTTGGAGAGTCTCAGAGGAAACACTAAACTGGGGGGTACCATTCCTAAACCACAACAGTCATGTAGACAGAAAATTTTCTGCAGGAGGTTCAATATTATACCCACACTGCAGGGTTTGATAGAAATAGCTGTAGAAATGCTTCAGGTTGTGCAGCCAGGAGCTCTGCCACCAATGAGCAGGGCAAGGTACCCTCCCCTGGCTCTGCTGCTCTTCCAGAACAGTGACTGGTGCAGGAAGGGGCAGGTGGCTTGCTGGGCCAGCCTGTGTCCTGCCTGCCTCTGCCACAGTACCACCAGTGAGACACTGAAATCATTTTAATTACCAGCATGAAACACTTGCATAAGAATTGTAGAGTCACAGGATGCTTGGGTCAGAAAGGACTTTCAATTACCAGCTAGTTCCAACCCCTCTGCCAGGAACAGGGATATCTTCAACCACATGAGGTTGCTCAAAGCCCCATCCAACCTGGCCTTGAAGACTTCCAGAGATGGAGCATTGCTCTCTGTGCTCTGAAACTTCACTTGGTTACCCACTTTAATCTTTGGCAGCTATTTAAATGAAGAGCTGGTAATTAACTGTTCTCTGCACTTCATAGACTGGGTTCTAGCATTCAGGCTTTTCAATCAGTGACAGGAATTTTTTAGCTCTTTGCTTTTATTTCCATTCTTCCAGCTGTACTCTTGAAAATAATTCTCTCTCATCTTATCCTTCAGAGCTCACTAAAAAAAAGAGAGAGGCTCAACTTATGTCTGAGTAATTTTCATAACAGACTTTGAGTGGTAAAATGAAAAGCATGATAGACTAGGAGATGATACTCCTGCTGAGAGAGAATTTAAGAGACCTATTAGAGAAATAGTAACAGTTTTGTTACAAGAATACTACATTTTTAGGATAGACATTAAGAAGAGAAGTAGATGCTAAAGGATCTGCGTTAGAAATTTAGTGAAGAGAGTGCAAAAGAGCTTACATTTGCAGAGAGAGATATCACTAATTACAAGACTGATTTGTGTTAATTTCACCCCTGGAAGTGCAGAAAAAAAGTAAAAATGAGATGCCAGTGTTTATAGGCTGCAAAAAGTGTTTGTAACTAGGTAAAACTGTCTGAAGCCACTAAGATTGCACTAAAGGCTAATGGAAGGATAACATTTTTTTTAAGTAAGCAAAGAACCACAATGCAATAATGCAATTCATCCTTTAAAACACTTCAGGAAATGCTACCATCATGGTTTCAATTCCCACATTTCATTTCTCCTGGTGGGCTGTTTGGAGCCACAGCCTCACTCAGTGTGATTTAAAGCCTCTCTCTGCACAACAGAGTGTACACAGTGGTGCCTGTGCTGGCTCTTGGCACCACGATCCCTCCACAAGCCTGCCCCCAGCTGGAGCTGCGCTCACTGTTTCTCTAATCCATACATTTACATGCTTCTTCTAGCACCTTTGGAAATTTCCCAGTGTCTTTAGGTCTTTTTCTTTGACTGGCTTTGTCGTAAAACCTGTTGTTAGTGCTTGCTCTGGCATCAGCCCAGCAGTTCACCTGCAGTCTGAAACAAGCATTGTCTTTTTCTCTTTGGCAACTGCCACCTCAGTGGCCTGACACAGCTGACTCCTTTGGGTGCTTCTGGGAGCTCTAGAAATCATGTATTTTGCCTCAATAATATCCCAGAAGTTAGTCCAGAGCTCTCGAAGTGAATGAAAGATTTTGAGAAGGATCATGGTCACCACCTTCATGGTTCTGCAGATGCAGATATGCCCCTGGTAACAGAGTGAAAATAAGAGAGGCAGATGGGGTGGCACTGGAAGGGTGTTAAGAGGTCTGGAAGGATAAAGCAGTTTATGGAAGAAGTGAGGTTCACGTTTAAACTGGAGAGGCTTTTGAAATAAAAATGGTGCTTGAGGAGAGGATAGGACTTACTGGAGAAGATTTCTGAGGTGAGCATATAGCAGAATAATTAGCAGGATCAAGTGAAGGGGAAGGTAATGAGATTGGATGGTGAGAAGTGCTGTTTCATTGCTGTGATTGAAGGAGTCACTGTTACAGGAGGCTTTTGGCTATTGAAAACCAGTCTTACAGATAAATTATGCCCCTCGTCCCCAGCACAAAGACATGCTAATATGATTTTGTGTTTCAACAGTGTTCTCACATGGGCTGTAAAGCAATTGGTTCATAAATTAAGAAAAATCACAAATTAAGAAATTTTGCAATTCACAAACATTTTCCAACATCCTCTGAAGACAGGTGTCACTGGGACTTGATTGGGCTCTTTTGAACTGTGTGGTCTCGAGCACCCAAGAAGCCACCATCTCCACTGCCCCAACAGCACTTTTTTTTCCCCATCCAAAAAATGTTTAAAAGACTTCTTTGGGCAGTCATTGAGGATCTCAGGGCATCTGAGGACTCACCTGGGGCAGTGGCTGTGCCCTGAGACCCCGCAGATGCTGAGCCAGAGCTGGCATGCTGTGCAGGGAAGGTGCACTGACTCCTGTGTGCCAAGCATAATATGAATAATATTCATATAATATGATAATATGAATCATCAGGCTGGGCTCTGTGTGCTGAGCAGCACTTCAGGATGCTCAGCAAAGCCCTGGGTGTCCAGAACACACTGGATTTTACTGTGCACGCACTGCATAACTATATACACAGAAGTTTTCCAGAATTTCCCTGTGGAAAATATGGAAATCCTCCTGCTGAAAGCAATTTGTCTTGCACAAGCTGTTCAGGCTCTGGTTTTCTGTACATTAATTGCATTTTAAGTGCATTTGCTGAAGCCTTGTTTTGCTGGGCATACTAAGTTATTGCCAGGAAGATGCTTGTTACAGGCAATGGAATGTAAAAATTATTGGAGTCCAGAATATGGTTTTGTTCATTTTTAGGCTATACATTGGCTAGATAATACAAAACCCCAGGGTTTAAGCAATTGCAGAGCTAATGTGTCTCAGGAATGGCACAATCTCTCTGTGAAACTGCTGCAGATGTGGAACTGTGCCGTTTGCCTTTGCTACTTATGTAATAACACAGACACCATTTTCTGATTTCCCTGGTGTGCTTAGCTGATCCCCACCTGGGATGGAGCTTACATGGTGACTGGGAGCAGATCCTTAGCCCTGCCGGAGCTGCAATGACACAAGTGCTGTGCTCCAGGCCAGCCCCTGCCACCTGCTCTGCATTCTCTGGTTAACACCCAGGCATGGGAAAATAGCATTGCAGGAGAAGGTTGGAGGTACAGAGCTCCTTTTTCAGACCTTGCCCACATCAGCTCATGAAACACAGACAGAAATAAGTGGAGCCTTCCTACTGGGACATGTCATGGTCAAGACCAACAGTGGCTAATTGCATTTTCTAGTACTTTCTTGATGTATGTCAGATAGAGAGACAGAGATTGGTATCAGGCATTTGCTTGGAGAAAAATAACACATGGCACTAAAACAACTTTAGAATCAGTGCATTTGTGTTGCCATTATATTGCAAGAGTTCTATTGTCATTGCTTTGCAAAGGTTCCAATATTGCTAGAGTTTCATACCTCCTTGATGTTTCTTGTAGGCAGCTCCTCTAGGCACTGACTCTTCCTTGTCATCCCAGTAGCCAACTGACTCCAGTTCCCTCAACCAACCAATCCTCTATTGGTCCCCATTGAAATCGCAAGATTCCATTTCCCTTCCTGAAAGGAAATTTTATTTCATTTCCACTCTTTTATAACACTCTTCTTAATGGCTACAGCTGCAGCCTGTTAAAATCAGGCCTGTTCCCAATCTCTAATAATTGGCTCAGCTGCAACACCTTAATGGGGTAAGATTACTTTCTACACTACCTTTATTTTCTTATATTGTATCCCCCTACACATTTGCACTGCCCAGTTCCCACTACTCAAGCTCACTGTTTCCTTCCACCATCACAACATAAGAGACTGATTTGCAACACAGCCCTTCCAGAGAACATGGGTATAGCAGCTGTTTCCAGGTTCCCAGGCATGTAGGTTTAAGATCCAACAAGCTGAACCCAAAAAGGAAAACGAATGTTCATTCTGCCACATATTTCTACATGTCTTTGTAACCTGTTATCCTTGTACATATATATTTTGGTGATGCCTGGTAGCTCTCAGTGTTTCCTAAGCAAGAACAGACAGTGCCATTTGCTATTGGCAAGTAATACTGCAATTAAGACCTAATGCCAATATGGCAAGTAATACTGGAACAGGACTTTACTGCAGACTGCTCACTGGAAACTTTTGCTTAAGAGAGGAAAAAACTTACCACAGGTTCAGACACAAGAGGCAAACATTTACCCTGTAATGATACCAGTTTGGCTTTTTCCTTAAGGCATTGCTTTCTGTTGGCATCTCTGATTGGGACCAAATGCCACTCACCCAAATTTGCAGAATGCTGCTCTGCTGACCTGTTATGTACATTGTAATGTCACCACCTGTCCATTTGCATTGCCCTTGTTAAACTTCTAAAATGATAATTTAATAGAAGAAGGTGATATGAATCATCAAGGCATAATTTGAATTATCATCTGTAGATAATTCATTATGCACACATTTCTTGTGAGATCCTTAAATCAGCAGGGTTTCTTAATCAGACTTAAAAATTTTGTCTGTAACAGCTAGAGACTTGACCCATAAATCAGCAGCCAGGCCAACAGGTCCAATTCATGCTTCACATATTTTTCCCTGTGAGAAAGAGACATTTAATTACCACCAAGGTCACAGAAAAGGGGGAAAACCCTGTAACACAGAGTTGGTTTTGACAGCTCCAGTGCTGGCAGCATTTTGTGAAAGCAGAGTGATTTGCAAGCAGGAGAAAGCATGGCCAGCAACACTGCTGCAGTGCTGCCACCCTGACAGAGTGCTCCAAACGAGTGCTGGTGCCAGCAGAGTTAACACAATTCATCTTCCTCTGTCAGTGGGAGATAATATTTGCTCAAGAGAGGCAGTCACACTATTTGTCCAATTTTATTAACAAAATTAATTAGTGATTCTGATCCAGCCTCCTTTTCTATCCTTCAGTGAAGAAAGCACATGGTTTGCAGCCTTCCCTTTGTGGGAGAGAAAGTGTTCATGTAATTCATGGAGGGATCAGGTCATGGCTTGACCACGGCACCCAGCTGTAGTGCAGAGTGCCCCAGGGCTGGGGAGGAGGACTGCAGGGACATGCTGCACCCAGCCAGCACTGCTGCTGGGGAGGGACAGAGGGAGGGAAGGAGGGGTTGGAGGGCCTCAGCAAGACCCACAACCCTTCCTAAAATTAATTCACCAAAGAGTGAAGACATCACCATGAGGTCCAAACATCTCTGTCAGTGATGTCTTCTTCTGCCCCATTGAGACAGAAGGGCTGCATAAAGGCAGACCAAGACTGGCCAGGAGAAACAGTGTTGAGCACAGCTCTCTAAAGTACATCAGTCTATCTTATGATTTCATTCTCTTACTTTCATGAAATGGCATTGATTTAGCAAGCATATAAACCCCTGCAAATTCAAAAAGGAAATCTAGGTTTACAAATCCACACTTATCCAGCCACGTAAACACCCCTAATCTCAGAAGTGCCAAGTTGCTGCCAGATTGTCCTGAGGTGAACAGCACTGAATATCTAGTGCCTCTGAAAGCCAGGTGATAAATTTCAGAGTTTTGCAAACTCTGGGCCAAGGGTTTTGCTAATCAATAGCCATTGTTCACATATAATGACCTGTCTTAGAGCAGCTGGTCTGGATGATGGATGCTTGTCTGATCCTGAAACATGTTTACTGGATTGGATTCAGCAAATCAAAACCAACTAATTAGTTCTATTAATACTTATTTGAACTAGATTTAGGGGTTTGGGCAGGGTTGTTTTTCACTTGCTTTTCTGGTTTTTTCATTCTGGCAGTGCAGATCATAAAGTTCATTAGGGTTGAAAAGTGCCTCAATTCTGGTCCAACTTTTGCTAACCAGTCCCTGAGCAAAGCAGACCCTCAAGGAGAGAGATGGGAATCAGCTCTGCACTACAGGAAAAGGGGATTTCTATGAAGAGTGATCCCACTGAGATATCTTGGCAGCCACTCTATGCACTATCTCTGCGTCCAAAATTTTCAAGAATTCAGCAAATTTGAGTGCTCTTGAACTGGAGGAGATGGTATCTCCTTTTATGTTTTATACAATAAAGAAAATACTTTTGTTTTTCCATGAGTAACACTTATTGTTACTTGTGTTTATAAGAATCACAAAATAAGCTCATCTTGAAAATATGGCTGGCTTTTAAGCATGATCATTATAGTTAAATACATTTTCTCCAGTGGCAAAGCTGCCTTTAAAACATTTGGCCTGCAGCATGTATGTAAAATCAGCCTTTCCATGTAATTGATTCCTCTTTTCTACAACTTGGGAGTCCGTTACAGGTGTTTTTCCAAGGTCCCCTTGGATAACAGATTTTTTATCACAGAAAGGGTGCAGCAGAGAAAAGGAGACTGCAAATGGGCTGTGCTCCGGCACCAGAATGAAACAGCACCATGTTGCTATTTTAGCTTTTTCTTGGTTGCTATATGGTAATTTGATTGTATTATTTTATTCCAGCATGTGATTCTGTCTATTCTTCCCAAACTCCAACACAGGAGACATAAAGAGGTGAGAGGACTCTTTCAGGACTCAGTCAGCTTTGAACATGATGAATTCAGCCAATGAGCATATTCTTGGCCAGAAAGCAGCAGTCACGTCAGCAGGTAAGATTCATCTCACTGTCAGATGATGGAGGGAAGGTGTTTGATGTTTTGTAAAGCAGGGACAAGTGGCTCCAGCATTCACAGTGACAGAAGAAGGCATAAAGTTGTCAAGTTATCTTCCTTGCTGCTCTCGCTGCGGTCAGCAAGAAGCCGCCTGTCCAGCAGCGAGGGTTTGAAAGATTACCTGCAGCACTGCAAACTGATGATGCCTGAATCTGAGCTCTTCCAGCTGAACTAGCTACTCTGAACTAGCAGAGATGCATTTCTTGAAAAGACACTGCTGTGTTTACCTTCCTTAGCTAGGAGACCATGTCAAATGCACCATGGAGTGCCTTGCATTAGATAAAACAGTAAAATATTTTTCTCCTCAAGTATGATCATAGAATCACAGAATGGCTTGGGTTGGAAGGGACTCTAAAGATCACCTAATTCCAAACTGATTGCTCAAAGTCCCATCCAACTTTGTGGTATTCACATACCCTCTGAACAGAGAGAAGCTGTGAGAGAAGCAGAGAAAAGAATGATCAAAACACTTCTTATCTCATTTGCTGCTCCTGTGTTTGTGAACATGTGGAATGTGTTGGAAGATCATTCACCTGAAGGGAATTGATAACTGAATTCTGCTGAGGATTGCTTTGTTTCCTTGACCAATCACACAAAGCTGTGTCCTGACTATCAGGAGAGTTTTCTTTAGTATTCTTTAGTATTCTTAGAAGTTAGTATAGTATAGTATAGTATAGTATAGTATAGTATAGTATAGTATAGTATAGTATAGTATAGTATAGTATAGATGTCTTTAATATAGTTGTAATGTAATATAGTATAGTTTTAATAAAGCAAGCGATCAGCATCCCAAAGCCTTGGAGTCAGATGCCAATCATTCCCAGATGTTGGGGTCGCCTGCAAATTCTATACAACTTGGCTCTGAACACTCCCAGGGATGGGTCATCCACATTAAGTTGATTAAAGGAATGGTTTCTAGGTATGTTTGAAAGGTAAAACCAGGTTGGGTTGGTTTGTTTGTGTTATTACCATGGATATGTGTTTCCCTTCAGGCAAGATGCTGGAAGTAAGGGCATCATTACCTGGAAGCTGTGGTACAAGAGCAGCACTGAAACCCACAAAACCCTGGTGGGAAATGGGCTTTGCCTCAAGCACTGCACGTCCCTCACTCACCCCTTGGGAGGAGGGTGATAATCGACTACAGGGAACATTTTCCATGCTCCTCCTTCTCCGGCTTTTTGCAGTAAATCTGTACATTTTCCGGTCCTGTTTCTGTGAACACTTCCCCTAAACAACCCTGGGCATCTGCAAGCCCTGGGTACCCCAGCTCAGAAAGAGACAGACTCCAGTGGATTTGCTTATTTCGACTCGTTTTGGGCTATCTTTAGTCCCAGAGAGGTGTAATGATAAGCAGACCACAAAGTCAGCTATTTTTTTAGGCAGCTTTTCAAACTAACATTTGAAGAAAGAGCAACAAGAAATGCAATTTTAAGGGTAGAAATCAGATGCTTTTCTGATTGCTTAACTTATCTGAACCAGAGGACTGTGAAATGAACAGCCTCGGGCACACTTGACCGAGAGAGCTTGGGAGCAGGAATGGGACTGTGTGCCTGATTCCAGGAGAGAGGGGCCCCCTCTGCCCTGCTGCCTTGTGTAAACCTGGAATTACTCCTGCTTGCTAAAGAACGGCCTTTCTGGAGCAAACAGCATTTGTCATTACCAGCAAGGGATGCTGACACTCCTTTTTCTTAAGGCTGGCATCATTCATGTATGTGCTATAGTCGGGCTATCAGACCGAGCAGGCAGGCTAGCTTACAGAAGTAGAATCAGCACATTTGACTCAATACCATTTTTTATCATTAAATAAATAAGCCTGCTAAAAATTCCCACTTCAGCCATCAGCAAAATATTTTACCTACTAACAAACAACCACATCCCACTGCTGTGCAGCATTCAGAAAGCATTAAGTCGGGCTATTAGAATTCATTAAATCGACTCAAAAAGCACAATGGGCATATTATCACAGAGGCACACGCACTGACACACGCGCATTGTTCTCTGTCCGGGGAACACTCCCTGTCACCTCTCTCAGCAGTCACGCACACCAGGAGCTCCTTTGATTTTAATGAACTCAAGATTTCCCCGTAACTGCCCGTCTCCAGGGCTCTGAGAAAACAAACACTCCGGAACGCGGCTCGTTCGGCTGCATTGTCACAACTCGTATTTCAGCCTCTCACAATACGCACTTCACAGCGCTGGAGAGCCTCGCTGCTGTGTGTGCACAGATCAAAAGAAGTCCAAAAGCTTTCCACAAGTTTCGAGGCTTAGTCCTGCTGGTAATAACCTCAATGATGAAATTGTAATTGTATTTGATGCGAGCAACAGCAGGCACCTTGGGTCTCATCCTGGGAAGTACTGAGCTGCTGGAGCCCTCAGTAAATCCAAGGAGAATAGTTCAGCAAAAGCACATCTTATTTACTATCAATATATTTACCAGGTAGCCCAATTAAACTTGACAGCCTGTTTATAGAGGCTTTCTGCCCAGTAGCGGCTGTACAGGTATCAGCCAACCAACTGTAACACAGCAGCAAACTGAGCAAAAGACACTGGTCTCCTCATCATTTGAGCTGTACATCGTTCACAAACATTGATATGAGTCAAATAAAGGTCACAGCACATCTATATCTAGCTTGAGGTGAAAGAACACCAAAGCCTTTTAATGCTGACAATGCTTCCCAAAATTTATTGTGACCTTCAAGAACCTGAAAATATTCTGCACCGTTATCATCTCAGGGTCAGCAGACATTCATTATTCATTAGAAAAAGGAACTGCTGGGATGACAGAAATCTGGTGGTATAGATTAGCTGCTGAGATTTTTGATTTCCCAAATCATCCAACAGGAAAACAGCCAGGGGAGCAGAGAGGAGGGAGCAGAGAGCTTCAGCAATTATCTTGTCTGAGTAAGTTATGCCTCAGCTTGCAGTACACATGTGGCCATGGGTACTTCAATAACCAGTTAGCTCTCATCTGATCTATTCCCTCCTCCCCAGCACCTTGTCTTTGAGATCACGACCTAATCAGACAAACTTCTCTGTCTCATCTCCTTGGATCATTAATTACTTCACTTAAACCTTCAATCCTGATGTCTCTGACACCAGAATTTCCCCTGATGGGGTTTGTTTGTACCTGGTAAGGTGCTGAGTGACTCTGGCACAGCGCTCAGCAAAGAAAGAAACAAGGTTCCCTAGGCAGAGAGTTCCCCACCATCTTGCAGAAATGTGACCCAAAGGGTTAGTGACAGTTTCAAACTGTTCCTTTCCAATCAGTTTTTTATGCCTTCAACCAGTAAACAGTACCATGTTCCTCTTTCCATCACTTTCCTTCCTGTCATTTCCCCAGCAGGTTTTATGTCTAGCCACTTGATTTTTAAAAAGTCAGTAACTCCCCAATTACAGTGTCTGCTTGGTAAGACACAGATCTTGCCTACTTTATTATTTCACCAAAGCTGGGGTCCTGGCAATGAATGTTAATTATACCAAAGGCAGTTGTTCATATTAACCTACAATGTTCTTAGCTGTTTGACTGAGAGGTGGTGTCATATTCACATTTTCAGAAAAATCCCTTGGCCCAGGATTTTTCTCCTGGGAAGCTGAGAAGCCTCAGAGAAAAATGAAAACAATAATTATCTCATTTGCTTCTCCTCTGTTTTGCTCATGTGGAAGGTGTTTGGAGATTGTTTATCCAACTGGTGATTGTTTCATTGGATTTTGCTGGGAATTGTTTTCACTCATTGGCCAATTATGGCCAAGCTGTGTCAGAACTCTGTAGAGAATCACGAGTTTTCATTATCATCTTTTTAGCTTTCTGTAAATATCCTTTCTGTATTCTTTAGTATAGTTTAGTTTAGTATTCTTTAAAATAAAATATTATAGTATCATAAAATAATAAATTAGCCTTCTGAGAACATGGAGTCAGATTCATCATTCCTTCCTTCGTCTGGGGGGAACACAAATTCTGAGGTGAGACAAATATAGAAGGTTCTGGAATGTCCTGTTCAGTGTATTCTTTGTGCAATTTTTATTGTATTCCTCTGAGTTCTTTTTAGTTTGTGCCTTTGTACTGGAGAATTACTTAAATGCATCTCTCACTAGAGCTTTTTGATTGCAAGCCAAATATAGCCTATCTGCTTATTTGTTTATACAAATTACATTGTGGATAATAAACATAACAAGGGTATACAGTGGGTATAAACACTTAAATCACATCTCTGGAAAGGTACACTGAGACCTACAGAAAAAAGAGGAGTGAGAAGAGTGTAGCAGCATATTTTAAGAGAGGCAGCATGAAGCTAGGAAATTAATGAGCTCCAATTATATTCCACTTTCTTTACTTTCTGTGCTATATATTTTCTTGTTTAGGTCATTGCATGGTTCATTCTGCACCACTGTTTTGTAATGGTTTGAGTGCCTCTTCAAAGCACTTTTTCAGTAGATTTGCTTTCTGGAGTAATTACTTAGCTGTCTGTTATTGTTCATGAATTCTGATGTTACTTTGTCTTAGAATCAGTAAAATATAAAAATAATTTACACTGCGGGAATAAGGAGGTTAAAGGAAAAAAGTAACATTTTGATGTATTCTACAATGTAGAAATGAGTTCTTGAATATAAAACTAAATTTAACTCATAAAAACTGCAGAATGAAGTTTCATTAGAACTGAGGTCATTGTAAGCATAGTTTTAAGAGCATTCTCCTGCTCCAGACTCAGTTTCCAGAAATCTCTGGATGCAGTTTATACAACTCAGCCCTGTAATCAATCCCTCAGAGAAACCAGGAACTGCAGGTGAATGCCTTAAGATGTTGCATGGAGCCTAATTTAAGTGTCCTGGAGGCAGAGAGTGCAGGATGGACCTGCCAGGTCTCAAACACAGAGAGTGCAGGATGGACCTGCCAGGTCTCAAACTCACAGTGCCCTCTCCTGCCTTCCCCAGGGAAAGCCTGAATCTCCTCTTGCTGCCTCTGGCTGATCCCCACTCAGGTGCTTGGCCACAGGTGGCAGGTGACAGGCACTGCCACTGCTTCCCATGCCAGGATCATGGTCCTGCTGAGTGCAATGGACCTGGTAAAAGTGAATTCAGCCATCCTCTGCATCTCCATTTATTGGTGATATTTTTGTCCGACATCCAGGAGAAATGATGAGGAGGACTCCATATTATGAAAAGGCTAATTAATTACTTTATTATATGATATTATTCTATATTATATTACACTATGTTAATTACATCTAAACTGAATCTGCCAAGCACTTAACTCAACTGCACAGCATCTCATGACTGTCAGCTGACAGTCCTGACACATACCTGGATTCAACTGGTCAGTGAATCCAAACAGCCACACCAGAATCCAATTACCAATTCCCTTCAGGTAAACAATCTTCCACAGTGCATTCCACTTGTGAACAACACAGGAGCAGCAAATGAGATAAGAATTGTTTTATCATTCTTTTCTCTGCTTCTCTCAGGTTCAGAGAATGTGAATCCCACAACCATTAGGTTGCAGAGGGATTATCAAATATGCTGAGAAAAAGCCAGTAAGCAAAAGTAAATGGCTAACTAACTGGATGATGCCTAACAAATAAACGAGCTGCTTGCACATGTTTTAGTATAAGGGACTGATGAATCAGGTATCAGAAGGTATCCAGAGAGGGCAACAGGAGCACTCTGGTGTTGTGTGGTGCAGACACAGCCTGGCACTTTCCAGATGGAGAAGTCCAGGCAGAGCAGCTGTTCCCAGCCAACACCTTGCACAGGGCTGACATGCACAGACAGCCTCAGCTTGTCCAGCAGCACACCAGGCTGCTGGATCCCAAATGTGCCACCACCTCCTGTGTCCTACCACCCGCTATGTCCTGCTTATGAAGAGGTGTCTCCAGCAGAAAGCCAAGCTCTGTACCCAAGGCTAAACAAAATGGACTTGGGCTGTAAAGTGCTGGGATGAGACAAACCAGAGCTGTTGTTTGCACCCATCAGTGAGCAGCCTCATCCTGCAGTGCCTGTACTGGGCCAGGGTCTCCTGGCTGCCCAGAATGGACACTGCTGTCACTGCTACACCAGCACCCAGTGATGTGAGTGCAGCCACTGGGAAAGGCAAGTCCTGGAGGAGGAGACCAAGATGACTTGCCCTTGGAAAAATGGAATTTAAATGGCATTTAACTTCAAAAGTGCAGAACAAACTTACCTGGGCCAATGATCAGCTATTTCTAGTGGTCCTTTGAAGATTTATGAATTCAAAACAACAAGCAAAGCAGCCAATGAACATCCTGGACATGGTTTTGACTTCACTCACACTAGTTTCTATCCATGTGTATTTCTAACACATATTAAAACTGTTTAGTGTTACGTTCATTATACCGTCTTTCATTAAAATTTCTCTCTTGAGTATGAAGACATAATCCACATGAATATTTTTTCCCATTATGTGCCACATTATTAAGTCCATTATTGTATTTTAATTTATGTTATTATAGCACATTAAGTACTTTGACATGGATTGGAGATAGTTTGTTAATAACACTATTACTAATATACTAAAAGCTATGTTTCTATTCTGGTTGAAGTTGAAGCTTTCAAAATTGCACTCATTCTGTCACATAACTTGGGAACACAAATCTGGCATTATCCTACTGTCTATTATAGTGCTTCTAACTTCCCTAATAATCTGCTGTTTCAACAATGCCCCTACATATCACTGAACCAGTGGTGACACAGAGCAATGTATCACATCTGGTTACAGCCATTGGCTGTGTCAAACAAAGTTTTAGCCTATCTAACAAGTCTGAATGACTTCAGCTTTGCTATTTACATGAATAATGAACATTCAGGATACTTTTAGAATTTACTCTTGGAAAATTTTGGGGCTTACTTACAGTCTGTTGTGTTTTTGCCAGTATTTGTTTCAGATGCCTTTGTGTCTCCTACATCCTCAGCAGAACTGCAAATAATTTTATCATCACCACATCCTTTCTAGCAACACCCTGCATGACTTAACAGACTGAATTTGCCAGTTACACTCTCTCTGTTTCTTTTCATCATGGACAAATTTGGAGTTTTCTGTGCCACATTCCAGGTTAAACAGAATTCAAGAATACCAAAAAGCACAGGCACCTTCCTTTAAAAAAAACCCCCCAACTAAGGAAGCTGATTTACAGTGAAACACAGTAAATGGGAATCTTCTGATTAACATGTGGGCTGAGCTTTCTTTCAGGATAAGAACTTACTTGAAAAGACTATGAGGAAACATCTAGAAGAATTTCCACTGGTGTAAAGCTAAAAAAGGTAACCAGTTAAGCCTGGATTCAATACTTATGCTTGGTTCTCAAGCAGAGATTATATCTTTACTATTTGACATCATAAGACATTCCTGGGCATTGCACTTGAGCAGCTAGGCTTTTAAAATATGACAACGGCCTCTGAGACAATTTTGGCCTTGGGTAACTCATACTCTCCATACTCCAAATCCTCGTGACACATCTTGCATGTGACTACCCTGTTTGGGAGGCCAAGAAATTCCAACAGTGTGGGTGTAGACCCCTCTGTCAAAGGACTTTGGTTCTCAGCACACTGAATTTACTCTCAGAGACGTAGCCACCTGGTCCCATTGAAATGATGGTCATTTTTGCCCATCATTCCTTTAATGTTTTCTGCAGAAGCTCAGAGACAGCCTGTTTTCCAGCCAGAATGTGGAAAGACCATTCCCATGAGCTTCAGTGAGAGATGAATCAGGTCTTGCAGGCAGAAAGCTATGGACAAGTAACGCAATGAGGAAAACCAATCTTTTTTCTCTATGAGACTACCAAACCAAGAGTTCTATTAATGAAATTCCCACAGATCATGTAACCTTCTGGAAGTTTGGAGAGGGCTGTCTGAATTGGATTCCAGCCCTCACCCAAAATGCTGCAAACCAGAGTGATGCAGCTCATCCCACCTCTGGAATCACAGCCGAGCCAAAGGCAGCCCTAGACCCAGGGATGTTTGGTGACCACTGGTGGGGCAGGGTGGGCACTGGGACTGCCCTTGCCTTGGGAGAAACCAAGCCAGGGGTGCAGGTTCATTTCAGCATGTTTTCCTGGGATTCTGCTAAAAGCTTAACCCTTTCCCAGACAAGAGGGAAGTCTAATTCACACAATGTTGGGAGCTTTCCTTCACTTCTTAGGGCACAAAGTGTATTTTCACAGCTCCTTGCCACATGACAAACTTGATATGCAATGACCATAGTGTATGTAAGCCCTTGACTGTGTGAAATAGATTAATTAAACTTGGCATTTGTAGATAAAGCACATCAACAGCTACTTGGATGCATAGTTTTATGAGCTCTCTGTCACATGATTTTTCTAGGCATAGGTATTTAAATCTGTAAGGGAAACATTACTTTCTCAGGCTTTTATATTTTTCAGATTAATGTTTCTCCTGTTTTCCTATGTGATTTTTTTTTCCTTTTTCTCAGATGATTTACTCCTCCCAGGGAAGGCTGAAGGGTATGAGGACAGCAGCCACTGTGAGTACTGATGCCAGTGCTGTCTGAGTTGGTTTGATTGCTTGATTGTTTATTTAACAAAAATAAAATTGATTGAAAACAACTCTCAAAAATCTTTTTTGGCAATATGGTGTACAGTAGTCTACAGCCTACAACTGCATCAATGTGACCCACAGGCATTTATGGCAAGCAAGAAGCAGTCTTCCCTTCCTTACCCAGGTTTTATATTTTTATGTGTGGAGGACAACTCCTTTTGACTTCTGGATAAACTCAGCATTTTGTATGCAGGTATTTTGCTAATCCAGCTGCTTTCACTTCCCTGCAGAGAATTTTTTATTTTTGGATCATCATGATGACCTTCTCAACACCTTCAGTGCTCTGTTTTTTTCCTATATTGCAGCACCGGACTCCAAAAGCGTCTCAGTTTTAATTCTTGTTCTGCTAGAGGGGTCTTCTTTACTATCAGGAGGTCAATTAATACTCCAATGCTCCATTTCCCCACAAACATCAAGGGATATTGTGGTAATAATTGGAAGTTTTTGACAGAGCTCTCATTAGCAGCAGCTTCATTAAAATGTTATTTTTAAAACAAAAGACTCTGCAGCTGATATTAGCAAAAAGTATTTTATGCAGAGGAGACAACAATTCTGAAAGAAAAAAGTCCAAACGTGCTAGGTGCAATTTCCACCCTCCTCTAGACATAAAAGACTGTTCTCTCTGTTTCTGTGCTCTGCTGACTTCCAAAAACCTTTTGTGCAACCCCAGAAAGCCCCTGCTACATTGATGTAACAAAGTCATTGGGTGCTCTTCTTCTGTGTGAAAGATATTTACACATATATAATCCCCAGCCCCTGTTGCAATATTCATCCCTCCTCTGCTCCCTTCCTTTATCCACAGAGGGTGATAAACTCTTACACACTCCCTGCAGGACCTGTGGGACAGCTGCTGTGCTGGGAGAGACACGTGTGGAACACTGGGATCTCTGCTTCCAGAGCAGCAGCCCAACACCAAACTCTCCATGGATCTAACACAGGACACAGGAGATAGAAGGACAGATTGCTAATGTCCCCAGCAGCATGCTCTGACTGCAAAACAGATTCAGCAGTTGCAGAAAGCTGAAAGGAGCTGAGGAAGGGAGGAATTGAAATCAGAAGAACTGTGCTTTTTCCAGTCTTTTTCATGAACTTGAGTAGTGCTGTGTATAACAATAGTACATAGCAAATCCCTGAGCAGAAATTAAAATGGCTGATGGAATCCTTGTCACGTCCATGATGATCTTTAATACCCAAATTAATAGCTGGGAAGCATATCTTGGAAGACAGATACTTAAAAGCTGTCTCTCCCCAAAGAGGCATCCTGCCTCCTCTATGAGCTAATCCATTCCTGCTAATGGATTTGGCAAATGAGCCTTTATTTGCACCCCAAAAGGGCACTTTCATGGTCCTTCCAAAGACCCTGAAACTTGGTGCAGCTTGCACACACTCACTTGCATTTCAAGTTTTTGGGACTAAGATCCCCACATCAGACACATAGTATGAAAAGAGGCTGGCTTAAGGCAGCATGGGCCAAGGAAAATGTTAATAACAAACTGCTACTGCTGCTGGTGTTGCTTTTGTTTGTGTTCCCTAAGGATCACAGATGGGGTTTTTTATTTGTTCATAATGCTCCTGACTGTGGAGCTCTGGTGCATTTATACATCTAATGTGATCTGGGGGGGCCCATCCCAGTGTGCCCGAAGCTGCAATGCAATATCCTCTCACTTTCACCATTCAAGGACCGCAACATTGGTTTATGACCTCATCAGCTTCAGGTTCATCATCCTCTTGAGAAAAGCAAAGGGCAATTCTATCACAAAGAATCACCACAAGAACCAAGAGAACAGCGTGGGGCTGACTGCACCCCAGGCTGTACAGACAGAAGAGCTTCCAGAGATGGCTGGGAGCTGGACAAGAGAAGGCTCCAGAAAGACTTCACAGCAGCCTTCCAGTACTTGAAAGGGCTTGTAAAAAAATGGAGAGTGACTTTTTACATGGGTAGATAGAGATAGGACAAGGGGGAATGGTTTTAAACTAAAGGAGGAGAATTTAGATTAGATGTTAGGAAGAAATTCTTTACTCATGAGGTAGTGAAAGACTGGAACTTTTAAGGTTGCCCAGAAAAGCCATGGCTGCCCCATCCCTGGAAGTGCTTAAGGCCAAGCTGGATGGGGGTCTGAGCAACCTGGTCAGTGGAAGATGCCCTTGCCCATGGCAGGCAGTTTGGAACTGGATGATCTTTCAGATCCCTTTCAATTCAAACTATCAGATGATTCTGTAATTCTCTGATTTTCTTTTCTCTCCTCCACCCACTTATTTGTTATTCTCCC
This sequence comes from Melozone crissalis, assembly GCF_028551555.1. Classification (NCBI taxonomy): domain Eukaryota; kingdom Metazoa; phylum Chordata; class Aves; order Passeriformes; family Passerellidae; genus Melozone; species Melozone crissalis. The sequence continues at coordinate 6,236,648 of NW_026535867.1, forward strand.
TCTTTCTGTGTCAGTGGTCAGAGAGCCCTTCCAAGCAATGTCAAGCTGGCCCATGAGTGTGACTGAGTGCAGGAGGAGCAAGGAGCCGCACCAAAGGCAGCCCCACCATTGCCCCCTTTTCACATTCAGTACAGTGCTCTTTTATTGAAAAAGGAGACCTGAATGTGTCTGGTGACCTGCTCAGAGCCTGCTTTTGAAAGTTAGTGAGTGCTGACTCAAAACCCCCAAATATTTTCTCATTCCCCAGCTTCTGACTGAGGCAGCTCTGTGCTCCTCAGCAGCTGCTTGGGTGTTACCACCTCAGACTGTTAGGTACAGTGCCCTGACAGAAGTCAGGGTAGCAGCCAAGTATCAAGAGGCATAAATATTATTTTCAGGCTTTGCAATCAGTTACTAGATTTGGCTTCAGTTAACAGGGGTATTGTTTTGAGTATTTTGAAGTGTCAACCATAGCCCTTGCTGACCAGATTCTTGTTCTTCAGCACTAGAAATGTATTGGAGAATCTAGAGAAAGTATCAGCTTTTTCTGCAGAGCAGGAGAATATATTGGACTGTGAGGTGGAAGAATTTGATGAAGGCAAAAAGAAAAAGACATCTAAGATATTATATTTTAATGTGTTTAAAAGTAGTCTTAAGCTACTTGTGCAGCTTAAGCTACTTGTGTAGGCAGTGTACACAGAATCAGCAGGAATGAACTCTAACATTTCAGATTTCTCTGCTGATCAGTTTTTGTGCGCATCAGCAGACAAGCTTCCCAGCCATCTGATCATCTGATCAGGATGGGTCTTTACTAACCCTCCTGTTCATAAAGGGATCCTTTTTTCTTGACTTTCTGCTCTCTTCCCATGCAAAAATTCATTTAGAAGGTAAAATGGCCAGAATGTCCTTTTACTGTAACTGAATATGGAGTTTCTTCAGGCCACTTCCTTCAAAACTTCCTTAAAATCCTCTTATTCAGAAGAACCAATTCCTCAGGTCATGTTGCCCTGATTTGTTTTGCTGTCCTGACCCAGCTACATGGGAGGACAAAATGAATTCCAGTGTATTTATAGCATCTGTAGCAAATCCTGCAGAACAACAACAAAAAAAATTCTGATAAATATCCACGCCATTCTAGCTTCTTGCTATATTCAAATATGTAATGACAGCTGAAATAAATTCTCTGGCTGAGAATATTCTAACTGTACTGAGCCTCTTGGCAGCCAGGGCTGGGAAGCACCAATAAGAATCAGCACCTGATCACATGCACCAGGACAGACTCAGCTCCCCATCACATGTGCCACCCCAACAGAGCAGAAAAAGACAGAATCTCTCATCACCTGGATTGGTATGTCCAGGCAGCCTCTTGAGGGATGCCAGAGGCTGGTGGTGAGATCAAACATCACCAATATCTTCACAGATGCCTGCAATTTCTGACAATACAGGCTCTGAAGGCATTGCTTTGGGACATCAGCATGAATGAATCTTGTGCTTAGGCAGGAAAATATAAAAAGATTTAAGAGCCTCTTTTCCTGCAGATATGCAGCAGCCTGCCTCAGAGTAATCACTTCCCAAAATCAACTGGTGATAGGAATTATTACATTTAGCTTTTGCTTTGTTTAAACCTCATCCTGTGAAAGAGTAAGAGGACTTGGATAAAAACCTAAACCTAATTAATCTTTTAGGCTTTATGTTTCCTTAATTTGACTTTATTTTTAGTGTATTTTACAAATGAGATTCTTTTATCTAGGGAAGCCGAGTTTACATTATTTTGCTATCCCAGTTTGCACAAATTGCCAAGGCTGGATGAGGCAGTCCCAGGTCTATAATGCCATTCAGCTCTCGCAGATTTTACACTGCTCACCCTGAAGCACATACTACCCATGGCATTTGACTACTCTAAAGTATCACACTTGGAATTGCCCAAAAGAGAGCACTTCTGACTTTAAAAAGGGGCTCTATAGCTATTCTCTCTGCCTCTCTCTTTGCTGAATGGGTTCTTTTCTTTCTCTTATGGTGAAGATAATGTTTAGCAGTTGAAGTAACTCACCATGCACCACGTTTGGATGCAATATTCACTAAATCCTGAGGTGAACAAATTCCCAGGTAAGGAATCGAACATTTCTTAAACACCTACATACACTATATGGAAAAGTATCAGTACCTACAAGGGTACTGATACTTTTCCAAAGATCTAAAACCAAGCCAGGACATAACAGGAGGGCACCAAAACCATGGCAAAATTATTAAAATACAGCAGCAAGAGTGCATGGCAGACACCCTGTCTGTGCTTGTGACTGGTAATGACCATGGACACGTGGCTGCTTCACCTCCAACATCTTCATTAACACATTCACACTCACATGGCTCCTATAATTTTATCCTATTCAGTACAAACTGTCCTTCTGTTCCCTTGTACCCTTGTGTGCACAGAGGCATCACCACAGAGCTGCCAGGAGGCAGGTCCAGAGCCTGTGCCAGCCATTTCTCTGCTGCTGGGGGGCAATGGGCAGAAAAAACTGTAATATACTGAAGGAAAGGAATAACAACAGGTACATGCACCATCATACTTCCCAGTAGCCAGAAGCCTTTTGTTTTTCAGTTTGTTTTCTAGTTGCTTACAGCAAACACAGCATCACATGCAGCCTTTTCTCCTCTGCTGCTATTTGCAGCAATGGAAGCTTCAGGTGCTCTGCAGCACCTTGCACTCATCTTGATTAAGGGTTTGCTCTCTCCACAGAGGGCCCATCACTAGCTCATTCAACACAAGTTGTCTCAGGCTTTAATTAATTTAATTGAGTACATTTTATTTTATCTTACTGCCTCCTGTGATTCTTAATCAAAAGAGAGCTTCTCTGCTCTCTGAGGTGGTGCATACCTTCAAAACTAGCATTTAGGAAAAACCCACAACATTTTCAAATGGTTGCATTGAGTTTTTACTGAAAATCACTAGAGATTTTCAGTAAAAACACAATGTTTCAGTCCTTCTAAACTGGCCTGCTGCTGAACCAGCTCTGCAGGCATTGCATATCTGTGCATACCCTGTCACAGGAATACCAGCCACCAGCTGACACTGATTTCATTAAGAAGTTTGAAAAGCTGCTGTTTTTCTCTCTGCTTCAAAGAGAACTCAGATGAGCAGAAGCCAAGCAGTAAATCTCCAAAAAGGGTTTTGTCCTAAGTATCACAGTAACCCTTGTGCTAACAGTGAATACCTGATGGAGGTAGTTAATTCCCAGATGAGCCCAAATCAATAAGTCAAGGATGAGACTTGTGAGCATCAACATTCTCCTTCCACCAGTGGCTGCAGCACAGGAGGGAGCAGGAGGAGGGCTCTGAGCAGGGCTGGTCTGGAATACACTTCCTAAATTTCATCCTTATCTCTGTCTCTCACTGCAGCAGGAGCACTCATGGCACCGACCAGCTGAAACAGAAGGCACAAAGAAAACAGAATCTTTCCCAAAGCAATGGGTCTGCATCCTCCCTCAGCAGCCTGTGGCTATGGAAATTGTGGGAATTGTGACAATGGTTTTTCAGAAATGTTTTTCTACAGAGCCAGCACTGCAAAAAACTGATACTCAGTTTTCCACAAAACCTCCATTGATTTCAATGGTCCAGATTCAAAAAAGTGCCCATGGATGCCCTTAATTATGGCCTATTCTGTACCCCAGTAAACAGGGAGGGAATATTTCTGCCCCACCGAAATCAAACCTTTCCCAACCTTGCCCTGCAGATGACTGTGTTTGTGGGCAGTTTGGTTGGCCAGAGTCTGAACACAAGGAAAGCACAGAGCATTTTCAGCTGGAGCCAGCAGCTGAACAACACAGGGATATATGATGGGGTGCTGAATAATGTATGCTGAAAGAAGAATGGAAGTGAAATATTGGATGCTCAGCACTTATTTAAATTTAAAAAAATCTTATTGAAAAGCAGGGAAAGAATGTGGAAAAGATATAGAGAAAATATGAGTCCACATTTTTATGTCCACATCAATGGCAACATTTCTTAAGCTATTTATAGTGATGTTTAAGACTAAAACTCCTTGACATTACTTCAAACAAGCAGGCAGGCTAATCAAACTGACAACAGGAGCTATTGCAGCAGTTTGCTGGGAAGAACCCACCTCATTATACATCTTCATACAAACACAATCCAGTTATATGAATTTAATACAGGGAGAAAACCTTTAGAAAGAAACCATTTTACTCTGAAAAGCAACTGTGTCACATAAGTCCCACTTCCAAATGACTGTAAGTGCCCTTCTGCCAAGATTTATAATTTTCAAGGGTTTTTAGTACTATTACATTTGTTCTTCATCCAGACAAGTGATCCCCTTCATGAGAGGGCACAAGCAGGAATCAGCCAAAGAGCTTGCTTGTTGAAAAGGACAGCAGTTTTGATAAGGTTCAGCACCATTTCAATTAACACTGGTTTTCTGAAAAGGGCCCTGAATGTGAGCACTGTGAGCAGAAGGAGTGGCTCAGCACCAGGCATTTAAATGTTGCCATCCATCTGACACTCACACATCCATCTGAGCATGACTTTGTTGGCTCCCCTTCTGCACCTATGTGATGACCCACCAATTGGGGGAGGTATAACATCAAAATATGTGAGCTGCACATCAAATCTTGATGCTTAAAGCACCAAATAATGGTCTCCTTTTCAAGCAGAGATACCAAAGTCCTGCAGTGTTGGAAGAGGTAAAAGTGTGGCAGAACTTCCATCCTTTTCCACACAGCAGCTCTGCAGCTGGGCTACTCAGATGCTTTGAGATGAAGAAGAAACTTGTGGAAGGAGAATTGAGGGGGACTGCAGTCACTTTGATTTAATCTGACTTTTGATATGCAACACTAGAATGTTAAGATAATAGACTTTGTGCTTTTCTTTCTCTATAAAATTTAGGTAAGTTATCTTGGTTTCACATTTTTTCCTATTCAGCCAGGTTCTTCACTGTGAGGTAAGAAGTTGACTTGACTTTGTGAATTGAAAGGCTGGAATTTCTTTCTCTCTGTAAGTGAATGTCTCACCAGCTGCAGAAGCAGGTGAAGCCCATGGCAGCCCCCCAGGGCAGGGCAGGACTGACAGCAGCTCCCCCAGCAGAGCAGGGAGATGCAGGCTGAACTCACAGGCCACTCTGCTGTGACACACACAGCTGTCCAAGCACTCAACTATTGACATTGAGGGAGGAACCTGTGAATAAAAATACTTGAAAATTACGAATTTTGTGAATTTGGGGCCCTGTTCACTCAACTTGTTCTTAAATCAAGTTTCAGATTGGAAAAAACGTGCCAAATGCTGTCACTTATGTCATTTAACACACTGTGACTTAAGAACATTGAAAAATCCCCAAGGCACATGTCATGCCAATTAGGTGCTTTCAACAGTTGAATACATCTGAATAATAAATTCATTTACAACCTCCATGTGTGTTTTGGAAATAGAATGGCATGAGGCCATACTGATTTACACACTTAATGTAAGAAAAAACTCCAACTTTTCCCACAGCAAAGTCCAGCCATACCCATTTCTTGCACATGCTTGAAGGAACTGAAAGTCTCTTAGAGAGATTAACTGGTTTGTGATAATCTCCTGTTCAAAACTCTAAGGTAGAAAAGACAGACATGTTGTGAATTATAACATGTCCTCTTTCTAATTTGAATTAAGCTATGTTCCTTTATTTTAGTTTCTGCTTTATTTTTTTCTGCTTTCACTGAAAAGCCATAGGAAAAGACCAGTCTTTAATAAAACTTGTGATGATTTGTTATTTATACTATATAAATACAGTAATGTTTGTTGAACTCACTTTCTCTGCAGATAAATGAGTCCAACAACTGTATTCTTGGCTCAGGGTAATACAGAAATTCTTTACACATATATACACAGTGATAAGATGAAAATTTTCCTACTTTGTTTCCCCAATATTTGACAGTTCTGAAGGCATGAAAATAAAACTTTGAGCCCTGGACTCATAGACTATAAATAAAGCATAGGGGAAATCTTGACTCCCTTACAGTTGTTGTGTTATAACCCTTCCTGACTGACCTGATCACTCTTTGTCATAACCTCACATTTAATTATGAGCCAAATAATTACTTTGCACTAAGCATTGCATAAACTTCATATTAATCAATTTAGGGCATTAGAAGCAATTCCTGTTGAATCCCTATTTATCAAAGTTACCATAAATACAAAGCACCTTAAAACGCTGGCTGAAATGAGGGAAGCCTGGAGGCAGTGCCGCTCCGTGCAGCCCTGCTGGTTTATGCCGGCTCTGAGCTGTCCCCTGGTGGTTATCACAGCAGCAGGACCAGCCACTAAATGGCCAAATCTCTCCTGAGAGATCACATCAAATGCCCCAAAATGCAGAAAATGGATCAGTTTAGATATAGGTAAAACATGAGAGATTTCAGTTAAACAACAAAACTGAAAAGGCTTTTATATGATGATTTCTTTTTTCTTTCTTTGTTGCATGGGGAGCTGCCCACCCCTGTGGGTTTTCTGTGCCATCTAACACATCCCTTGCCATGTCAGTGTGATAACCTCCTCTTTTTCTGAGCCACATTACACCTGCTTTGGTTATATTTTGCTTCAATATATGAAGTACTGGCAAATTCGCTGTGCCCTCCAACGCTGAGGTATTTGCAGTATAATGCAAACCCCATTCACATTACACAATGAGCATTCCCTGGAATAGCTTCCAAGGGTCATGGTGCTCCCTTCTGAACCTGCATTCCTCAAAATATTTCCTTGCAGAAGCTAAACTTTATGATCTTGCCTTTTGGCACATCCTGTGCAAAGCTATGCTTATTCAAACGCAAACTTTTTACTGCACTATTGATGCTCAAAACAGTAAGAACAAACATAATATAACCCTTAGTGCAGCAGAGGAATTGCAGGTCAGAGATGTGAAGCCCAGTCTCACTGATACTTATTACAGAGAAAATCTCTGTGGGGTAAACATTGTCTGGGTTAAAAGCAGAGATGGAATATGAACAGAAAGACGGAATAAATCAGCATCTGAGGAATACCTGACAATGTGACCCTTGCTCTGTTTATTCTGTTGACACTTGGTTCCTCACCTCTAACTGCAAATATGCATTTGAGGCTGGAGGGGATAATAGGATATAAAGTTTTGATTTGAGCTCACATGGTATGGCATGCCAAGGGAAATACAGCATTCAGGTCATCCAACCCAAATTAGTGCCAATAAAACTTTTATGTACTTTCTCTGAGGCTTATATGATGCTCTCATGTCAGTGCTAGTGGAGAACCATGTATCATCAAGTGCCTCCATCACACTGCCATGATTCTGTCTCTCTTTCAGATGTTTTGGGTACTGCTGCCCTGGAAGCCACAAAAATGATGTACCAAATCAAAATGCATGGAGCTATGACCATTTTGAAGTCATTATTGAAGCCAATTTTTTTATCTCTCTGCTTAAAAACCAAATATTTTTATTTGTCCCAGGCCATGTTGTCCCAATCGCGCAAAATGCCGAAGAGGGTCTCCAATAAAGGAAATGTCTATTTTCCAGTGGTGGAAAGGAAATAAATCTCTATTTTCCACTGCAAAACATGCAGTGGTGCTTTACTACATTGTAGTGAGTGGCAGTGGGACAGACTGACATCGAGGTGCAGCCTTACCTCAGCCCACCTGCAAACCCAAGGCACCAGTTCTGCCCTGCTGCTGCTCAGAGGTGCCTGACCAGGAGCAAGGATCTGGGGAGGCCACAGGCAGCAGGTCCCTCTGACACTGGATATTCAGATATAATCCTAACAACCCTTTCCTAGCCCTTAAGGGATGGAAACAGAAGGGTTTGCACATGAGAACATACTGACTTTAACAGCTACACAGACATTTTTAGAATTCAAAATAAATGCTACATATTACATAAAGAAACTGAAAATATGTCTGGTAGTTATACTTGAAACTTTGTGCATTTTTAAACTTTTTTTTAAATAGCAACAGACTGAATATTGCTTTTTTAAATGTGGGGGAAGAAAGTGATATGAGAGAAAGAGAAAAAAAAATATAAAATCAGTAATGAAAAGAGGCTGTTTCAATGTGCTGAGTCCTTGAAAATTAGTGTTAATTCCAGAGAAAAGGAGTCACAGGTAAAGGGCAGGTGCATAAATCATTAGCACATTAATCTATGCAATAACTTCATATTTACTGTAGCTGTCTAAGGAAGCTTAATTTATTCTCCTTTTGCTCACAGAATAACAACAGTTTCAGCCAGAGGTCTTTCTAATCAGTTATCTGCATTTGGTTTAACTTATCCAGGAATATGCTCCCTGATACAAAATGGCCAACCTCATTTTTCCTCTATTTTTAATACACTTTTTTTTCAAAGGCAACTTGTCTCTGTGAAAAGATCACCCAGTAGGGATCCAAAACAATGACAAATACTACTGAGCTGTCAGGCTTAACACCCTCCTTTGGTCTTTCCCCATTTCATCCTCCTCCAGCTGTTTTCCCTAGTGGTGTAATGAATAAGCCAATTGATTTTGTTTTTAGTCCAAATTCCTTGCAACTGCTGTTTTTAAGTATGAATTGGTCACTGAAACCAATTCAAGGTCATCATTGTGCCTAGAAGACCTTCCTCTAGCTAATGTTGCCAGACTTAAATGTCTTTTCCAGATGCATTTAGTAAGCTTTAGCATTTGCACCAAAAATTGCAAGACTTGAGGCTTGCTTTGAGTTGTCACCATTGTTGATTTTAAGCTTAAGTCACTGTGATCCAGCTGTTTCAGGGAATTAAGGGAAAGTGTTGGTTTAAAAAAAAAAATGAAGTATGACAGAAAGGGTCATGCTAGTGTCAGCGGCGTGTCCTGATCACTGTCAGGAAAATCTACCCACTCAAGTGTTGTAAGTGGTGAGCATTAAAACTGCAGAGTTTGTTTACAGCTGATAAAGACTCATTAGGGGGCTGACAGTGAATTTTCCAAACATGATTTAAACATTTCTGAACAGTCCATGGCAGCAACTAATTAAACTTTTAAGAAGTGGAAGAAGGAAAGATAGAAAAACAGAGGTAGAGAAGAAAGATCTGGGTCACCACCAGGGCTGCAGTGCTGTCTCTGGTCCAGTTCCTCTGGGTGGTGGGTACACACACAGCCCCCTCAGTTCTGCTATTTGTAGCATATGCACTTTTTGTTATTCTTGAACCTGGAAGGGGGATGGGAGCTGTTGTGGTCTAAATTCCCCTCCTCCCTGTCAGAGAGGCAAATGCAATGCTGTCTCAAACTTGTTTTTAGAGATAGTTACCAAGGAAGTTGGTCCCCAAAAAATGCTATCCTACCTCCACAAGACCTTCTTTTCTAACCCCACTTTGAATCATTGGTATGGTAACATTCCCTTTCTCTTCTGTGAAGTGTTTGAGACATTAATTCCTTCAAGTTGACATTAACTCTTTCAGTATTTCAGTCTCTCACAAGTATCACATGCATGATGACCCAGTATGCCCAATTTCACCTGATACCATACAGCTGAGAACTCCTGAGTCTCAGTTTATCATCAGATTTTCTTTTATTGAAGAGAAACTTTTTTTGCAAGGAGTCAGAAACACCAAGTAAAACTAAAAGAGAAATAAAACACAGATGAGAGTTGGGGAACACAGAGACTGCATAAATGCTTTATGTCTTGCCTTGGATTCCACTTCAATTCATGGGAAACCGTGCTACAGCTTCAAGGTGTCAGGGAAAAGGGAACAAACTCTACATGTATGATTCCTCATAAAAGAAAGAATTCTTGCTCCAGAAGCTGATCCAGCATACTGATGTGGTCCAGCAGGATGGGGCAGCCAGACAGCACTGGCAGCTTACAAAGCTTTTCAGAGTTTGGCACTCTGGTTTCTGTCATGAGACTGCTTAAATTAGGGGTGAGCACACATGAAGCTCTTCAGAGGTGCACAGCATAAAAAGCATTGCCAGCACCTTTCACAGAAAAACACAGAAAGCACATCAGGACTGGGAAATACACTCTTGTCTGGCTCAAAAAATCCAGACTGTACTCTCACTGACTGCTCTCTGCTCTCAGTGGCTTCTCACCTGTGAAACTGAGGCAATGCTGCCTTTTGACAATGTGCTTTCCACGTGAAACTGCTGCCAAAGAGCAAGTAATTATTATTTATTGCTACTCAGAGTAGATACACCTAAATTGGGAAACCTGAGAAATGAACCCATGGATGTGTGGCCAAGGAGAAAGCTAAACTGCACCCTGTTTTGACCTCCACTCCTGATATGGGGCTTGGGAGATGTGGCCAAGCACACTCATCCAGTTCCAGAATAATCCATGTAGCAACTGGCCTCAGCATTCTTCCCTAATAATTGAGGCATTTTTCAGAACTGAATTTTTATAAATGAGTGGAACTTCTCCAAGAGTACCAATCTGTCTCCAAATGCTCAAAATTGGATCTGTGCTAGAAATACAAGTTGTGTTTACTTTTCACTGCTAACATAGATAAATCAGAAGCTCAAAGTAAAAATGCTTTCCCATGTTAGGCTTTTTCCTTAATCTTGTACTGAAAGAACAGATATAAAAATGATTTTATGCACCTTATTGAAAGTGTCTGAAAATATCATCATATGCCACCATTTCTGTCAGAAGCACCCAGGTAACAGAGGATGGATGATTTATGTGATGTACTGAACTGACACAGATTGCAAAGTACATAGCACAAACATCAGTTTAACAAAGGACGTTGAAACTATCCTCTAATACGGTTTTCAGGTGAGACCATGTATAAGACAGCTAAATAGAATAAAAATAATCAAAAAAAGGTAAAGCGAAAGCAGGTAACTGGCAAAATTCTATTTTTACTTAATGCCTTTTCATTTAGTAATTCAAGACCCATGTGCTTCTTAAAACACAGCATAAAATCTATAAAAGCAGCTAAAGCAGTCATCCAAGCTCTGTTTTCATGCCTGCAGCACACAGCTAGTGCTGAAAGTCACTGCAGGCTTACAGCCGCTGCCACTGAGAGGGGAATTTGGTTAATGAGACCCACTACTGGACCATCCATTGATTCTAATGCTTTTCAGTTCATGACTCCTTTCACTAAAATGAACTTTCTGAAGATAGGGTGAGAATGTTCTTTTTCAAGATCTGACATTTACTCTTCCTCTTCCAACGCACTGCAGTAATCTCTCATTGGAGATCACAATACACGAGTGGATAACCCAGCACTTCCTGCCGCCGCCTTCATTTTCTAATTTGTTTTTGCACACGCCTGAACTCAGAAAGGTCAGCTCATGAACACTGCACACACTCTCCTTTTGCTCTTCAGAGCTAGGCAGCTTTGGAGTGCTGAGCACAGGGTGAAAATGGGAAAATGGGAGCTGCATTGCAGCTGCATAGGGCAGCTGGGCGCTTGTCCCCTCTGATGTTACCAGAGCCCCCCAGTGACAGCTTGGGCTTTGGATGGAATTCAGGTGGAACTCACATGGAACCAGAGAGTTTATAACCTTTGGAAGAAGAGACTGCCACTGGGGAAGACTACACAGCCTTTGTGGCGTTGGGCAGAGAGGAAACCAGAAGGGCCAATGTCTGACTGGCAGTTAATTTGGCCAGAGCCCTAAAAAGACAATAACAACTGTTTCCATAACTACATTAGCAACAAAAGGAGGGCTCAGGAGAACCTTAGGAGAACCTTCAGCCTTTAGTGGGGAAAAAAATCACAGTGACAAAGGAGGAGGAGGAGGAGTAAGGCAGTGAGGTACTAAATGTAAGGCCTGCTAGAGTACCCTGATCTCCTCCCAGGACAAGAGGGCCCACTCAGCAGATGAGAGAAAGGCTGAGAGTCTTGATTCCCTGGAGTTTAGTCAAATCTTTAACACTGTTTTTTACAGTAACCTCCTAGAGGAACTTTCTGCTTATGGTGTGCTCTTTGCTGGGTAAAAATGATAGGTTTTGGCACTGGTTGTGGGGCCAGGCCCAGAGAGGATGGGGAATCACATCCAGCTGGGGACAGACACCAGGGATGTTCCCCAGGGCTCAGCATTGGGGCTGCTTTATGCGGAGTGACTGAGTGTCCTGGTTTAGGGCAAATATGGGAGAGCATCTCCAGAAAGCAAACCCACACGGCCCCTCCCCCCAACTGGTTTGGGAAGGATTCCTTGGAGAGAAGTGGAAAGAACCTGTTTATTTAACAGGCACAGCACCCCCCAGCACACAGAATGAACAATACCAGATGACACCACTCTGACAAAGATGACAAATTCAGAAAGTCTCTCTTGGGGGTGGTCGCTCTGTTCTCAGTCCCTCCGGCGCTGGGGCAGCTGCTGCCCAGAGTAGGCCCCGCTAGGCCACAGGGTGCAAACTCTCGGTGTTCCCAGGTCCCCGTCCGGAGCAGGTTCAAGCTGGTCCAAAAAAAGGAAAGGAGAAACAGTCCAGGAAGAAATTTGGACTGTTTAGCTCAACTAGTTAATGAGCAGAAGCAAGAGTGAGCAGAAGCAAAGCAGAAGCAAGAGCGAGAGAACAAAGCAAAAAGCAAAGCAAAAAGCCAAAAGCAGCACCATGTACTGCCCCGTCTGTGTGTCCTGCCAGCCGTGGGGGAACGGCTGATAAGAAATCAAAACAAAACTTTCACTCTTCAGAGCCAGTCTTGAAGGCACAGAACATAATATCCAGCATAAACAGAACACACCAATGGGGATACAAGCATCATAACATCACCCTAGGACACTGAGGGAGCATGAGGGGGTTAATCTGGAGAAGAACAAGCTCAGGCGAGATCTCACTGCTCTTTACATCTTGTTGAGAAGGGGAGGTGGAGAAGGAGGTGCTGATCTCTTTTCCCTGGGACTCAGGATGCAGGGGAACACTCCACCTGTTCCTCTCTGCTGCTCCATCCTCATCATCTCATACTTGTCCCCTGCTCTGCCATGGGGCCCCTTCCCAGGGCTACAGTGCTTCAGGATAAACCTGCTGCCTCAGGGGCACTGCAAGGGCCACACGTTCTTCAGGAAATGTCCATGTGCTCCAGCATGGGAGCTCTGTGACAGATGCACAGATCCCTGGGAGAACTTCATCTTCCTCCTCCTCATCCTGCTCTCAGGTTGCTATTGGCAGGGCTGTTCCTCACACTTCTGTCCTCCCTCCTCACTCTCCCTTGCAGCATCTTCCCTCTTCTCCCAGGTCTCCCCTGCAGCCCCACCTTTGCCAGGCTTGGACACCTGGGCCAAAGACACAGCTCTCCTGTGCCAAGAGGGACTTCTCAGCAGCCTGGGAGACACAGGCATGTCACTGTCATAATTTCTGAAAAATCCCTTCACCAGGATTTCTTCTCCTGGGAAGATGAGAAGACTCAGAGAAAGAAAACAATATTATCTCATTTGCTTCTCCCTGTTTTGCTGCTTTGGAATGTGGCTGGAGAATGTTTCCCAACAGGTGCATGTTTGATTGGTTTCATGCAAATTGTTTTTACTTAATGACAAATCACCATCATCTGTGTCAGACTCTGAGGAGTCAGTCACGAGTTTTATTATTCATTCTTGTTAAGCCTTCTGAATGTATCCTTCTCTTTCTTTAGTACAGTTTCAGTATAGTATTCTTTTATATAATATAATATCATAAAATAATAGATCAGCCTTCTGAGAACATATAATCAGATTCTCACGAATCTGACTCACAAACTCAGCACAGGCAATGCTCCCACTTTGGGAGTGCAGGGAGAAAAGCAGGAGGTCTGTGTGCACAAGGAGGTCACCCAGCACCCATCAAACTGTGCCTAAAAGTGGCTGAAGCTTCAGCTGTGGGTCAAGATCTGATGATCAGAAATAGGTGATGCAATGTCTTCTGCAGGCCTTTGGGTATTCCAGTTTATGGGACCACCCCCCTAAAAGGAGCAGCCTGAAGGGAAACAGGGGATGCCCATGTTGGAGCTGCTGATTTCAGCAGCACACGCTGGAGCATATCCAGAGAAGGGGAACAAGGCTGGTGAGGGGTCTGGAACACAAGTCCTGTAAGGAGCAGCTAAGGGAGCTGGGGCTGTTCAGCCTGGAGTAAAGGAGGCTCAGGGGAGACCTTATCATACTCTACAACTCCCTGAAAGGAAGGTGTAGCCAGGTGGAGGTCAGTCTCTTCTCCCAGGCAACCCACAATAGGAGAAGAGGACATATTCCTTAGGTGCAGGTTTAGGCTGGAGATTAGGAAAAAGTTCTTCACAGAAAGTCATTGGGCATAGCGGTGGGCTGCCCAGGGAGGTGGTGGAGTCACCATCCCTGAAGGTACTTAGAAAAACACTGGATGTGGTACTTAGTGCCATGGTCTAGTCAAGAAGGTGGTGTTAGGTTAGACAACCTTTGACTTCGACTCTGTCAACAAGGACTTAATTCTCTGCTGAGTCTCAAGGACCAATAACAAATGGACAAATTAGAACAAAATGTGGCTGGAGAGGAGGAGTGTGAAGAGACAGGGAAGCATTTTTCTCTGAGGCCAGGAAAGGAAGGAAAGCAGCTGAATTATTACTGATACTGAGGCAGGTGCAGAAACAGTTACAGGAAGAAATTAAGAAAAAAACAAAAATTGGAAAAAAAGGTAGAGATGATGCTGAAGCAGACAGCTAATCTCCCAGCACTGTCTGGATTAAAAAAACTAATTACATCTCCTGAAGGAAATGGAAATGGAAATACAGAGAGTGATGCCTGTGATAAGGAGCTAGGGGAAAATGATCCTTTATCTCTTTCAAATCCCCTCTGCCATGTGCATGAAGCCATATCCACTACAAAACCTTGGGGTGGGATGGGGACACCAGAAAATGACCCAATTCAAGCCAGTTCAGGCAGCTGATTTGCAGGAGCCCTAAGTCAGGCAGGACTGAAATTCAGCAAATGGAATCCTATCAATGCAGACATAATAACAGCCCACACATTCAGATTCCAATTGGTTCCCATCAACAATAAAATTTCTAACAGATAGAGAAGAACACAATATTAACACAGCAGGATGCTGAGAAGTTTGGTGTATGACCCAGATAGCAAAGAGTTAAAATCAGTGGAGTAAATGGAGCAGGTGTTACCTGCTGAACTGCAAACTTAGGGCTCCTGGGTGAGAGCAGATGTCTGCTACCCACTTTGCAACTCATGATCACAATGAAAACACTTTGGGTTTCAATGTTCTGAACTATGGAACCTGGCATCTGCTGGCCAGCACTGTGTGCTCCTTTGGTTCAACACTAACTCTGACACTAAAACAAATCCAGAGGCTGCAGTGCACTTGCTCCACGGGGTGCCTGTACTCCCTGGTTCAAGGACTGCTGGAGTATTACAGTGCTGGATTTTGTTGTGGTGCAAGATGAATTCCCAAACCTGACTTGGCCCCATTAACAGTTGCTGTACCAACACTGCAAACCTTACAGGCACAATAAAAGCAGCCGAGTGCTGGGGCATTGATGGGCTGGTACCAGACTGCAAGACAACCTGTAAAAATGCCTTTGAGAATTCCAGGTTAAACCTGAGATGACAGACAGAAGCAGTCACTAGAGGGAGACAGTGCAATTTCACAGAACAACTCCAGAAAACTTTTCAGTTGGAAAATTACTAAAAAGCCACAAAGTCCATGCCTGTGGGTCTCACGGGTTAATTCACTGGCATTACCTTGCCTAGTGAACTCAGAACTACAGGATCAACAGCAATATTTGCCCATGTTGGAAGAAGATAATAGATATTATGGAAAGAAAAAGAACTAGTCTGTCCATTTTTCTGTCACAAATAGCATTCACTTTTAAAATGCTTTTTCTGAGAGGTGAAGAGAAAAGGTTGTCATAGTCTCTGTACCTGTGCATCTATTGCATGGCTAAAAACTCTTCCACCTCAAGTGATAATTCCTTTTATTTTGCTTTTTTGGCCCCTGAATTCATTACTGTTCATTTAACCATGAAGAAGTTAAAGGCCCTGGTATACATTTTCCTAACCTCTACTGACTTCTGATCTATGAAGTACTTAGTGATGTACAGATTTATTCGAAAGTGAGAGATGAGCTTCTTCAGGAGTAAAACTTTGTGACCAACTAGGAATTAAGGAAACATGATAAGACAGTGATAGGAATATATTTGTTGTATATTGGATTTAAAATACATTCAATTTTAGGTTTTAAGGTTGAGGCAGGAAAGTTTACAAATTCACAAACTGCAGTCGTTCCTCTTCTTCATTCTCAATTCCTCCCTGTAGGTCTCTGTTTCATCCCTTTCCCCACTCTTCTTTGCCTTATGTTGCCTGTGTCAGCCTCATCAATGATCCAAAATTTAGCCTTGTGCATATGTCCAGTTACAGACTGATCAGATGAGTCTAATCAAAGATACTAAGAGAGGGGCAGCACAAATTATGACCATTTCACAAACAACTTCATTAAGACTAAAACCTGGATAAAGCAAATTGCTGGCTGGATTCTTTGTCAAGAGTTCCTGGGGCAGTGAAGGCAACAGGCTTAACAGTAATGAGGAAATGCTGACAAAACACTGAGTGAGGATTGGCAGCAAAATACAGTCCCTGATAGGGGCTGTGAAAGGATTGAAGATGCATTTGCCTCCAGGACCTCCTCACACTTCTCAAAGGTTTTTCCAATACAGAAAATTTCTATTAGTTTAGCTCTGCTGAGTTAACAATATCCTTCCATGAGAATTGTTTATGCTAATCTAATCACTGTTATTCATTTACAGCAGTATTTACACCAGGGGCTACCTAGCATGGCTATTTCAGTTTTTATTAAAATAATAACTAAAATGACACAACCTGATTTTAGATGGACCTACAAGCATGCAAAACCAGCACTGCATGCACAAGGTGCTAGTCCAATACAAGCCATTTGTAAGATACTTTACCAATATCTATGAGTGCCATTTACGGAGCAAATGCTGCTGCCCAAGGCCTGCTTTCTATTTGTCTTTCAGATCCTTTTCTGAAAAAAAAAACTAAAGCATAATCAGCTTTAAACTATTTTGTGTTCTGAGTCTTCAGGGGAAATAATAATTCTACATGCTTCTCTTCTTCCACTTATGATAGCACTGACAACATCATCCTTGCTAGTTCTGCTTGCAGCCTCCAAGGGCTGCCCTTGAGTGTGATGACAAAGAATGTCTGTTGTTTTCCTTTATTAAAATCACAGATTTGCTTTTATTGTTAAAACTTTAAGAAAAAACCCCTTATGCTCTCTTCAATCCTTTCATCTGCTTAAATCTCATCCAAATGACAAAGGTAATTACATAAATTACAGACAGTGAAAACTGGTGTACTCATTTACTCAGAGCTGAAATGAGGGGAATGAATATTCAAAGCAGTGTGATGTAGCACTGTGTGAGGAAAAAACCACATCAGCAAACTGAATTAACTCTTTATTGGCAGTGTCTTTGAACTGCATCTGGCTTTTATGAGAAATAATGTCACTTGCCACCTAGTTCTCACTGATGTCAGCAATCAGATGGAAGAGTGAACTGCCAGCTCCCGCCTTTCACCAGAAGCAAAATCTCACACAGAGGAGTGTCTCTCCTAAATTCACAGGACCTGGACAGATTCTGTAAGAACAACATTTCTTGTGGAAACACAGTTTCTGCTAAATTTGGTTTAGATGCACTTCTGCCTCAACCCCACACTACACATTCTCAATATATTTTTAAAAATTCAAAGAAAAAGCACAGTTCAGAAACCCTACAGTTGGCATGCCTTAGTAGATTTTTCCTCAAATCCTTGCCCCTTGTAATAATATTCTGCATTTTTCTTAGTTTGGGAGATCACTTTGGTGCTGCCTTGGATGGGGAGGTGAATTCATCTGCTTGATCCAACACAAAGAGCATGAAGGCTCTGTGATGATGGATGTGATTTTTAAAAGAAACAAGGTCAGCTAAGCCACAAGTGAGTGGTACACTCCTGAAGCAGTAAGGGTTGGAAACTCTCTGCAAAACAGACCTTTCTTGTCTCCAAGGAAGGATCTCTTGCTTTTTTCTCCTTGAGCTCTGATTTGTGGTTTTGCTCGAGGGAAGAAGTGAAGAGAGGCTGCTTGAATCATTTCAACTAACTGGTTTCCATGCCTTTAGAGCTGCCAGAACAGGCTTCTGTGCCATTTCCAGGACTCTGCCTGTATATATTACACAGCAAAAATTCTTCAGATGGGAAAGCAGATCAGATTTGGGTGAGAATTTGCATAAAGTTCCTAAAGCAGATGAACTAGCTGTCCAGATCAGTGTGCAATCCACAGATTATTCAAGTTTTTGGCTCTGCTCCTGTCTCCATCCTTTTAAAGCCCTCTCCTCATGGGGGCTTCTTTGGCACAGTAATAGAATTTTACTCACAGAAATACTTTCAATGTTTGTTTCAGAATAACCTTACTGGATTTACTTACTTTTGGACAATTACTTCAGGCACTTCAAAATACTGTTAATAACTCAGATAAGTAGCAAGAAAAATGCATCATTAATTTATATTTACTTGCTACTCCCAGCTTAATTCAAGGTGTCATCTACAGATAAAAACTATTGCCACTAATTTCAGACCTTCTGCATGACACAGTAGACATTTGGAGAGATCATTAGGCTGCCAGTCTCTGTATCCCATGTTAATTCTAGCTTTTTATTGTTTCTGAATGCCATTCATTTATTACTGTGGATGCAGCTTCTGAAAATGCATTAGTGTTGAAAATCCCTAGATTGTTGTAAATTAGGAAATAATCCTTTTCTTTTCCAACAGGTGTCATTTGAATGTCACTACAAACCTATATATCCCTGTTGCAAACGGCAACATATTTTTCTCCTTGTTATTTGAAGGTATTTATCCAAAATTCCATGCTACCAAACATTAATTTGTTAAAAAACCAGTCTGGTTTTCTTCTACCACTAATGTTTTGTTTAGTCATTACAATGACTATTCATATCCTTGCCCTAATTACCCTTATACCAACATGGCCTCATATCCTCATTGCTAATGCTCCAGCTACCACATGCAGAACAGCTGCTCTCCCCAACAGGTACTTACACTGCTTTGGTGGAAATTGTTGTGCTCAGAATTGCACTAGACCACTTCAAAGCTATTAAAATGAGGCATCAATCTGGCTTTTACCAGAAGTACTTCAGAAGTCTTTTTCTTTTTCTTTTTCTTTTTCTTTTTCTTTTTCTTTTTCTTTTTCTTTTCTTTTATCTTTTGGTTGTTCCTGAGTGTGAAATTAAAAGCAACACAGCAGCAGCATCTGTGGCCCATTCTGCAGTTTCTGCTGCCCTCTGATGGGTGCAGTGATAGAGCAGCTTTGGGAACTCACCGATTTTACTGTGTTGAGCTTGTTCAGCATGAGGGATTGAAGCCCCTTTTTCTGGTCCTCAAGTGAATACTCAGCAAATACAAGGGAATACATGAGTTGCTGTTTATGCCCCTCTCTTTCTCAGGTGGCCATTTGTATTTGTGTAAAGGAAAGGAAAAGAAAACATAGCTATTCATTTCTTTAAGAGAAAAAAAAGAAAAAATAGGGGATTTTAGGTTTCAGTTTTGGCATGGTTCTTACTCATACTTCAGCGTAAGTGTGTGGCCTCTCTGAAATCAGTCTAAACATGGTGCACCATGATTGTATACCATTAAGCACTGTATTCTTGCTCTCCATCATAGAGTAACTTGGCAGTTTCAAGCTGGCCTCATTAGGTTTGAAGCCTACCAAAACCACTCTTTTTGCCACACCTTGTCAAATGGATCTTGTACCTGCTTTTGAGTCCTTGCTCCTCCTAATTGCATGTGTGATAAGAGCCAAACTCCTGTCTGCAACACGAGCTTTGCACCAGGTGTTGATCCACTGAAGGCTCCCAACTCCTGCCCAAACATTTCCCTCTCCCTGAAAGGGCTGAGAACTCCGCTCATGCCCCCTTCTGCACCATACTGGTAGTTACTGCTGGTAAAAACCCACTTTTTTTTTTTCAAAAGCTACAGATGTTATGCTGCATACTTGACCAAGTCATGTATATAAACTCCTTCATGAAAAGACTGGGTGCCAAAGCCAGAAAAAAAAAAAGCTGTAACCTAGTGGCAAATTTCATAAGCATCAGCAAAGACAACAGTAAGGTAAACATGATCTTAATTTGTGACATGCCTTTGAAGCTATGCTACATGCTGAGAATGCTGACACCATGTACATGGCATGTTCTGTGCCCTCATCTGCACTGCCCTGCATGCAACATCAACGGGCAATCCCACTCACAACTGAGAGAATCCAAATCTAAACCAAGTCAAATATATATATATATACATACACATATATATACTCATGTCACTGATGGAAATTATCAGGGTAAGAAAGTTCAGAACAGCAAGATGTTTTCCTTCAAAATAAATAAAGCAAATTTCCATGGTTTATTTTTAACGTATTTTTGTTCTCTTGAAGGACTTCCAGTGAATAAGGATTTCCAGTGAAATCTCTTGTTTGCTCTTATGTCACAGAGACACCTGACAAAATGAAGTCAAGACTTCTCTCTGTGGCTCATTACAGTAGCTAAGCCTTGGTTCTAATTATGACAGGTACAGCACTTGCTGCTGATAGCTCTTTTAGCCCATTTGGATTTCTGTTAGGGCCATTGGAAGGATTTATTTAATTCACTTTCTGGACCACTGTCAACAACTCAACTGTAATTACTCCAATCTAGACAAAGACTTTGCCTACAGAATGTACTAAAATATTATTTCTGTCTGATAACTTTTCCTCATCTCAATCAGCTTTAGCTTGTAATCTGTATATAGTTGTTTACTGTGCTTCAATTTTTCTTTCTTTTTGCTTTTTAAATTCCCTTGCTATGCTTGGGATGTGTTAAAGGCTTCAAAGTAAAATGGTCTGGCCTCTAATGAACTTCTTTCAAACTTGATGGGTATATAAAGAGAAGACAGGATACAGTGAGAGCCAGACAGTTATCAATAAAAGTTGGGTTGCTTTTTTTGTTTCTACCCCTGAAAAATAGAATCTAAGCAAGGATATTTGTATAGCCCAAGCAATCCTGTATATTGCCCACACTTGACCATAAAAAGAATCACCATGTTCACAGAAGTGGGAAAATAATAAGAAAAGGATGAAGGCTTTTAGATTTGCAGTTAGAAACTTTACACTACAAGAGGTAAATGAAAACTGAAGTCATCATCTTTCTGTGTAGAAAGAAGATGAGATGGTGCCACATGTGGAAAGATTCTAGCAGTGAAGAGTCCAGGTTTAACACCTAAAGGGCAAACTAAAGCAACTAAAAGCAACATTTTCAGTACTTCTAGAAAACTTTAGAAATCAAAACCATAAAAAACAGGTGAAAGATTCTTATTAGCCTTCTGAAAATGAAGCAGCTACTGAAGGACACTATCACACAAACACAACCCTCTTGGAAAAGGCCTGGGGTGGAGCTAGGAAATTATAGACCAGTCTGACCTTGGTGGCAGGCAAGATCCTAAAGATATTAATAAGAGATGACATCACAAGGAACACAGACTGGGCAAAGTGATTAATGGACATAATCTGCTTGGATTTCAAAAAAGTATTTGACATAAAACTGTAAAGTAGATTAATGTACAACGGCAGCAAGCACAATAAGAAGGTGTCATCCCTGAGTGACTAACCAGAAGCACAGGTTCACCCTACATCTACCCATGCTACCTGCACTCTTGAAGAAAGTATGATAAAATTTCATTCATTTAACATACAGACTGCAGATTGAGGCTAATTTGTTGTTCCAAGGCTGCTGGTCTCTTAAAGATGCAGGGGACACATTTTGCTCTCAGTGCCACAAGTGTAGTCACTAGAGATTTCCCACAGTGGGTACTTGAGGCTATATATATTCTGTTTTAGGTACCATAGTTTCCTGTCAAACTAAATTATTTTGACTTGTTGGTATGAGTTTGGGAGATAAGTTAAATATTAGCTCTTCTTCCACAGCACTGAGTTCTTTGATGGTCACTTTTAGGAATCTCATTTGGTATCCTTTATTTCTACCAATATAAATCCTGGGCAAACCCAAGGAAGCTGTTCCATTAAAATGAATTATAAAACCTAGCACTGAAAGCATTAAATGTGTACTTTGGGCCTGGCCGTCTGAAAAGTCAATTGCATCAACTACAGGAGAGAAATTGGCTTATGTAGCTTCTTTACTGCTGATCCCTTGTAATGCCAAAAGGAAGTTCCAACCATTTACAAGCTGACATATATAAAATGTGAATCCACTGGGATGCCGTAAGTCTCCTTTGAAAACCCTGTCACCATCAACAGCTCAGGCTAATGTCAGCAACTGCTGTGAGAGCTGTTCAGAACAGTCATTCCTTTTCCAAAGTGTAAAGTTGAAATGGCAAGATAGAGTTGCTGCTTACCCTCGTGTTGCTGCTTCAACAGGATATATTTATCCCATTACTACTGGAGAGCTTGGCAGGCTGCTGGAGCATCGTGATGAACCAAAGTTAATGATAGCAGGGAAGCCAGCTCTGTTCCAGATTTGTCCTGTGGATGTGATGCCATGTGCAGGGGACTGCAGCAGCATCAATGAAAGGATCAGAAAGGAGTCAGCTGATCACTACAGATTCAGTCCCTGAAAACCACCCCACATCCACAGCCTGAGTCTCCCTAGGGCAAGAGGCAATCCCAACGTGTACTTCTGGAATTAGAAGGGACTGCCAGCAGGAACCAGCCCAGAAGGGTGTGTGTCCAAGTGGTGATGGATATCTAAGTTCAGATGGATAACTGAGAGTGAAATTTGACTCAAATCTGCTGCTGACAGCCATTCATGTGCAAGTCACAGTGCCACTCAGATGCAACCTCTTGGAAGTTTGGGTTATTTTGGTGGTGGTGATGTTGTGTCAGAACATGTACTGAATTTGGTCTTGGACTCTATCAGAAGTATTATCAGCACTTGAAAGTAAAACATTTCCAATAACTCTCTCTACATCATAGACCTCACACAAACTCAGTCTTCTGACTTAGCAAAGTTGCACAATCTGGGCTGGGAAATGAAGGCCTCAGCTATTTACATCTACCTTTTTGCTAATGATGCTCACCTTGGATCTCTACCAGGTAAGAATTTCACACATCCCTTGCCAAAAGGAAAAGCCACAGAAACAATGTATTCAATTTGCTTATTGTCCACGCCATAGATTTCTTATACAACTTGTTATAGGGTGCCCTAGGGTGTACAATCCGTGCCACCCTTTCTTGTGAACAAAACGCAATCTAAAAAAGAACCTTATAGATTTTTCTTTATTACATCTTCAATCTTCATCAGAATAGTCATGAACTGATATAAATTAAAAGAAGGGAATCTAGTTTACAAGAGACTTTTAGAGTTGACAAATGAAATACACCAATCTTTGCGCCCTGCAAACATTAAAAATGTCCAAGAGAAGTGTCTCTCTATACTGAAGGCTGGTATTTCAGTCTCTTCACTGGAAGCCTGGCAAGTTTCTTGGCTACTCAATTGTTGAGGATTGGTTGCTCTCAATCCTCGTCAGCATCTCTTTCATTCATACTTCAACCTTTGGTCTTTCTGATAGGGTGGATTAGAAATAAGATGGAAAGAAACGTGTGTGCAGCAACTAATGTGACAAAGGAACTTTAAAAACAATGTAATTATGATGCTTAAGAAAGATCCAAATGCTTCACTACATGATCTAATGGAAAAGGAAAACTAAATTCACTGATTTTTTAAAGCAGAGAGAAAATGCCCACTGGACAAAGAAACGGCACAACATTTATCCACTATGATATATCCCAACACAGACAAATCAAATAAAGCCAGAAGGAATAAGGTTTACTGAAATGATTTGTGAGTATCAAAGGCTTGGGGAATTTTGCAGGAGCTGGCACAGAATATAAGACATTTCTGAAGAGTCGTGGGTGGAACAATTTGTTTTCTCATGCACAAATAGACTTTTCTTCTCTTTGGGCAACACAGTTCATCACAAAGAGTTATCAAAAATATAATCAAAAGTGACTTTTGACCTCATGACAAAAGCATTGTACATTAGTGACAAGCTCTGCTAAGTTTTATTTTTCTTACATGGATTCTGAATTTGATACAGTTATGACTTTAGACCCTTGAGCTTTGTGGCCTAGAGCAAGGAGACCCAATCTAGCCCAGAATTCAGACAGCACAACAGTCTGAATTCAGTGACAACATCAAAATACTTCTGTCCACCTTATTCTCTGCTGGAGCCTCATGCCAGGCTAAATAAAGAAAATGGCCCATTGTTCTATATGATTTGAATTAGAATTGTTACCAAACTGACAGTCACTTGGGAAATATGTTCTTATTAAGAGTATTTCTGTTAAAACATTTAGACAGCAACAATGTAGATAGGTTAGCAAATGAAATACTTCTCATCTGCACTCACCTAGCAATTTTATCAGAAAAAGGGTGCTAATCTCTAAACAGCTTACTCATAAAACATTTTATTAAATGAAAATGATCAAACTGCATCTTTTCATGTAACACATTAGAATACAGCTGTTACTCAGAAGTCAATTCTGCTGAGACAAACCCACAGTTTCAGATTCCTGCAGCACCATGGCCATAAAATTACCAGGTGTAGTGAGGGCTGGGCTTTTCCAGAGAACACACAGAAGCCCATGATGGGGAGAACAGGGATGACAATATCCTCAGCCTCCTGTAAAGCTTTGGAAAACATAAACATGGCTGACAGATCCCTCCATCTTCACGGATGCTCGCCTCCTTTTGCTGGAAAGTAATGACCATGGAATTGCTCCCTTTTGGTGTGATATCTATAAATTGAGGGCTGTGTTGCTGCCCTGGAGGTTTAGCCCTAAGGATACTGGGCTTTCTAAGTCCTATAAAGAATTCCAGTGAGCAAGGGGGACTCCAAACCGTGAGTCTGCCTGAATCTGTCTGTTCAGACTTGTGACTAATTGAGCATCTCACAAAATGAAGGAAACTGAAGGAAGGCGGTACCAACCAGGCATGCAAATTAAATTGTTCCAAAGATATGTGTTGAACAACTTCAGATAAAATGAATCACATTGCTATGAAAAATTATAGGCTGTACAATTACAGAGACTGAAGATACTTTTAATTAAACTATTGTGTTAATTATCTACTTAAAATACTTTGAGAAGGATGAAAAGGAGATCCGTTAGGAAGCGCATTTCTGCTGTTTATTTTTAGGAAGCAATCGTTGTATACAAGCTAAACTGTAAAAAAAAAGGTGTTTTGTATTTTGGAAAGCTGTCTCAATATTTTATATTTTGGAAATGTCTCAATAAAACTATTTAACTGTATAGGCAAAATCACAAGCAAGAAAAAAATTAAACAGCCTCAAAATTTCTAAGCCAATTTCAGGATTTGGTGACATGTATTACAAATGCTATGGTGGAATTGATGCAGGTACTTTTCACCCTATTTAAGGAAAAACCATCCTCTGTATTCTTTTTTGCCAGTATTAAATGGCTATGGAATTTTTCTGTTCCAGTCCCATACACACTTTGACCCTGCTCTTCCCTCTTCACTTGGTTTCAGGGGTATTAGCTTGCCATAGTAAAATCTAGATAAGACTCTCAGCTTACAATGACAATTGAGAGGGCTGAAATGGAAATACAAATTGACAGTACAAGTTTCTCTGATGTCTGTGGCTCTTGTCATTAACAACCAAAACTCACACAGCAAGGAAAAGCTGCACATGTTCATAACTCACAGAGAAGAAAGCCCAGAAAAAAAAATTACCTTTAAGAAGAAAGATTTTGCATGCTTAATTCTCTTTCAACTGAGTATATATTTCTCTTGATTCTCTTCTGAACCTGCCTCGTTCTTACACAAAACCAAACTAAACAGTGTCGGGGTCTCTTGCTGGTCAGAGTGATCCCAAGAAGAGTTCCAAAGTCTCTTTTCCCAGCCTGGCACTTGAAGAAGGAGTCAGGGCTCTTAATTTCTCGATCTCAAGGTTGTTTATTGTATCTTATCTATAAAATTCTTTCTCCTGTCCTGCTGAGGTCCATCCAACAGGACAGTTCCAGGCACTCTGCCTGCCCCCAGGGTGGTGTTATGTCTTTATACTAAAAACTACGTGTACAATGTTTACAATTACTTTCCAATACCTATCACCTATGTTAGACAGTGAGCTTCTACTGTAAACCAATCTAAAAGTGCCAACATCACAGCAGAAGATGGAGGCCAAGAAGAAGAAGGAGAAAGGCAGGACATGCCCAGATCCCTCAATCTTGCCCCCTGAATCCCCATTCTAAAAACCCCAAAATCTACTTTTTCAGCTTGTGATAAATTCACTATCATTCTACTTATTTTTTCATGGCTTGCAGATCTTCATCTAAGGTTGGTAACTTGCTCCACGGGTCATAATCAAAACCACAGGCATTTTGGGCTCTGTGCCAGGGTCTCTGAGCCCCCTGGCAGGGGTCTTGGCTGTTCAGGACAGCCAGGGGGATGTCCTGGGTCCTGACAAAACAGAAAATCACACAGCTTTTGCAAGCCTTTGCAAGCTTATTGTCTTTGCTAACATTTGTATCTGAGCGAAGCTGCAGTGCTGACAGAATTCAATAGCACAAGCTCACTCCTGGAACTACACCAGCTCCCTCTATGTGCACCTTGGCAGACACATCTTCTGGCTGAAAGACTGCAATGAGATAGGAAATAGAAGCAGTAAAGCCCAGCCTCAGCCTGCCCTGCGCTGCCGGCTTCCAGCAGATTGACGGCGTTGCTGAGGAAGGCGCGGGGCCAGGCGTCCCGCGAGCGCTCGCTCCGGGGATACGCGCGGAGTTTGTCGGGGCCTGGCTGCCTTCCCATGCAAACCATGCACCAGGATTAGCTCCTGTGCCAAAGGAAGCACGGAGAATTCCGCCTTGACTTGAATGCTAACCAGTAGCAGGCCCCGTGTGAGCGAGGTTTGAAAAGTCATTTTTAAAAGCAGCTGTTTCTTTAAATTTCACCGTGCTTTTCAATTATTGGAAAACTGAATGACTTTCACTTGAAGTCACATGCAATGCAGCCTGGTAAGTTCGGGTAAGAGTTTTGGAGTGGAATCCTTGAATCCAAGGAGAAATAACACCATTCCAGCTCTTATATTGCTGAAGGTACATTTTGAAAGGCATATGTGGACTCTGAAACAAAACATTTCCTTGGGGACAAGACAGACAAAAAAGTGTTTTTAAACCTACTATAGTAGTGGCTGTCAGCTGCTGTCTGATGTGAAAAATTAAAGAATATGTTTTGTGTTTTACTGCAATAAAGGATTGTGGGACAACATAAATTAAAAATACATAGTTATCTGTCTTTGGAAATGAGCAGCTGCTTTGTTTCACATAAAATTGGAAGCGTTTGTTAAGAAAACAATTCTTGCAGATGTTGAAAAATGTGATTTTTTAAAGTCATACTATTATCAGTGTAAAGTAAAACACTTACCCTGATTCATTTACTGCTTCACTTTGTTCCCTGATATTGAAATATGAAGTATTTACTTTCTCTTCTCCATTAATTTCATTGTAATAATGAAGACTTTCATTCTTTTTAAATTGCATTCACTGTGTTTACTATTGTGTTGGCACAGATTTGACACAAAGGAAAAGACATTGCTTGGAAATGATGTTCAGTTTCTGTGGTGGAAAGCTGCACGTCCAGGTAAAGGCTTATTTAAAAGGTGTAAGTCAGCATTCATACTGTTTTCTTTTTTTTTTCTTTTTTTTTTTTCTGGTTGATTTATTTCCTCTGCCCCCTGTGAACTTTGCCTGTCTTTTCAAATTATTGGCTTGAAGAAAACCCACCCATCCAGATTTTGTCTGGTCATTTAATCCAGGAGAATTGCTGGAATTTTCTGTAATTTTTTTGCTTGTTCTTATTCTTGCAGTACCTGACAGAAGGTTAATCAGAACTCATTTTCATGCTCTGATAACCTCTGTAGAAAAAAAATACAGAAGGCTGGACTATGAGAGTCTTGATTAGTACAGAACAAATGTACCTTAACTATGCATGTTAGAATAGTTGCCCAATTTTATAAAATTTAAGTATTCCATACAAAAACAGCAGCACGAAGTTCTTCCTAGTCTTCAGAAAATTTACTTCTATTCATTAAGGAGAAAAATGGTGGAATGAATTGCAGGAGTGTATATTTTCAAAGAGAGAAGAAGGTGTTCAATCTTTATTATTAGTGTCTCAGGGAAAACCTTTCTGCAGACCATCTGGAATTTCCTAAAAAGGAAACATTAATCTAATTTTACCTGATGACAGCAGGATTTGTTTTCTGTTTTCATATGCTTTATATTAGGTCCTCTAACTGGGAAAAGCCAGTGGTCTGTGGATGAAAAGACAATCATGGTATTGATACTGTGTGGCTTAATACTTAATACCCAATGGATTTAAAGTTACTACCAAGGAACCCATGGCAGCTGGCAAAAGGACCTCAGCAAAAAGACAGATGTAAGAAGATTTTTTTTTTATCAGTTGACTTCTCACTTCAATTATGGCTCACCACACCAGAAGTGTTGGAAGCACCTGCTACCATTGACCCCAGCACCACATAGAAAGAAGGGGCAGTGCTTTTCCGCTGGCTGGACACAAGAGAAGTCCCTTGCTTATAAACTAGTGCCCCCAGCAAGCAAGTTAACTAACAGCAAGTACCCCACATATGACCTGGTGTCACTCGGGAAATAGAAGCTGTTTGTCCCCAGCACTCTGGTGAGAAATGGCTGCGAGTGACTCTGCAAACTCTCCCTGCTGCACACACCAGCCCATAGTGTCCCAGCTCCAAAATCACTGAGGTCACGTTGTGCACAGCCCTTGTGCACCATCAGCAACAGTTTTGTGCTCTGCCCTGGCCTTACATTATCCTTATACCTATAAAATACTCACATATGGCCCAGGCTGCTGGGAGTCCAGTACTTTACTGATTATTGTCTTGGGATGGGAGTTTGGAACAGGAGTCTCAGATGCCTTCAGAATTAAGTGTTAGTTTCTCAAGAATTGAGGGGAACTGTTTCAATAAAGTGTTGCAGCATGAGCTGTGTTTTAAAAACCTCTTGGCCTCAACTCTCCCTGAAGTACTAGTGTTCTTCAACCATCCTAGTCTTCATCCAAAAGTGGTGCTGCTGAGTTATAGAACTGTTGTAGGCTGCTTTGCACTACTGCAAGATGTCATAAACTGCAAATCAACGGCAAGACACTTTTAAATATTTAATTATAGGGCTCTACCTTAAAGCTTCCCTTCCAAGAAATTACATGCTTTGCCCAGTGATTTGAGACAAAATTCTCCATTACTATTTAGGAACACATGTAGGTCATAAATTACATTAATCTCTGGCTACTAACTGAGTCTGTACTATGACACCACTGCAGCCTCTCTGCAGATGCCCCTGCCACAAGAGCTGGTTCTGGTGTAGTGGGCACACTCACATTAACTTTCATCTAGCTAGAAACAGGAGTAATAGAGACTCAGCAGGACAGACTTCATCACTGACTCCACCTGCAGAAAATCCTACATATATATGGGAAGTTTGCGAGCCCTCACTAGAGCCTACAGTGCTATGTTTGTATGATTGTCAAACTGCATGCTAGCTGGATTAAACT
Organism: Melozone crissalis; assembly: GCF_028551555.1. Taxonomy (NCBI): domain Eukaryota; kingdom Metazoa; phylum Chordata; class Aves; order Passeriformes; family Passerellidae; genus Melozone; species Melozone crissalis. Next base: position 6,266,130 of record NW_026535867.1, read on the forward strand.
TGGTGTGGTTATGCCCCATCATTTACTGAGTAAAGGTACTGCAGATGCTGATTCAATAGACTGATGCTGAAAGTGTTTCCCACACAATTTACGCTCTTACTGCTGGCCCAAAACATTTCAGCATGGCTGAAATGAACTTTCCAAGCAGGCTATAAAACACAACAGAACAAACACAGAATGAAATCTGTTGTATTTTATATAATAAATAGGAACCTTGCCCCAACCTCATGTAAGTAGTTGTTTTTCACTCATACCCCGCAGCAGGGCTGCACCTTTGTGTGCTATTACAGTGTGGTTTGAAAATCATTTTCTGTTACACTTGTGCATCTTTCCAGGAATATAACACCAGAGAATAAAAGGAAGTATTCACTTCACAGTCAAAACACACTGTTCCTTCCCTCTGGGACAACTCACAGGGCTGTAACACCCCTTGTATCTCTCTTACCCAACAAATGAGTAGGAAAGCAAGAACGAGTGTAAAGAGCACTTGATCCTTAGGCAGTAATGCTTTCTATCAGAATTCTCTTGGATTCTCATAAGGATGAGTACTTTGTTTCTACAGACTGGGTTCTTCTGCCCCAATCATTCTGCCTGCTTTCACTAGCAACCATATCTGATGTGATGTGGTGATCTGCTATCTGCCCCTGCTCCTGTTCACAGCATCAGCCAGCACTGAGCAATGGCCGGGCCACTGACAGGATGTGATGATGAGTTTGGACAAGCAGTCAGTACAACTCAAAAGCACTATCTCCTTCTCAAATGTCACACTGCAGTGAAAAATATGGGAACTGGAAAAAACACCCTGATACTATTAGATCTGATTACAAGAACCAAGGCAAAAATGTTACACTCATCCTGAGGGAACTGCAAACCACCAAATCATCCTAACTTAAGGAACACACACAGAGTCTTCTATTATGGCAATTTGCAAATGTGTTTCTTTTATTCTCAAGAGTTTAAAAATCCTTAAAAGCAATTTTACAAATCAGACTCCCCAGTCTAGGTGCATCCATGTAAGACATAAATGGCACAGGGGACTCAGAGCAGGGGCATTGTGTGCACTGCGGAAGGACAGCCACGCCTAAGACAAAACCGGAAGCTCATTTAGAGAATACAGCAGTCCCACACAATAGCACTGGCACAGGAGGAGTAAATGATGTCATTCATTTAAATTTCTGCTACCACAGGGAATTCTGGGTATTCAGAAACTACATGTGACCAGAGCACCAAAATTAACAGCTGTGAAAAATGTGTATTTTATGAGTGGCTTTTCACAAATATTTACATGAATATTATATGTGCTATGTTAGAAAGTTATGTTGTATTAATTTTCTTAAGTAGTGTGTTAAATATAGTTTTAGGTTATAACCAAATGTTAAAATAGAAACTGTGCTATGTAAGATACTTACTTTAAAAGAAAGGACTTGCACTGAGATAGCAGCCACAGGACGCCTAAATCTTTCAGAGAAAAAGAATTTATTACCCTCTTATCAGAAGAAATGAACTTCTTCCTGCCTTGCTCAGCCATGAAGATGCCATTAGGATTCAGAGGAAGAAGCTGACAATGACCAGACAGAATCCTGTATTTGAATGGAATTTATGCTTCATGTATGAGGTGTATGAATGTGCAACAGGTTATTGTTTTTAAGGGTTAATACTCTGTTAACAGGTGTCCTTTTTCAGGCTTTTGCCCAGAAAGAGGTATCCAGACGGTCCATAACTCTTTATTTGTATTGTCTCATATTGTCTTAATCCAAATTGTCCAAATTTTTATTACTCTTATTATATTACTATTTTTATTGCCATTTTATTACTATTAAACTTTTAAAATTTTAAAAACAAGTGATTGGCATTTTTCACAACAGCAATGAAAAACACCCCCAAGGGAATCAATTATATTTATATATATAATCCAAAAGAATTGGATTTTATATATATAATTATTATAATCCAACAGAGTCTTCATATCACTTCAGGAAAAAAAAAATATCACAAATTCTGTTTGAATTATTCTAAAGCCTTTGAACCCTAACAACAAAAATGCATGCTCATAAAAGGCATACACACAAGGATGTATTTTCACTTTCCTCACACTACATATCCCATTCAAACACTGAAAAACACTTATGCCCCAATCCCTTATATGACTGATTTAATTCATTGGTCTTTCAGCACCAACTTAACAGCTCTAGCGACAGCAACTATGCCAGGACTGCAGTTGTTAAGGAGATCCTGCAAAGGAAAACTTGAAATTTTCATAAGTTTTTAAGCATGCTTTTGAAGACTCTGTTCTTCAAAAAGTCTAGTTCTTCCAAGTCACAGACTAATCTGTAAAGCAGCAAACTGAATTACAGAAATTGCAAAATAAAAGTGATGTCTACAAGCCAACAAAGAGGTGGGGGCTGGCACCCTGGGGGAGCAGCTCTGGCTCTTCCCTGTGTCTGCCTGGCTCTCCAGGTCAGAAGATCATTCCCAAGAGCAGCAGAGCTCTGTCCCTGCCTGCTGGAGTCACTCACAGAACTTCAGAGTAAAGAGGCATCCCTTGAAAATGTTCTGGTACAAAAAGAGATGTGAGCACAGTGTTTTATGTCTGAAGTGGAGAATAAGGGAAAAGGGAATAGAGGGAGATGATGCCTTATCCTTTCCTGGACACACATGCACACTTACACATACACCAACAGGTTCCCCAAACTGTGTCAGGTGACATATTTAGGGTCCAACAATATGCAGTTATTTAGTCTCCACTTCATAAGCAGCAAAAGATTCCACCTAAAGATAAAGAAAGCAATAACATTTTTCACTGCACTTGGGAATATTTTCCATTTTCTCAGAGGCTTATTTTGAATTCTCAGTTTCACTATTGCAGGGTTTATTAGTAAGTTCCAAGACATCTTCTTTGAGCTCAACTTCTTGATCCATGAACCTGTTAAAACAAACATTTTCTGCTGCTACCTCAGTGACATGGCTGACACCAATTTGAAATGAAAAAATAACCAGGGTATCTAGCAGAGTAAAAACAGCTTTACAACAGCTTTGCAAACAGCTTTAGCAGAAGGAAAAGTACAAAGGGTTATGTGTAATTCCAAAAAGTTTTGATTAAATTTGGAATCTAGTACATGAATTGTGCTCTAGAAATTGTTTTTAGGGCATAGAATTCACCTTAAGTTGAGGAAAGACCAAGGATACATTCTTTAAATGTAATGAAATACAGAGAAGTGAGGCACACTTACAAACCAATGGCACAGGACTTGTTAAAGAACAAGCTGGCAGAATTAAAATTATCATAGAAAGGATATCCTTCACTGTGAGCTCCAGATCCATAGGTTTCCACCTAAATAATCCTGCTTAGACCCTGAATTCTGCAATTTCTTGAATACAAACTACCACAGGGTCAGCAGGACCTGACACTAACCCAAAGTACTACCACAGACCTATATATGACTGCTTAGATTTTATCCCAAGGTAATTTCCTTCCATAAGGAAAATAGTACAAAATAAAATGGCACCTTCTTATTCTAGTCACACGTTCCTCTTTTATTTTTCCTAAATACTTATAAATACTTAAATGCTTTAAGACCAAGAAATATAACTTTTTTTTTACTAAAACTCTGACAAATGGATGCAATCCATTCCCACACAGTGGGACTATATTCCCCTTTAGGCATCACCAAATAACTTATTTGGTGCATTTCAGTGACAAAACACCAACCATGGTGTAACAGGGGGATTCAAGACTCAGTTTACAGTGCTTACATTGAAAATTATGCTTTTGATTTGTAAATGGAGCTAAGTGAGTATAGGAACTATTCAGACAGAAAACCTATGGAAGGGCCATTTTACCAAGACATTTTTCTGACTGCAATTTCTGGGCACAAACATGCATAAAATTGCTTTCTTCCAAAATAGGAAAATGGGTCTCTTGGATTGTTGCTCATAAAGAGAAAAGGGGAGCAGAAATAACTACATTTTTGTTCTGCTTAAAAATTAATGTAGCATGGAATTTAAATCCAAACCTGAGGCCTTTCAAAAATGGGCAGTACTAACTGCCATAAGCATTAAATTAAATAAAAAATCACACAGAACCCCGGGGCATTTTCATCTAGAAGTTATTACAGAACTGGATTTAACAATGAATTCCATTTGACTTTGAGTTAACTGTCTGAGCTGCAAGTATTGAGAGCTAGCTTTCAAATTCTTCCTTGCATATATTGCATATTTTAAAATACAGGGGAAAAAATGGTGATTTATTTCAGAGTCCTGATACTGTGGTTGCCACACAGCTGTCTAAGAACAGCCCTGATTACTCAGTGCCAGCTCTCCTTGTTTCCAGCTGCTAAATCCCATTAGAAGCAGCTAAAAATGCATTAAGAGCTTTCCTAACATTCCTTTTCCGTATAATCAATTTTTGTAGTTGTCATATGGCTAAGAGACAGAAAAGCTGGATCAGCAATAAAATTAACTGCTTTCAGAGATGTGTTCAGCAAAGTTAGAACACACACAACCTTTGATTTCGGGGGTAATCAGGCACCTAATACCCATAAGGATTTTTTTCTTAAATTCTCGAGCACAGCCCTGGCTGTGCTCTGATTAATTGTGAAGTTTCAAGACCGATTAATTTCCCAGTCCCACAATCCTGCTCTCAAGCATACAACCAGCTAAGGGTAGATGAAAAATTCTGAGCATCTGCAATTTCTGTTGGAATTTCTGTCCTGCTTTGAAAGTGGGATAAAAGTCAGGCAATTGCTGGATTACAGTCCTCTGTCAGTCCATTACAGAGAATTACAGAGGAAAAGCATCATTTCCAAACAAAAACAAAGCACTGGTTGCTTCTGAAGTGAAAAGGAGCCATGGAGCCCACTAGTATGAAACTACAGGACTCACTGGAGGTGTAGTACAAGGACTTTACAGAGGGGCAGTGACAAAGTGACTCAGATGTTGATTTGAAAATCTGGAACCAACAATGACAGGATGAATTAAGACAGTAGCTGGAAAACACAAAAAATGCTGGAGAAGCCAGGGCCAGCAGGTGTAAGTCAGGCCACAGAGACTGTCATGTGCACAACATCAACAACTGTACCAAGGACTGTTTTTTACATTTTAAGTGAGACTACATATAGCTATGAGAGCTATTCATTGGCATCAACAGCACACACTCATATTTGGAAATCACGGATTTTTGCTGAGGAATATGCACTTCAGCATCTTGATAATAGTTCCAATCAGAGGATAAGAATCAAACTCTTTTAGATAAAAGTATTGTTGCACTGAGATCCTGTTTACTTCCAGTTTTGCTTCTCCAAAACGTTAGTCAGGCTTGGCGTGCTTCCAATGTGGGGATCAGAATACAGGAATTCCTTAATTAACTTCACACAACCTCTGACACAGGAGCTGAGGCCTCTGCACACGGAAGATGACGTGGAGAGTCAGTAATGGCAATACAAGACACACGTCCCCCTTGCACTTCCAGTCCTGTGCCAGAGAGAGACAGGAGGTGCTTACAGGTGTGACAAAAGCCAATCACTTGTTTTTAAAATGTTAAAAGTTTAATAGTAATAAAATGGTTATAAAAATAGTAATACAATTAGGGTAATAATAATTTGGACAATTTGAATTAGGACAATATGAGAAAATAGAGACAAAGAGTTATGGACGTCCGGGTACCTTTTTCTCGGCAGCACAAGCCCGAAAAAGGACACATGTTAACAAAGGATTAACCCTCAAAAGCAACAGCCTGTTGCATATTCATACACCTCATACATGATGCATAAATTTCATTCAAATACAGGATTCTGTCTGGTCATTGTCGACTTCTTCCTCTGAATCCTAACAACACCTTCGAGGCGGGAAGAAGTTCATTTCTTCTGATAAGAGGGCAATAAATTCCTTTTCTCTGAAAGATTTAGGTGTCCTGTGGCTGCTATCTTGCTGTGAGTCCTTTCTTTAAAAAAAACTATCTTACATAGCATAGTTTCTATTTCAACATTTTGTTATAACCTAAAACTATATTTAACACACTACTTAAGAGAATTAATACAGCATTACTTTCTAACACAACACATACAATCTTCATTTTAATATTTGCGAAAAGCATATTAAAAAATATGCATTTTTCACACAGGGCTCTGCATCTGCTCTCACAGGCATCAATGCAATGGCTTCTGTGGCTCTGAAACTGTAAAAAAGACAAAAAAAGAGACAAAAAAAATCAACACAACACAGATGCTGTTTAAACAAAGAAAAATACCTAAACACACACACACACAAATCCTCAAGAACACAAATAGTAGTCTTTATGATTTGTGAAAAGATGCTCTAAACCAGTTTATACTGGCATACAAACCGAATGTAATCTCAAGGCCCAATGCGTGGATGGAAAATCAGTGCACACCCACCAAACCATCTGCAAGGCTCTGCCTCAACAGGAAGATTTCAGCCTCCGGAGATGTCAATTAAAAGTTCACACTGGATCAATCCATATTAATCATAGCAGCGCCGAGTCCATCCTGCAAGCAGAAGGACCAAAAATATTACTTGGACTGGCACAGGATCATGAGACATTTGGGTAGGAGCACAGCACAGCAGCGTTTTTGTGCTCACAGCTATCCTGTGCCATGTAAGAACACGCACTGGAACAGATCGTCCATGGACAGCATGGAGTCTCCCTCACTGGAGCCATTCCAGCACCGTCTGGACACAGTCCCGAGCCTGGGCTCCGGGATGGCCCTGCCTGAGAGGGTGCCCTGAGCCGAGAGGCTGGGCCGGAGAACCCCTGTGCTCCAACCTGACCCATTCTGTGAACTGTGTAATCACTGTGGGCACGCACCTCATCGCTGCTGCCAATACTCAGAAAACAACACCTCAGTTCCTGTCACTGCCCAACCACGCTCAGGCTTCTCAAGAGAGGAAAGCCGAGGTCGAGGGTCCCCAGTCACCTCTGCCTTGGCTAGGGGGAAGTTTCGTTTAAATGCGCTGAGGATCCCCGAGTGCCAGGCAGGGGGAGCGATAGGAAGGAGCCCCAGCGCGGAGCCCCTCACACCGCCCTGGCTCCGCCCCTCGGTCCTGGCCCCGCCCTTGGCCCCGCCCTCGGGCCCGCCCTTGCCCCGCCCCTCGCTCGTTGCCGCGCGCCTTCGCGCCCCCGCGCCCCCCTCCCCACCACCGCTGCCTCCGCCAAGTCTCGCGAGAGCCGCGCGGCCCGGCGCGCGCGGGCCGCGCCATGTCGGACGCCGTTGGGCGCAGCCGGGGCCCCGCCCCGCCCGGCGGCCCCAGCGCCCCGCACTGAGCCCGGAAGCGCTTCCCGGCCGCGCTGTGCCCCGGGACCCGCTCCCTGCTCCCGCCGCCGCTCCCCGCGCCCGCCGGGCCACGGGCCTCTGCCTCTCCCCTTCCTCAGCAGGAGCGGGGGTGCCCCCGCAGCGCGGCCCGGGGCAGAGCCGGGGGGCGGGAATGCAGCCGCCGGAGCCGCAGCCGCAGCCGGAGCCGAGCCCCCAGCGCAGCACGGTGAGGGGGGGCGGTGGTGAGGGAGGGCTGTGCGGGTGAATTGGGAGTCGGGCAGGGCCGCCCCGCTGCCGGGGGTCACTGAGGGAGGCTCGGTGACACCCCCGTTCGCTCCCCCATCCCGGCGGGCTCTGGGTGTCCCCCTGGCCGTGCGGGAGCGGCTGCAGCCGTGCCGGGGGAGCGGACGGGCTGCCCGGGGAGCGGGGCTCTCCTGCCCTGCGTGGGCCCGGGTGTGGTGACGGGAGGCGGCTCGTGTTGATCCTGGCTCCTGTTTTGCTGCCGCACTCCCACGCAGCGAGCAGGGAAAACTTTGGTCTTTGTTTTTGGAGCCCTTTGGGGAGCGAGGCGGGCGGAGTGCCCGGGGATCCCGGGCGGGTGTCCCCTGAGCAGGGGCTGTGCTGCCTGCTGGGCTACTGATGCTGCTCTTGCTGCGTGAAAATAAATTCATTAATAAAAAGCAAATGGATTCTCAGGTAAACGCTGCCAGTGCCCCTTGGACATGACTGCAGCGCGATGCTGCTGCTGCTGTGCCTTGGCTCTAGAAATAGAAGGCCCCCAAAGGTAGCAAGGCCTTCCTTGGCTGTGCTCTGTCCAGAGTCTTGGCTTCAGGTCGGGTTTGAGATCTTATCGGCTGCTTGTGTTGGCTGTGAGCAAAATTAACTCGAGTTTCGTTTTAGTTGATTTTTTAAATGTAAGTGGATATGGTGGATGGATGCAGCTCTTATTTATACTGTTCTGTGTTAGTGTAGGACTGTGCAGTCGCTGTGCTTTTCCCCTTGTTCAAACATAACTTGTAACATGATATTGGCCCTTGTTTCCCTGGCTTTGGCAAGGAGAAAACAAGGAGAGAAAAGACAGTTGCTTAGGTGGTTTGGGAGTATCTGCACTTCACGTTTTGGTAGAGATTCCCTGTGTTCAAAAAAGTGGGATGGCTTAGATATGCCACACTTGGAAAGTAATGGAAAAACTTAAAGTAAGACCCTGTGTTCAAGTGAACATGCATGAAGCTGTTATGGAAGGTCTCAGTGCTAGCAGGTTTGAAGACACTATTCTTCAATTCTAAATAAATCTTGAGAGTGGTCAGGTCAACTTATCCAACTGATGTGTCAATATGTGTTTGTTATTTTTAGTGCTGGTGTTTACTGTGACAAAATTGAGTAGTATTTCTTTATGGGTTTATGTTCTCTAGCAGGTCCACCTGATCACTAAGATTTCCAGATAACTTAGTATAACAGAACTCTTAAAAGTTACAGGTAAAGCTTGCATGGTCCAAGGCCAGTCACTGTTCTGGTAACTTTAATTTTGTTTTCTAGCTCTTCAAGAAAAAGCAATTCTTTCTTCTGCCCCTTCTTAAGTATATTTTGCAGTTAACATATTTCATGTAAAAAGAAGAAATGTTAAATTCATTTCCTCTTTGTAGAGAGAGAGGAACAGGATTCTTAAAAATAAAGTATTTCACAACATTTGTTAAAACTTGCACTTTGTCCTGCCTTATGAATTCTGTCTGTTGACAGCAGCAATCTGAGGAGTGCCTTAACAACCTGTATTAATGTGTATATAGACTGTCTTTGTTTGTCCATAAAATTACCAACACAGCAAATTTTGCACACATTAATAAAGAACGTTAAAATCAGCATTTAAGCCTGCCTTTAATCTTGAATCTTTTGCTTTAAGCACAGGTAGCCAGCTGAGTATGATGTATTCTTATTATGAAATTGTACTCTTATTATGAAATTATTCTTTTATTATGTTTTATTTTCATCTTGTGTCATACATAACCTTTACATATAATGATGTCAGGTAAATGTAATGAAGGAATTGTGAAATCTGTGTCCACTCGTGTTTCCTGAATCTCATTGAGGCTCCTTTTCCTTTCCATGACTTTTCATCTTGAGGAGGACTGGATGAGTTGAATAGGTATTGTGAAAACACATCTGACTTTCAGGCAGCTTTGGTGATGTCTGTGCTGGTGTCTCTCTGAGTGGCAGAGTAAAAGGAAATCCTAAAGGGAAAAGACTGCTTTGGAGTCATCCAGGAGAGTGCATTGATGGGATTCTTTGGGTTATCTGGCAAACTCTCCTCTGTTCCCTCTCAGGAATTATGTAGGGCTTAAATGAAGGTTTGGGTTGTGCTGGTCTAGAGGCTTTCTCCTGATTTCAAACCTGTCATGATTCATTTTGTTTGTATTTGTAAATAGCATAAGAATCCTCAAAGTATGACCTGCAGAAGTATTCTTGGTTAGGGCAGGAGTTACATGGGTATGTACTGCAGTTCATAACAAATAGGAAACCTAAGATATTTTATTGAATTCTTACTCAAAGTGCTTTGTCTTCAACTGGGATGATTTTCAAATCCCTGCTTTCACAGCTTCAGTGTTTCAACAAAATCACCAACACAAGCAAAAGCCTTTGATTTACTTTTTTGACACCAAAGGTATTTTAATGATGATAGAGTCATTGAGTAAATGATCAAATCTAGTAAATTTTGGGTAACATCAAGTCTGAGTGTGTGCTTAGTCATGCAACTCAGCTGTGCTATGACACATTCTGCTCTGGGAGATCTGTGATGCTGCTGTTCCTCTGCTGTGAGCTGAGGTAGGTGCAGAGCCTGTGGGCTCACACATGAGCACAAGGAAAGTGTAACTGAAGGTGTTTGCAGTGGGAGTTATTTTTGTTATGTGGTATGGTTAAAAGGCAGGTGAAAAACAGTGTGAAACTGAGAGATACATAAAGTTTCATACAGAGCCTGAAACATGAGCACCTTTTGGGCTACTCTGGACTGCCAGATATGTGGTAGAAATATCTGTGACTTGTGGTTTTGCAGTATCTTTTCCTGTCCCTGTCTTTACTCTTAAGAGAAAAATAAAACTGAACTGAAAAATGTTGGTGCTACCTAGTGCAGTGAACTGATATTAGGGATTTACTTTCATACCTCTGGCAAAGTTTTCTCTTATTGTCACTTTTTTTTTCCAGGTTGGAACTCTTGGTTTTCTCTATAGTACAAATCTTCTCTAGGCTTATTTCTGTGTGGTCATAGTAGACTAAAATACTGTCCAAAAGGCAATATTGACTGTCTTGTTTTTGTGAGAGATTGAGAACTGCTTTGCAGAAGTTGCATGTGTGGTGATGTCGTGGTGCCAGTTCTCACGTGTGAAACTCTCTGTGAATGTAAAGATGAGTTTTGAAATACTTGTTTAGATTCCTGTGTGCAGATGTTGAAGGTGTTGGTTGAAAGCACTGCTAGAATAGGTTCTTGTAGTCTGCCAAACCTTCAAGTGTCAGAGTTGTCCTTTGAAAGGCTTTCAAACTGGCAATGTGCTCATAATACTTAAACAAAGTGCTCTCTCCAGCTCCAGGCAAGTGGTGCTAGTGTAGGTGGTTCTGTGGTGCTGAATATCCATGCTGGGTGTCTGTTCTGTGTGGGGAGGGTGGTTGGTCAGCAGCTTCTGTGCTCTGTCAGTGTTTGTGGCACTGTGGTTTGGTATCCAGGAGATTCACGTGCACAACTTCCAGAAAAACATCACTGGGGTGTTTTCATTGCCTTGAGAAGCTGAAATGCATGTCACAGAACTCAGTATGTGATATGGTGAGACAATGCCACTGTTCTTATTGTTTGGCATTTTTCTTGTTCATTTCTTCTTTCTGAAGATCAGTTATACCATATAGATCACAGTGTCTGTCTCAGCTTAATGGCACTGTGGAAATAACATTTCAATATTCTCTACACCCCATTGATTACTGTTTTGAATGTTTCTCCCTTTTCAGGTATTGTTTTAAAATAGCCAGCATAGCACTAGAGAGTAAAAATGAAAAATGCCATCTCTGTTGAGGTTATATACAGTTTTGTGTTTTTAAGAAACATTAGTTCTTCAGTTTCTGGTGGACTTTATTTTATTAAGGGCCTGAATTCAAAGTAGTGGTATTTTAAAAGCTTTCAATTACCAGGTTTTGTCCTAACCTGGCTCTTTTGTAAGGAAAATCACTGCTCTTTTCAGAGAGTTGTTTAAAGCAGGGGGCTTTGTAAGCAAATAGCCAAGGGAGAGAAGGGAGGGAGGTCATTGTGCTGTGGCAGTGCTGAGCAGCCTCCCTGTCACTGCTCAGGCACAGATGTTTTCCTACCTGCATGTGGGCTGGCTGGTGCATCATTAAGTGTTTTCTGGAAAACACCCTTCAGCAGATTCTGTTCAATCAGTCTTGTTCCACACTCAAAATGAAATACTTTCTTTCAAATGAAATTGCATGTCTGCTAAAGTGTATATTAATTTGAAAAGTGGATCAATTTATGTGAAATCGTGGTTGATCTAGGGGCAAATGGAGAGTTTTTAGAAAAAGAAATTCTGTTACTATCAGTATTTGTCTTGGATGTTGTGGCAGGGAAAAAGCTTGAACAATTTAATAAACTGCATTCAGTATTGACTGTTTCTTACCAGATTTGGTAAAAAGAACCACAGCAGTGCTGGTATTTTAATCTTGCAGCTTTATGCTTCAGCATTTTTCTATTCCTTGGTTGTATTCTGAGGTGATTTGCCCCCAGGTCAGCTGTTTGAACAACTCTTCCTGGTTTACAGTGCCACAGCTGCATTAGAAATTGGCTGGCAAAAGGCTTTGCTTGTTCTAGGTATGTTATTTGTCACATTACTGTAAATCCTCAGGTGTAATTCTGTGTCTTCAGTGGGGAGTTTGTATACTTTGGCTTGACTCAAGATTTGGGCATTTTTTCTTAGCACTTGAAAGAGTTACAGATTTGTTCTGTTCTTCCATGTTGGGCATTGGATCAATAATAATTGATGAATAGGAGATGAATGGGTTTTGTTGCCTTTTTTTTTTGCCTAGATGTTGTGCAAGTTTTGAAAGAAATATAGAACTTGGCTTTCATATGGGTGTTAAGATCAGCTTGCAGAAATAGTAGGCCAGGTACTAGGCTGTTGCAGAGCATTGCATTAAAGTGTACCTGCTTTTTTTTCTTGGAATTCTTATCTTTATCTTGAAGGAATAGTAATTCTTGCTGTAATCCTGCTAATGCTGGATCAGAAATTACGTGTCTAGATAAGACAAAGTGTTAATTTGGTACAATTTCTCTGTTGCTTCATATTTGCTCAAAAATACAAATAGGTTAAATTTCTACTAGCAAGCATTACAGCAAATATCTTCTCACTGCTGATTTGAATGTGTTAAAAACTTTTAAGTTATTTGCTGGATATTCTGCTGAAAAGTCACTTTATGTTCTTTCCTGGTAAAAATCAAGTTTTAGCTGCTGGCTGATCTGGACATTTGCAAATTGGACTTCAGTAATTGCTGAGTAAGTGTTGTAGCTGAATTCAGAACACTTACATGAAATTTTATTTTAAAACTTTTGTCAATGCTTTTGTACATTACCATGGATTTTTTTCAACTCATTAGTCAGTTTCAAATGGGCAGCACAGGGGAACAGGTATTTTAGTCTTTTATCTATGCTTTGTTTCCTGCTGTTCGGGCAGCATCATGAAAGTGTGGTTGTAAAAATGTGCATGCTGTTCCAACTTCATGAGCATCAATGTTTTATACAGGTGTTTCACAACAAATCTCATTGTTGGGCTGAATGCTTCATGCATGGTAAGAACTTTTTGAATAATTGCTCAGGAATATGTTTGTAGTTTTGTACTTTCTCCTGCTCTTACACTCAAGCTGTTACTTTTCAATGTGTACTGGTTTCAGTAGCAAGCAGTGACAATGAGAATTATCCCTGTTTACATCCAGCTTCCTTCTGTGTTGGTTTGAGTTCATTGGCACTTTCTGGAACAAACATGTTTTAATTGTTGTTTTCTTGGAATATCCAGTTTAAAGGAAGAGAGGTCAGACAGGGAAGAGTTTGTACCACATCTGTTGCAGCTGAATTAAGTTCAGAAATGGCAGAATGTAGGTTCTCTTAAATGAAATCTGCCTCTTGGCTTTTGAAACCCAGCCTCTACATGCTGTAAATGCTGCTTTTGCTTTAAAGAAAGTTCCAAGTCAAGTAAATGTTCTACCTGCCAATCCCTTTCAAGCTTTGGGAGTTGAGGTAAATGAGGCTGAAGGTAGCCTTAGGCCTAAGAGAGACCTGAGTAAGATCAGCTATTTTGGTCTGTCTTTAGAAATCATGATCTACTGTATTAAAAAAAAAAGGAGAGAGTCAAAAATCACTTCAGTGTTGAAACAAAGTTCCTTGATTTAGGAGTAAGAGGTCTGTAAGAGGGAAGTGGCTTCTGTAGAGGACAACTTGACGTTTTCCACAGAGAAGAAAGAATCCTCTCAACAACTCTGTGCAGCAGGTCTTGATGGTCTGAGTTCCATCAGGTGAGTGACACCTTTCTGTAGCAGTGTGGTCACTGAGGCATCTTCAGTGATCTCTGTTGCTGTTACTCATGGAGGCACTAGGACCAACAACACAGACATTTCTGGTACTGTGATAAACACTACTTCTATTTCTGTAGGAACACTCAGTCACTTGAAAGCTGCTTTGCCTTAACTGAGACATTTTTTTCTGTAAAAGTTGTAGCAAAAATTTATGACACTTCTCCTAAGAGCATATGTTACCCAAGATGTGATCAAGGCATGGAGGCTTGTGCTGCTTGGTTCTTATCTGTACTGTTCAGTTCTTGGGTTTTGGTTTCACAGATCCCAGGGCAGTTTGTTCTCATGTCTGTCTGTTATGGACAGGTTGAGACCCAGCAGTCAGTGGTGGACTGGTGTCTGCAGTCTGAGGGAGGATTCCTGTCCTGGAAACACAGAGGAGATGGAAGAAGAGCTCCTTCTTCTCTTACCTTTTAAGAAATCCATATCTTCTGAAAGAGAGGTTCTGCTCACTCTCCTCCTGGTTGGATGAGGTGGAGAAAACTTCTTATTGCCATTCCTGGGCTCAGTGAAGCCATGAAGCCACACACCACCTGTGGGTGTCAGTTCATGGGCTTGATGGCTCAGAGAACTTGCTGAAGGGGGATTGGTGTTGGGCAGCTGACAGGAAAGGGTCAAAAGAACTCTGACTCCCTTCTGTGAACTGAGTTTTAGAAAGATCCCCCAAAACCAAGCAGTCCTTGTATGCCTTCCCCCCACCACTGAATCCTGTTAAAATCTATACCACAGATCATCGTTTTGTCCTGCTTCCTGTAAAGAAGTGTAAAGAATGAGATTCTTAAGTCTCTAAATGTCTCATTTTTTGAAAGTTTTGAAAGGTAAGGCTTTTGTGAGCTCTAAAAGAAGAGGAAAAGAAGGAAATAGATTTAAGTGTTAGAATTTCTATGATTCAGGTGAGAGGAAAGTAGTTATGACATTGACATTTTGATATGCTTCTTCTTGTGTTTTGATTATGTGCTAGAACACAGATTTCAGGAAGAACAAATGTGTCTTATGTGAGGAGTTGTGTCCTTGTAGCAAATTTCTGCTTTGGGGTTACTCTGAATAATTTCTCTTGAGTATAATCCTTGGATTACTCTATCCACTTGACAATTCATGGAATATTTGAGTTTAAGCTTTGCCAGTAGCCTTACTTAGTCAGCCTTGGGGTAAGGATTATAGGTATTTTGAATTAGTTCCTAAGTTTTACTTACTCAACTTTTTTGCCCCTGTTGGTTGTAGTGCCATCAGTAAAAATGGTTGACTGCCACAGGCTCATGTAAGCTGCACTCATTTTTTAAGTTAAACTATTTATGGTACAGGCTTGTTAGTCTGTTCAGAAAGTGAACGCTCTACATACTTAAGGGGAATGCATTTAGACTTGCTTGGGGCTTTCTTTTGTCTGCTTTTCTGAGTTTGGTTTTGTTTTGTTTTTTTTTTTACTGTACTTGGTTTTATGGGGATTGAGGGTGGTGTTTGTTTTGTTTTCCCAGCAAGTGTATGGTGTACTTAGACTTGCAGGGCCAGTTATTTCCGTGTATAGTAGAATTTGTGAATTATGTAAGCATGTTACATAATCATAAATATCTTAACTTTCATTAAACTATAATAAAAGTCAAGCAAGGAGAAAAACTTAATGCTTGGGGTTATTTGTTCAGAACTACTAATGATCCCATATTCTGTACTAAGAGCATCTTACTTGTTTGGTTTCCTGATAGCCTGTACAGTGTGGCAGAATGCCACTGGAAGACTGTCCAGTAGACAAATACTCTACCAAAAAGCTGGATTTTTTTTTCAGAAAGTGTTTTGGTGATTATTTGAACAATGCATTCTTAAAAAGCAGTTTTAACAGCTGTATTGCATTTGTAGTAAGCAGTATTTAATTTGGGTTCCTTTAATGGTTAATGATTTTACTAGCTATGAAAAAAGATTACTTAAAGATGAAGTGAGTTTGCTAAGGTGCAGACCTCAAGGTTGAATTATAATAGGTTTTTATTATACATATATTCATTCAAGTACGTCAAATTTGTGTTAGCTTTATTAAATACTCAAAGATGAGTAACTTCTGAGTATATTACTGTGATTGTAAGTCTTTCTGCAGAATAACTTTTCAGCAGGGATCTGTCAGGATTGCAAACTTGTCTTTAGATGTGTGCTTTAATTCTTATATGATGCTGGATCAAACTCATATCAGTTCTATGTATCTAAAAATTCTAACATTTTTCAATCACATATTTGTATTTTGTATAGTCTGTCCTGGCTTTTGGATTATTTTCTCTGTTCTGTGCTTCATATTTGCTAATCCCTGAGATTCATAACTAATCTGGTTTGATGGCTTTGTTTTTCCTGTGGTCAAGGCTAAGAACTTTTCCCAGTTCTTCCAAATAAAAAAGCAAATGAGGATTCAGGAAGGCAGGTTTTCAGGAAGTTGAGAACAATCAACACTTCTCCAAGGTTTAGGTTTCTGGCTTGCTTGAATATAGATCATCTGCATTTCAAGGAGATGCTGCTTTTTCTATAATTTAACATGGAAGATAAGACTTGTATGAATCTTCCTTGTTTTCAGTGCCTAAATCACTGGGTAAAGTGTGACCAACCAGAATTGCTGGTTGCATAGTTCCTTGTACCTGTGAGGTTCCTGTGAGTAGCAGGAAAACTGCTAAATGGAATCAAAGAGTTCAGCCTCAGACTGTGACTTGGACTGCTTTCTTAGTGAGAAAGTCTAATTTCCAGTAAGTTTTTGTGCTTTACCTGAAGGAGGAGTCTGCTCTGAGGTCTTTGTGGTCAGGTCTCATCCTGACACTTTGGTCTAACGCTTCTCTCTCTCACCCTGGCTTCTGTCTCAGAGTTTTGTGTCTGTCTCTGACCCAAGATACTGGGGGGGTTTGAGGGGAGTCGGGGAGCTGATCCAGTTTGGGTGAGTATTTAGTGTTTGTAAATCAAAGTTTAGCTTTAGTGATGTCCATGTCACCATTTGGTCTCTAAATTTGTGGTGATGTGTTGGGAGGAGCAAGCATTGAAAGGAAAGGAGAAGCCATTTTTTTCTTCAGCATTATTGTGTTTTTACTGGTTTGAAGTGATTATGAAACAGCCAGATGAGACTTCCTTTGTGACAGTTTCTCTTGAGGAAGCACCCAGAGTGTGTGCTATTGGAGAGTATTTTATGGTGAAAAATATTTCCCTAGACAAAGATTCCCACCACCACCCTAGCTTATTTCCTGAAGTTAAAGGGTTTCTCTGCCTCATACGCACTTGTTTAAACTTTTCAATGTTTTTTCAGTGTTCAACAGCAATATCAAAACTGCCTCTCTTTTGCTGGGGTTGCTGTTTTCTTGTTGTTTTGATTTGTGACTCTGTATGCTGGACAGAAAAAATGATGAATTTGGATGTTCAGTATTGCTTTTCCCTTGTAGCTGCATATTTCTGTGCCTCTGCATAGAAGGGAATTAGATTGCAGCCCCCATGTTCCTAGTCAAAGTTTGTAAGAAGCTTGGTATTTGAGGGCGGTATGTTTGTAATTTTTGGTGTATTTTTTTCTCTTCTGTAAATTATTCTGCACTTTTGATATTTTTGGTGTTTTGTTGTATGTTTTTTTTTCTGGAAGTTACATTCAATAGCATCTTAGTAGTTCTAATATTCCAGAATTCACTGCTAAGTTGTCTTTTTACTGAGTTCCAGACCAGTCTAGGATATGTTTGTTACATATTCTTCATTACAGATACATTTGTCTTATGCTATTAATTTAAAAACTGCTTTTAAAATGTAAAATACATTTGGCAGTTCTATTTTATTTAGGTAAAAGCAGTTGTATGAAAAATTTTGTAAATTAGGAACACATACTTTTGATTTCTAGTAATGAGATTTCCTTCAAATATTTGGTTCTTATTTGAAAATAATAATTTGAATTTTAGAAGTTACTTTTTGCATTTGAGAATTTTTAATGGAATTTTATCATGCTTATATGATTTTTTTTCATTATATCATTGAAAGTTTATAAAATGCATAATAAGTAGAAAGTCAATACTACAGTGTTTGAACCTGTGGCTTAATCATGCGCCTGTTTGGGGTTTTTTATGTGTTTGTATTTATTCTGGACTGGATTCAGTTGGATTGAGCATGTAAAACTACAGAAGGAATGTCTTTACTCTTACAGGTACTTGGGAATGTGTTATTATAAAGGCACTTCCTCATTAGGCTGTTTTGTCTGTGGGCTGTGTGCAGTTCATTAACGTCTCAATTACACAGAAAGTTCCTCCTATCAAACTGAATGGTTGGGTGTGGAAATCTGACAAATAATCAAAGTAATAGAGATTATTGTGTACTTGAGGAAGTATGTACAGAGCTGAATGTGCATTGTCTTCTGCAAATGTTTAAATTTATGTGAAATTTACTTTTAATCCATTTGAAAATTAGACAGAATAATAAGATATTTGAATTAAGAGTAACTCCATAGGCTAAACTGTGCAGTCAGTAATGGAGAATTAGTGGGTGTTGAGTATCCTAAGTCTTGTGCTGTGTTCCCTGTCTGGAGCCCTTCCTGGAAGGTGGCTAAACCAGAGAATCAGTAAGGTTGGATGAGATGGTGTGATAATGTAAATCTGGTAACTGGAGGTTCTTTTGATTGTGGTTCTCAGGTAAATATTGTTTTAAACAATTTCATCATTTTTCAGCCAATAAAACCCTCAAACTTTAAATAGAACTGAGTTTGGTTCACCATAATGGAAAACAAGTGGTGTGCAAGTAATGAAAATGAGCATAATTATTTTTGTATTGTCTGGGATTTTTTAAAGCATGAATTACCTTTGTTTTTTTAAAGCTGATGCCGAATCAAAGAACATGCTTCTCTGAGGTACCTAATTACTTAATTTGCATATTTCTCCAGCAGTTAGAAGAAACAGAAAATCTGCATATGATTTATAGTCAGACTTAACAGGTCTGTTGTGGTACTGCTCAGCTCATCTGGCCATTCACATACTGAACCTGTAGCATTGCTTTCCATCCTGTGGGGGAGGAATGACTCAGAGCAAAATCAAGTAAGGCTTGTGCTTAAACAGCACTAAAAATGTCAAAGGTTTTCATCTCCCTTCTCTCCTTTCAAAGCAGAGAACCCAAAGCTTACACTTGAGTCTGGCTTGTGTAGATGCTTAGAGCTGAGTTTGTTTGCAGTAATGTTGTGAGAATTCTGAAGGAGTCATTGGGCTGTTTGGTGAAGCAGAGGGTGTGACTGCTTGTGCTGGGATTTTGGAATCAAGGCATCACATTACAGTGTTATTTTAATATAAGCTGGTTAGAGGTTTTTTTATTCAGAAATGTACAAATTTCTCACTTTGTGCTCCTTTGTCCAGGGCTGGCATTTCGTGTCACTTACTGACCTCAGGGGGATGCTCTGGTGGCAGTTCTGCTTGGCTGGCCCACGGGAGACAGCAAGTTATTTTAAACTTTAGGTTTTTCTGCTGTCTAACCTCCTGCTGTATATAAGACTGCATTGCATTTGTGGGAATATAAGACCTTGATTTTTTTTCTTATTTTTCCCCCTCTATGTTTTCTGTACGTGATTCCCCTCTAAGACTGAGGGGAGTTAAATGACAAGATTGGCTTGAAGAGGTTGAAATTCTTGGTTACTGATTGAAGAGCTGGGCATGCCCCACATTGTTGCTTTCTACAAACCATATGGACACTCCCAATTCTTACCAGTAAAGAAGCTGGGACATTGGTTAATACCACATCTCTTCCTTTGCTGCAGTATCCAAGCAAAGGAAACCACTGTGATATACCAGGTGAAAGAAAGGTTTTTGTGTTCTGGTAGTGCATCTGAAACACTCAAATTGTTGGGTGGGTGTCAGTTCCAGTATTCTGTTCTGATGGGGGTGAAGAGCCCTGAGCACAGCACAAATACCAGAGCAAGCTCAGTGTAGTGTAGAGAATGTTTCAACAGTTCTTCAGCTATTGCTTTACTGAGTTACCCACAAAACTCCATAAATCCTGAGAGAAGAGCAAGGTCTATTAAAACAAGAAAGAAGGACATGGATTTTGGAGGCTGTACCTACCTTCAGCTGCTGGACAGCATCTTTTTGATTTTGACGAGTGAAATAATCCAAACCTCTTCAAAAGAATGAGTTGGTAACTATTTTAGATTGAAGCTGCCTTTGAGCCCCAGTGTTTTTTTCTTCTTCTAAAGCAGGATTATGAGGATAGCTTCCTAAAAGGGAAATGAAATCAGTGCAGTTTATCCTACCAACCTTAATGGAGTACAGTAAGGCAGATCAGAGTGGAAATGATTTGGCTTTAGAGAGATGCTGATTGCTTGAAGTGTTTAACTTGCATGTGTAACTTATATTAGGAAGGATATTTGTAATGTAGAATAAAAATAAGGTATTGTAAAAATACCTTGAAATGATACCCTTGAAATTGTGAATAGGGACTTTTGGGTGAAATGCTTTGAAGAGTCAAGTACTACTTATTCCTGAAAGTTCCAGAACATGAGCCTCATTCATTTTGTCTCATATTCAGATTTTATACCTTTTTTTCAGTATCTCTACCTGATGAAAGTGACATTTACTTGTAACTTCACCATCAGCCAGCTGTGTCAGCTGTGGCAAGACTGCCTGGTAGTCAAGGACCTCTTTCCCCTCTACTTTGTATCCTACAAGGCTGATTTTATAAAGCCACGGGGTTGTTCTTGCTATAGGTTGCAGTCACAGGCTCTGTGAAAGAGCATCCAGCTCCATCATCACAAAATTGATCTTTTATGCTCAGCTGTATGTAAAAAGTTACCCATGCTCCAGCCAGGAATTGTGTTAATCTCATCACTTGGATTTGAAATTTTCTGGCCTCGTGTCAGACCAACAAAAATAAACAAATGTTATGACAGATGACCTGAATACTGCCAACCTGCCTTTGTAGGCAGTGTCATTGAGTAACTGAGGTGTCCAGACTGCAAACACAGCTTTGGTTTAACCTCCCAAAGTCATGGCTTAGCCTTGGACAGAGAGCTAATGTGTGGGTTTTAGGAGGAATTTGTGCTTCTGTGTAACTATAGCTGACCTATCAGTGATTATAATTCCTTCATCTTCCAATTTAATTTTAGAAAAATAAGGAAATTAGAATAAATGTTGGAGAAAAGCCAGTTTAATATTGTACCCAGAGTGCACAGAAGAGCATGAAAGTGATTTGACAGTGTGAAGACTGCTGCATTATTAGAATAGAATAGAATATTCTAGCCATAAGTATTGATTGTTTTTTCAAATATGCAGGCTTTGGATACTACACTGGGTTGGGAACAGAAGAATTTACCAAGTAGCTATTAGAGTTTTAATTTGGCAGAAGCAATAAGTACAAGAAAAATAAATAATAAAAATATATTAACAAACATATACATACACACACATGTATAAATATAGTGCAAAGGTGTCACTGCCCATAGCAGTGGGTTTGGATTTAGGTAATCTTTAAAACCCCTTCTGACCCAACCCATTCTGTGACTCATCCAGAAATTAGTTTTGTTCATGAACAGGTTTAATGTGGGTGGCTGCAGTTTTTCAGCTGTTACCTGTGGTTTCGCAGGTGTTAAGCCCACCTGGTTTGGAGCTCTCTGTAGGAAGAGGATACTCTGAAGCTTTCATGAAGTAAAGATACTGGATACTCTTCAAGGTCTGAAGCTGTACACGAATTTTGGCAGGAATGCATTTTAGGATGAACAACTGTATTCATATTCTAGTCTTTCCATTATCTCTTTTGGCTTATCCCATTTCTGGCCAAGATGACAGAACAAGTGAATCTGAAATAATATTGAGACTCCCTTATAGAGATTTGCTGTTCAAGCAGTTCCACAGACAGGACAGCTATAGCTTTATCTGAGTGTTGATTAAACACTACCTTACATACCAGTGCTTCTTTTTGCAACAGATGTAACATATGGAAAGCTTATGGAAAGAGGGGAAACAGCTTTCCTTTCACCAGACTTCTCTTTTTTCATTTTTTGTATCCTATTAGTATTTTTAATAGGTAATGCTGAAGTTAGTGTAGAAAGAAAGCATTTGAAAATGTCTGCATTGTGTAATATCTAAGGCACATCTCCCCAGAAAGTCCATCTGGGTCTAAGATGAGATAAAATAATGTTAATAGAAGATGATTGTGGTCTGATGTTGCAGAACCTGTCTGTTGTAGAAACAACAATCTAATTTTAAGGCATTCTTCCCTCTCTGCCCCCAAAAGCAAAAAGAAGAAGAAAAAAAAGATGCAAAAAGCATAACCTAGGATGTATGTGACATCTGTATATATACATATATAGCTCATACATATACATGTCTGAAAGTATTTATGTTGTTGGCTGATTATATTTTATTTTACAGCCCGAGGATGTTGGGCACAGCAGTTCTGACCATGGCACATGGTTGAGCACCTCTGCATGTACAGGTGTGATCATGGATAACCTCAATGTGTCAATGTGTTATATTGCAGTAAACATAAGTAAATTAATATAATGTGGTGTGTAACCTCTTTATGTGACTGTCTTGCAACACTCCCATGAGAAGGTGTTCATGCAAAGACTTGTCAGGAGATACCACAGAATCAGCAAGGTCCATGTTAAATTTCCTTATGTTAACAAGTTCTGGAATGATAAAGACAGGCATGCTGTGTAACTTGTTCATCATATTTTATAGCAATTATTCATGTCAAAGAAATTTACACAGTCAGGCCACTAAGGTTTAATTCTAAACTTTAGAAATGGAAGGTGACGTTTTCTGCTTTAGTGAGTATGGTTCATATTTTTCTGTACTGTTGTTCTGTATTAACTCCTCTCTGTCCATTGTTTTTTTCTCTGTCAGCCTTCTTCCTTTTTGTTCCTGTTTATATGTGCTTGTCTGCTTCCCTGCTCAGTTTCATGTGTGAAGAGTCATGTCCTAATCAGTTTGTGTTTGCTGGGGATCCTGACAGATGGTTCTGCCGTCCCCTCACTCCGCTTCTTTCTAATCTAGGGTTTTTCTTCTAGTTTCAGTGGCCAATATGAGGAGAAGGCTGATGGTCATCAGGCCACAGTGTTGAATGTTTTACTTCCCAGTACCATTTTCTCCTTTCTGCACTGGCCATGCTGGGTGTGGAAATGTAGGCAATCAAGTGTGCAGGCAGTCTGCAATTGATGTTGCTTTTTGCAGAGTTGTCACTTACATGGGCTGCTAAGAACTTACACAGGTCACATACCTTGAAATTAGTGGTAATTACTGTCTCTCCTGGTTCTGCAGGAAAAGGAATACTTCTACTTTATGGATAAATATACTTTTTGATCATAGGACAATGTAAATGTTTAAGACAAGGTGTGTTACAGAAATTGTCTGCATCCTGTAAAGCTTTTCCATATATGCAATTATCAACAAAGTAGAAAGCTTTGATTCATTGTATTGAATATTGAATATTTCCAAGATTTGTCACAGAAGAATTAGAGACTTAACAGAGAAACTTGACTGGTCTGTTTATTTTAAAGTGTTGTTTGCAGCACTACTATGGCAAGCCATCACAAAAGACCTACAGGTATTTGAGAAGCAGGAAACCTGATATTTAAACAGTTGATTTAGAACTTTTGTCCTCTTCTTTCTGCTTTGGTAGTTGCTTAATTCTAATTCTTCAAATTTTAATTGAAATAGATGAAATTTCCTGTTGCATAAGTGATTAGATTTTATTTTTCAAATTTTATGTTATTATAACTCATCCTATTGCTGGATTGCAGCATGATTGACTAAATGAATTTAAATTTTGTAGTTATTGCACATCTTTAGCTCGCTCTGAGAGGATGGCCAAGCTTTTTTCATAAAATTGTTTTCTGAGCCACCCAAGTAAAAAACTGGTTAAAAATTCAAATAGTACAGCCCTGAATGTGTGAAGTGCATTGGTGCCTTTTATAGGAGTACCTGCAGCCTTAGACAATCAGTGTGTTGTTGCTTTTATTCTGGAAATGGAGCTTCTTTCAGATTTATTGATAACAATTTGTTTGTTTAGAGCAGTCATTTTTAATAGAGAGAAGCCCAAGTCAAAGTGAAAAAGTAAAGTAAGGGGTGCATTTAGGCTAATTTTGTGACTAGCCATTGAAACATGTAGCAGCTGATTTATGAGTGTAGGTAACACCAAAATTTTACAAGCTCAGTGTGAGTAATCCAGATTTGATGGATTGTTTCTTTGGTTTGTTTTTTTTTAAATTATTTCTCTCTTGAGACTTTTTGCAGCTTCTGGCTTTAGTGAATTCTTACTGATCTGAACTTCTGCAAAAGTACTTGCAGTGATTCATTTTGTAGAAGCGTCTTGTGGAGAGACTTTTGTTTTACTTATAAAGATACCTAAGGAACAAAGCCTGTTCTGTATATTTTACAGGTGAATTCAGTACTTAGCAATGAATTGTCATGTAGGAGTAGGAGTTGATGCTGAGAATCACCTTGTGTAGGAGCTACAAAGCTCCTCAGCCTGGAACAATACTGAATTCCTGTCATGCTGGTCAGGATTCAGACTGGTGCTCTGCAGATAACTCAGTGTCCGTAGCAATATTTGGAGACATTGCTTCTTTGAGGAGTCTTAATCTCAAACTTCTGAGAAGGAAGCTCACTTTCTCAAACAGATTGTGTATGAAATGATATTCCAGTACTTTTGCACTTTGTTAGATCAATTCTCTCCCGTATAAACCTCAGCTTCTAGTAGTTGTTAAACTTGGAAATATGAAGAGCAGACTGTGCTTAAAAATTAAGAAAAAGCTGAAGTTTGTGATCCATGGATCTACAATAGATTTCCTCCAATGCTTTATAGTATATAATCAGTTTCACATTTTCTTGTATCCTTTCTGGCTCATTTTGATTCCCAGAATAGGATATCACTACCAAAAACGTTTTGCATCATCATAAAACTGCTTTTATCAGGGCCAACACAGAGGTTGATGAGTTAGGAAATCTGACAGTGTACTGTTCCCTTCAGGATTTTTCCCTGCCACAGCCTCATTTCAAAGGTGTTCAGTCAGAAATCATAGATCATATGTCCTCCTAAGAAAGGCAGTTCATTGTTCTCACAGGACTCTACTTCAGGATTGTCTGTGAGCTGTACAGGCTCACTTGCATTTGCAGCTTGTAGTTGTGCCTTATGTTCTGCAGAGCCCTTCTGGAAGCTGGTGTCTGTGGCATGGTAGCATAATTCCTGAGCTATTCCCCTGCCTTGGAAACTTTCTCTTCTGTAACTTTGCTCTGTAGTGAGAGCTGCTTCTACTTGCTCACTGGAGTGAGAAAACCATCAGTTCCTTCAAAGTATTTTCTGCTGTGATGCAGCTTCTCAGTGTATGAGAGGTTTAGAGGAAAGATATGGGGAGACTTCTTACCAAGGTCTGTCATGACAGGATGAGAGGCAGTGGTTTTAAATGGGAATGCAGTAGAGATTGGACATAAGGAAGACATTTCTGATGAGGGTGGTGAGACTCTGGAACAGTCTGCCCAGACAGGTGATGCTGTGTTGTTAGCAGTGTTGTGGTTCATGCTGGACAGGGCTTTGAGCAGCCTGGTCTGGTGCCCCCTCAGCAGGGCTTTGGAACTGGGATGACCTTTGAGGGTCTCATCCCAACCAGACCATGTTGTGACTTACTTAGCAGAGGAATTACTGGCCAAGAACCTCTTAGCTACTTCCCAAAAGGAGTATCATTGTTCCAGTTAATTAGCCTTCTCATTATCATTTAGTTTTTACTGTTTCCTGGTGTAATGCAGTTATTAAAAGTAAATTCTACTTTGTGGAGGTTTGACTTGTATATGGGATTGGGATGAGTTTCACCCCTTTTGCTTCCAATGCAATTAAATAAATTATGTCTCTATATAAATATTTAGTTGGAAAATCCAAGTTTTTGATCCCTCATTGCAAGGACTTTGAGGTGCTGGAGCATGTCCAGAGAAGGGCAATGGAGATGATGAAGGGTCTGGAGCACAGTTTTCCTCGGGAGCAGTTGTGGGGGCCAGGTTTAGCCTGGAGAGAAGGAGGCCTCAGGGGTGACCTTGTTGCTCGCTTCACCTGCCTGTGAGGAGGCTGTAACCAGGTGGGGGGCTGCCTCTGGCCTCAAGTTGTGCAGGGGAGGTTCAGGTTGGATATCAGGGAAAATTTCTTCTCTGAAAGAGTGGTTAAACATGGGAACAGGCTGCCCAGGGAAGGGAGAAGTCACCGTCCCTGGAAGTGTTCAGAAAATGGGTAGAGGTGGCACTAGGTGATGTGGTTTAGTGGGCATGCTGGTATTTAGTCAGAATTACACTTGCTGATCTTGAAAGTCTTTTCCAACCTTAATGGTTCTGTGATGTAGATGGAAGAGAGAAAACAGTAACTGTTTTCTGTTTCCACCCCCTACATCTCTGCTGACACACTGGTTAAATGTTTCCAAAGGCCAGGATACTGCCTATATACCAAATACCAGTTCATTTCAATGTTGATGGCCCATAAAGATGGCAGAGTTAATTAAAGGGGGAAAGGCAAGGCAAATACCAAGGCACACAAAACACATGCTTAAGGGGGAGCAGTGATTGATAATGATTTTTTGAATTTTTGTAGCAACCTGTGTCATTGACATGCTTGTGCACAGCTTACAGATTAAACCCTTTTATGCTTCAGTCATGTTTCTATGCACTGTCACTGTTTGGCTAGAAATGGGTTTCCTCTGTCCAGGTTTATGTTACCTCAGAGTTAGATATTGTTTTTATGTGATACAGACACACAACAGTGTATCACAATATTATTTATTTATAGAGTCTGTGGGAAGAGTTTCAAACATGGATAAAACTGAGCACTGCTTAAGTTTAAGCTACTGAGGAAAAAAGCCCCAAACAAGTGAAGGAGTGATTTTGCTGCTCTACACTCCTTTATTGTCCAAGTTGATAATATTCTGATCGTGCTGACTTTAATGATTAACGTTCCATTTCAGTACTCTGAGCTGTTCTAGGCCATCACATGACACATCTGGGTAACTGTTGTATGGATAGATGGGCAGGATATGGGATTGTCAGGAGAGCTTGTATAACTTTGCCATAAGAGATCAATTGGTCAACAGTGATAGCTTGTCTGCTTTATTTTTAATTTCATTCTGCTGTATACCTCTTTTTTGTGCTTCACATTGCCTTCCTGCCATCCAGGGGTTTTATGGTCTTTTACACAAGTGAATGACTGTCCATCAGAAGACAGCTTGCCAAACCATGAAGCTGTGGTTTTACTGGCACAGCCAGTCATTCAGAACAGTGTCAGCAGCATGCTGAGCTCAGCTTTAAACATTGGCTGCTTGTATTTTGCTTTGTTGAACTTTATAGTCTGTGTGAACTGACAGAATGTCTTTAAGTTCTGTTGTGTCCTTCCTCCTGTGTGAAGCAATACAGTCCCAAAGATGTGGGATGTATAACCTTGTAAATAAAGAAAACTTCTCTTAACAAATAGGCATTCTAATTTCTGAGGTGGAAAAGTTGTGCCTAGCTATATATAATCCTAAAATTTATTTTAGCTGGACAGTTGCGGGGAAAAATAATCTTTGGGGTTTCTCTTATATTATGTTTATACAGTGAGTGTGTGAATGAAGATGGTTGTGAGGAAAAATTGCCCTTGGCACTGTTAAAACACTTTAGTTTCTTGTATTTTTGAGATTTTAAGGTCTTCTAGCTGGCAAGTTTTTGTGAAGGTGTCACATTACCATAAAGTCATTTGCCTGCCTGTGCTGCAAGAGCAATCCAGCGTTTTAGCTGGATTGATGTAAATGTTGTGATATTTGTGGGATTAATTAATTGGTTTTGCTTATTTGAATGGTTAAATAACTGCAAACTTAGTGTAGAAATCTGTTGTCTTCCTTTTCAGTACTGGAATTAATAGGTTGTGATGATTTTTAACAATTACAGCCAATGTAATTTTTGACTGCAGGTAGGCACCTTTGAATGTAAGGTGACAGCGGTTCTAGAGGCTGCTCAGGGATTAGAGGTGGGATTACATGATTGCATCCGCAGCCAGGTCAGATGCTGGGCATGTTTACAAGGCTATAATTGATGCCTATTAAATAATAGGTGTGTGTGGGATGGGATGTTAAAAACCACATTTTTGCATAGTTAATCCTTTGTGTGAAGCAACTCAGTTTGAATTTTTAACTTTAATCTTAAATGTCATGGTTCTATAGAAGCTACTTTACAAAAATGTTGCTCTTTAACAGCTTTTCTGCTTGCAGTCGCTGTAGGAAGCACCACAATAATTATACACCTTAACATCTA
Source organism: Melozone crissalis (assembly GCF_028551555.1). Taxonomy (NCBI): domain Eukaryota; kingdom Metazoa; phylum Chordata; class Aves; order Passeriformes; family Passerellidae; genus Melozone; species Melozone crissalis. Next base: position 6,294,208 of record NW_026535867.1, read on the forward strand.
CTTGAGTACTGAATTACAGAAGTGGAATTGGGATGTGATGATGCAGTAATGGCTGAAATCATATTTATTTGTTAAATTGCAGTAGTAGCTAAAGCCCGAAAGATACTATTACTCAGTCTAATAAAGTGCTTTCTAAATATGTTGTCTGAGCTAATTAGTCTCTTGTCTTCTCATGTCTTACTGTTGGCAAGCAGTGTATGGGCAGTATCCTGGCCTTTGGAAATATTTAACCAGTGTGTCAGCAGGTATGTAGGGGCTGGAATCTTATCACTCACTAGTGATAAAGAGCTGCTGCCTGTAATCAGTTGGTCTGCCACAGTGCTCACAAAGAGTTTTTGTAGAGCATAGTGTTAGTATTGCTTGGATGGGGAGCCAGTGATGATGGGGAGTTGGAAGTGTGGTTTCAGTTCTGACCTGGTACCTGGTGGTAGCATTGGGGCTCAGCTGACAGGCAGCTTGCTTGCAGTGCCACAGCATGGTCTGTGCTAACTCCAGTATTGGCAGCGCTTGGTAAAGCCCCCATCCTCATTTACTGCTGTTTATACAAGAACAGCTTTTGCTACAAATCTGCTTCAGGTGAAGGTGTCCTCTTGTCATCAGATTAGATGACTGACATGTGCTGAAAAGCAGGAGGTGGTGTGGTGTTCTTGGTCCTGTGTCCTTTTCCCCTTTTTACCTTTTCATCTTCCTTTGTGCAATGATGTGATGTTCAGTGGGTATGCATTGTGCAGAGAAAGCTTGTTAAACTAATAAAAAATGCTTGGTTTGGGTTTTAAACTGTTGTAACAGGTAGAGTTAGTACAGTTGAGTTTACTGAGGGTGAGAAGAAAGGTGCAGAAAACTGTTGAGTTTTATGTGAGTTGTAACCAAGGAGGCTGTGAGGGTGGTGAAGGGTCTGGGGGAGCAGCTGAGGGCTCTGGGCTTGCTTAGCCTGGAAGAGACTGAGGGGAGACCTCGCTGCAGTCACAGCTTCCTCCTGAGGGGAACAGGAGGGGCAGGCACTGATCTCTGCTCTGTGGGGACACTGACAGGACCCAGGGAATGGCCTGAAGCTGTGTCAGGGAGGATTAGGTTGGGTATCAGGGAAAGGTTCTTCACCCAGAGGGTGGCTGGGCACTGGAACAGGGAAGTGGTCACAGCACCAAGCCTGGCAGAGTTCAAGAAGTGTTTGGACAATGCTGTCAGGCACAGTATAACTCTTGGGGCTGTCCTGTGCAGGGCAGGGAGCTGGACTTTGATATTCCTTGTGGGTACCTTCTGACCCCAGTGTGTTTATGATTCTGTAAGCTGATTTTTTATTTTTGAAAAAAATTGATTTTTTTCTTCTTACACTTCAATGTCCTATTATTATTATAAAACTTAACAATTAAATTTAAATTAAGGCCTAAGAAACTGTCTTCCAGGTAGCCTCTTTTCTGGAAATTCACTCAGTAATTTCTTAATTGTTCCATACATAGTAATTGTGTAAGTGCACATCAGTACATAAGTTATACATTTTCAGATAGTATTGATTTACATAATTAGTATTTACTGACATAATTTAGTTTCAGTTGGATCTTATTCCTGATGATTTAGGTGTCTTTATTTAAATTGATTTGGTGCTTCAGAAATGATGGTAGCAGAATAGATTTCCTTCTCTACACATTTGAACAGGTCTTTGGGAGGATCATACTGTAGTAGTTCTGCTTTTTTATTTACTCTTTCAGAAAAGAGTCATCAGTTGGCTGATGGAACTATTGGTTGTTTTGTTAACTCATATACACAAATGGCTTAAGGAAAAGATTAAATGTACATATCATTTGGGCATGTAAAAGGTGTGAAAAGGCAAATTACTCTATTTCTTTAGGACTTGAGTCATGGTTTGCTTAATCCCTGAGATTCATTGAGTGTCTCTTGAGGTCAGCTCTGCTTGTTAACACAGCAGGACCAATTCTGTGACAATATGCTGTGGTTTTGCCATTAGAACTGCCATGTGTTTAACACTGTTAATTTATTCCATCTTTGTGAGATGCTTTTCATCTGGAGTTTGGGTACTCTCAACTCCTTCCTGAAAGCTACAGATGAAACAGCTTGTTTTCATTTTGACTTTTAGTTTTTGATGCATCAAACTTTCAGCAATTACAAGGCTGCTCATGTAAGACACCTCAGTGTGTCCCTTAGCCTGTGAATGCTGTGGAAGAAAGTCTTTGAAGGATTGCTTTCCTAGCGTGTTGTGGCTCAGCAGGAGTTCTTGTCTAAGCATCTCAGCTGTGCAGCCTTTGCTGTAAGCCCTTGGCTCTCTGAATAACTTGGTTCTCTGCCTGCCGTGTGCTGTGGAGCAGCATGGGAAGCGGGTATTGTACTGCAGCCAGTTCGTGCCTGCTTAGAGTGGAAAATGTGCAGCCAGTTGTAGTCAGGTCAAGTAGAATAAGCTGAACAAAATGCTGGACAATAGGTAGGACAAAAGGCTGGGCTTGTACATAATGACAATTGTAAATTTTGTGGTATTGGCTGGGGGGGGGGGAAAACCAACTAATTTCCACAGTAGTTTAGCAATGTAATCCAAGGACTTCAGGACGATTGTGTGTTTGTTCATACTCCCCAAGAATTTTGAGTCTCTTGTAGGCTTTTTAAGGCTATCTGTGTAAGTGTAAAGGCTGGAAGCTTCAACTCCTCAAAATAAAAATGGAACTTTGTTACTCATTGGGTTTAGAAGTTTGGTAAAATTCATAGTTGGCCAGTAACTGCCAATTACTTTGTGTTGTACCTCTGCTCACCACACACATTTGGGAAATGTTAGAAAACAAAAAGTTAACTTCTGTAATTTTAAAGCTGTAGTAGAAAAACACTGATTGTGTTGATGATGGATCTTCAGTCCACATGTTATGTTTACAGTCACCCATGTTATGTTTAAACTTTTATTTTAAGAGAGAAATGATGCAAAGGCTCTTGCTAGTGCAAATGAAATTTTTATAATTATTAACTTCTGTTTCAGATGCCATCATTCATTATTCCACAGAGGTTTTAACTGCAATTTATTCTGTTAGGGTACTCCTTCATTACTGCATTTCAGGCTTTGCCTCCTGGGATAAGGAGAGTTGTCTAGAAACACTTAGAGCTTGATTGCTGTCAAGTTTTCTTTGAGTATTCTTGTGATGCTCTGCCTTTCAAAGTATAATGTTTGTTCATCATTTCCAAAAAACAAAACAGGTTCATAAAAGATCCCCTATTGTGAGTGTAGACAGGAATTTTCTGCTGTAAGCTGCATTTCCTTTTTAAAAAGAGCATTCCTGCAGTGAACAGAAACGAGTTGTGATGTACATGTAAGTTTATTGTGATATTTCCTAAGTCACAGGAAGATAATTCACATACCTCACTGCTCTTTAGACTTGTCTCATTTATCTTGAAAAAGTGTGTGACGTGGCAGATGTGATAGTGGGTGCTGGAATAATGAGATGGGACAGAGGGACCCTTTCTGTGAGCACAGGTGGAGTTCAGTGAATGCTGATGGCAGCTGGGAGCTGTCCACATGCAGACCACACATCCTGGGCTGGATTTAGCTCCTGCTTTTTTTACCCCTAAAACTTTAACCAAAGATTTTTTTTTTTTTTACCCTAAACCTGACACTTTACTTTTCTTTGAAGATACATACTCTGTTTTCTTGCCTATGAAAATAAAGAAACTTTCAGAGGGAACTGTTGGAATTTTAGTGCCTAGAGGTATGTGTGCATTTTGTGGTCTGTTCTGCTGCTGGAGGCTGCTGGAAGTTGAACTAACAAATGAAAAGCTGACTGAGTACCTGTGCCATGTGCCACCCACAGTTGCACTGAGGTCAAGATAAGCATGATTTAAACTTGGGACTTTGGGTAGATAATATATTATTAAACACCAGCTCAGCTGGTATCTGATTTTCATTTTCTTTTTGAGCACAGCAGTGCATTCTCTGCAGTTAAGAATTCCACTGAGCAGTAGTGTTGGAAAGGCTTTTGAAGCTTAGCAGTGATAGATGTGTAACAGGGGCTGTGTCATGCAGCTCCTCACACAAAGTTTTTGTGAATCTTTGCTTAGACACTAGCTGCCTTTTGGTTACTGCTGTGATCATGAGCCACGAGCACAAAAAGCGTTTGTTGACTCAGACTGTATTTGCCTTCCAGTCGTCCTTGGGTATTGAAGTTCAGGTAGGATATTTGTGTTGTTGAATACAAGAATTTTGACACAGAAGGAGGTTTAGGGGATTTTGTTTGCTTTGGTTTTTGTCACTCATTATGTTAGTATGAATGTAACAGATACTTCACAAAAATCTTAGGTAGATGCTTCTCTAATCCTCCAAAGGGCTCTTAAAATTCTGTTTAATTCTTGTTCAGTTTCCCACAAATTACTTCTGACTTTTTGGATTTGTAGTGATGTAAAGACAAAAGAGTCTGAACCCTGTTAATAGAGTAGCTACTTTGTTTTCCAGCCTATTATTTCTAGCATGTTGTAAATAAGACATGTGTAATTGGTAATAACTTCATTCTTTCTGCAAACTGTTCAGAATTTCACTGGGAGTAAATATATAACAGTTCTATTTTATGCAAGTCACAATAATTAAAGTCACACATGGTGCTACAGTGGGACTGAGTAAAGACCTGAACTAGCACATTGCAGTGCAGTGCCCTATAGACATACCTGTGGTATGTTAAGTGTTTTAATATTACTATTTGAGATTATTCATTTATTATTTATGATTATTCCCACCCCCTTGTGTTTAAGCCGTTATCTCTCTTGGTAGTTAAAAAGCATTACAGTAGTTTTTCTACACAAGCAGTTTGGGAAGGACAAAAAATTGTGATGGCTTAAATGATTGTTTTCTTTCTTACAGAAAATGCCAGAAGCCTCAGAAGACCACAATCACTGGAAGGCCTGTTGACTTCCATTCCCTGGTGATCTGAACATCCTCCATCTGGCATGGCGCAGGGCAGCCAGCAGCTCGACGTGCAGGTACTCCACGACCTCCGGCAGCGCTTCCCTGAGATACCTGAGGGGGTGGTGTCTCAGTGCATGCTCCAGGTATGGTGGACACTCTGTGTGGTTTATTTTGGCACAAGATATGAGTTCAGCATGGAAACCCTTTTTAGTAGTACGTGTGGAGCGTAGATTTTCATTCTCCTGGTTTTATTTTAAAAGGTTGGAAGACTCCACTACTTACATTTCTGTCTTGTCTTTTAGGTACAAAAATTCTGTCAGTATTCACTTAGGTTTGTGGAGGTTATTTTGCACTCATGTTTTTTCATTGTGTGTGTGACCTGTGACTGTATGCATAGGGATAACAAAGAAAGTGGCTTATGGGATGTTAGTTGCTGACAGCTGCATAAATAACATGTATACTGGAGTAGGTTTCAGTAAACAGTCACTCATCCTTCCAGGATAAGGAGCTGGACTTAGCTAGCAATCTGACAGTTTTCACCCTTCATGGTATATTTTTCTCATGGCTCTCCAGAGGTCTAGTTGTACTTCTCTCTTTCTAGGTAAGGTGGTGATTTGTCTCTCTGCACTCCTTTTCCTTTCCATTTCATCTTTCCACCTTCATCTCAAATCAGAAATTAGAAGTGATAATAAGTTACCACATGTAATGAGTAGTGGTCACCTGGGAATACCTTCAGTTAATGGGAGGAATCAGGAATGGAATAGAAACATGCAAGATCTGGTTTGGTCTTGTGTGGCCATGGCTGAGGTTGGAAAGCTGGACTTGCATCCTGCCTGTCCCTGGCAGATGAATAGGTATACTCAGAACAGGGATTGTAATTTTTGCGTTTTGTCTTCTAAACCATACAAATAAAAATTAATTGCTTTCAGACAAAAGTAAAGCAGGGGAAGTCCTTCAGTTTAAAGCTTTACTTATCCTGACAGACATATCTTCTGTACTGTTAAGTACACAAACCTTTTGATGAACTGTGTTTGTCATAGACATTTTTAAACTGATAAAATTAAAGAACCCATAATGCTGCAGAAGCATATGGTGCTCTGTCTCTATTATATGGCATGATGGATAGCTAGTTAACTTTGCACAGCAAATACTTGTTATGTTTTAAAGTATAGATTTTGTTTCCAAACCCGCTTCATGTTTTAAAGATGTGGGAGCTGTTTTCCAATAATCATGTGCAATAAATGCTCTAGATTTAAATCAGTTTGGAGTTTTAGACCTGTCAAAAATTGAGGGTCCTTTGAAATGACAATACATACATACCCTGATAAAATCAGATCAGAGCCTGTCCTGTGTATGTTCTCTTTATCTGCACCCTGACCAAGTGACCTAAGGAAACTGAAGGCTCTGTTCAAGAAGTTCTGTTTAGATGGCAAGTGGCTGATGGTAGTGGCTCACTTTTCTGTGACTGCTGCCTTGGCATTGTGGTGCTGGTTGTTATTACAAGGTCTGGTTCCCACATACTCCGGTCTTAAAATTTTTAGTGCTGTGCCCAGTGATCAATGATGTCTAGAAGGAGAGCTCAGCATGAAGGGAGGTTGTCAGGGAGAAGAGTCTGTAGAGTGAGAGCTGTTCCTATTTAAGTGCTGCACTCTTCTGTCATGTTTAGTAGTAACTCTTCAAATGAGAAGATACAGAATATGTGAGTTCATCTGATAGTGAAATCATAAAATTTTGGGAAAATCATCTTCACTCTGGTATTAAGACTGATTAGGTATAGTCCATGAGAAAAGAAATGTAATATGACTTTTCAGCCAGTGGCTATTGAAAATTGTATTGCAAGGCAGCATGTGTACATATGTAATATATGCATACAAATTTATATAGTAATAGTGATTAAAATAGAAGTGCAGTCATTATTAACGTCCATTCCTTAGAATGGTAATTTTAGCACACTGAGGAAGGCAGGGGTGTATGTGCATATATAAAGATGTACACGCTTGCTGTGGGAGGAGGTGCTCTCTGTCACAGAAGTACCAGTCTTGGGTCATGTCTAACAAAGTTAGGGTGCTAAAGGCCAATTTTATTTGAACTTAAAGTCAAATTTGTTTTCTTTAGCTACTATGTAAATTAAAATCTGAACCACAGCTGATAGAGGCTGTTACATGATAAAGTGGGGAGAAAAATAAATCCACCATCTGGAACACTTTCTTGTGATTTTACTCATTTGGAAAAGCTATCATTTATGTTGTTCTTTTAACAGACTACATTAAGCTAAAATTAGTGCAGAGGGCAAGAAGGGAAACGGAATTCCCCATGATATTTCTCATTTGATTCATAATTTATTGTCTGTATAGTTTCAGCTACCAGCACCACAGAACAAATCAAACATCTAAAAGGGTTTTTTGGTTTCTCACTGATGTATGAATAAACCCTTTTGAGCCTAAAGCTTGAAGTTCTTAAAGGCAGTTTAAATTTGGTTGGAATGGTAATGTTCTTTATGGAATCCCTGGGACTTCTTCAACCAATATTTTGACTTCATTGTTAAGGTATTAAATACTGTTCTGCCAATAAAAGCTGGTTTAAAATGTTGGGGTTTTGAACTTCTGGGTGAAGAGAAATAGTCAGGTAAACAGTAAACTGAAAGTGAAAGCAGTAAACACTCAGAGAAACATTGGAATGTTATCTGCATTTTTGTTTTGCTTTTTTAGAGTTTGCAATTTTGATCTAGTTTATTTTGATTTGTGTTGTTACTAGAAGTAGTTAATTGTACAGACTTGTTCCTTGAAGAGCATGCAGAGAGGTGTAACCATTGCTTTCCCAAAACTGGACTTGTTTTTTTTTTTGATGTGTCATAGTGTAACTAGTGTTACCAGAGCATTTTGCAGCTGCAATGTGAGCTATGTATTACTCTCATACCACGTAGCAAGTATCATCTTTATTTCACAATACCTGTGTATGAAATGTTCCCCCTAGCTGTGTCCAGGCTGGGCCTGGTTGTGGCCTCAGCTGAGTGTTGAACACAGAGTGCTGGCTCTTTCTGTGCTCTGTGACAGTAATAGGTGTCTGTGACAGTAGTGACAGTAATAGGTGTCTGTTCTTGCTCATAGAACAACAACAACCTCGATGCCTGTTGTCGAGCCCTCGCACAGGAGAGCAGCAAGTATTTGTATATGGAGTACCACAGCCCTGATGACACCAGAATGAACAGAAATAGCCTTTTGCACATTAATCTGGGTATTCATCCTCATAGCAGCTACCATGCGGGGGATGGAGCTCAGCTGAATGGTGGCCGTACGCTGGTGCACAGCTCCAGCGATGGACACATTGACCCGCAGCGCACGGCAGGTAAACAGCTCATTTGCTTAGTCCAGGAACCACATTCTGCTCCCGCCGTCGTGGCAGCTTCTCCTAGTTACAATCCATTTTTTGTGAATGACCAGAATAGAAATGCAGCTACTCCTCCTCCACAGCCACCTCCACAGCCATCTTCCATACAACCAGGAATGAACACGTCTGCTATGCAAGGCCCTCCCACGTATATGCACATACCTCGGTACAGTACAAATCCCATTACTGTTACAGTATCACAAAACCTCCCCTCTGGACAGAGTGTACCCAGAGCTCTACAAATTCTTCCACAGATTCCAAGCAATCTTTATGGGACTCCTGGCTCTATTTATATTAGACAAACATCTCAAAGTTCTTCAGGACGACAGACTCCTCAGAATACACAGTGGCATTCGTCGCCACAGGGCCCAGTTCCACATTATACTCCTCGTCCTCTACCTGTATATCCACATCAACAGAACTACCAACCTTCTCAGTATTCTCCAAAACAGCCCCAGATCCCTCAGTCGGCTTTTCGATCTCCGCCCGCATCCCAGTGTCCCTCTCCCTTCGGCTCTCCACAGCACCAAGTTCAACCTCCTCAGTTGAGTCACCAGAGTTCACATGTTTTCATGCCTCCTAGTCCTTCCACTGTCCCACCCCATCCATATCAGCAAGCATCCCAGACTTTTCAAAAACAAGGTGGTCACTCTGTATCGTACCTTCCTCCTTTTGCTGGACCTAGTTTATCCAAAGGTTCCATGAATAAAATAGAAATTACAGTTGAGCCACCGCAAAGGCCCGGGACTGCAATGAACAGAAGCCCTTCACCTATAAGTAATCAACCATCTCAACGAAACCAGCACCCACTGTATGCAGCCACTACTCCTCCTTCAAGCTCTCCATCCAGAGGTATGTCAGGACAACCCAAACCTCCATTTAGTGTTAATCCAGTATATATTACCTACACTCAACCAGCTGGACCTGCAGGTGCACCAACACAGTCTCCTCGGGTAATGGTGTCTCAGCCAAACCCAACCATTTTTAAAATCACAGTAGGTCGAGCACCGACTGAGAATCTTTTAAATTTAGTGGACCAAGAAGAGCGTTCTGCAGCACCAGAACCTATTCAGCCTATTTCTGTAATCCCAGGATCTGGAGGAGAAAAAGGAAGCCATAAGTACCAGAGAAGTTCTAGTTCTGGATCAGACGACTATGCTTACACTCAAGGTAAATGTTTCACCCTGCAAATTGTGGTTGTTGTACAATGCATTTTCAGTTTGATTTTGCTGCTTAGTGAGAATTTTTGAACCTGTACAGAAAAAATAGAAACTGTGTCAAAAATCAGACAGTTTTTTTCTGATTTTTTTAAATACTGGCAATTTCACTCTAATACATAAAGAATTTCTAAGGGTCCTAACGTTGCTGTTCTTTCATGTTATGGGACTTTCTTAAAACACTGCAGTTAACAATGATAAGTAGTTTGTTCATGTACTGTGTGTCAGTTTTGTCAATTCTGCATTGAAGAACTGGGTCATAAATTTACATGTGGATTTTTATAATGTTTTGTATTTGTTCTATATTCAAGTGTTTTAGAACACCTGGCTTCTGCATTTGGTTTAGATTGAAGAATATTAAGTCAAAGAGAAGAGAGAGAGATAAAATGCAGCTAAAAACCTTTGTGAATACAAATTTTTTTTAAAGGTAATAAAATAATTATTTTGAAGAACTTAAATCAAAAGTTCACTTTGTCCACTTAGAGTTTTCAAAGAGGAAGAAGAGATTGGCAGATAAATTTTAGGATGTATGTTCTGCACAGGGATAAAACATAGTTTTGATATATAAATGAAGAATTTGGTAATTCAGTAAAGAAAAAAAATACGAAGTTAACCCTAACCTGAAAACTACTTTTCTTGGAGTCATCTTCTGTGTAGATTTGAAACATTTAAAATTGTGCAAGTGAATCAATCTGCCAACATTCAAACCAGTGATTTGGATAATGACAGAATGATAACCTGCAACAGGTATTTTCTGGATTTGTGTTTGGAAAGAAGAGTCTATTCCTCTCTTGTTCCTTCTAGCCTTTGTTTTACTTCAGAGAGCTGAAGTGAGAGCTTACAGTTCTTCTCTGTAGTTCTTGATTTCTTTCTACACCTACTGCCTTTTGAGCTCTTCTAGCTCATCAACAAAGCTGTTTTGTACCTCGTAGACCCAATTAGAAGTTCTGTAGACCCAATTCTTCAGTAAAAATGAATGCCAGTAGGTCTGTAACTGAGGTCTTGTGCTTTGGTAGTGTTGCTATTACAGTTTCAGTAGAGGTCGTCATTTATGTGAGAAAAATGCAAGTAGCTTCACATAGCTGTGAAAAACATGCTCTGAAATGTAAAACCTGGTTTTGCCTTTGTGCCTTCCGCTAGATTTGTGTCTCTGAAAAGCAAACCAAATAAAACCAATTAGTGTATGCTTTTTGGGGTGTTTGCATTTGTGGCAATACCTACCAGAGTTGTTTTTTTTTTTTTTTTTAATTGCTGCACTCTGAAGTCTTGATAGAAATAAATTGTAGAAGAATAAACATTTTATCTTTACTACCACAAAGAAGTCCTAGAAAAGAGTATGTTTAACAGCTTAATTTAGGGAACAAGTTTGTTTCATTTTTGCTGGAATGTGAGCCATTGTAAAAAGTGTAACCAGAAATTCATTCTAGTTTCTGTACTTTGCTTCTTTGTAATATGAGTCATATTTGATGAGTTGTACTAGAGTACAATGTGAAGCTCTGAAATGTAGTCAAACCATGTTAAGTTGAAGGAATCACACAGAGAGAGGGTTTGGTGACAATAGTGGAAAATCATCCAGTCTGATATCTGTACTTCTTAATTCTGCTTGCATGACTTATGCTTGCTACTTGAAAAAGTAGAGAACAGTTCTGTTAAATAATTCTGGTGCCTGTAGTGTAAAAACACCTGGTGTTATTCTTGGCTAGGCTCTTTGGTGTTTATTCGTTGGCCATGAATTGGTGAATCCATACAAAATCCAAATTACAGTGCTACATTTTTGTGTGGAATGCTGATATCTGCTTCTAACAGGTTGGGGTGTTCTTCTTTTGCAGTATGTTGTCATGGTGTTACTTATTTTTCTAATTCTTTTTAGCTCATATGTTAATATTCTTGGATAGTATGTGCTTTTCCTTTGCCTTTGTTGGATGGGATGAAGAAAAGGGCAAGTTCTGGCTGTGACTTTTCATGAAGTATCATTTTGCAGGTTCTACAGCTTCCTTGCTTTGAGCATTGTTACATGAGCAGCATGTTTGTCTGAATACCCACATCAAATGTCTTATTTTTCTCTGTCCTAGCAGACTTCAATCAGGTAAAACCAGCCTGATCAGAAAGGATTAAGCATCACACTGACTTGGCCAGCTTTGCACCATGATGAAATACTGAGAAATGCTCTTCTTTATGAAGCTGAATATTATCTTCTAGCTAGTCAAAATTCTTTTCTTTGATTCTCTGGGAGCCCAACAGCAGTTTGTGACTGAGAGTCATAAATGTCAGTACCATGATGAGGAAAATGAGGGAGTGACTCAACAGCAGAGAGAAGTTGGAAAAATTGATCTATTATAAAATTAAGATGTGAAGCTCCTGAGCTGACTCAACTTTTTATTTTCTGGATTCTGTAGTTTATTTTGTTGAAGATCCATAGTTTTGCCTCTGAATCCTTAGGAACTTACAGTATTGAGGATTACAATATTTCCTGAAAAGCTAAAACTACTTAGAAGTTATACCACACTTTAAAATAGTAATGAAAAAAAAATTTAGGACTGACATTTGGGTAATGTCTCAGGGCTGGTGTGTCAGCTGCTGTTGAGCTGCAGGTATGAAGTGTGTGTTACCTCCTGATCTTACCTCTGGTATATTTTATTTTTTTTTTTGTCAGTAGAGTATTAGTATAACTAGGTTGCTGTTTCATCCTGAGAAGCTGTCTCCTTGTACGGGTGCCTTTGTATTTTTGAGACAAGAAAGACCAAATGCAAAAAAAGAAGCTTTGACCAAAATGGTAATAACAACTTCAAGTTACTGTACAAAATGTGGTTTTATTCTGGAAGAACTTTGTTCTAAATTGTAGTTCGTTTGGCATGAAAGCATCTTCACACTGATATTTGGCTGCATGTCTGTGATCACCTTTTTTTTTCCAGACGGGTCACTCATGAGTCTTACTCATAAGTTAAGAATCCAGTGTTCAGATTTTTATGTGCTAGTAACTATTTCTTTGTGTAAAACATTAGCCTTGCTGTTACATCAACGGGCAAGGATGGAGAGGTTAGCAAAGGAGCTGAAGCTTGAGAAGGAAGAGCTTGAACGCCTGAAGACTGAAGTCAATGGCATGGAGCATGATCTGATGCAGAGGCGGCTTCGGAGAGTCAGCTGTACAACTGCAATTCCCACAGTAAGCAAGTTGTTAGTATTTTAATTCAACATACACATTTCTTCTGTGTGTTTTGATGAAACTAAGGTACTGTTCAAAAATACTCCTGAATATAAAATCTTCAGTCTTTGGGGACACTTTAAGTACTTGACTTGTCATAAGCTAATTCTTGTAGTTGATGAAATGGGTATGTATGCAGTTTTCTTGGTGTTCCCAGCAAAACTCAAAAGGTTGTATGCATGTACTTTTGTGGACCACAAAACTGCATATACTTGGTTCCTTACCAACCAATAAAAGTATCTCCAAGTCTGTTCAATAAGCCTTAGCCATATAGAGCTTGGTGTCCATCCAGGAAGGTTTACCTTTTGTTTTTAAAAAGCTATTTTATTGTTTGAGTAGTTGTCTCTCATAGACAGTATTTCTCTTTTGGTATGTGCAGGATGTGCCAAATAACTTTTCAGTGTCAGTGTTGCCTGAAATAGTTGGAACTCTCCTTTTTACCTTGTTGATTCTTCTTATCTGTGTGACTTCCACCTGCAAGTGACTCTAGCCCAAACATGTGTGTGGCTCTGATAAGGGAATTCATCTGGCTGAAAAATAGCTTCCACTGTGTGTAGTTGTTAAGCAAATCAGCTCAGACTTACTGGCTGTATTGACACAAACAATACACACAGGTGTGGGCTGGAAGGCACAGAAGGACTGTTGGCTGCTTTGCTGTGGCTGTTCTATGTCTCACCTGTTTCAGGGCAGCATTTGGCACAGATGAACCTGGGAGAAGTTCAGAGGTGCTGAGTGTACCAGGATGAGGTTAGGAAAGCCAGAGACCAACTGGAGGTGAATCTGGCACAGGATTTCAAAGACCAAAAGAAGGGCTACTGTTACTGCCCAGGTGACAGCAGGAAGAGCAGTGAAAATGTGGGCTCAGCAAGTTGGGGGGGCATGGTTATGTAGGACATGGAAAAGGCTTGAGGTACTGAATGAACTTCTTAGTTCAGTCTTTACAGTCCATCAGGAATGCCAGGTCCCAGAGACCCTGGGAAAAGTGTGAAGCAAAGAAGGTACACCCTTAATGGAAGAGAGCCAGGTCAGGGAATGCTTAGGCAAAGCAGTCACACACGAGGCCATAATCCTGGATGAGATACCTGTGAGTGCTGAGGGAGCTGGCAGGTGTCATTGCAAGGCCACTCCAGGTAATCTTTGGTTCATTAATGGTGTTTGGGAAAGTTCCCAAAGGCTGGAGGAGAGCAAATATCACTGATGTGTGCCAGAAAGGGAGGACCCAGGCAACTAAGGTTGGTCAGCCTCACTTTGATCCTTGGTAAGGTGATTGAGAGCCAATGCTGCTGACCCTTTCCAGGCACATGAAGGACAAGAAAGTGGTCAGCAGCAGTCACATAGATTCACCAAGGGGAAGCCAAGCTTGGCCAATCTGGTAAACTTGTAGGATACAAAGTCCTAGATGATCTCCAGAGGTTCCTTGCAACCTTGAATGTTCTGTGATTATGTGACTGTGATGCTGGAATGTATCCTAGGATAAAATGTGTTAGTGATTGATGGTGCTAGTATTAAAAAAGCTTTCCATTCCAGGAACTTAGGGTTTCTCAATGATATGCAAATATATGCACTTAAATAACTGATTATGCTGTTAAAAATAATTGCAGTCCTTCATCATTGAATGATTTAAATATACTGAGCTTCTTGGAGCTCCTTGGGTTGATGGAAATGAATAAACTTTTAACCTCATTCAGTTATAAGCAAGTAATAGTTAATGTGGGCTGCAGTTTGTATTCTGTTTTTGATTATCTTGATGCAGACTCAGGTAGCAAGTCATCCACTTCTACAGAATTTAGTAACGTGTGTGGTTTTATAAACTTGAGCTCAGCTATGTCACCTTACTGATGAATTTTAATATTAAGTAACTTGTCTGTTTTCCTCCTCACATACCAATAGAAGAATGTTTTTTGAGGGCAAGTGAGTTAGGAATAGTAGGCCAGACACTTGGACTTCTTTCAGGGCCTTATCTATACTCAGTTTTTAGTAAAGCTGTTAACAAAGACATAGCAATGTTATTTCTATTTCAAATAAGATGCTGACTTTCCCACAATTACTATTTTGGGATGTTTCTTTCTAGCCTGAGGAAATGACCAGATTGAGGAGCCTCAACAGACAACTCCAGATAAATGTTGACTGTACACTGAAAGAAGTTGATCTCCTTCAATCTAGAGGTATTGAATTGATACTTTTAAAGAAACATCATTTGGATATGGTCACAAACATGAGTCTGCTGGAGGTTAGGAAGGCTCTGCAGGGCCTCTGGACAGGTTGGACCAATGGGGTGAGGTCAATTTTATGAGGTTCAAAAAGTGTCACAACAACCCCAGGCAGAGCTACAGGCTTGGGACAGAGTGGCTGGAAAGGTGCCTGGAGGAAAAGGAGCTGGGGATGTTGGTCAGCAGCAGCTGGACATGATCCAGGTGTGCCCAGGGGCCAGGGAGGCCAATGGCACCTGGCCTGGATCAGCAATAGTGTGGCAGCAGGACCAGGGCAGGGATTGTCCCCTGTGCTCGGCACTGGTGAGGCCACACCTCAAATCCTGTGTCCAGTTTTGGGCCTCTCACTGCAGGAAAGGCATTGAGGGGCTGGAGTGAGTGCAGAGAAGGGCAGCAGAGCTGGGGAAGGGTCTGGAGAGTCATAGGAGAAATGGCTGAGGCAGCTGTGAGTGCTTAGCCTGGAGAAAAGGAGGCTCGGGGGGACCTCATTGCTCTTTACAATAATGTGAAGGGAGGCTGTGGTGAGGTGGAGTCTCTTCTCCCAGGTAACAAGTGACAGATGAGAGGAAACAGCCTCAAGTTGCACCAGAGCAGGTTTAGATTGAATATTAGGGAAAATGTCTCCAGGGCAAGAGTTGGCAAGCATTGGAACAGGCTGCCTAGGGAAGTGGTGGAGTTGCCATATCTGGAGGTATTTAAAAAACCTACAGATGCAGCTCCTGGGGACATGGGTTGGTGATGGACTTGGCAGTGCTGGGGTAGAAGTTGGACTCAATGGTCTTTGAGGTCTTCTCCAACCTAAATGATCCTATGGTTCTAATATGCCATGTGCTTAAATGTGAATATTTGGAGTTTTTAGAGTTCAATTTATATTAGCAGTGACACCTCTAAAAGAAGGTGGGTGTTTTTTCAGTAGCAACCTAATAAACTTGGCTTGCTAATACTTCTGTTGGCCAAGTTAAATTTCATTAGCAACAAAGTGGTGACATAAAATGACTTTGCCAAGAGCATATTAACAAAAATTACTCCTTTATGAAGATCCTTCACTTACAATTGTAACTTCTTGCTGACAAAGGCTGTGGCCAAATAATACAGAACTGAACAATGAGTTGCAACCAAGAGGCTGACAAACAGAAATTTGCTAGGGTTTTTAAAAGTCTTTTTTTAACAGAAACTTGTCTTAAATAGAATCAGGATTAGGAGTAGATTAGGATATGCACAGTCCTTTTTTATCAAGGAAGTATCCTGTAGGAAGATGTACATTTCACATGTTTTCATGGCAATGCAAAATGTTGAGCTGGAGTTGATTTTTCAGTATGGGATTGCCCTGCTAAAAATTACTGTGACTGACAGAAAACTAAAATTATATGATAAAACTTGTGAAAAAGCTAAGATATAATGTCATAATAAGATGATGTATAAAATAAGAAGCCTTTGGATGTTTATGTCACTGGCATAGGCATTTAAATAACCTTCACCTTACACTTTCTTTTTCTTTTCTGACAGGAAACTTTGATCCGAAGGCCACATGTAACTTCTATGATAACATAGAGCCCGGTCCTGTTGTGCCACCAAAGCCATATAAAAAAGGTAGGTCAACAAACAGGCATTATCACCAAATCTGCATTGAGTGAGGTTTTTTTCTTTTTCAACAATCCCTGTGGTGGCAGGAAGCAGCTCTAGTTATTTAACGTTTCTGTCTATAATTCAAACCAGAACATTTTTCTATAAGTGCAGTAATCCTGGCTACAACTTGTTTTCCTCAGGCAGACTATTGTGAATGAATGTTCTGTTAATACCACCTTGATTATAAAGTTATTCCCTACTAGAAAAAAGAGCTGAAATAGTTAGTGTGGAATCCTATGCTCTGATACAGAAAAAACAACAATCTTTTCCCTGAAAATGTTATGTGTGATAATATTTATAACATTGTGTCTGCTCTTGCTGTACCTAGCATGCACTGCACTTGTTAGTGAAAAGGAAGCAGCTCTTCTGAATCAGTAATCCTATGGTCTCCCTGACATTCCAGAGTTAGTAAATGAGTTCTGGTTGCTGATAACACTCCACAAAGGTTTCTGTAGGTGAATTTTGAATTCATATTAGGAAGTTTTCCCCCTTTTTTGAAGCAAGTGTTTTACCCCTCAATGTAATAAAATTATTACTGTGTGGAAATTTAGAAGAAAGAGAAGGCCTAGAACTGCTTTTTGTGGCTCAAAGAAAAGATAATACTGGGAGGAGTTCCCTGCATTAGGTGGCAGTGTCCAGGAAAGCAGTAGCACCAGGTGAGCCATGGTGTGCCTGGCTGGAGTCACCTTAAATTGCAGTGATCATGCTGTTGATTAAGGAGTTGTTAACTTTGTGGTGCTTGAAGACATTATCTTAATTACACTACCATATTTAATGTATTATTTCAAAGCAAAACAATGTGCAAAACTCACATGAAATGAGTTATTTTATTTGGCAGTTAGGAGGATAGTGCCTTGTAAGGATTTGTACAACGAGCTTCCAGGTTTTGTCTGCCAGCTTATCAGAGTTCAGTTGTAGGGCTGCTGTACTGTATTCAGAGCTTGGATTGTTACATGGAGGCATCAAATTTTTTTTTGTTGTTAAATAATAAATATTGTTTAATATTGAGCTGTTGGAAGCGTGGGCAGCCAGACGGGTGTGGGCGGACAAGGGTGTGCTCTGTGCTGCCATCTGGCCAGGCAGTGGAACGCAGTGAGTGCCCACACTGCCTGCCTTACCAGGAATTTGTTGAGGTCAAGCACTGCTGATGTGGCTGTGACTGTGCAGCTTCTGGCCAGGAGACTGCATCTAAGCAAAGAGATTACTTTTATTTCCTTTGTTAGTCTCTGAAGACTTCAGTACTCTCTGCACTAAGGTTGTAATCAGGGTCTGCTGCATTTCTTAGCAGGTGAGGCAGCAACTGCAAATTACTTTGTGTGCAGTTACAAATTGCAGACCTTTGTTAGACATGAGTTCACTGATGTTTAGCAGCTGGGTATCCCAGCCATACCTTCTAGGTATGTGTCAGTGTTAATAAATATTAACATTTTCTAACGTGTTTCCACATCCTGGGAGTATTCCTTACTTATAGTAGATAACCTGAGGTGTTGAGGTGGAAAACTGAGTGTTTCTGTGGGTTAAGGCGTATTGTGTGATTTGCATATGTACTGATTTTATGAGTGAAAACAGACTTAAATGCTGATTCATGTACATATATCCCTGCTTCAAAGGCATGAGGAAGAATTGTCTTGTTTTGAAATAGGCCTGTCATTTTATTTTTAGATTGTATTCTTTTTCAGCCTGAGTTAATGCTAGAAATAATATGTGTTTTGTCAGACTGCTTGAAGCAACTAAGTTAGAAGTAGTTTTCCCTTTCAGGTGAAGCAGGGTTATTGTAATTAAATATTTGGAAATAGACTGCTGTGTGTAAACCTTAACAGGATGGTGCTGCAGTGCCAGTAACAAACTTGTATGCTTTAAGCTGTTAAACCTTTAGCAGCATCAGTGACGTAACAGGGATGAGTTCTCTTGTTGGTTATAAGGTGTTACAGTTAAGTGGCTCTTCACAGAAGTGAAATACTTCAAATATTCAGATTTCACAAACTGGATTAGAAGTGCTTTAGGAAGAGGTTTCCATTTTCATTTTAAGATCGACTGTTTAATTAGGTGACCTTTCAGTAGTGTTATCTTGTCTATTGATCTTCCTCTTCTGAAATAAAATGTTTTCTTTTGGCTTTTCTCTAGATCATCAAAACAGCTCCAAACAGACTCCACGGACTCAGCCAAGAGATGAAGACTTTGAAGGGGCCCCATGGAATTGTGGTAGCTGCACCTTTCTAAATCACCCAGCACTAAATCGCTGTGAACAGTGTGAAATGCCACGATACACCTGAAATTCAGGACAGGGCTGCACTGGGTTGAACACAGGCTCTCAAGCCAACAGCTGTAAGAGAAGGAAACATGGGGAACCTTTCAGTCCACCTGCCCGGCCTTTGCCAGTCAACAGTCTTCATACTGCAAGGGGTGGGGGTAATGTGCTAGGATGTTTCTGCTTCTGCTGCACTAGAAAATAAATAAATTAAGGGTTAAATTCCTTCCCATTGTAGTGAGCAAAGCAGAAAACAAAACCTGAAAATGTAAAAGGATTAATTTTGAGAAGAATGTATGCAGGAAAGCAAATAACTACTGGTGTTTATTCCTGTGGTTATAGTTACTGCTTAGTGGCTCTAAAAACAACCAACCCAAAACTACTGGTTTTTTAAAGAAAATTATAGGACTCTTAGTAATGGTCTGAAGTGTTACACTTAACCAGAAAAACTGAAGAGCCAGAGCTGACTTAACCTGGCCACAGCTAGCTGGAAAACAAAGGCTCCCTGTGCTTCTAGATTGTAAGCTACTGAAAAAGAAGACAGGTAAATGCAATGATAAATTTTGCAATGTATAAAAAAACAAGGAGAAGGGTATTTGTAATTGCTGCTTTTTTTCAGGGTAACTTATGTCTACAAAAAAAATTGCTGTTTGAAATAGTGACCTGAGGTGACTCAGTGAGGAACAGTGTGAGTGTTTCAGAGAGTGTAATCAGAGGTAATTTTTTACAATCCCGTTTGCTTGTACAGTGCCCACCTGGCTGTGTCAACACTGGTAATAAACCGAGAATGAATTCTACCACGTTGCAGATGAAAATCCTGCTGCATGCTTTCATTGGGCCGTCGTGTTTCCAAGCTCAAAGGATGCTTTTCTACACAACCTTCTGAGCCTGTGCTGTGCAGCAGCACAGTGAGATATGCCATGCACAGGCTAGTCCAAATTCCATTTGGAAGACTTGGGCTCAGCCATGGTTGTGTTTGAGAAGAGTTTGTACCCAGTTCCTTAGGCCTTTTTAGCTTCCAATTTGTGAAGAATTCATGGTGTTTACAACACAGAAGGTACTTTGTGTCCCAGATCAAAGTTAGCTGAAAAATGATTAATCAGCTCTTCAGTAAAGGTTTATTTGCACATTATTAATAAACCAGCCTGTACAAAATAGCAGATGCCAGATCCTGAAGAATTACACACTGCATTCTTTCTATTTTGGTCAGGAAATATTTGTCATAGGTTAAAGAACACAAGACTTGCAATTGAAAATCCTACTGGTACTTATCTGCCTATGATACACTGTATTCTAAAGGTGATGTTCAATCTGTCTGATTGCTTCAGGCTGCTGGAATAAAGCACTCGATACTTTGAGAGCGACCTTGGGTTTGGGCAGCTGAATGATTGTGGCACAACTCTGTGCCTGAGTAGGGTGTTCTGTGTACTGGTCAGAGGCTGGTACAGTGCATTTGAGTTTTTATGGTATAACTTCATCACAATTCAGAGATGCAGCCAAGCACTTCAGCTGAATTATGGTAATTGACTCGGTAAAGCAAAATTTTCTATTAAGTTTACCATGGGAGTTTGAAACTACTTCATTTTAAGCTGTTCTTAGCTCATGGCAGCCACATCCATATTGTCAATTACCACAGTTCACTCGATGTGTGATAACATGCTAAGCTGTGGTAGAACAATCATATGTCTGAATCCTTATTTAAAATAAAGCAGCATTTGCAAGGGGTGGGTGGAGAAAAACTCATCTTGACTGCATTGCTCAATCTGGTGTCTTCTTTCCCCACAGTTTATAAAGACAACAGTAAGAACCAAACTGTTGGTCTTAGATGAGGAACCAATATTTTATCTGGCATTTTTCAATATGTTCTTGCACTAAATCTTCAGGATAAATTAAAATAAGCTAAGAGATCTCCAGCAATCAGTGTGCACCACTAATGAGCAAAACTAAGTCAAAGGCATCAGAAATAGTTTTCCTTCCTTCCCTGTGATGTACATTGCTGTGAGGGGAGCTCATCACATGTGGAAGGGGGTAAGAAAGTTACTGCCAGTTACTGTCAGCTGAAATTAAAAGCCGGGTATTAATTTTGTGCATGTCAGTGGACAGTTTGACAAAACTGAGAACTAGAAAACAGATGAGCAGAAGCATTGCTGTTAGCTGTATAACAAATTACTCCAAACAATACCAGTAACTTCATGGCTTTTCTATCCTGATGCCTTTGCCATTGTATTATTTCAATTTTCTGTTCCTTTGTACTTCTGGTGAAGTTCTAGAAGCATTTGTTTTTGCTGGAATTACAAAAAAAGATAGCAACTGAAGTGACAGTCAGCAAATGAGAGTAGGGGTGTCATGCAAAAACACAGTTGTGGCATTTTCAGACAGAATAGATGCTACTTTCAAAGGAGGAGGTGCAAATAATGCATTCAATCCAAAAATGCCCTGAACTGCAATAACCTTACATGGAGACTTGCAAATCTTAGTCCCAGCTTCACCAGAGGAAGAGAAGGAGGGCTGCCACCACAGCAAGGTACTCATTGGAAGAGCGAGTGAGTGCCATTAAATTGAAAAATGAATCCTTTGTACCAATGACTTTACTTGGTTTTTTCAATTACTCTCATTTGTTGCTTGTACAAACAAACAAAGAAAACCACCACACCCTTCTGTTGTATTCTTTTACTTGTAAATCCCATACTCAAAGTTTAATAGTAAAGACTTGACATGGTGCTTGAATATTTCTGGTTTGTTAGAATGTAATTGTATTTTGAATATTGGAAGATCCATTTTCCTTCTGAAAGCAGGTGATGCCATTCAAACCCCAACTGAATTGTAGATTATACCAAAAAGATTGGTTTATGGAATATTTATTGAATGCACATAAAACCCTAATGTCAGCTGGCAACAACATGCACTGTATTGTATAAAACTTGTGTGTGTGTGAGTGAGAGAGAGAATGTTGGGATGCTGATGCTGTTGATTTAATGCACTACTTGTATTTTCTTTTTTCCTTAATGACTGAGCTTTCCCTCAACAATGCTACTAGATTGGTAGAGTTTGTAACTGACTTGGACATTCAGTTATTCAAAATTATCTCATTGTTCATTGAAATTTTATAAAGCTTATTTTATATTTACTGTGCTATTAAGATGAATTCCCTTTAATTATAGGATACTACTGTAGCTCTTAAAAGTTTATTTAGAGTGGGGCTTGTGGAAAATTATTCAGAACATAGTAAACCAAAAGAAATCCTGAACTTTGGATCTACTTTTAATTTGGTGTAATTATTAGTCTTGTTTGGGTGAAGAGGAAGGGGGTGGGAAAGGAAAAGGAAAGGAATACTTTGTAAAATGTAGTCTTAGATCAGATTGAATTGTGTATCTGTGTGTCTGTTGTATGTGTGTGTTTCCCTTGAAAAATGGGAGGTGTGGTGAAAAGGTGTAATAATTCTTAAAAGAGCTGGTCTCAGTACTTTCTGATTATGATATGCTACTGAATCACATTTGTTTTTATTTTTAAACCCAGCTTTTCTCTCAATTACTTTTATCTCTCCCAGCTATACATCTCTCACTTCAATTTCTAAATACTTTTTCAATTTCTAAATACTTCTACATTTAATATTGATTGTAAAATCCCTTGAAACTGAAACAGAAATACTTGAGTTGAAATGGGGACAAAATAAAAAAAATAAAGAATGTTTTAAAAAAGAATGTGAGAATATTAAATATGTTGAAAACAAGCTTGTCATCAGGATGATAGTTCTTTTAAAATGCAGTGGTGTACCCTAGAATGTGAACATGACTATCCTGATGAGAAGTGGATGGTTGGACATAAAGAATTCAAAGGCGATTTGGTACCACAGAATTGATGTGCTCTGTACTGCAGTGACTCCTAATCCCACAAGGAAGGAAGACATGCACAGATATCACATCTCACAGTCAGTACTGTCTCTGTGTGCAGCTGCATTTGTTTTTGTTTCAAAAAGTCAATCTTACATGAATCCAGACATGACTGAGTTTTGCCACATTTCTTCAGTTGGGGCTTTCATTGCTGTATATGTCCATAAATGCAAATATTTTTCTTGGAATAATCAGAAATCAATGGAGTTAATGCAATATTATAATCCTGGATTTCCAGTATCTTTGAAACCAATTTTAAAAGACTGTGTTCTTGAAACTTATTTATTTATGGTGGCACCAGTGTATCTAATCCATACTTCCTGCTGTGTGAAACCCTGTTAAATTTTTTCATTAAAAAAAAGAAGACACGATCTTGTTTAATCCTGTATATATGGTGTCTACATTCTAGATTTGTGTATGCTGTGAATGAACTTATTACTAAGAGATGAAATTGTATAAAAGCATTCAGAGGCTATGCATGCATGGTACCTCCAGAAAGTGCATACTCCAAGTTGCAGATTCCTGCAAAAATAAATTAATAAAACTAAGCAAACATCACATCCTGCATTTGTTCTCGTATGTAGTAGGAAACATTTTTAAAGTACAGCCTTTTTTGGCCTTCATAGCCCGATTGTTTCTGGTCTCCCACTTGGGCCTGTAGCTGTGGCAAGTTTGTTTCAGGTCTTTTGGGGTTTTGTTTTGGTGATCATAAGGTATTTGAATATTTAACTGAGGTCTAAATCTTGTTCTCATGAATGTGCATGAGCAGGAATCCCCTTTAGATGATGGATATTGTGTGTAGCTTTTGCTGTGGAAGCAGGACGTAGCATGTTCAGAGTGTGAGGTGGCCTCAGCACTTCTCCCTTGGACAGAAGGTCGTTCCCAGAGCAGCTTTGCTGCTGCAGCCCCTCGGGGCTGGGGCCTGGATGGTGCCTGCAGTACCTGCAGCACACGAGTCCCTCTGCTGCTTTAACCCTTGGAAAGGCACTGCTCTGGGAGAGGGGGGAGAGGTGGAAGTGCACAAATGTGAGTGCAGGCACTTCCTAGGGCTGTGTTCTCCATGGTAGCAGCTCTGGAGCTGTGCCCTGCTGGGTTCTGCTCACAGGCACTGAAGGTCCTCCAGCACCTTCCTGCTCACAAACCTGCTGAACTTCAGTCATGAAACACAGGTAAGAACTTCATTCTGCATTCCTTTTGCTAAGTTGACTTTATCACTGTCTCGGGAGACATTTGTATTTTAATTAAGCATTTGATTTTTTTCACTTCAGAAGTCATTGCAGTTGAAACAGATTAAAAAAAAAAAACACACCAAAAAACATACAAAATTTGAGATACCTGTAAAATATATTGTGCTAACGGAGACCATGCAGAGCCAAAAGACACCAGTCTAACAAGGTCACCATTTTTTGTTGTTTCCCAGAAGTCCTGAGGAGGCAGATCTGCCTGAATTGCATAAAGCTGGTTGATTAATTCCTCAGGATAACTTGGCTTTGGCAGCAGTGAACTGTGTCTTAAATCTGTGGCTGTTTGAGAGATAGTTTGTCCTGTGGTCTGGTAAATATTCCTGGAATGTAGTGCTGCTGCTTCTGCTGAGGACAGTCCATGCTATGATGGGCAGGTGCTGTGCGTTCTCTATTGCACCATCTTTGCTTGT
Organism: Melozone crissalis; assembly: GCF_028551555.1. Classification (NCBI taxonomy): domain Eukaryota; kingdom Metazoa; phylum Chordata; class Aves; order Passeriformes; family Passerellidae; genus Melozone; species Melozone crissalis. The sequence continues at coordinate 6,318,527 of NW_026535867.1, forward strand.
AAATGCACTTTTTGAAGGAGCTGGTTGATACCTAGTTTTGTCTGAATGGCTGGACCCAAAGTGTAATGTACCCAGTGGGCTGCCTGAATTTGTATGGGAACCTTGTGAAGTTGTTAAAGGGGCTTTGTTAATTTTTAGCTGGAGGGTCTGTGATTGTAACATTTTCTAGTTGGATAGTAAAGCCAGGCCAGACCTGTAAAAGCCTTTTTCAGGGGCACCACTCTGCTTCAGAAAATACTCTGTTTCTCTAGAAAACAGTAAAGTATTGAGTTAAACAAAACCAAACCAAAACAAAAAAACTCTGCAGGTATTTTTCCAGGTAGGTAAGACTTACAACCTTGCACATATTTGTTGCTTTTGCAAGCTTCATTTTTAAAATACAGATTCATTGTCCCTTCTTCCTTCTTGAAGTTAACAAAATCTCTTTTCCCTGGTTTACTTAAAAATTAAGTCAATATGGTTCCATTACTGCTTTATAAACTAAGCCACAGAGCCTGGGAATTAAAGATGTGCAATGCAGGTGCTGCTTTGCTTTTGACTAAAGACTTCTTTTTTTTTTTTGAAAAGTTTTAGGAAAAGAAGTTTAGGGAAAACATGGAATACTTCAGGAAAAAAGCTGCTAGGTGGGGAAAGTTTTCATGGTTTTGAATGTGATGTTCTGATTCCAGACTGGTACAGCCCAACAGTGTGTTCTGCAGTTGATGCCAAGTTCTGGCTTTGGTTGCAGTGATGGAGTAGTCACAGCTCAAGTGTTCATCCCAAATTCTCAGTGGCTCTCCGCTGGATTGCTCTAAAGTATCCCAAACCAGTCTTGCACATTTGAAGCTTGGGGGATTATGTTTTATTTCACCTGAAATTATTACTCTCTACTTTTGAGCCATTCAGTTAAATCCAATGATTTTGCAAGACAGGAGTTGGTTTTGGCAGTGCCTGTGTGCTGGGGAGTGCCTGGTGTGACTGCCCACAGTCAGATCCACGTGGAGGAGCCCCCTGAGCCCCAGGGATGGGGACAGTGACACAAAGACACTTTGCAGGTGGGTGATGGGAGTAAGCAGGATCTGAGAAAACTTTGTAGAGAGGAACTTGTGCTTTATGAGAGCTGGTGAAGCCTTCCCTCTAATTAAGTTTGTGTGTGTGCCTTGCTTTGCTTCATGGTAAATCTTTGGTGCTGGAGAGCCTTGGGTGGCTTTCATCACCACAGATCCTGAAGCCTCATGGCTTGGTCCCTGTTCCAGGTAACTGATTTTACATTTCCCCCAACCTCCATTTGTCTCAAAACTGATTGTTCATAAACCTGACATCCTTTTCTCTTTTTTGATGCCAGACATCCTCACTGGCTGTGTTTGTGTGCTCCCACCTGTGCAGGATCCAGTGTGAGGATCATCCATGGCAGCCCAGCAATAGCAGGGAGTTACACTAAATATGGGATGGTGTTTGCAGGGTGCCCCATGGCAGGAAGGAATGATGCATCTGACTCCGTGCTCTCAGAAGGCTAATTTATTATTTTATGATGCTATATTATATTAAAGAATGCTATACTAAACTATGCTAAATAATACAGAAAGGAGACTTACAGAAGGCTAAAATGATAATAATGAAAACTTATGACTCTTTCCAGAGCCCCAACACAGCTTGACCCTGATTGGCCAAAGAGTCAAAACAATTCACAGCAGAATCCAATGAAACAACCACCTGTGGGTAAACAATCTCCAAAAATATTCCAAAGGAGGAAAACACAGGAGAAGCAAATGAAATGATTATTGTTTTCCTTTTCCTCTGAGGCTTCTCAGCTCCTCAGGAGAAAAATCCTGAGCAAAGGGATTTTTCCAGAAAATATGAATGCCACAATATAGCTACACTATTTCAGTATTCTGGGTGAGACTCAAGTCATCTGTGCTCCAAGGAGGGAAATGCAGATATTTTCATGAGCTATAAAAACCACCAAGTGTGTGGAATTCCCACGTGGCAGTGCTTGGCTTTAAAAATGAAAGCGAGTTTATTGCAGCAATGAATGCAGAGTGTGCAAATGTTTCCCAGTAGTTTTCAAAGCTGTTCCTTAAAACTGGAAGTGAAAGATAACCACGTTGCTCTTTTTCCAGCTCACAAATTCTACTGGCATCACATTTGTTCTAAAAAGGAAACTGTTTTGAAAGAAATTCTCTGCCCTGACAAATGAGAGGCCTCTTCCATATCCAGAGGAATAACTTACTGTCTCCCAGATACTAATTTTGTCTTGTCTGGGTTTTTCTAGCTTCTGCAGAGGTTCAGATCGTTGTAAGCTCATGTTCTTTTTCAGCTATCACATTTTTCCACTGAACTTTGCCAGTTGCAGGCAAAGGCCTCTCCAGGCTCCTGCGGGTCACTGCCCTGTGACACACACACATACACGCACACACACACGTGTGTGACCTAGATGTGTGTGATACACCTGTCATGCCACTTTCTTTTGGGAAGAGGTCAACACTTGTGCTGTACCCTTAGGATTCAGAAATCCCAGCACCCTCAAACATGGGGTCCTCTCATGGTCCTGGTCACTTCTCAGAGCATTTCCTTCTCTGTCTCTGATTTTGGGGCAGCCAATCTGAACTACGCCTTTTAAAACTGTAGATTTAAGAGTTTAGTGACAGAATTTGTGAAGAACTACAGCCCGTTGCTATTTTTATTGATAATATTCAGTATTCAGGCGTGAGAAGAGTAAGGTGATAGTGAGGAACATCAAGAGAAAGATGTGTTGGTACCTTGGTGCAGTTATTCACATTAAATACAGTGTTCAGGACATTGGGATTCACTTCTGCTGTAGTGGTTATCTTTCCAGGTGGGAGACAATCAGTTCCCCGGACCTGCTGGCCACTCCTCTTTGGTACAGCCCAGGGCACCATTTGTTTTCTGGGCTACAAGTGCCCATGGCTGGCTCAGGGCCAGGCTCTGGTCCAGCAGCTCTCCCAAGTCCTTTCCTGCAGCTCTTCCCCCAGCCTGAGCTGCTGCCTGGGATTGCCCAGGCCATGGTCCCGTTAAACTGCATGAGATTCCCATGGTCCCACCTCTCAAGCTTGTCCAGGTCCCTCTGGATGCTCTCCTCTCCTTCAGGTTTGTCACCTGCAACACTCAGCTTGGTGTCATTTGCAAACATGCTGGGAGGGGCACTTGATCACCAAGTTTGCCATTATTGTCACTGTGCCCTTGTTGCCCTCTTCTCAAAAGCCATGAAAAAGGGTCAGATAAAATATAAATGGTACTTTCAATATAATTTTGTAATAAGTAAATGGCAATTAAACAGCCTAATTATCTCTCTGATTTCCTCTTTTCTACTCAAGGGGGTGCACAGCACAATGCAGCTCATTAGCTCAGGGATGATTCTCAGGAATGCACCAACATAAACATTCTACCAAGTAGTATATTCAGTTTGCCACCATTTCAAATATCAGGAATGAGAAGTCTGCAGCAGATAAAGCCCCTTCATGTGCTGTAGGGGAGATATAATCTAGATTAAGGCCCTAAATGTCACACCTGCACTGAAAACTCTATTAGTTCTTTTCTTTTTCCTTATTTTTTATTTTCTTAAGGTAAGGCTGCCAGATGTGCAGCACTAATTCTGAAAGGTGCACTAGTAGATTAAATCTATATGATTTGGTTTTGCTCATCAGCTTGGACAGGAGAAAATGCTGGTAAAATCTAAAACTCCTTCAAGACAAACTTCTTAGTCTTCAGGTCACATTTATTCCCACACTGCAGCAGTTCGAGATTTCTGACAGGTTAATCCCTAAGCCCTTCTCTAAGGTTTCAGACATTTCCTACAAAGAACAACAGTATTACTTGAGCACTGAAACAGTGCCCTGTTCCTCCCAGGAGGAGAAATGGGAGGAGTAGGAGGCAAAATCTCCATCTCTATGGCCATGGGAGAAGTTAAACGTGCTCTGCATCCATCAGTTTTATCATCCCTGACAGATTTTGAAAGCAAAACCAATATGAATTATCTCAATTTACATTGGTGTCATGCATGGGCCCCTCCAAGGTAATTTGTTCTTTTGTTTCTCTCTTTCCAATATACGGAGTTTTGCAATTGCTGTGGTATTGTTCCACTGCTGTTGAATTACTGAATTTAACAAAGAGAAGTTCCTTACAAAGGGAATATCCATGATATGAACCACAAGATGGGTACTCTTATATGTTTTGGGGCTTTTCTACATCTGATAAAAAGATATTGATAGTTTTACCTGATCTTTACCTGCCCTGCTAGCAGGATGTTTGGGAGGGTAGATGTGTGTGTATACAAATATAAAATAATCCAGTTTACTGGAGCTGGTCCCAGAGGGGCTGATCACTTGCAAACACTGAATTGACCACCTCAGATCTGAGCAGGTTAAAGCACATTGTTCTGGGCATTGTCCAAAGCCTGTGGAACACTGACAGCCCTGGGGCATCCACCACCTCTAAACAAAGCCTGGTCCAGGTTGTGACCACCCTTTCAGTAAAGAAATGCCTCCTAACACCCTGTCTAAATCTCTCCTAGTGCAGTTTTGAACTTCCACTGACATGTCAGTGTCCACAGTGAGCTGCAGGACCTAAGGGCTATCAGTAAAAGATTTCTCAAATTGCAGGAGTCCAGAGATTTACCTGGACAAAGTAATTTAAAGGAATTGAAGCCCTAGAGATGAACTCATACAATCTGCTCTGCAGCATCCCCTGGTTTCTGACGGTGTCTAAAACCAATCAGCACTTCCACTTGTGCCCAAACACTTGATCCTACATCCAAATAAACCTGAATGGCCTGGAAAAAATGGTAAAGGGCGGTGTGAGTGCCTAGAGACACTGGATCTTCACAATGTTTGTGTAAGAGCCTGAAAGCCAGGGAAAGGAGGATACAGCAACTGCACTTCTTAACTTCTTGTTCAGTTCTTACTGCAGAGAAACAACTTTTTACCTTCTGGGAATTGACTTCTGGTGCTTATAATGTGTATATTGTTTGTGTTCTCAGCATCCGAGACTGCAGTGGGCATTAATCTGTGAGCCTCACCTGGCTACTGCTAAGGCAGTCACCAATTTTTGCTTGTAACACCAAGGCTGCCACTCAGCCAAAGCTTTCCCTTCCAAATCCTGGCAAAACCACACAATACAAAGGTAAATTTCTGGAATATGACAAAGTGCACCTTGAGCATGTCATAGAATAAATTCAAATTCAGAGACAGGCATTGTATCTGTAGCTATGGGGCTCTCAGGGTGATGTCTTGTCTTTCTAGGGGCTCAGTGGTCAGTTTTACTGAATTTCATGAAGATCCACATGCACAGCCCTGTGCAGAGCAAACCTGCTGATATCATCAGTCCTTTGCCAGAGGAAATTACCAAGCACAACCTGCTGAGCACCCTTCTCTGGAGGTCAGCCCTGCTGCTGTGTCACTTGGTAAAGCCAAGATAAGCCATAAGCCAGAGGAATGCCTGGAAAGCTTTTCTTTCCCTCTCTCCCAAGCAGACTCATCAAACACTTCCATTAATCCTGAGCTGGGATAATGAAGTACTCTCCTGACAAAACAAGGGAAGGAAGCTATTTTTGAGCAGTTCAGCAGCTGACCTTCAGGAGGACAGCACTGGAGCCAGCACATTCCCACAATATCCTCTGCCCCCTGAAGGGATGAACCACAGGAACAAACACTGGCCCAGTGTCACCCACCAGGAGCTGAGCCCAAACCTGTCACACCCCCGTGTGACCCCAGCCATGGCATTGGGCACCCTGCCAGAAAACACCAGCACTGCTGTCCTGATCAGTCCTGGGCACCAAAATTCATTCTGTACAGTCTTCATCTCAGTATTAGTGCAAGCCATTGGGCAGCTGCTGGAGGGAATCATTGGGAACAAGTCATGGTTCATGGTTAAAAACCCCTACATCAACTTCTAGGTGCTGTTAGAAAAATCTGCTTTAATAAATGCCAATATAATGTGAATTAACTACTTTATAGAATTATACAATCATAGAATATCCTGAGTTGGAAGGGACCCACAAAGGTCATCTAAGTCCAGTTCCTTATGATTTACATATGTTAACTGGTTGAAGAAAAGGTCCAGTATACATAATACAAACCTTGAAAATAAAGGAAATCAGCCTTTCCTACATCAAAACTAGAAACAAACAAATTACCATTATTAATGTACTGAGGTAGAAGAAACCACGACCCCCTCTGTGGACAGATAAAATATGCCTAGCTGGTCATTGCCATTATTCATTAAATTAAAACAGGTAAATGGAAAGTCTTAATAAATACAGAAGAGCAAGGTAAAAGATGTTTGCCTTCAGTCCATTCAAATTGAATTATACCCCACAATGGATATGCATCAACTCAGCCCAAACCAGCTGTGAAATTGCTGGGACTGAGCCTGTGTAGAGAGCTCCAAATGAACTTTTACTTTATTAGTGCATGAGTTTATGCTCACAAGAAATCATGTCTTCAGTGTCAAGCCTGCAGTGGCATTTTTCACACTGAAACAGAGCCTCCAGCACAAAACTCATTTCATGAAAATTCTTGGGGTAAGGTACAAGAAGAAGGTTTCAAAACCAAGCTAGAAAGGGAAATTAAAAATCTGCCTCCCTCCAAAACTTCTGCAAGAATCCAGTTTGGCACAGGTATGCCCTCTGTATTACTGCCCCAAATTAGAGCCTTGGGGTAAATAAAACAGCAATCTCACATGTTTTAATGGTATTCTATTAAAAATAGATATTAGAAAAAATAAAAATAAAATTCTTTGTTTGTCTCATACTCTCTGAAAATATCTGAAATTAGGATATTCATGTAATTCTACCTGACACAATGTAGAACACAAGCAAAACATTTACTGAGAGCTGCCTAGTGCTGATTTGGATGTGTGACAACTCCTGAGATGCTTTACAGGAATATTTATGAGAGTGCAAGGAGCAGAGTGGCCAGCAGACAGGGTTCCATGTGCATTCCTGGAATATCTGAACTGCAGCACTCACAGAGATTACAACACAGAGTAAAAGGGTATTAGCCTAGAACAGGCAGGTCTATTTATTTATAGAAGCCAATTTTATTTAGCAGGAAAATATGGAATAAATCAGCTCTAATATTAATGCAAGTTCTGATTTTCAGCACTAAAGCACCTTTTCAATAATGGAAATTCAGGGAAGAGTATTAATGGAAAAAGTCTCTTTGGCTCATGTGCTCAGTTCTCTTTTCAATAAGAAAAAGAGTTTTTGTCCATGTCTTCTATGCATTTCAGTGCTTCCTTTTCATTCTATTTGTTACTTGTTTTGACAGCTTGCACTGTGAGCATTAAGAAAGGCAGCAAAATTTGGTGCCAAAACACAGAGGTTACTTTATCTTGTAAACACAATGACAAGACATTTAGAGCAAGGCTGAATGTCATCAATGTAAATAGCAAATACCTACAAGTCCATTTATTCCCCCTTTCATCCTGACAGGAACAATTACTGTTTGAAGCTCTCTACCTGAAGACCTATAATCTTCAGAAAAAAAAAAATCAACAGAAATAATCACATCTTTCAGAACGGAGAAGAAATGGAACTGTACGACCTAAATTTCCCCCACTTTGTCTGGCAAAACCTGTCAATAATACAAGAGGAAGCAGTTGTCTGATTAAAAGAGCAAAAGAAGCAATTTTTCAACAAAGAGAAAAAAATCTTCAGAGCAGATTCTATGTAAATTACAGACATTAGACACTGGAAGAATATAAAATATGCTGGGGTTGAGTTTCAGGTTCACTGTAACTCTCTTGTACTGCAGCTCACAGAATTATTAAAGCAGACTTTCATCAAAAAGCCCTTGTCAAATAATCCCTCTCTGCAGGGAAAGTTTGAAATTATTTTTTTCAAAGAAAACCTGAATACCAACTCTATTAACTGGGGCACCAAAACCTGAAATAAAAACAGCTGAATAAATTAGAGACACCATGCTATTTTTAACATCCCCATCATCTTTTACCTGCAAAAAAGAAGAACCAAGTTGGCAGGGGTTTTGGGGCATTGGGGTTTTATTTCTTTTCCTTTTTTCTGATCTTCACAACTCCCCAGAGTAACACAGAATGAATTTACCCAGTTTAGTCCTGCCTTACTCACAGGATCCAGGTGCAGCCAAGCAGAGCTGGGGTCTGACCCATTGTGGTGCTGCTCAGCCCTTCACAGCACATTCCCCTTAATCTCATCCACAGTCAGCTTTCCCAGGAAATTGATTATCAACTGTCATGGTGTTCATTTATCACTCCCTAAACAATTTCTGGTTTTTACCCCAACACAATCATTTGGTCTCTGCTGAGAGAAAAGGTTTATCTGGAGCTGTTTGTCATGATCTTGGTAGGCTAAAAGAGGAAAAACTGAAATGAAGTTGTAAAGCATAACGAGATAGAAGGCTTAACTTGGGGATTTCCTTGTTCTTTATGTCCTACTGTATGTTCAATATTCAAAGAAAATGTTTTCTTCCTCATGAAGCAATAGAAGGAAAAAAAAGGGCTAAGAAAAAGTAGAGAGGGCACAGAAATGAGATATTGAAAAAGGGAGAGAGTTGTTTGGTTTTATCCAAGCACTTAAGTTTAAACTGTAATTAAACAGAAGGCTGGCTGGCAGGCTAATAAAGAGAAGTTGTAAAATAAACATTGCACAAGGGGCATTTTGGCTGCTGCTGCTACAACAGGGCTGCACATTGTCCTTGGGCAGGAGGATCCATGTGGGAAAACCAGGAGGGAACAGTCCAAGCCCTGAAAACCCCACACAAATGCAGAGCTTGGCAGGTGTCCTCAGGGGAGGGGGGAATTTTTAACCATGGGGACAGTATTTGCTTTCTTTTACAGAGCCTCTGGTTAGTGCAGAGTTTATTTATACAAAGTCCAACATGTAAATGCCATGGGTTGTGCATAAAATTGTAATAAAGAGGGTCACAAACCTGCTGTGGTGCAATGCTGGGTAATGATTAACTGAAAAGCCAAAGTAAATTAATAAATTATTTGTTACGCTGGAAAAATAATCCTCTTTACAAACAGAAAGGATGATGCATGAACCCTCACAGACACAGAAACATCAGGCTTGTTGTCTGACAGCCAGGACTGCTTTTCCTTGCATACTACGAGGAACTAATGGTTTTCCAAAAATAAATGTTCACTGTGATCTTGAGTGACAAATATGTAGCTTTTGAGGGTGATAAAAGTCCTCAGCTTTTCAGGGCTTTTCTCTTTGATTCAGTAATGACCTCCTTGTGCCTTTCAAAAGATAAATATAGCATAAAAATCAATACTGAGATACAGAAATTTTTGGTATCCTTCCCACTATTGATTAAACTCTTCTCAGAATTTAAGGGAATAAAACATTTATTACTTTTCCAAACTTCTTTTTATTTTTTTCCCCTGAAAAATTCTTACTCCAGTTTTGCCATCCTGTCCTTACACTTACTGGTTTCACTTTGCTTCAGGCCCCTCTGTATTTCAAAGAGCAGTGATGTGAGATGCACACTGAGATTTTCCCTACCTCTATTTGATCTATTTTTCCCAGATCTCCTGGAAGGACTGTAGAGGTGCTGCACTGATCTGCAAATTCACTGTTCTCATTCATCAAGGAGCTCAGAGCTCCTGCCCCTCCTGGGGAGAAGGACTGAGCATGCAAATCGTTCAAAGCTGATTTTCATTCTGGAAACACACACCCACTTCTTTCTCACTGAAGCTGATGATAATGTTAAAATCCTTCTCTGAATGAAGACATTTCCCTGGATCAGAGCTATTACATCCAGCACTTTGTCCTGGGTATTATTTTTTTTCCATTTGCCTGTCCTTAAAGAAAAAAATGCACTGTCAGGGAAAACTGAAATCCTTTAGTGTCCTTCAGCTAAAAGATGGGGAAAGCACATGATGAAATACAACAAAAGTAATGACTAGAAGTCTTTTGATAAATATCTTGCAGATATTTATCTTAAATAATGGTTAAATTATAAATAAAATAAACTATTCATTTATAGGCTTTTTATGAGGTTCTTAAGCTATCAAATGGCATCAATAGTTTTTTTAGCTGCAATATCAAATTTCAGATGGAGATGCAGTAGCAGATAGCAACAAACAGATCCCTTTGATTTAAACTCCAGCTTCATTCCATAGAAAAGATACATCAATGTTTCAGTGGTGGAGGAAAAGAGTTTATAAATTGTCAGGAAATCTTTGATGTATCTTGTGGAATTTAAAGTCATAGAATCATGGAGTGGTTTAGGTTGGAAGGGGCCTTAAAGGTCACCCATTTCCAGCTCCCTGCCCTGGGCAGAGATGCCAGTCTCCATCCTGGGCTGGGCAGGGCCCCACCAGCCTGGCCTTGGGCACTCCCAGGGATGGGGCACCCACAGCTCCTCTGGGCAGCTGTGCCAGGGCCTCACCACCCTCACAGTGGAGAATTTCTTCCTAACCTCTGCTCTAAACCTGCCTTTTTCACTTTAAAACCATTGCCCTTTGTCCTGTTGCTCTGTCCCCATATAAAAAGTTCCTCCCCCTCCTTTTGATAAGCCCACTTTAGATACTGGAATGCCACTCTGGAATCTCCCTGATCCTTGTCTTCTCCAGGCTGAAAAGCTAATAACTTTCTTCCTCTTAAAATCAAAGTAAAACTCTTCCTGAGTTGGATTAGTGCGGTGGTGCTCACAGGGGCCTTAGAATGAGGGAAGAGATGAGGATCTGACTCCATGTTCAGAAGGCTTGATTTATTATTTTATTATATATATTATATTAAAACTATACTAAAAGAATAGAAGAAAGGATTTCATCAGAAGGCTGGCTAAGAATAGAAAAGGAAAGAATGATAACAAAGGCTTGTGGCTCGGGCTCTGTGTCCGAGCCAGCTCACTGTGATTGGCCATTAATTAAAAACATCCAACATGAACCAATCACAGATGCACCTGTTGTATTTCACAGCAGCAGATAATCAATGTTTACATTTTGTTCCTGAAGGTTTTCAGCTTCTCAGAAAGAAAAATCTTAAGAAAAAGATTTTTCATAAAAGATGTCTGCGACACGTTTGCTGAGAACACAACAAGAAAAGATTTTCCCTGAGCAAGTTAATACAAAAATAGAACTATTGTCCAGTAAATGCAGAATTTGCAGCATTGTTTGAGGCTCGTGCTTGGGCAGGAGCAGGGTGAATCCTGCATGCATCACAGTCCAGGTCAGGCACAAAGGGTGACTGGGGTGAGGGATTTACAGCTTCTTCTTCATTTCAGGCACCAGACCATCATCATCCTGCCACCAGCAGCCCTCACCAGAAGCAAAGGTGCAATGAGGTCACACAGCCTCACCAGGGACACCCCCAGCCTGCTGAAACCTGCAGGATGTTTGGTGATGCCAGGCAGTGGGAAATGCCACCAGGGTCAGCCCTGCTCAGCACCAGCCAGGAGTGACCCCAGGGCAGCACAAAAGCCACACAGCAAATTCTGTGCCCATGGCCACTGCGCAGCATTTTCTGGGAACTGAGCTACTGAAACCTCCAGTGGATAAGTTTCATCACTTCTACTTCCACTCTCTGCATTTCTTCTATTATTTCATGTGCTGGGTTACAGCTGGGGTGTAACCAAACTACAGCTCCTAATCCCACTGCACTATCCCTGATGATTCCCAATGGCATTTCCAGGAGCTGCCCAGGGCTGCAAGCACGGTGTCAGGTAAGGGAATGGGCCAAACCCTTTGGCAGGGCAGTGTTTCTTTGCCTGCACAAATCTATCCAGCTGTGACAGGTCGCCCCAGCCTGAGGGGTTCATCTCTGCCAATGGCCCCAGTGGGCAGCGGTAACCACTGAGGCCACCAGGGAGCCCCCAGAATATCCTGTGACCCATAGGATTACATCATTCCACTGTGAAATTCCCTGTCCTGGCAGAGATACTGAACCTTCCTGACTGAGTTTGGCCATATAAAATCTGGGCACTTTGGGGACTCAGAACAGCCACCACTGGCCAGATCCAGAGCAGGACCAGACATTCCACAAGAGCATCACTGCTTTTGACAAGATTTTTGTGTGGGGTCCATTTCTCCCGCTGGTTTACTTTCAAACCAGCACATTTAGTTATAGGAAGGAGGAAAAAAAGTGTTCTTGGGCACTGCCAAACTGCTCTTGCTGGTGAGGAAAATAAGGAGAAAATATCCTGTCTTGATCCCAATTCATAGTGTTGGTAACTGCTGGGGCAAACATTTCATTGGATCTGCTCATGGCCCAGCCAGAACCCAGGCATGGGCCCACATCCCCAAAACTTATTCCCATTTATCCCTCATTCCCCAAAACTTATTCCCATTTGTCCCTCATTCCCACTTATCCCCACTTTCTCTAATGAAGCTTCAGCATTTGAAAAATGAGCAAAGAATTTATCCAGGTCTAAATTCAGTTACTCATGAGCAAAGAGGACCTGAGCAAACCCCAAAGACATTTAGGGACCCAATCAACAGCCCACAATAAAATATTTATCCCGAAGGATGACTCTTCAGGGCTTGGAATAGAAATGTTCTCAGCAGAAGTTTTTTCTAACCAGCAATTAAATTCTGGGGTTTTACTTGCATTTGGGGCATTTTAGACAAGCTTTGCTCATTAGCCCCACCAGGAGCAGCAGGAAGAGAATGAGGGTTATTTTGAAATAAAAGTGATCATGCAAGGAAAAGCAAACTGGCTCAAAAGTTAATCTGGAGCTGATGGCTCATCACAGTTAGCAGGTAATAGATCTGTGACAGAATATAAATAATACAAGTCCCACCATACAGTCTGGAAATAATTGCCAGGAGTTTGTGTATTCATCCACCTACTCACATTTTGATTTTAGAATAATTTGCGAACTTCTTGCATTCTAAAAAGGAACTGCTGTATTCACTTTCCTGTGCCCCCACCAGAAAAATAAAAACATCAAGCTACAATTTTCCAATGATTCATCATGCTACAGATAAAATCCTAAAAAGCAGAAGATACCATTTAATTTTAAAAGGGAGTCAAAAACAAAAATCACCTGTTTGACATATTACAACTGTAACGGTAAGATTTTCTTTCAAAGAAAGAAACATCACAAAGAGAGGCAATGGAAAAATAATAAACTTCAAGTAGAATAATCCTGACATACTCACACTACATCACAGAGAAAAAGAAAAGTTCTGTAAAGAGAAGACAATCCCTTGATACCAAACAGAACTTCTGTCTGAGTTGTCTTCCAAAGTCCAATTAGAGGACATAAACATGCTGCCAAGTCCAACAATACAAACACTACATGATCTGAAAAATAGAATTATATTTATCTTCTCCTTGAAGCTTGAAAAGAGGCAAAAAGTAGAAACTATAAAATACATACATATACACGTAACTATACCTGCAATTGATACCTTTAATCCAGAACTCTAAGCACTGAGAAACTAGTATTAAAATAATTAAAGTTAACAAGGGTAATCCCCTTAAGTGGAAAAGTGATCCCTAGGGAAGGAGAAAGTAGAACAGCAAAGCCTCAGTGCGTGAGAAACCAATTGCAGTCCCCTGGAGAAAGGGAATGAACCCTTTTTATCCTGCCTGTGCTCCTTGGGATGTGCACCTGCCTCATCTGGTAAATGCTCCATCCCTGGGGCAGTGGTGGGACCTCCTGGCTTTCCTCACCAATCCAAGGCCTGCAGTAACAGAGGAGCTGGTGGAAGGGAGGAACATCCACCCCCATCCCTCTGGGATGAGCCATTCATTAATTGAGAGCTTTACCTTCCACCACAGCCATTTATTAATTGAGAGCTTTACCTTCCACCACAGCTGCATCACTGAAACCTGTTTGGGGCACAGCTGGAAATAATTGAGTGCCACAGGCTGTGACTCATTTATTGACCATCCAGGAGTGCCCCCAGGGCTTTTCCTAATGCACAAAACAAAGGGCAGCAGAGTCTCCTATTGCCAAAGGAATCAGGAGAAAAGCACATACCAGTTGGAGGAATATGGAAGGGAACAGGGAAATTCATCTTTAATATAAGACTGAACAGTAATATCCAGGTAACACTGGATCCTGGCCATGGGAGGGGACAAATAGACACAGGCTGGCAATTCTTCTGTTTTGTGACCTTTTCCAGACTTATCCTTAATGATGGCATTTTGTCTCTGACTGGAGCTAACCCTGCACAATCTGGTGTTGTGTTCAGCTATTGGACTGCCCCAAAGAAATTCCTCTTTGCTTGACAACAACTCCTGCTGCAGAAGGCAGAACCTTTCCCTTTCTCATTTCTCAGAAAACATCAAAATTTCTTTATCTGCAAAGACAAGCACAAAAAATTAGTAGAGAGAAAGAGTAGACCACATAAAAAAATTCTATTTGTCCTTCCTCCTGCCAATGGATCACAGAAAGGAAGATGAACAGATTTGGGATAAGAGGAGGAGAATATCCCCTTGGATGTGCAGCTCACAGCTCCAGCTGTGGCTCTGGGGCAGGGCAGGGGAGAGCAAGGGCTCTGCAGAGCAGAATGCACAGGGGCTGCAGCCACCATTGTGGGGACAAGAGTCACTGATGGAAAAAGAGGGAACATGATAAAATTCTGTCCTTTTGACATCAAAGTTGCAGCTCCATTTGTGGAGGAGTCAGGAGTGAGGGGGTTTGAGCACAGGTGATGTAGAAATCTTCTCTCAGGTGTTTTGTGAGGTGCTTCAGACAACAAAAGAAACAGAACCCAGAGGAAAAGCAAATCTGTTGAACGTTATGCACCAGTGCCTTGCTTGACAAGATATAGAAGGAAACCTCCAAAAATCCAGCTTCATTTTGCCAGAAAGCTGTAATTGGGAGTCAGTTAAGCGAGAGCATGGAAAATAAAGCTATGGCTCTGAAAAGGAGGCAGAAGGGAGGAGGAAGTGAAATGGAAGTGCTGAAAGCACCACCTCCACTTTCAAGCCATTAATGATACCCAGCTGTTTTTCACCACTGAGAACATTACTTTCCTCCCTCTGAAAGTTAAGCTAATGCCTTCTATTAAACAGGAAAGAATTTGAAGTGACTAATATCCACTCCTGTGCAGAGAGGCTTTGGCATGGTGTTTTCATCCTTCTTCCCACTCTATCAGCAAAGCAGCAGAGAAAGCCATATTGAGTAGCTTTACACAATTAATGCAATTTGTGCACTGGCATTTTCATTAAAATCCTTTTGCCGAGATTTAATTATAAAAGTTGGTGGTTTCCTTTTACGCACTGAAGTAAATTTTAATTAAAACCTTTGTAGTGCTTTCAGTCCACTTCCTTCACACAATTTATTTGATGAATTTGATAAACAAGAGCAATTGCAGTACTCTGGATTTTTAAATGGGCTTTATTTTTGTCAAAGACCCTGGCAGGTTTCTGAATGCCACCTGGGCAAAGCTGACATGGTATGAACGGCTGAGTGGAAGCTGCCTGTGGCTGCTGGACTGAGGACTTGGTCTCATCAGACTACACCCATCTGCTTAGATCCTTCTGTTTGAGAGTGACAGCCCTGAGCAAAAGAACCCTGGTGAATTATTCAGTCCTATTGCAAGCCCAGAGCCTTGCTGCCTTTGAAGGCCCAAAATCATTCCTCAAAGATCCTGAAGTCCTCCCAAAGCACCCAAAGCTTGTGGTGCACATGGAGCATCAGTTTAGGGCCAGCTGCTGATCCCACTGCTGTCAGTGTCATTTTGAGTCACTCAAACTGGGTGTGCCCCATACAAAAACAGGGAGAGGAGAGGAGAGGAGAGGGGAGGGGAGGGGAGGGGAGAGAGAAGAGAAGAGAAGAGAAGAGAAGAGAAGAGAAGAGAAGAGAAGAGAAGAGAAGAGAAGAGAAGAGAAGAGAAAAGAGAAGAGAAGAGAAGAGAAGAGAAGATGAGTGGATGGGATCCAGGATGATGCCAGGCGCTGCCTGACAGATCCAGTCACAGGTACTGACACAAAGCCAGAGGTGTTTGCCCACCCACTGATGATGGTGTTAAGCACTCCTCCATATTCATCCAAAAGGATTTACACAGGGACAAGCTGTAATCTCACCACACATCCTCTGCCCAAAAAGATGGCCCAGATTTAATAGGCAGCAAGAATCTGCTTGGGTAAGATGCACGAGGGTAAGAGAGCAAGACTCAGTGTGCTGCCTGCACATGGCTGGCTTTGTGAATAAACAAAGGACTTCTGTTCACCAAACTGCCAAGTGAGCACCCTTAATTATAAGTGAATGGAGCTTTCTTGAGAAATTAACACAATCAACAAGTGTCTTTTCTTAAATTATAAACAGATGGTACTTTTCAGCAAAGGCAAAATGTGATTAAGAAAGCTCCTCTGTTCAGAAAATACAATTTGTGCTTTAAACTTTTAATCAATCAAAAGCTTCAGATTCAAAGCAGAACTTACCATAACCATGTCAACATATTTTGGTTTGTTTTGTTTATATTGCAGTTTGTAAATTGCACAACTATTTACTGTTTCAAGTCAGTTGTGTCATTAACTAAATGTTAACCCACGTGGCACCAGCAAATGACGAAAATGTCAAAGAAGCTACACGAATATTGGCTTGTTGAAAATGAACAGAGTAACATAATAAATATTTATGCTAATGACTTCTGTGTAAGAAATATGCATTGCTAAATGATAAGCCCCACACATGGGGCCAGGAACGCAGTCATCTGAGTGATCAAACAGTATTTTCATATTTCAGTCAGGACCACATTTCCTTACATCTGCACTGGTAAGAAAATGACAGTGGCGACAAATCTATTTTTTGTTCTTTGGTGTTGTTAGCACCATGTGGGATGCTACTCAAGCTGAATGTTAGGACAAAGGGAAATGAGGAGTTGATTGATCTTACCTGTGCACACACCCCAAAATGAAGGGATTCTGTCACTGGGGGCTTTTGTAAACTCTCACCATGAATTATTTTCTCGCACGATTTGCAAGTTTGTCTTCACTGAACAAACATTGGTTTTGAATAGACTTTACTTGTTCTTATTTGTTTAAATTAGAAGCATTATGTGACTTGCCCTGAAAAGTCAGCTGTTGAAATTGCTCTGATAACAGCCTGGTTTAGTTCAGGCCCCAGATGCCAAGGGCAGCTCTGCAAGAGCCTTTCTAAGTGCAGAGAAACAGCAGCAGAGCAATTTTGTGGTGCTGATATAGAGGTTTATCAGTGCCCACCCCAATGCCAGTGAGAGCACAGCCCGGCCATCCTGTGTGGGGTGTGCGGGCACCAGGACAGCCACCAGCAGAGCATCCTCCTGGCCATGGGCAGCACAGCTCTGCTGTGTGGGCCTGGCTTCAGCACTGAGCCTGGCAAAGAGAGGGACTGACTGAATTTATACAAATGCAGCGCAGCAAACGCTTATTTTTTCAGTCTCCAATGCTGTTTTCCAGAAGCAGAACTCTGTTCTTGGCATGATGTAAGCCAGACCTGTCAAAAAATCCTTAAGAAACCGCCCTGAACCCAACAAACACTCAATGTGTGGACTCTGGCAGAACTCTTGTTCACCTCATCCCTCTTTCCATTGGGCTGGAGCTACAGGGATGTCCAGCAAGAGAAGTGATACATGATAGAGGTGTGTGACTGTGTTTGCAGGGATCTGAGGATGAGGGAAGAGGCAAGGATCTGACTCCACGTTTCAGAAGGGCTTGATTTATTATTTTATTATTTATATTATATTATATTATATTATATTATATTATATTATATCTATACTAAAAGAATAGAGGAAAGGATTTCATCAGAAGGCTAGCTAAGAATAGAAAAAGAAAGAATGATAACAAAGGCTTGTGTCTTGGACAGAGAGTCCGAGCCAGCTGACTGTGATTGGCCATTAATCAAAAACAACCAACATGGGCCAATCACAGATGCACCTGTTGCATTCCACAGCAGCAGATAACCATTGTTTACATTTTGTTCCTGAGGCCTCTCAGCTTCTCAGGAGGAAAAAAATCCTAAGGAAAGGATTTTTCATAAAAGATATCTGTGACAAAGGTGGAAAAAGCAGTATATGGTCTGAAAATGGGCTTTGGAAGTAGAATGTTACCTGGCATCGGTGTGTGATTCCATGTGCCCTAAGATTGCCACACATTGTATCAGTATAGCAGCAGGGTGAGGGGACAGATGGAGAAACCCCAGCTCCTTGTTCTGCTCTGAAACAGAAATGTTTTTAGTGATACCAAGTCCAGACAGAGTGATGGAGCAGACAAGCAAACCCAAAATAAGCAACCACAACTGCCAGCAGCCCTCTGAACATGTCAGTGTTGGTTACAGTGCCAGAACAGAGGGAGAGGTCCCTTGCAGGTGTGTCTGCAAAGGTCGTGGCTCAGCATCATTTCAGTCCCGTGTCTTATGCTCTACACAACCTCTGACTTCAAAATAAAACAGAAGCAAGAGATCCATGCATCTCACTTACATCCATTCCCTTCATATGGAACACCAGTCATTTCAAAGTCTAGGCAGTGTCCAAAATGAAATATCCATTGAGAGAAAGAAATTACTAATTATACTTCAATGGATATGGACAGCTAGGTCTGTGTGTAACCTTGGTGCTGGAACTTCCTGACCTTTAGCTGGAAATCCATAATATGAACAATCTTAAGGGAATATCTGTAAACAAGAATTACCACACCACTTATTTTTTTAAATTTTATTATGAAAGACCTCACTGTCTTTCCTCATAAGTGTTTAGTGCCACATGTTTAGTGGAAACATGTCTGGCAGTGCTGATCTGCAGTGTGTAAGTGAGCTGCCTGCATGCTGATGTTATCTCTGTTTCTATTGTAAGGTACTGCAGCTGTGACTCATGTTTCTGCATAAATATTTAAATCATGATTTCAACATTTTCATTTTGACAATAATGTGCCAAATGCTGCTGTGATAGTTTCAACAGATTTTGAAAAGCAAGTGGGAATAACTGATTGGCTTTCTTTAATGAAGCTTTAATGAACTCTTCCAACAATTTCAGATATATCAAGGATATTCTGTAAACCAGTGTCATCCTACTGCAAGGACCTTTAACCATCCTGTTGCTTGTTATATTGATCTACTATTGTGTTACACTGTGTTCTGAACTGCTAAAATCCAGGTGTTTTTTTTCTACCTTTCCCAAGTGCTTACCTCACACACTGAATAATAAAACCCTACCTGCATATTCCAATGTACAGCATAGCTCATCTGCACATCAGCTGTGACTCAGTATTTCACATCCTCATGAATAAGCAAATGACCTATTTCAAGATTAGCAAATAAAATCTTTCAGCACAATTATGTTTCATTTAATTTAATCATTAATTATATTAACATGAATTGTGCTTAGCATTGCTGAATGTTGCTTAACATTTCCAAGTTTGACAAACCCTGCCTTGTGTGCAGTTCTTTGATGATGCGATATCAGAAGTCAAACAAAAAAGTCTGGTAAGAGTCAAAGTAATGATGGCATGGTCCAAAATGTGTCACTGGGTATGGCAGCCCCTGACTTGAGCTGAAATCCAAAGCAAGACAAGGTGTAATTTGTTTTCTTTAAGGTTTATGCATTAGAGTCACAGGATAGAGGCACCATGCTGCACTTGAAGTGGTCTGCACCTTTTAGAGGACTAGAGTCCGCATAAAACCAGCTTGTGTTGTTGATACATACCTATTTCCTCGTGGGGGGACTTAAAAACACATGTCTTGAAGTTTAGCTGAGAACAAAATTATAGTTACGGTCTTGTATTTTCACAGTGACATGATTCTTGATTCTCCCCTTTTCTTCTTTTTCCTTAAAAACCTCCCAAAAATGGAAAATACCTGATGCCTCCAGTATCTCTACTGTGAGATCTCTAAAAGCATTTCATTTTGCTGAAGCACTTTCTTCTGCTGAAGAGTCAGTTCTTCAGAATTGTACAACAGAAGAATCAATTGCCCTTGAGAAATCAAGGTTGACAAGCTGCAGTGGTACATTCCTTTCCCAAAAATGCTGTCCACAGAAGACTTGAAGTTAGAGTCTAGTTATAAGCTGATAGAGTTTGAAGCAGTTTACACAGTTTTTCAAGTAACCTTCCTTCATACTGAAGCAGCACCCGACTTTAGTGTTTGCGGAAGAAAGTATTTTAATACTGAAACATCATGCAGGGAAGGATATTAATATTTGTGTTATGTACCCTCTCAACTGACTCCTGGTGTTCCAGAGTGAGAAGTAATAACAAAGGGATTTCTGTGCTCATGAAAGCTAATGAGTTCATGAATCTGTATCAAACAATAAGCTCTGTGGCAACATTTTTAGCAGTGGCTCCACCTGCAAGACAACCTATGCAAGAAGGAGGGATAGCACTGAAAGCTTAGCAAAAATAAATAGCTGAAGCGACATAGCCCCTACTCCTGAAGGTGTTTATGAGTATCAAAGGAACTGTGGGGGCTGTTGAGCACATTAACTCATCCTCTTGCCAAAACAAACAGAATACAACTGCAACTGGCTGTAGTGGTGGGAGGGAAAATGCTTGTTCTAGATAGTGACAACTGATGGCCAGAGCCATCCTGTCTGTTTTCTAGTTGCACAAGACCTAGGGAGTGTGTCGGGAGATCAGGAAGCTGGAGCTGCTGGAGCCTCAGTTCTCAGCATGGTCCTGAAGAACTGAAAAGGAACTGTGCGGATCCCTCCAGCTGAAGTGGATGTACTTTGAAGGATAGTCAGAGAAGGAACTCCCTGGAGCAGCAGCCCATAGATCTGAAGGAAAAAAACACTACAGAAAAAAAATTATTACTCCCATACTGATGTCTTCCTGTTACAAAAAATTAAAGAACCCATCCTTTTAGGTTTTGCTAACAGCAATTTAACTGTGATGTCTTTGGAAACACATTATCCCATGCTTGCCTTCTAGGCTCCTTTGAACCACCTAGTGGTGTAATTCCCTATGAAAAATAGGGTGTTAGATTAAAGCAAGCAGAAATCTGAAAAAGAGTAATTTTAATTAAACTCCCACTGCAACTGCTGAAGAGAATGTCTCTCAGGAGTAAACCAAGCAAGATAAGCAGCCCACGCAGTTGGGCTGACTCTTCCAAAGCAAATACATACACAGGGTAACACAGTGACACTGCCAGCTGAAGAATGTTGAAATACAACAGTGGGTGACAGCTGGTTCATACAAACTGAACTGGTTTTGTCCAAATAAACCAGCATGGACTTTCCCCTAGCCTTTGTTCTGAGCTGGCTCAAGGCTCCAGCCTGTGCTGGGGTTCAGCTGTGGCTGATCTAACCAGCCCCACAGAGGGACCAAGGCAGGAGGGCACCTCTGTCTGGGCCAACCCTCTGCTCAGAGCAGGCTCAGAGAGATCAGGGCTGTGTCCCATCAGGTTTTGCATATCTTGGATGAGATCCTACCTTTCTGAGCAACCTGCTCCCTTGTGTGACCATCCTCAGAGTAAAACATTGTTTTCTTTTGTTTGAATGAGATTTCCTGTGCTCACTTGTGTCCTTTATCTCTTGTTCTATCACTGGGCATCACTGAGAAGGGTCTGGCTTTCAGTCCCTGTGCCAGGAATTTATATCTGAGCTCTCTCCAAGTTGAATATGCCCAGGCATCTCAACTTCTCACCCATGACAAATGCTCTAACACGTCATCCATCTCTGTGGCCTGGCACAGGTCTCCCTCTGTTATGTCTGTGTCTATCTCATCCTGGCAGTCCCAGAGCAGGATGCAGCATTCCAGGTACCACAGAATCATGGAATGCTTTGGGCTGGAAGGGATCCTAAAGATGACATAGTTCTGGCTGCTCTGCCATGGCCAGGAACATTTTCCACTAGACCAGGTTGCTCAAAGCCCCATCCAACATGGCACTGAACATTTCTGGGGTGGGGCACCCACGGGTTCTGTGGGCAGCAGCTGTGTCTGAGCAGGGCTGAGTGAAGGATCCCTCCCCTGCCTGCTGCTGGTGCTCTGCCTGACCCAGCCCGAGGTGCTCTTTGCCTTCTTTGTCTGGTTGCTGGAAACAAGGGTTCAACTTGGTGTCCACCAGGAGCCCCCAGGGCCTGTCCTGCAGAGCTGCTTCCCAGGGTTTGCCCCTCCTGGGGTAGGACCTGGCACTTCCCCTTGCAGAGCTCCCTAAGGTCCCTGCCAGCCCACTTCTCCACCCTGCAGAGATCCCCCAGGACAAATAATTCCAGCAGTGCCCCTGTGCCACTTCCCAGCTTTAAAGGACTGCCATTCATTTGCCCATCTTCATCTCCATGATTGATGAGTACTGCTTCCATAAATTCCAGTAATTTATATAAAAAATATATATAGCATTAAAAACCCATACATGTACATGCAGCAATCATAGTGGGCCCAGCTACAGCTGATAAAGGCACAGCATTCCAAGAGCTGATAGGGCTCTTTAGATGGAAAGATTAGAGCTTGGATGCTGACATGGATATGAAGAAGCTTGCTTATACTGCACAGAGTCCCAGTAATAGACATTGTATTAGCTTTTGTTGAAAAAAATATTTATAAGCTTCTGAAACTAATTAAATTAATAAAATTGCAATCTCACAGTAGTCCAGCTTGATGAGTCATGAAATATGAGTACACTCCTGTGCAGGGCAGCTAAGGGCAAGGCTGCAATTCTGCTGTGTGAAAGGAAGACACTGGAGTCTCATGGGCAGAGAGAGAAGCCTGATATTGAGTGATAAGTGTTTGTGTGCTGATGTGAAACTCAAATTTTTGTTTCCAGGGTGTGTGTTGGTGTGTGTTTTGTTTCTGACACACACAACTGATTTCCATAGAGGAGACTAAAGATTTGTAAAGACTAAGGATTTGTAAAGGCAATGGATGAAGGCCATAGCCTTGGATAATCATGGAGCACTGGATGTGTAGAAGGCAGCTGGAAGCCACAAAGAGACAGAGTAAGAAGAGTAAGAATCCAGCAGGTGCACTCTCTAAATGCACTTAAAGAACACTTTAAAACCCCATCAGATATCCCCCATGCTCCTTTTGTAAAATAACAGAAGCATTTTTTGCTCCCAGCTACCACCCAGCAATGTTTGCTATTTCATGAACATTTCTCCCCACAGCTCACAAAGGCTTTTGAATCTGTAGCAATTGCCAGACCATGGCATAAGACCAAAACCTGTTTGGTGCATTGGCCCCACCCCACCTCTGCATCAAACCTGTACTACAACCATGTTCCTTTCTGTTGTTTTACTTGTGTTTTCCTGCTTTTTCCTGAACAAGGAGGGACTTGAAGAAATGTAATTTCTAATCCAGTCCTTGAGTCCTTGCATCACTGGAGCAGAATGCACAATTGCATGTATTTCACCTGTATATTTGAGCAACTTAAAGCATGTCTCAGAGTGGCTGCTTTACATAAAATCAGTGTATACTCGTGCCTCTTGTTTTATATTATTTTTATAATTATTGTCACTAATATAAATATTTTAATATTAGTGACAATGTGTCTGAAAGATGATGTGCAAGAATAAACTGACACCTTCCATCAATTAATTTATGGTACTTTAATACCAAGTTAATGCATTTCTCAATTAAGAATTTATAAACTGGTAATTCATAAAAAAAAAAATAAATCACAGCTTCAGAAAAAGCTAACTTTAACAGTTTGTCCCCTCCCCGCCAACAAACAGTTTACAATAAATTTCAACTATGTTGGTAGAAAGTTAACAGTGGTGAAACTCTTAAAAAACATTTGCAACAGCAATTGAAAATAAAATAATGATTTTTACTCAGTGAAAAATTAATAGGAATTGTGTTTCCCAGTAAAAGATAAGTCAGAAAAGCAGCAAAAATTCCCTCTCCTACTTGTCAGGTACAAGCTTTGCCCTGCCACATTTATCATAGGCAAAGGCCACACTTCAGCATTATTCGTTCCCAGGTCCAGCACTTCAGTGGTTTTGGCAAGACTCAGAGGTTGTATTCCGAAGTCCAGAGGTTGAGGTGTGTGCTGCCCCTGCTCCCTGTGCTCCACAGCTGCTCCATTCCTCTTCCTCAGGGTACAGTGGGATCAGAAACAGCTCAGAGTAAAGGTAAGGAATATGAGATTTTTTCTATGGGATCACATTCTTTTTTTACTCTTCACCTCTCCAATACAAACTGGAAACACCAGAAATTTTGGCTGTCACGCTTCACATGTGAGTGTTTACAGGAGAGACAGGATTTGAAGGATGCTGTTATATTTTCACTTGTATACAAAATCCCTTCTCTCTGCTGAAGTTATACATGCAACCACAGGACAAAAAAGTGTTCCATCTCTATCTTCTAAGTTAAAAGTCACATTTTCAAAAGTCATTGCACTTGACAATAAAAAGGCAATTAATATGCATTTGATATTAACTATATTGTACAGACCTGAACTTCTGTGCAATTCATTGCTTCAGACATATAACATCCTTTTAAAAACTAAGCCTCTAATCAAAGAAAAACTTTGTTAAAGACAAAAATCTTTAAGAACAAATGCACACAAAAAACCCCTCCCTTTAACTCCTAGTGCATTTAAACACATCTTTGAAATTCTCTGTGTTGTTCCCACATTTAACCTTGCTGCCATTCCATACTGGTCTAACATAACTACACAAGAACACCTTGTCCTTGACCTAACCAATAAGGCTGGCATTTAGGATGCTGTTGGTACAAACAGGAAAGCCAAAGATAAGATTATTACCTCACTCCTTTCATGTGGAAAACAAAGGATTTCAAAGTGGATGGGATTCAGCTGTCACCATTGTCTGTAAATTCCAGTAGCCCATTTCAGGTGCCAGTACTTAGTCTACTGAGTCAGGGTTTTGGATTGTACCAGCATATTTTGCAACAACTTGCAGTTAAAACTATGGACAAGGAAACAGAAAGGGAGATTTTGGTCCCTGAGATATACTAAATGAAATCAAGAACTAAAGCACTGATATTTAGTTTGGAGTGGACCCTCTTCAATGAAAACTAAGTTAGCTTCAACTTTCTAAAGTTTAACAAATAGTCACTTAAGCAGGATGACAGGATATATGCAGTATTGGTCAAGGAAAGTGCACTGTCCAGAGTAGTTTGAAAAGTTATCAGTTGCTGAGTTATCAAGCAGCTGTCCTGTCAATAGCATGCTGTACCAAACTTGTCTTTCCAAGCTAGCCCAAAACCACAGGATGAAACATGGCCTTAACCAAAACACTATTTTCTCTTATCTCTTTAAAGGTACAGCTACAGAATTTAGTGTCATAAATACTTACGATGGGCCAAGTGACTTCATGTGTCAGAACCAAACCCAACTTTTTAACCTTGCAACTGTGTGTTTCAGCAATACTCTGTGGACCATAGCAGCAAACTTCTCATGGCCAAAACAGAGGCAATGTGTGCTATGGTTATCCATCTTGGGCTAGTGTTCAAAAGGTTTGTACCATGGAAGATGTTTCACACCAGTGGCAACTACAATAAAACATCTTTGGCAACCATTGGCATATGAAAAGTAATTCACAGCAGCTGGAAGAATTGTAGGATGTTAATAAGGTTCCATAGTGCATCATTAACTTTCTGAAGTATGTTGCATGAAGTACCAAACTCCTGAAAAGGACAGCTAAACATCTGCCATCATTACCTCAGAGACTGCAGGGTTTTGTCATACCACTTTCTCAGACAAAGCTAGGGCTTGTGAGATTTTAGAGGATGATGTGAGATCATCCACACAAAGGCTTCCAGTGCAGTTGGAGCTGATTTGGGTAAGGGAACAGAGTAATGAAGGGCTGAAGACTGAATTTTCAGTGCACCACAGGGAAGTTATGCAGAGACTGGTGACAGATGGATTCGTGAATATATTTAACCACAAAAGCAGCATAATCACGTTGGTGGTGGAATCTCTTCAGACAACAAAACAAACCGAAACAAAAAATCAGCTGCCTCCGGTGAGTCCACGAAGTAGCCTCATTCACCTTAAATAAAAAATGTGTGTATTAGGAATACAGAACTTATTTTAAAACATTAGTAACACTCTATAACACAACTGAGCTATAAGAGGAATTCAGTAAAACCAACTTTTGTTTCCAACTACTGCAATTATAAATTAGATTTATCTTGTGACACCAGATAAGCCAGCTCTTAAGTGTGTGGGATGTGTACAGTAGGGGGAGCAGAGAGCACGCTACTAAGATGGGTAAATTTTTAACAAGTAGAAGGAATGAAAGAAGGTAATTTAAGCTTATTTTCTTCTAAATATGAGTTCAACTTTCAGAAATTTGGAAAATATTATTGCAACTATCTTGCAGAATTGCACAGTGATCCCTATATATAAATTAGTATGCAATTTGGCAGTAACAATCACAGCAAAAGAAACTAAAAAGAAAAACCAGAATCTTACAAAAAAAAAAAAAAAACCACAGGGTATTTAAGCAGGGACAATATAGTTTTGCTGATCACTTCTGATGTCTCCTTTTGTGAGAATAAAGTCAACTTTATACCCCAGATGCCTCTTAAGACCCCATATATAGCCAATCCCAACTATACCTCACTTGAGAGATGCCAATTTAAGCAATAAATGCCAGAAAAACATTTATTAAAATTTGAATCTAATAAAATATAGGATCATTTTCAGTTAACTCCTACCCAACCCCTGCAAAAACAAAAGAAAAAAAAACCAAAAAAAACCCCCAAAAATCACAAACCCAAAAATCTACAGCTATGGAATACATTGTAATCTCTCTGATGTCCACTTCCAAAACAAGTGTGAAAAACTTAAAAATAATCTTAGCATAAGGACTCCAATTGTTATATGCACCTTGCTTCAATAGTGAAAAATACCATCCATTTCTCTCCAGCCGAAAAGAATTAAGATTATAAAATAAGGTACAAGATTATGATTTTGATGATATTATGATATTATATCATTAATAGAGTATTGTTCAGTCATCAGGTGCTACATGAAAAGGCAGCTTAGCAGTTCTGTAAATGGGGTTTTGCTATGCTAGTGTTCTCTATTCTGGCACAGCAGATTTTTCCTTCACATTTCAGTAGCTGTAAAATCATGGCCCTGCCCTAGAGAGACACGTTCAACATCAGCACTGCTGCCATGTGAGACTTACTGCTGTTTCAGCACATGAAGGATGAATTCAATCCTCCCTAAATTCAATCCTCAAACCTACTACTCTGACGACTGCATTGGAGTTACAGTGTTTCACTAAAATATAAAATGTAACAAACTAATTAAATGGAATTTCTGCACTGGATTAGAAGGAACACCTGGTCAAAAAGCCTTTTAAAAGCAAAAGGATATTTACCAGAGCAGGGTCTAAGTTGCTTATTTGTTCATTTATCATTGATTTTCCATATTATTTTAAGTACCATCTATGTGGTGAAGCACCTGACCTGGAATTTATATTCATTTATATTCATATTACTTTGTTCAGCTTGTTAAAAATTTACCCACTTATTCACAGCTGGCTTTATTTTATTCTTCATAATATAGATATTTCTCACTCACAGATACATTCCAGAGTTAGTAAATAACTGAAAATCCATTTGTTCATTTTGATTTTTGCCTAGCACTTGTTTAGCTTGATTTTAGTTCTCCTACAAGCTGCAACCAATCTCTTCCATGCAAGGAAAATTGAATAGTTAAATCAGGCTGAATGAGTAGAAACAAAATACAAACACATCACCACAGGAACATGCTAGAGTCCTCAATTGCCTGTTTAATTAACACTTCCTTGCTTATCCCTCCAAAACCAAAATAAAAAAAGAAAACTAAACAATCCCCAAGTTTACTGAGCAGCAGCAATGCCTATACTGTAAAACAGTATCTCTGCAATGAAATTCTGAGATAAGGAATAAATGACATCATCAAACAAACTTCCTTTTCTTCCTGTAATAATATCTTTATGAAGATATATACTTACTTCTGGCATAAGTAACTGTCATCTACATTAAGAGATTTCTTTTAGAATAACTTGCACATTAGCAGGCTGAAGATGCATCTTCATTGCATATGCACACAGTCCCTTCCTGGTTTTACAGTTAAGCCTTTAAGGGTCTCTTCTTTTTAGACTAAACTAATTAACTTATCCATCAAGAGCAAAATACAAGAAGAACATTTTATAGATTCAGTAGATGAAGATTTCTATCAATACAATAGTTTCAAGGGGTCCAGAAAAATCAAATGGGTGCATGAAGCCTTTCAGGGACAGAAGAAATCGTTTTCACTTAATTTAAACAAGGTCCTCAAAATAATTAAGAACAGTGCAAGAAGAAACGCAGGATAAAGGATGTAACCTTATTCTATCTGCCATGAACACTGTAAAGCAGGCAATGCATAACTCTGCTAGGCTGCTCCAACCTGTATCCCTTTTATAAACTGTGCAATCTGTACAGACAGACAGAGTCCAAGGTTTCATGTGCATCCAACAAGTACAAATTAAATGGCACATGAGGATGGATCTGAGATGGCATTCCCTTGGCTGCCTTAGGCACACTATGTCTGATTCACACCCTCAAACGTTTGTGTGCATGAACAACAAAAAGCATCAGTCATTTTTGCTAGAAACAGACAGATGGAATACAAAAAACCCCAAAACTTAAAATAGTGTAGACAGTTTTTAAAGCGATCTAATTCAAATAATAACTAACCTGAGAGGTACTTTGCTCCGATTAACATTAGCATGCTACTCATAACAAAAACACTGAAAGGCAGACTAGAGAAGATACTACTGTCACCTGATGGCATCCAGGGATGGTGTTTCCAGTCAAGCAAATCAAAAGAGAAATATATATATAAATTGCAGCATATGTGTTAAATATATATGAAAAGCAAAAAGTAACAAATGTAGTGACATTGGCAGAAGAACTAAAAAAATATTTTGCATAAACCCCATAATAATTAAAAATAGGTTCTCTCTGTAAGAGTTCAAGTCCAAATTTCACTATCAGCACAATCCAGGTTCAGCCCATTTCTAGTATACTCCAATCCCAACCTAGCCCTAAAGTATCAAAGAACTAAGGAAAATAACATTTGCCCCCCAGGTGTTAGACCAGAAAAATCACTAAATTAAGTTTTGATAAACATATCTCTTCACATAAACTGAAGAAAAACCATCTAGATTTATTTACTGCAAGGCAGAATTTTTTATCCTAGTAAGATAAGCATCAGGTTAGATGTAAGGGTACTAAATCATAAAGGTCAATACTGAAGGAAATCATATTGCTCATGTTAATTCACCTGTTTCCCTTCCCAATAGCCTTGGCAGAATTGCTTGTAAACCACAGTGTTAAGTAAAATATTTAAACCAACATATAGGATGGCAAAAGGAATATTTTAGCTTTCAAGAAGGAAGTGGCCACATGCAGCTTGAGGGCTCCAACTGTGGATTATGGATTGTGAAGGGAGTTTAAATTTTGAGGATTCTTTACTTAATACTTTTCATTTTAATAGTTTTTCCAATAAAAGGGAAATTAAATATAATTGATAAAGCCCATAAATTATATGTTATATTATTACTCAGGACTAAAAATTTATCCCAAAATAGTACTAAAATAAACATTCAAATTATAGATCACAGGAAGACTGCAGGCTTAATTAATTCAAACATGACAGATGAGAAAGCCCTCTACTACAGAAGAAAATTCTTGTTCAGTCCCTCAGAAGTGTTTTCATACTTTCTGTATGTAAACAATAGGTCTGTGTAATTCTTTACTTTATGATAACTCCTTGCTCTTACCCTCTATGGGTCAAATAGATTTTAATATGGATATGAATCCCTCCTTCCTACACAGCAAATAATGAAGGCAGATACAGCAAGCAAAACCACAGGATGGAACTTTTCTCCTTTGCAGCATGAGGTTATGGTATAAGAAGGTTTACAAAGTCCCTGTGCTCTAAGCATTGTGCTGTATCTCGTCTTGCAGGTGAGATTTTTTTCTTTTGCAAACCAGTGCCATCCTGCAAAACCTGCAGCTATTCGGGAGGAAGACCCAGATTTTCCTGCTTTGTTTCCACAGCGGATTTAAGTAATGACCTTTAAATCACTATAATAGTCCAGAGATGGCATGAACAGAAAAGGTCAACAAAAGCAAGATGAGCTCCCTAGGTTAACTGGCTAATTAATAACACTTGACCTGCATTAATTTTTGGTTTACCATCTGTACTGTCAGATGCCTCCCATCCCATAGACTTCATCACAGCTTTCTTCCACCTGGCATAGCGATATTCACTTTCTGAAATTAAGAAATCAGAAAACAGAAAAGCCTCTCAATGCATAGGAATACAACCACAAATATTTAAGAACCAGATCTGGCAATATGAGTTTTGCACAGTATCATTTGTTTGCACAGGGAAAGTAATATAAAATCCTTTTCTGAATACAAAAACACTCCACCCCAAACCCCACAGTTATGCATAGTAAGAAGAAATAAATAATTTTATTTAAAGAAATTTTCTTTATTATTATTTATTTATTATAAGTTATTTAAAGAAATTTTCTTCATGTTCACCAATAAGAAGATTTACAAGCAGGACAAAATTAAACAATTGATGTTTACGTAGAAACACTTCAAATGCTGTCTTGAAGTAAGGGATTTTAGAATTAATTATAATCAAAATGGTAAGACAAAAATATGTACCAAAAATAAAGAAATAATTGAAAAGATGAAAAAAATTTATCTTGCACAGGGATTAATTATGTCAAGTGCACACTTTCCACTTCTACAAGCACTTAAGAACTGATGAGAAAGATAGCTAGATAAAAAGCAATAATTAATATAGGCTTTTTAAAGCCAAAATTAGAGTACCCAAAACCAGTCTTATCAACATCTGTAAAAAGAATAAGTTTGCAACTCAGATAACACAAAAAGGTTTTACCCTCTGGGTTTATCTGTGGTTCAAATCGTTCCCATGTCACTGCTGTCAAATCTTCAGGATTCAGACTCCAAACTTCAACACCTTCTGCAGCTCCTGCTGCCATAGCTGCTCCTAAAGCTGTTGTTTCAGCCATTGATGGCTTTACTGGAGCAAAACACAGGGAAGACCATAATGATTTGTAATGGAAGTCCCCTTGATGACATCAGAACTAAAGACTGACATATCTATCAAGATACAATCACAAAGCAAGCTACCCAATTTGCTCTCAACAGCCATTACAAACTAATGTTTTCAGCATTAAAAAGAAAGCAGGAGCTGTAAATTCATCTTACCTACTGGAATACAGAGAATGTCTGATTGAAGTTGCATGAGGATTTTGTTACTGGTCATTCCTCCATCTACTTGTAACTGACTTAGTGGAATCCCACAGTCCTTGTTCATAGCATCTAGAATCTTAAATAAGAGTAATATATGTTACAATTTAATTGCACAGAAATGCTCTGATACCCTCTGAGGATAAAACACTGATACTACAGCATTTGCTGAAGAGGGTTAAGTAGATCAATCCTCTCTCCTATGTATTAAAAGGCAAAACAGATATAATGACAACACAGTTTTGTTTAACACACAGCACGTGCATTCTCTTCATTACAGAAATCCTAGTGTAGGACACCTCTCTCCTCAGGTGCTCTGGATGTATGTTATGCGCTGCTTGTGTGGCCTGAGAGGAATTTTAAGAAAAGTTGATGAGAACATTTATCAAAGCTAACAAAGGAAGCAGCAATAATAAATGGAGTCCTTCAGTAGATCATCCTTTGTCTAGATATTTTCTCTAATTTTATGGATTAAAGAATTGAAGAATAAAAACATTTGAACTGGCAATCTGGAAGACTCTTCAATAAGAACTGAGGAATGTTGAAATGTTTTGAAAGAGCAGCCTCTTCAAATGTTTTCAATTAGTTGTTGAAAACTGAGAATTGTATATCAAACAAGACAGAGCAAAAATAAACTGTTAGTGCAATTTTTAATAAAATTATGTTTCCTTCGTTTGGGCACAGTCTCTAGCTAAAAAATGTTGAAGGGTTTGCACAGGATAATTATCTAAGCTGGAGTATTTAATTCACTGATACCTTTCAATATGGTTTTTAGAAGCTTTCCTAAAAACTTAAGACTTGCCTCAAACCATAGTTACTGGTAACACCATGGCACTGCCTCATAATCACCAATAAATACAGAACAGTGGTTTCTGTGGGGTTTTGTAAAAGCAGTCAGTTAAATGTCTCATTTACATTTTTTTATAAGGCTAGTGCACAAGTTAGGCATTAACAAGTACAGTATGATTTTCTCTCTGTAATCTTTCAGTGTATTTAAATAAAAAAGAGGTGTGTTTTTCTCAGCTTTAAATGACAAAGCAACGCAGATCACAAAAAAAGACTAAAACTACGATGCACTCTGCCTGTTCTGTAGCTCACAAAGTACCCAGTAATACAATATTTACCAGGAATAGCCAACATGCTACTTAGAAAAGAACAAAAAAATTGTAGGCTTGCAAGATAGTGAAAACTACATGGAGATGAACTATCCAGGAGATCTTCCCAGTTTTCAGAAAGTAAGCCAGCAAGGTCCCTTACCAGAAAAATCTTTAAAGGAACATAAGGAACTGCCCAGGATAAATAAAGGTTAAAAATTACAAGGTAGAAAGAGTAAGGACAGTTTGCATGGTGGCTGCATTTGCCTATGGGCCCACACTATTCAATACACTAGAAATAAATTGGAAAACAGGATTCTTGCACGAAGTTTGCTGGCAGTACTAAACTAGTACTTATTTCTTTCACATACATCACTTCACATTTGTCTAAGGTGATATTATCTGCCTTTTTTACCATTCAGAACTTCAGCACCATTGGAGGCTCTGGGTTTGTTTACCGCTGTGCAAGAGCATGTTGGATCAGCATGCACTCAGCGGAGATTAAAATAATAAAAAGAATGCTAGAAGCCAGGAAGGGATGAAGGAACAAAACAAATCATGGTCATGCTGCTGCTATTCCTATTGTACAGAGGTGTACAAGGATCCAAGTATGCAGATTCTGCCTCATGACAGTATTGTACAGCTCTTAGAACTGAAAATTTGCTTATTTTTCCAAAATTCCTTCTGGAAGAAAAAAATGTAACAAGTGTCATCTATCTGCATAAGGAAGAAGCTTTTTGGATAACAAGGTACTCAGAAGGAGTGAATGTCACAAACAGGCAAGAACTTCAGTGAAGGTGACCTCCAATGAAGGGTTTTCTTGAAGACTTCCTTTTTCACTGGAATTGAAAGAAATTTGTTTTTGACAAGGCAGAACTAATGATGTATCTTTAGAAAAACATAAATATATTTTACCGGTGTCGCTAGGATTTAATCTGTTCATTTGAGAGTGTCCAGTGCCTGATTAGGCACTCCTGTCATTGTGATAAAATCAGAGTGACTGAAGTATGGGGAAGTGTTAGGTCTGTTCAAACGGTGAACTTCACCCTCACTCAGTCTGACAGCTTTTTCCCCCTCCATCCTACTTCCAGCCACATGCCCTGCCTTGCATTTTGACATTTGCTGAATGCCTCTGTGAGGCAGCTGAGGTCATTAATCCAGCAGAAAAATAGCCTAGCAAAAAAAGGGATAATTTTCTGCTGGAAAGTTCACCGAGTTGTCACATGAGAGGGAATGGATGGGAGGATGGACAAGGAGAGAGGAGCAGACAACAAATCAGTTCAGTTGCCTGTAACTTTACCCTGACTTCTAGTACAAGAATTAGAAAATTAGAATGCTACTTCCAATTTCCTTCACAACCATCTGAGGACTCAGAGGCTGTCAGCACAGCTTCAAAAGCAGAAGCCTGAGTGAAATCTCTGTCAGTCTTTTCCAATAAGCAATTTATTCTATATCACTACAGAAACAGCACACTGCTTCCCTCATCTTACATGGTTAGAGCAGGATGCTATTTTAAAAATCATTATGTTTAAATACCACCAGTTTAATTCAGGTAATCAAATTAAGGCTTGACTGTTATCCTGCAAGGTCTAGGGATTTCATTTCCTCCTGTATTTGCACAGAACCCAGGGACTGCAAACACTGGTGATATAAGGATTCAATGCTCATACTGATATCAACCTCTTTAATCTGGCTGGAGGATAAATTTCCTCTGTGAGAATTTTGGTTGGCTGTTACTGAATGCCAGCTGAGGCGGTGAAGGATGGTACAGGCAGGAAGTGAAGCCAGCTTTCCCTTGGTATGTTTGCTGCTGTCTTGCCTTAACTCCTTTTTGTTCTTGTGTACCAAAAGTGACATAAGCCATCTCTGTCACAGCAGACCATAAAGTTTAGTTTCCTACACCAATGAAGCTTTGTAGCTATGTCACTGGCCCTGCCATTCTAAACAGTCTGTGTTTTGCCCCTCAAAATATTCAAAAATATGTTCACCTTATTTTACATGCTGGTAAAAAGCAGCATTACCACTCCAAAAAAATGTGGCACACAATTTTAGCTAAGTCCAAAGGAGCAATTTTTCAACATTAGCAACAAGTAAAGACAACAATAGCATCCAAGTACAATATAAAGCATATGACTAATCTTCATTAAATTTTTTAAATCTCCTCTTTTCCTGAAGAGCTACAGTTCCTGTTATCACACTAATTTACAATGAATTTAGGACCCAATTTGTCTTTACCTCTCGTGTTTGAAAGCAGACTGCTTCTAGTGCAGCGAAGGCAATGTGGTTTTTATTTGTAAACTGAGTAAGGCCACAGATGATACTGTTGAAGAGAGAAAAAACCCAATTAGGACACTCTTCTTTATCAGACATAAACCTATACTTCACACCTAGGTCCTCTTCAAATCTCATTCAGTTCTATTGTATGAGGACTACTTTTTTAATATTAAAAAGCTTGGATTTTAAAATCTAAACTAATTTTCCTGACAAAGTGTTTTCAATAGTCCAATCAATACAGTTGTCATAAATCATCCATACACACACACAAATGGCCCCACAAATTCTAGTCTCTCTTTAAGAAAAAAAAAGGCTTGATTGAGGTTGATTTCTCTTTAAAAAATAATAGAATTTATCAATAAAATCTTAAAGAATTCTCTAATGTTTTCAGTTCTTAAGGAAAAGTCTATATGGCTCATTGCTGTTCTCTAAATGTTTGAAATTGTTTTCAGATCCAGTCTGATAATTCGTTGCTTCTGAACTTTCAAAGAGATTTTTGGGTATGGGAATTATGATACACCTAACCACGAATTCTGCCAATATACTCTGAAGAGCAGAGCAAATAATCATCTTTTACTCTATTTCAACAGCTGAGGAACAGCACAGTACTACACAGAAATACTGCTGGATACATGCAAGTTCAAAGATATTAAAGGACATTTTTTATTGTTACCATTCCAAAGATCAGTTTTTAACCATTAAAAGTTAAGTATTCTGATATGAAAAACTGTAAAAACATCTAATTCAGAGATTTTTCTTTTTCCTTAAAGAAAAAGATACATATAAGAAGCATCTGAATTCTAAAGATGGAACTACCTAGAACCTTGGGAACAAGCTAGCCTTTAACACTTCTTTTCCCAGTCTAGGAAAGTTACTTTTTAATTATATTTGTTATGCTTCCATGACTGCTATGGCATGTTGTGATTCCAACAACAGTAGGCAAGCTCACAACAGCATAAAAGACAAATGAAAACCTATTGTTTGAAATATCACAGGTGGTTGAGGCTGAACTACCAGGAAAGGGGCTGTAGAAAAAGGAGGAGAAAGGAATTTTCAATAGACTGGAAAGAACACAGTATACAAGGGGAAGGAGGCCAAGTGGGAAGGAATTACATGGCCTGAAACTGAACTCAAAATACTAATCAGCACAAAGTTCTTTCTTTACTACTTTTGTTGCCTGACAGTTCACAGGAATGCAGACCTCTTCTTTTACTGTAGTGAGATAAAAACCCTTTCAAAACCTGAAATTTTTTTCCCTGCCCCACACTGGTTTTGGTTCTTTTGTTGTTTTTTTTTTTTTTTTTTTTTTTTTTTTGAGGAGGGGGTCAAGGAGAGGAGGATCGATAGCTGGGCTAGCTAATCCTTCCTTTCCTCCCAGTAGCAGTTGCTGTTTTGATCAGGTTAAATACAGAACAGAAACACATTAGCTCACAAAAATACCACAGAGAATGATGTATCCCAACACATCAAGGCAACAAAAAGGAAAATTTCACATACCTGGAAGGAATATTTGTAAAATTATTAAATCCCCCTGCAAGTGCAGTGTTCAGTCAGATCCTTACCCCCTTGCACTGGGTTCCCAGTATGGTGCATACAGTCCTGAAAATGCTGGCACAAAGTAGCAGCCATAGGAAGTTCCCACCTCTGCAGCCAGTTGTTCTAAAGCACACACAAAACACTAACTCAGCTTTTCACAACTATACCAACACTTAAATACATCACTGAAAGTGTTATCATTTAATCAAGAAAAATATTCAGGATATCTTGGGTAGCTACAAATTTAATCCAGCCATGTATACAACTAGAAAACTAATGCTGGCACTCTGTGCCTTGCTAGCCAGTTTTCCTTTTGCAACAATATAAACAGAAGATGGAGCATAAGGAGTTGTGGGAAATGCAAAATGAAAAATCAAAACTGAAACCCACAACTGTGTACTCAATATTCTGACCTAGATTTTGTGAGGTTTTCAAATGTTATCTATCATGTGGATAAAGAATGCAACCTTCAAAGCAGTCCAAAAGGTCACACTTGCATTTAAGTCAAGGCAAGCAAGTGAAAATGGATCAAGACCAAAGGGAGTTAAGAACTAAATTCCCATTAATTTCAAATGGATTTAGAGCTCCAAATTGTCAGCTTATGTATTTAATCACAAAGCCAGCTAGAAGGAAATCTGAAATTTCTTGATATGAGAAAAATAACTGTGGATATATGAACTCCTCAATACCAAAATATTTGTAATTAAAAAAATAAAGACATTTATAATGACAAAAGAGATATTGCTAATGAACAGCTCTTTCCTATAACAAGAAAGGAGCATTTTCCTTCTGCTTTTGCAAATTTCTTTTGTTTGCATTGATCAGAGAAACACAGCAGTATAGGAAAGAAATAGTAAAACATCTCCAAGAAGTCCTTCTAAATTGATTCTTTCATACAGACTCCACTTGAAAAAATGGAGTGAAGGCAGAAGGAAAGACAAGATCAGTGAAACAGGAAGAGATGATGGAATCCCTACTGACTTTAACAACACTGACAAAGTTAAAGGTCCTGAAACTTAAACCTCCCAAAGGTCTTGACAAACTTGTGAAGAGGTACTGTAGTCTCAACAAATGGCTAATTATGTGATTTAGTTTATGGCTAATTTAGTTTATATTCTTCTGTATGATCTTCACAGCTTTCTTTCAGAAAAACAGACTGATGCTCTAAGTTTTTGCTGACTCTTTGAAGTTTTATATTAAATTTTAATTCTAAATTTTTCTACCTTTGAATAAGATATCAATTTATTAAAAATATGTAGTTAATTTATTTCAATCCTAAATCTCATTTAATCAGTCACTTTCAATTTTTTGCCTTTGCATGCCTCTGACATTTTTTATTTTCCAGATTTTGATATGTTCCTAGTTTTTTTCTTAAAATCTAGTTTGTTTCAGTTCATCTGAATTAGAAAACATCAGCTACACAAAAGCTAAAGGATTACTGCATTCTCAGCTGAAACAGATTACCCTCCTCCACATCTCTTTAAGAGGCAACTTTGCAAACTGAGATCCCTAACTCAATGGATATGAAACCTACTACATGAATATTACATACACTTGCAGGGCCTCAGGTTCTCATGTTTATGACAAGAATATGTAAGTTTAGGATCAAAATAGGCTGGTTTCTGTAATACAGGCTTAAATACTCTTGGCTCTGGAAACTTCAACACTGCATAAAACCAGGAGATGCTCTGTAAGTATAGTATCTTCCTGAATATCTGCTTACCAGGGAAACTACTAAAAAGTACAGATTGCAACAGAACAAAGCTGACAAAGCCTTTCCAAGACTGTGTTGATAGGCTCTATGAAATACATGTATCAACAACAATGAGCTCATGGATGCAAAGTAAATTTTTGTTGTGTTTAAACACAGCAAAATATATGCACCTTCCAGCTTTTTACTTAAATATTTTGAGCTTTCATTCACTGATAGAGACATCATGACATTGGAAAACTTAAAAAAACTGTACAGCTCCATACTCACCAACTTCCAGGGAAGAGTTAGCAATACCCAGATTGTCCCTCAGCCAGCGAACGACAGCCCCAGCTATTGCAACAGATCCCTGAAGGAAACAAAGCCACTCCTTTAGGAGACAGCACCTGGCAGCTCTGTGCTGCTTTTAAAAAGCCTGGGGAGGAGAGGTGGCTGTGGCCTCCACCTGCAGGCTCACAGTCACAGCTCACAACCAAACCACAGTTTCTTGGCATCTGGAAACTGCCACGTAAAAAGGGCAGCCTGTTACACAGACCCACGTAGAAAAGGTGCGTATTGTATGCTTTTTTCCATGCGGGGAAGTTACAGTGACATTTCCTAAGGAGTCTTCTTGTCTTTCTAATTTATGTCTTCTGAATATATAGTTATGAGGTTCAGTAGCCTCAGACTTCTTTTCCTGACACATCAGTATTTTTATGTTTTGATTTAAAAAAACAAGACCAATTATGTCTAGTCTAAATACAAACATCCAGAAAGACAGAAAATTTAGGCACTTGTGCATTTGCCAGCAAAATTGTTCTGTTGCCTCAGCAAATGGCCCTGAATGGCTTCACCACATCACAGATGGATGGCATGGCTCCCATCTAACCCCAAAGCCAAGTCCAGTAGACTAATTTCAAGTAAAACAGTAGCAGCTTTATATTTTCATTCCAAGCCACTGCTAGAAGGGGCAGAGGTGTTTTCTAAGCAGCTGGCTATTACAAGATACCAGTTTGATTAAAGCAAAAGGCTGAATCCACATTTTCTGTCTCTCTGCAGTGTCTCAACCAGCAGACTGTAGATGATTCTAGAATGGATATAGGACAAAGCACACTTAATGGCTTCTGTTGAAGCCATGTTTTCAGATAATATCATTAAAGACTTGGAGGTGAAGAAGAAGCAAAGTGCAGGTGTTTCAGCATGCAGGAATTCAAATCACTCTCAAGACAGTTTCAGTTCTTGCTTTAAGAACAAGGGTTAAAAATAAAACAAGCCTCTCACACACCCACACAAAACAAAAATCTCAGAGTTTGCCAGGTCATGGCAAATGCAAGATTCACTTTCCTCAGGGAAGAAAAAGGAAATAAACTCAGCCTCCCACATCCTAATAAAGCCACAAACTATTCTCAGAGTGAAGAAAATCCTGTGATGTCTTTCACATGGAAAACACAGTCTGTCTACAAAAGCTCAGTATCAGCATTCAGTGCATGTAATTTGAGAATAATTATTATATTTCAATACTTAGCACATTAAGCAGCACAGATGGAAGAATTATAATTTTGTTGGTGCCAAATAGGTGCTCAGTTGATCTGTGTTTCAGAAGTAGAGCTTTAGAACAATGAACTCCAAAGTTTAAGCTAAATTTTCTATATAATTTGGATACCCTTAGGCTTGTTTGGAGAATTGAGAAACTAAATTCTGTAAGTAGGCATCTAAATGAAAGAGGTAAAAAAGCTAAATGATTAGAGGATTTTTTCCCAGAAATTTGATTCACATTTTTAGAAGTTAGAAGTAAAATCCATTAGAACAAAATAAAAAAATTAGCTATGACTTTATTACGAGGTAATAACTGAAACATGAGTACTTTCTCCTTCTTTTTTTAAACCTTACTTAGTATTACAAAATGTATGGCTTTTTATTTATAGTACTTATTAAAGATTTGAGAGACTGAGTAACAGAAAAAATGTTGTAGCCATCTAGCTCTAAAAGTATAAATGATGCAATGAAGAAATATTTTTTATTAGATTTCATGATAAAGATTTGAGACAGGAATAACCAAAACCACACAGAAGCCTTCAGGCACACAAGCATAACACAGAGCTAGTTTCATTTCTGCACAGCTGAAGACACCATAAAAGTACCAGATAACAGAAGTAAATAAGAACATACATCATTACAAAAAGGAAGAAAGTACTGAACTTACCTCCAGTGCATAAAAAGCAGGTTTGTCTTTGCCCATTTTGTAAGCTAGTGTGGTTAAAAGACCGTGCTCAGAAAACACACACTAAATGGGGAAAGGGAAAAGAAAAGGTAAAGCATGAACAGAGGCAGAAAATACTTAAATAAAAACATTCAAATTATAATAAACAAGGGACCAAACTTTCAAATGAAATATGCAAAGTTTAAACAAAGTAAATTATCAGTGACTCTAAATAAACACCTAAGATAGAGTACTCAGATTGCTGGTGCTAATTCTTGTTTCTACAAGCTGCTGCAGATCTTTCCATCTTCCTTATAGAAAAGAATTGGGGGTCTTTAGGGGGAGATGTAAATGAGAAGGAAGCCACAGAAGTTTTGTGCTATTTATTCAACTCCAACTACAAAGAAATGATGACAGAAAATGAAGAGAAGAAATAAAACAGCCAAGACAAGGAAAAAGGCATATGGTAAAATAATATAACACTTAATCCTGTCTGGGTGACAAGAAACATACAAGGGAAGAGCATGAAACTTGTTAAGAAAAGTTCTGTTTGGAAACTTAAGGAGATAGGAAATGGAATCTTACAGAAACACCTTAAAAAGAATTACTACTTTTATTCTTTCAGATTTCAGTACGTGCTTTTCCCTTTGGCTGGCAATATAATTGTTGTTAATAAGTCCAAGAATGGCTAACATAGAGTTGTGTTTCAGAAGTTAAATAGATTGTGAAAAACAAAAAAGCAAACAACTCAAAAATGCAACTGACCTTCTGACCTGTGTTGCACAGCAAGAAACAACCTGTTCCGTACCTAGCATGAAAACAAAGCAAAGTTAAAACCACAATGTTTAAAGAATAACCTGTTACTGCAATCCATGAGTCCCCCGTGAAGAGTCAGGACACCACTTTTTGACCCTTGAAGGTTTTGCCACCATTAACTGATGATACAACTATCCTCAAAAAGTTGATCTGAATGCAGCCTGAAAAATCTAGTCACATGTCTTTCTCTCTCTCTCTTTTTTGTCTAACACTTAATCAAGGAGAGATATGGCTGAAAACTAAGTATAAATTCCTCTTTGGTGACAGTGTTTACCTACTTCAATTTAAGCTGATTATGAGATCAACTTTATAAAATAAATATTTCACAATATTAAATGGGAAATTTTAAGAAACTTTGTTCCTTTCACAAAGAGGGTTTTCTTTAGACATATCCCATTCAAAAATTTCTAAAAATGGCATGTTTCTCATTTGAAGACCAAATCATCTATGTGCGTGCATACACACTTCTACAGGAACACAGTTTAATATAAGGAGTACAAAAATATTATAAACCACTCCAATTTACTCTAAGAAGTAATTTTTGAGAAAAATATTCCTTACCTTTTTAAATCCCTCAAAACTAATACCTTAAACCAGTCCTGAGATAGCCTTCAGTTATATTTGGAAACAGAAATAGTAAAGCAATAACAGAAATGAATTAAAACAAGATAGACTAATATGTAACCATACCTGTGAATCTCCCATACTTGAGTGTGTATGTCCCTACATGCTTAGTTAAGCACCTGGCTGTACATGGAACAGTAAGTCATTTCAGCAGACAGCTTCTCCTCCCATGATTTTTTTATTATACCAGTTGCCTGATTTAACTGATCAGCTATTTTAAACAAAGGACACTAAGAGGCTGAGAAACAGGAAAAAGCAAACATAAAATTCTCCACTCTGAGTGAGACATAAAAGCAAAACTAAGCACTGCAATTGAAATGGACCTTTCCCATCTAGCAAAGCTGTGTCATTCAAGTCTATGCAATCTAACTCACCGTACTGTATTTGCTTAACCTTAGGTCACCATTTAAATGACACTGCAAATGTTTTAATCTGTGTTTTGAAGAATGTTAAAATGAAAACCCCACTGTCACATAGAGATTTTCCTCACAATGGCTGTATTACAAAATATACCTCACAAGCCATGTAACTTTAATATCTTTACTATGTAAGAGTCAGGACATGGTTTACTTTGTGGGTCAACACACTCAAAAGGTAGATCTGTAATTAAAGGTTAATTATAAAAGAGTTTGGCAGTTGCTTGAAAGAGAACATAATGCTAAATTCAAAACAGAGCAGGGTGTTTATCTTATTACTTTCCTAATAACTTACGTGTTTTTTGCTTGTCCATCTTGAAAGCACATTTGCCCAACAAGAGCAGCATGCTGGTCTCCCAAGCACTGAAAGTGAAAGATTTTTTTCCTTTAGCAAATGTCCTCACATGAATTTCATATGTGTCTATAACTCTAATCTATTAGTAGCACATGGATAATTGAAAGCAAGGAAAAACCTAGAGGAAAGCTATGCTTTTTATTACTCTTCCCTGTAAGAGCTGCAAATGAGATGTGTTGGGCTACTTATGGTGAGCAATTTATAGAAATAAAAACTAAAATTTACTATCTTTACATGTTATTGGAAAAAACTGAGAATTTGCTCAGCATTGCTGGATTATGTATATACTTTTTTTATATATATGAAGCAGAGCTTGCTTCCATTTTGTAATGTTAGTCATTTACTTAGAGATACCAAGTTTCCAGCTAAAACTCTCACTTGTATTTCCACAGCCAGACCTTAATAATAATGGATCAACCCAAACAGCGATTCATCTACAAAAGTTTACTTCCTGTTCAACCGGAAGAAAAAAACTAAAAACTTAATTCACAGCAGGATTCACTCATCCTTTAAGGCTTTTTCCTGTGAAGATACGTTCATGCAGTTCTAGGCTGTCATGCCAAAAGCTACGTTGAAGTAGGACTTACCCCAGAAATTGGTACACCTGTCAAAGCTCCAGATTCCTGTTTTGCAAAAAGTGAAAGAAAAACTCAGAGTTAGCTTTCCATGACTAGAATTGAAGGCAATGAAAAATACGCTAAACTTCTAATGCTCAAAGGAAAACAAAGAAGGGTCATGAAAGCAACACGGCTTAGTTCAGGCGTACACTTTGTTTCAGCTCAATGCAGCTCATGTCTAAATCACTAAGAAATGAAGAGCAGGAAGTTTTACAAATATAGTTCATGTGACCTCAAAAGTTCTTAGTATAAGTTTTCTTGAAATAACACTACACAGAAAATCCAGTTCAGTGTAATCTGTGCAGTAAATGCCAAGTGTAAAATGCAAAAGTGCGAAATGGTAAAGTGATCAGGAAAAAAACACGGCTGTGGTGACATCCTAAGCAAAGGCAGATGCCTGATGTTAAGATACAGCATTTTAAGTCTCAAGTAGGATTTCTTACAAACACTACCAGAGTTTTTCATTTACATTCCTGTTACAGAATCATAAAATCATTTAAATTGGAAAAGACCTCTTAGATTATCAGGTCCAACTGTTAACCCATCACTGCCAAGTCCATCACTAATCCATGTCCATAAGTGCCACATCTATACGTCTTTTAAGTACCTCCAGGGATGGTGACTCCACCACTTCTCCTGGCAGCCTGTTCCAATATTTGACAAGCTGTGAAGGCTCTTGTTTTATCACTTGTTACCTAGGAGAAGAGATTGACCCCCACCTGGCTACAGTCTCCTGTCAGGCAGTTATGGAGTGGTAAGGTCCCCTTCTGAGCCTCCTTTTCTCCAGGCCAAACACCCCCAGCTCCCT
The DNA here is from genome assembly GCF_028551555.1 of Melozone crissalis. Lineage (NCBI taxonomy): Eukaryota > Metazoa > Chordata > Aves > Passeriformes > Passerellidae > Melozone > Melozone crissalis. The sequence continues at coordinate 6,362,047 of NW_026535867.1, forward strand.
CAGCTGCTCCTCATCAGACCTGTGCTCCAGACCCTTCCCCAGCTCTGCTGCCCTGCTCTGCACTCACTCCAGCCCCTCAGTGCCTTTCCTGCGGTGAGAGGCCCAAAACTGGACACAGGATTTGAGGTGTGGCCTCACCAGTGCCGAGCACAGGGGACAATCCCTGCCCTGGTCCTGCTGCCACACTATTGCTGATCCAGGCCAGGTGCCATTGGCCTCCCTGGCCCCCTGGGCACACCTGGATCATGTCCAGCTGCTGCTGACCAGCACCCCCAGCTCCTTTTCCTCCTGGCCTTTCCAGACACCTTCCCCCAGCCTGTAGCTCCACCTGAGGTTGTTGTGACCCAAGGGCAGGACCTGGCACTTGTTGAACCTCACAGAACTGGTCTCAGCCCATCACTCCAGCCTGTCCAGATCCCTCCACAGACTCTTCCTGCCCTCCCAGCAGATCAACATTCTGCCCTACTCAGTGTCACGTGCTAACTTAGTGAGGGTATCCTGAAAATTTTAATTATTTAACTTTTTCCTGACAATTTCTACTTGTTTCCTTAAATTGGTTTTTTGTGCAGTTGTGAAAATGAATTTTCAGTAAAGCCATGCAAGTGTATTTCCAATCTGAATTAATTCACATTTTAATTAACTGTATTTAAGGTAACTGTGTTTATAAATGCACTAAAAAGCTCTACATGAATCTGATGTTTAGCTACCACAGGATTAATATTTTTAGAGAGAATGGACACTTTTTCTCCTTTATAAAATGCTATAGCTAACATTTATTAGCTAGTAGCTGTATTTTTTATCTCACTATAAAATAAATATTCAACAGTGTGGAAATTAGGACAAACACATACACTGAGATCACGTTTTAGAAATAATTTTGGCATGAACTTATTTCTTTTATCTATTTTTTTTATCTCAGATTTGGAAACACACAGCAAATTTATTGGCCTAGGAGTGCACTTTTTCTAATCCTTAAACCAATGAAAATGCACAGCATCTGAGCAGAATGAGTAAGGTGGTCAGCCTAATGGAAGCCTCTACTCACCCGGCTAGGACAGATTTTCTACAGCCAGCAAAAGGAAGAAAAAGAAAAAAAAAATGGAAAGGGGAAGAGAAACAGAAGTTCACATTTAAAGTGAAGAGCAATTCTGTTCTGGTGGTCAGGCAGTATCTTTTTCCATTTACCTTGCTCATTCATCTTAATACAACTCACTCTTATCCAACCTTCACATAAATAAACATCAACAATGAATTCTAGCGGCATTTCCATTAACACATTAGCAAAAATATTTCAGGGAAGTTAGAATTCTATTTTAAAAAAATCCATCTTGTAACTTGTGTTCACTCAAAATACATGTATTCTTATTTAGAATAGCTCAAATTACCAGAAAAAAGAATGCAAAATCCCAACATCCAGTTTATCCAATCTGAAGTTTATTAATTAAATGCCACTGTGTCAGAAGAACTGGTGCTGCATTAAAGTAATCAAATACTCAACTTCCTATAACATTATATAATAGCAGGTAATAGCTTACTAATCATAAACCAAAAAATATTGGTCAAGAAAAAAACATTAATCCTAATCTATAGAATCTGTCAAATCCAAATGGATACAGCTATATTTTTACAAGATGAATTTCACACAAATATTGGAAAACATACCATCACACCATAAATCTCAGAGGAGCTTCGTATGTTTGGAAGTATTTCCATAGGAATTTCAAAGAACCTGAATACAACAAAAAATAATGTATATTATGTAGTCAGTGCTAAATCAGAAAGCATAAAGGGACTTTTGTTTCTAGTTTTTAATCTACATGTTTTTCCACTTGCTACAGCGGACCCTGAATTTTGGAGGAAAGCAGCATATATTTCCATCTTTGAGGACCTATCCAACTCTTTTATATAGAAATTCATGCCTCTTCCAACAGTATCTTAATAACACACTTATTAGTAAATTGAAGTCTCAAATAGAGATGCTATCATTCCAGCTGCTGTACAAATTTGATTAAGTAATAAAAACACTATTAAATCACAGTATTCTGAGCTGGAAGGGACCCACAAGGATCTGAAGTGATTGGCCCATACAGGGATGGAACCCACAACCTGGGCATTATTAGCATCATGCTTTAATCAACTGAGCTAAACCGTTTCCATGAACCAGGCCTCCACCTACAGAAAGATTCTGCGACTTTTATTTAATCCAGACCATTATAAACTGGACATCTGGAGAACAATGAATCTTAGTTATTAATGTCAACAGCAAATAGAACAGTACCTGCTGATCTTAGTTTAGATAAGAGATTCTTACCTTTAAACTAGTTAGAAACTATTTAAATTATAGTATTACTGAAAAACTGAGCTTACTTGCAGAGCTCAGGATCCCATTCCAAGGAATGAATGTTGAACAACATTGTTCTACTGGCATTGGTGACATCTGTACAGTGAATGCCTCCATTTATTCCACCTGTCAAACTCTAAACAAAAAAATCACAGCATTTGTCAAGGAGAAATACAGGCTTACTCCAACAAATTACAAAAACATTTCAAAATCAAAAAGTTTTCACCTTGGGATTAGGAACTCTGGTATTTCATCTTGCAAGGAACCTCATTGGAATTTCTTTAGTAGTTTTTATTGACTGATTATCACTGTGTCATCAGGGGGCATCAAGTATCACATGCATGGAGACTTACATGATATGGGAATTCACTGTAAGAAGAGTGATAACAAACTCACAAATACACACCCATATAAGCCATGAATCAATAGTCCCAAACACAGCTCTTCCATCCTCAACTGCTTTCTTAATCTCTTCCACATTATCCAAGAGCCACCGAAGTTTCACTGCACTAAAGTAAGTGCTAAGTGGAAGACCGGTCTTAGACTGTAAAATTAAAAAAAAAAATTTAAACATCATGCAAGTATCTTTTCCATAAATACTGTAGTTATATGTAAAAATGGTGATAGTAAGGGAAAAAGAAAATACACAAACCTCAGAAAAATTCCACGAACTTCTGCAATTATTTAAATAAGTACTAAGCATACAACATACAAGTTTGAAAACATCAAAATCAAATGACCAGTGCAAAAACAGATAAAGATCAAAGCTGATCTAAATGCAGTTCAAAGATCATCTACGTGGAAAAAGTTGTTTGCAGAAGGCCTGTCTTATCTAGGACATCTCCATATGACTAGACAATAAGTAACAACAACAAAAATGGGCAGGACAACACAGGAAAGATGAAAATTGCATTCTACTAGAACTTGAAAATCAAGTAAGTTTATGCACTTTTTGACATCTGTTTCCTGCCTGTAGGAAACATATAATATAAAAAGTACATAATATTTATCCTATTAGTAAAGGACAACATTAATCAAACAATTGTGACACTTCTTTACAAGCATTTAGTTTTCAATTTGTTATACATATGCTCACAAAAAAAGAATGATCTTGCTCTTTATGAATGATCTTCCTTGTTCTCCGATTGGATGCAATTAATTTCAATATTAAGGCATGAGAATGGATAATACATTTCATACCAGTAAATTATTTCCTTTTTTTTCCTACTTGACTTTAATTTTTGTGTGTAATGTTTATTTTATATTGGCTAGATAGCATAGGATTATGTCTCACTTCCATAGTGAGATATTAAATAAGTGTTAAACATTTATTTTAAGGAAAGGAAAAATTTTCTAGTCTCAGATTAGTGTCTTGTGCTCATTTTTTATTATTTGACATGCTAAGAAGGGACTAAAAACTACAAGTAACTTGGTTTAGGAGAATTTTAAACATATATATCCAAAACATTATAGATTGCAGCAGGTACCATTAAAATGTTCTGGAATGTCTCCTACCTTTAAAAAATTTTTGTTTTGTCCAGGAATTCTTTTAAGAAGACGTTCAACAGTTGACTGGGTCCTCAGGTCAAGCCACACTAAAACCATGAATAAAATTAATTGATCATGTGATTTAATGCACAAAAAGTGACATGTTCAGCCTGCTTCTATGAAACCACAGCTCTTGCCAATGAATTCCTGTCTATTTTTATCTTTTCATGTCGTTGAAAGAATATTGTATTGCCATTGTATTTTAAAGGCACTGTTGTAAAAATTAAAATGGTTGGATAAATCAATTTGATTTAAAAGAACAAATTATTTGAGAAAGAAGAAGGATTTTCCAGAAGTAGAGTATTTACTTTATCAGAATATAAGCAAGTGACTAATGCAGCAGATGACTGTGATTAAACTAAGAGATTAAAACAAATAGCAGGTTGATTATTTACTATTTCTATGTAAACTTTCTACTAAAAGACTGTGTTGTAGTTATCAAGGTGTAGCTGGGTTTAAGATAAAGTTGTTAACTACAATTTATTTGACTATAGACAAGTCCTGGTTTTACAGTCATACTATGTCAAACTATATCTGGCACTTGACCTAAAAAACCAACTCTAGACAATTACCATTTTTCAGCTGACAATATCTGAAAAGCTAAGCAAGTTAAAAACAAAACTCTGAGTATTAATAAGTATTCATTAAGTCATCAATAATTAAACCTACTTAACAGGATTTTCCTTTAAAGTGTAATCACCAGCATCCTGAAAATTTCAAAGAAAGTGATTGGGTGCAAGTCAGAGCATTTTGTGCCAGGAACCCCTCAGGAACATAGTGGGGTTTTTTGAAAACCAACAAAGTGATTTATTAAGTAACAATTTTTATGGAAAGAGTTTTTTTAAACTGCACTGGTATGTATGCTAACACACATCTTACAACACAGATATCAAAAAATCCAAGAAATTACTAGGCTAGGCCACAACCAGATTTGCACAGGAAACTACAAAAGCATTTTTTCCACAACATGATCATTTTATGATATTACATATTCAGAAAGCATAGTTACCAATAGCATTATAAAGAGGTTCTCCAGTTGTCTTGTCCCAAACCACTGTTGTTTCTCTCTGATTGGTGACTCCAATGGCTTCAGGACAAAACAGAAAGTATCCTTTTCAGAAGGTTTGTTTTCCCCTTTTGGGGGGTGAGGGAGGGAATGGAGAGGTGGAGAGGAGGGAGGAATAGGTAAGCAGAAGAGCAAAGTAAATGGGAAATAAAAAGCTTCCAATTCTTTCAAGGCATAATCCAGAAATATTACTTCTACAAGTTCATCTTTGCTGATTAACCTATATGCTCTAAACCTCTTTCTTTTTCAGCCACAAACTGAGACAGCAACAACACTGACAGGGGAAATCAGCTTTCCTAAATTAAAGTCCTAAACTTAATTTCAGAATTTCTTCATCACTCATCTCAGTGATTTTACAAGATTAGGTTAAGTCTATTTGTAGATTCTGCATTGCTAATACACACACTTATTTTCTCATTCTTCCTCCCAAAAAAACTACTTTCAAGTACAATTTAACATTTTGTTTGAGGCTGGCACATGCTGCCACCTTTCTATTTATTCATTTAAAAACTATGGTATCTGAATTGCTCAACCATAGCATGTTAAAGCCCTCTACCCATAAGTACCTCTTATGTTAGCGATGTCTATGTTCAGTTCTTTCATTTTCTCACAGGTCCTTTCCACACATTCATGGACAGAGTCTAATATTTCCTTTGGATCTTGTTCCACCCATCTTTAACAAACAGTAAACACCAGTTAATAAAAATGTACATAAAAAGAAAAAATAATACTAGTCTGAAAAACAAGCTGACGATTTTAATACAAATATAGCTACAAAACATGTTTTACATATTTACAAAGAGTTTTGTTTTGTTCTATACAGAGGGCATTGGCAGCAAGTGGTAGGTCATTTAGGAACAGACAAACAAACAAACAAAACCTCAGAAAACAAAGGAAGATATTTCTACCCCAAGGTGAAGACTGTGATTCAAATGTAAAAATTACCAATTTTATTACCTTAAATGAGATGTTAAAGTCTCATTTAAACTTTAGTTTTAAACTTCAACGTTTAGACGTTAAAGTTTAGATGTGAAATATGTAAATGAGTGACCAGAGCCAAACACCAAGTACTTTTAGTTCTGTAACTCAGGCACGTTCTGCACACCCAGTGGGAGCTGTTTCATGCCATTTTTTCTGCCCAGGCTTTTATAGCAGCTGCTATGCTTCTAAGAATTATTAATCAGCTTCAGTTTTGATGACTCATAGATAAAAATTCATAAGCTCTACCAAACTCTACACAAATGAAAATAAAAAAATATCATACCCTTCTTTAGGGAATTCTTGCTTTAGTTCCACTTGATGGTGACTCAAGAGCTCTGCTGTTCCTGCATTAAACACCTGTAAATAAATTACACAATTGAATTTTCTATGAACACAGAAGTTTATACAACAATAATTAATATTTATTATTTTGAACAAATGCAGTGCTGTGACAACAGATAGTAATTTGTTATCATCACCCCAATATCGATATAACAAGGATTCAGAGATACACACTTTTAAAATTAAGGAAGGCAAAGATTATTTTGGCAAACTTTGCTGTCACTCTGTCAATTTTAGCAGCATTTTTTTCCTTAATGGGTTGGAAAAGAACCAGATTTTTTCTTGTGGTGGTTATAGAAGTTAAACTCCTGATGCATACTAGAATATTACTCAGTAAAATACCCACTGTTGTTGATAATAGCATTTCTTTAGCTCTTACTGTGCCACTCTACTGCCAGAGTTATCTGCGTGTTTTCTTGGGTTAGCACATTTTAGGAAGAGTGAAAATCTATGACAAAATCTATGGGACATCTATGTGAATAGATCTATGTGAATCTATGAGAAAATCTATGAAAAAATCTATCAAACTAAAGAACAAGAAAGTACCTAAGCAAAACCCATTTTGTTTCAAAACAAACTACAAGTGCAGAGCTCATGAACAGTCTGACAAGAAAAGAATGCCACTGCAGCAACACAACCCATCAAAAAAAGAGAACATGCAGAAAAGTAACTTAAATTTGGATACTCTACAATAAGAACCAGCAGAGTAGAGAATCACGAGGACTCTGTCAATGGGTGTGCTCAAGGAATCCCAAGTTAGAGGCTGTGCCTTGCAGTAGAAGCTCATGGAGAAAGCACAGCAAGCCTCATTAACCAGCAGTGACTGTTCCCAAAAGGAATCTCTGCCGAGGCCAAGCTAGGGACACCCGGTGAAACATTCAACTGAAGTGAACAGAGAGTGAGCCAGACGGCCTGGCTGGGCAGTGGGGGCAATCCTGGGGGAAGGGCTCTTTGTCCACAGCACGACGCAGAATCTTTTGTGTGAAGAACCTTCTGGGACCTAGAAAGTAGAATCTAGCAGCAGGTTCAGGTGAGCTGCAGAACGTGTCAGTAGGACACCATCCTCCTTTTCATGGCAAGCAGAGCTGAGCCAGATTTAGAAACCGCTCGCATGCTGAAGAAACAAAATTCAGTTATAGCCATCCTCCCTCTAGGATACAACTGAATTATTCTATACTTGCTAATGCTCTCTTCTCATACCACAAATTTTAGGGGTTTCTCTTAAAGTTTTTAATCCATAAACTCTTGGTATCATCTACACAGTACACTTTACCCTGAAACTATTAGAACAACTCTGACAAAAAGGAGATGAAGTTCTGATTCTCCAGTTTCTTTGGAACCTTAAAGAGCATCTTTAGAGTGAAACTTTGATGTTTAGAAACATTTGACTTACATATTAGAGCTGCAGAATAATTCAGGCTGAAAGGGACCTTGACAGATCTCTAGTACAACCTCCTGCTCAAAGCAGGATCAGCAATGAGATTAGATCAGGTTGCTCAAGAACTTTTCTAAGCAAGTCTTGAAAACCTCCAAGGATGAAAACAGCACAAACTCTGGAAAACATTGAAAGCTTCATTGCCCAGAAAAGAAGTCTTTAAAAGGTACATGACCATTCTTTTCTGCTATCAGCTCAAAAGATTACATAGAAAGAGCACCACTGAATTATTGGTACTTTATTTACTTATCTGTGTTTCATCTATCAGCTCAGGCTTGACAGGAGTCTATCCTATTAAAGAGAAAGCTCTGTCAGTACTACACATTAGGAAGCAACTTGCATAATGGGATATGGATCTCAAAATGCTACACAAGACACTTAATGGAGAGGTTGTTTTGCATGTAGGCAGTAAGATTTCTTTACTTGAAATTGCCTTCCTGCCAAAAGCATATTCAAATTTACTAGGTTTTTAGAATAAAGACAGCGAGATTGTGGGATCTCAGCACAACAGTCCTGATGTGCAGAGTCTCCGAGACAAACAACCCTTGGGGGGCTCGGAGGTCCTGGAACGTTGCCAGAAGTGTTTGGTGGTTAGACTTTGATCCTGCACGGGAAACAACACCTGTATGAGGATGGGAGGATCACACAGGGATAAATGGTGAAGAGATAGATTAATTATAGTGTGAAACACAGGTTTTAGATTCTCGGTACAGGGGGGTTCTAGGGGGACAAGATGGAGGAATTAGGGCGTGTCCTGTCCTTCTTCTTCTTCTTCTTCTTGTCCTCCATCTTTGGTGGTGATGGTGGCACTTTGAGATTGGTTCTTACTGAATGTGCACTTGTCAATAAGGGTGAAAGGTATTGGGGAGAAAAGGTAAATATCTTACACGTAGTTTTTGGTATAAGGATAAGTGACCACCCCGAGGGCAGTCAGTGTGCTCGTGGCTGACTTGCTGTGTGGACCTCTGTCGGGCCGAGAGAAAATATTGTAGATAAGAATTAATAAACACTGAAGACCGAAAAATCTGAAGACTCCTTTTGTCCTTTGGAGCGCGGGCTGCCCCAAGGCCATCCCGAGCCTGTCCAGGCCATTAGAACAGCCGAGGAACGGGACACGAGATAGAAGACTTTATTTTACCTGTATGTTAATATGTTATGTATCTGACATACTAGTAATGTTAAATATCATGTGGTAATCGTTCACCACTAATCATTCAGTATTTCTTGAAACAGAAGGTAATGCAAAGGATTCCTAGTGGTAGCTGGAAGCACAGATTCCATTAGATAAAGTCATCAAGTGAATGTGGAGTGTGGGGCTCACAGACACAGCAATAAGCTGTGACAGGAACATGTTTTCAATGGAAGCAATAACACTATGAATGCACAGATTTTTTCATATCCATTGAGAAGAACTAGGCAAACACTGCTAATCCATCACAAACAAACCTGCAAGCTTCTGACATTCTCAACAAAAGCAGCAGACAGTCCCCATTATTCAGGGCAAGGGATTCAAAAGTTTCACTGGGAGCAATCCCTGTTTGAGGCCACGTTGGACAGGGCCCTGTGCACCCTGGTCTAATGGAAGCTGTTCTGCCCATGGTGGGGGGGTGGAACCAGGTAATATTTATGGCCCCTTCTGACCCAAATCATTCCATGATTCTATGACTTCTACACCGATAGACAGAATTCTGATATGTGGAAAGATGAATGAGTCACTAAATTTAAACATACAAAATTATATATAACATAGGGAATAAATAGAACATATGGGACCTCAAAGCCTTTCTTTCCCACTCCCTCCAAAAAAATACAACTGTTGTCAAAAAAATTCCCTATGTCGTCCCTGTTTGACAGTGGAGAGATAGAAACTAAGTGAGAATAAGTACAAATAAATCAGATAAGGTCAATATATCCCTGTTGAAAAAGGTTTGAAGTGTATTTCTGTAATTTGTTGGGACTAGAGGTTTTCAAACCTTTCATATTCATTTACAACTGATTCAAGTTTATGCTCCTGACCTCTCAGTTGTGTGTGGGGGAAAGCCAAAGTCAGTCCAAAGTCAGTTTTGCCCTAATTTTATCAGCAGAAATGAAGAATTGTCTAGGCTATTAGGAGTTGTACAGCTGTCTTGAACAGAGATGAAAGTGAAAGCCACCAGATGTGTACCAAATTCTCTAGTGAGAGATTAAAAAAAAGGAATAAATAACATCCTTCCTCTACTCCCAATGGAGAATCAGAGCTTGAGCCTTGAGTCTCAAGAGTGCAGAGAAGAAAGGCCTGCATGGGTGTCCTGTATGTGAACAAGCAGAGAGGCAGAGGGGCTGGTCACTTAATTGAAGCTTTTTATAGGGTCTTTAATAAATCACATAAAGGGGTATAGTTAGATATTATTACATATTATTGTGTGTTACATTTATGTTTTGTTGTCTTAGTGGAAAAGAATTAATATCAATGAGTTGTAACAATTTTCAAGGAACAAACAGAAATAGGAGGCTCATGGAAGTGAAGAAAGAAGCTGCACAGCTGAAAAGACAATAATGAAAACAGATTTTAGAAGTGACTTTTCACATCTCTCAAGCTTTGTCATGTAACTCTTCCTGCAGAAAAGCTATTTCTGTTATGCTGCGCTGTATCTTCATGAGTTTCTGGCAAGCAGGAACGGTCATGGCTTTGTAGGCAAACAAGTTCAGAGCTGGAGTTCTGAAATTGCATCGAAATCAACACAGCTGGGGCAAGAAAAAGAGACAAACAATAATTTCCCTCTCCAGTATTTAACTAGGAGTAGCACAATCAGAATTTATGAAAAAGTCCAAGTTTAACAAGCCTCCTAGAAATTACCTTCCTTGGAAGGCTCGTGATGAACGGATTTCTCTTGCCATCTAGGAGGTGCTTACAATTATGGGATTTAAAAGTAAAACTACACTGTACTTTAAGTGATAAGAGCTAGGGGGGGAAACTGTATTTACAGTATTTTTAACCCTTCTTGCTAGTTATTAATCAAGTTTTTCCCAAAAGGTCATGTTACTTCAGAAGAGGGGTAAAATGAATGCCCCTCTGAAGAGAAAGCTCAATGGGAATAAATATCTTCCTTACCTAAAATCAGGTTTTGTTCATTGAAAAGAATGTTTGCAGTGTGATATAGCTTTATTTGATTGTTTCTTCTGGAGGCAAAGTATAGGATTTTGACTTGTGACTTGGTGAAGACAAAAACTGTTGGAAACACTACAGTTAAAAAAAACGTAGAGACATCACTGCGAAATGTAACAAGAACAACTAAAAGCAAAAGATCAGCAGAGCCAAGGAAATCATTTAGGCACCGACAACAATACATTACATTCTGGCTTAAAACATTTCAAGGCAAAATCTCTATTCCAACTGCAGCAATCCCTTTCCAGCACAGAATTCTTCATTTACAGGTGTTATCTGAATGACTGAGATGAGTTGTAACAGATGTCTGCACATTTTGCCCACTTCTCTCCCTCTCCCCTGTGTTCTGATTTAACTCAGTGATCATGCATCTTATTTGCTCAAGCCTATGTAACTTTATTATCACAATGTAAGTTTATTATCATAATGGCATGATCACACTGTCAAGTTTAAGACAGTGCTGTATGTTGACGAATTGAGAGACACTGAGATGGATACAAGAATTTAAAAGTGGCAGACACAACATACGTCTTGAAAAAATTAGGAAGCAATTGAATCCTCTTGTAGGCAGGCAAAATCTCCCCAGCTGCATAAAAATCATTGATGAATGTGTGTAGTGTAAGAAGTTCCTCCTAAGAGGAACTTGTACAAACACCTGTAAAAAGAGCTTAAGTTTTACTTCTACTAGTTTTATCCCTTGAGGATAAGAAAAAAGATATCTTTTTATATACATAAAAGCAGACAGAATTTATCTTATTGCATTACAGGGACCTTCTTCAAGTTTGTTCCCAAAAAGGACTCCTGACTGGCATCCAAGACAGCCCACTGGTGTCATTTGTCAGTCTGGAGTTTCTCTCCGCCCCCAGAGCTGTGTTTTCTCATTTGACAATCGCATGAAGGTCGTGATATTGAGTAATAATGGTAACACAGGTCAAGAAGATATTCTAGTCTCCTGCTTCATGAAGGAACATTTCACACAGGGGAAGCATTAAAAAAAAAAAAGGCAGCAAGAGCAGACTAAAACATTCATCTTCCCAATTCATACTTTGCACATTTGACAACATTTTATACTTAGTAAATATCTCTGTTCCATGGAGGAAATTGTCATAGGGCTTTAATTAAGTCAAACTACCATGACTTAAGTGACTAGGGGACAGTACATTTGTAGAGATTTGCAAACCAGAAGTATCTATAGTAAGTTTCATATATAACAACATTAGTTACAGCCTATTGCATAATACAGAAATAACCAGATCCTTCAACTAAAGGGTCAAATATATTATTAATATATTAATTCTCCTATCCTTAAACTTATCTTTCTCTAGTGTTTAAACAAATCAGTGTTTCACAAGGTGTGCAGGTTCAGCCACCTGAATAGCTACAGTGCCCAAGATGCACTGACACGAGGGCTGGAGCTGCAGCAGTGCCTCCAGCAGGCCCCGGGCAGGTTTTAGCGGGGAACACAGCGGAGTCATCGCATTGTCTGAACACCGGCTAATCACATCACCGAACTCGCACGGATCTATTTCCCCAGTGCCTCAGGACCTCGTCCATTTGATTCCGTTCGGGGCGAGGTACCCGACAGATTGAAAGCCTGACAGATTGCAAGCCTGACAGATCGCAAGTGCAGCCTGCCCAGAGCAGCGGGATCCCGCAGTGCCCTGGAGCAGCGGCAGAGCCGCCGGGGTCGGGCTCGCCCCGGGACCGCTCCCCTCGGGACGGGCGCTGCCCCCGCGCCGCGGCGGGAACGCGACTGAGGGACAGCGGCGGATCCGGCAGCCCCGGGCCGAGCGGCGCCGCTTCTCCGGCAGACAGGAGGCTGCAGCCGGGCAGCGCAGCGCAGCCCAGCCCTGCGGGCCCGTTCCCCTGCCCTTCCCCAAGGGCACGGCAGAGGCCCCCGCCGGGATGGAGGGGAGTGAAGGCGCGGAACCCTTGGCATCCCTCAGGCCGCGGGGGCGCCGCCCGCCCCCGGTGCCGCTCCGATCGCCGCGCTGTGCTCACCAGGAAGCGGGTGGAGCTGGTGCCCTGATCGATGGCTCCCACCAGCGGCCCCAGCGACGCAGCCATGGGGCCCCCTCAGCGCCCGCTGCGCTCCCGTAACGGCCGCGCCGGCAGTTTGCGGCCGGCGGCGCGTGGCTGCCGGGGTGAAACCGGCGGGGGGGGCGGGGCGGGGGGCGCTGCCTCGCGCATTGTCAGCCCGCAGCCAATCAGAGCCCGGGGCGCGGCGGGGGCGGAGCGGCGGGGGCGGGGCCCAGCTCGCGGAGGGGCGCGAGAGGGGCGTGTCACGTGACGAGCGGCGCGCGGCGCGCCCCCTTCCTCGCCCCGCCCCAGAGCCCCTGAGGCGGCGGCGCGCGGGCGGCGGGAGGGGAGGCGGGAGAGCCCCGCGGGCGCTGAGGGCAGCCTTGGTCGCTCTGAGGGCAGCGCTGCTGGCTCTGAGGTCAGCCTGGGTCGCTGCGGGAGAGCAGCAGGAACCCTTTTCGAGTCCCTTTTTCGGATCACTTGTGACTTGAGGCGGCGTTCCACGGAGCGAAACGTGCTTCGCTCGTTTTCGGGGAGAGGGGGAAAGAAACCCCCCCGCTCTCTGAGGCGGGACCCCGCTGGGGAGGTGCCAAGCCTGCGTATTCCCAGAGCGAATGCTGCGAGGAACTGTGCAAGGCTGAGTGATCATGGATGACCGAGATGTGTTCTATGTATTTAGGATACATCCCCAAAGCGGCTTCTTTTATCTTTTAAATATTTACCCTGCGTCATGCAGAGATACTCATTGGCTTGAAAGAAATGGAATCTCGGTCTTCCTTCCTTACTCCTTGTGGTACTCCTGGAACTTGTGGTTCCAGAAAAACCGCTGGTGTTGTAAGAGCCGGGCCGGAATTGCAAAAGCCACCAGTGCTGACTGAAGGGCCTGAAAAGTTACTAGTGACACACGGTGCCAGTAAACCAGCCCCCACAGACACCATTAAAAAGATTTGCCTTTGCCATTAATTCACATTACTAGTAGTTGTCCAGACTTGGGGTGTTTTGCTGCAATTGCTCCGTGATGAGCACAATCTGATTGCTGCCACTTCGGAAAGCTTTATGAGATACCTTACCCAGCTCTTTCATTTTTTTGTTCATTAGTGCTGCAGCTGGCATGGAGGAGCCTTGGATGGGGCGTGAACAGCACTTACTGCTCATGTGTAATAGCAGGGGATTTCATTGCAGCTCTTAACTACAGAATCTGAAATGAGACAAATACAGCCTTGTGGTAAGATCCACATCCCACATCCACATTTTCAAAACTGACAGTGAAGTAGCATGTGGGCCACTTGCCAAATATTATCAAAGATTTTCCATTATTCTTAAATCTTATCACCAAGACTGGTATTTCTTTTTTTTTTTTTCTTGGAACCTAGCTATAGTTTAGTGGTCATCTTGCTCAAGAGCTTGTTGCAGCCCTTAGAGAAAGATCCACAGAGTTTATCCTAGAAGGTCATAATGATCCCTTTCTTTGTCAGAGATCCCCCTTCTACTTCCTCACTTGTCACAGGGAGCTTCTTCTCTAAAGCCAAGAACTGCAGTTCATCAGGAAAACTTGTCCAAGGCTACATCTTCTCCATGTAGATTAGGAATTAATCCCATGGGATTTTAGTTAAATCTGAATTAATTAGTATAATTCCTAGGAAAAGTGTGAGGTTTGTGTTATTTCTCTTTTAAAAGCTGCAGTATTGTGTTCTGTGTGTATTTTAGCTCAAGATAGGGTGTGACAATTTCAGCAAAGGTTGAGGTCTCTAGAGATCCAGGAAGGGAGGAAGCAATATCATGACAGACATTTATGCAAAACATGAAATGCCACTGTACTGTTAAGGATTACTGAATTGCAGAAATTCTCTAGAAGGTCCCATTTCCTCAGGTGTTCTTTAGCAATTCCTGTGACTGTTTATTGACCAGGAACAGGAGAGGTGACAGCAATAACCTGTGATATTTCCTTAACCCTCAACAGACAAGCAAGACAGGCAGAAGGGGGAAATAATTTAGTCCAAAACCAGAAAATATTGACTCAGGGAGAATAGTTTATTCTTCCTAGCTCATTCAACAGTGTGCTCTCGCTTCCTTTACATTCCTATTCACTGTTTGAATGGAACATTTTTTTCTTGTAGTATTTATGATGCAATACTGTTTGCAGAGCAGGGATAGAGGGTGCTATCCCAGGGAAGCCTGCAGGGGAAGGAAGGGTGGAGCTCTGGCCGTACCTTTACAGTAAGATGGTGTGAGGCTACACTGGGCTGAGACACTTCTGAAGGAATCAGCTTCCTTTAAAGGAGGGACTGTGGATATCCGTGTGGACTAATTTCTTCTGCTTCTGGTTCAGATCTCACTGAGGCAAGTCTACACAGTGCAAATCAAGTTGTTTGCTGTTTTGCTCTCCTGTTGAAGAACTTGCAAAATGGGAAAAAACCCCAAAATAAAGCTCAAGTGCTAGTTGAGACCCTTGTATATATTATTCTTGACAGAAGGAGAGATTTTGGAATTTAGATAGATTTGCTATAACAATTTCTAGCCTGGTAGAAATAATGGAGGCTCTCATTGATTTTAGAGGATTTAATTATAAGAAAGATGAATTCAGTTCCTCAAAATGTAACATTTATAAAGTTGCTGGTTATTGTCAACTGCCCACACAATGCAGATTCGTCTAAATGCTCTTGTTCCACATGCAGCTTTTTGACCTCTTGTTCTGTAAACTGTACTCAAATGGAAGGTTTTTCCATCTTTCAATACAGCCCCACTGCTTTTTTTAAAAAAATATTTTTAAGGTAGTGGACACATTGGAAGACATTAATTAAGCACATAAATATTTGTGGTGCATTTTTCAGAGCCAACATAATTTAGTTCCTAAAGAACCAGTTTCAACAGCACATAAACCCAATTGTTTGCTTTTGGTTCAGGTTTTTTTAGTTTCAGTTTGATTTTTTGTCTTTAATCTCAGCAGAGTTAAGTTGGCAATTCCGTTCTGCTCTTCTTGGCTAATTCTTCTTTAGTGACCTCAAGCTAAGGACAAAATGTGACCGTGTCAGGCTACTCCAAGCATGTGATACAGTGTGAATTAAAGAGTGGGTGCCAGAGGTCCGTGTCTTTCCCTTCTGCTCCTCGGTGCCAGAGAGGGCTCGGCCATCAAACCCTGCACTTCCTTACAGATGAGGGATCCTTGGGCTCCCCCAGCAGGAACAGAGGGCACGTATTTGGAGCTGGGCTGGAACAGGTGGAGTTGTGACGTGTCCAGGGCACCGGGGTAACGAGTCACGCTGCCCCTTGCACCCTTTTGCCTACTGGGAAGATGAGTGGTATGTGTGAGGGTGCCTGGCCTGCACAAGTGGATAAACTCTCTTGCTCTGGAGCAGGGAGCCAGCACAAACAGATTGTGACCTTGGCTGCCAGTGCCCTCACATTTCTATAGGTCATCTGCAGCACCCTTTGTGTGCTGGAAATCTTTCTGCAGATCCCAAGGAGGGCAGGATTGCAGAGACCCGTTCTGTGTTCTGTCTCCTACATTTGTTTTGGCACACACCAAACAGTACATGACAATACCCTGTCACCATTTGGCAGGAACCATTTTATTGTGAAGCCATGACTGCATTGATGCAATGAGTGTTTCACAGGGTATGTTTTACTTCTGACCTGGTATTAGACAATAGTTTTCCCTGAATGACATTTTATATTTAGAATCACTCTCACAGTGTTCAAACCCCGAGTAATCATTGTTGCAGTTGCTGCCTTTCTGGTGGACAATAAAATAAATAAATAATAAAAATAAATTCACATTTTGAAGACAACTAATACTAAATCCTTTGAAAAGCAGTTATTAAGCCAGTAAGTCTTTACAAGAGTCAGAGAATCACACAATGGCTTAGGTTGTGTGAGAACTCAGCACAACATTCCTGATGTGCAGAGTCACCGAGACAACCCTTGAGAAGCTCAAAAGTCCTAAAACGTTGCCAGAAGTGTTTAGTAGTTAGACTTTGATCCTGCACAAAAAACAACACCTGTATGAAGATAAGAAAATCACACAAAGATAAATAGTGAAAAAATAAATTAATTATAGAGTGAAAACACAAGTTTTAGAATCTCAGTACAAGAAAATTCTAAGAGACAAGATAGAAGAATTAAAGCGTATCCTGTCCTTCTTCTTCTTCTTCTTCTTGTCATCCACCTTCGATAGTAATAGTAGCACTTTAAGATTAGTTCTTACTGAATGTGCACTTGTCAATAAGAGTGAAAAATATTAGAGAGAAAAAGTAAATATCTTACACGTAGTTTTTAGTATAAAAATAAGTGAACGCCCCAAAAACAGTCAGTGTACTCATGGCTGACTTGCTGTGCAGACCTCTGTCAGACCAAGAGAGAATATTGTAGATAAGAATTAATAAACAACACAGAAGAACTAAAAAACCTAAAAACTCCTTTCGTCCTTTAGAACGCAAGCTGCCCCAAAGCCATCCAAAACCTTTCCAAGCCATTAAAACAACTGAAAAACGAAACAGGTTGGAAGGGATATCAAAGATCATCTAGTGATAATTCACTGCCCATTACCAGGGACACCTTTCACTAGAGCAGGTTGCTCAAAGCCCTATTATTCAAATCAAAATGGGGAAATCAGAAAAAACACCCTACAAGAATTTTATATAGATAAAAGTAAATATTCTTGGGAATGAAAATGAATAATTCAGAGAATATAAATACTCATTAGTGGCATAGTTACTACTCCATGCTTCAAAATCCTTAACTGAGATGCTTGGTCTTCTAGCTTCCATAAAAAATCATGGCAACTTACTGCAAAATTTACTCCTGAAACTATACACTGCATTGAAGACATAAATTAAAAATGAGTTAGCTTTCTACTGTTTTCATAACAACTGTACTTTGCTAGTTTTTTTTTTTTTAATCAAAAGAGCTAATCTAATTAGTGCTCCCTAAGATGATGATAAGGCCAATTCTCATAGGCTCATTCTGTACTTTAGTCTTAAGTTAGCAGAGGCAAGGCAACTGCTGGTCATGAAGGGCATCTTTTCACATCCTTTTTTTTTTTGCACTGCACAGTGGATATTTCCAAAAATAGGCTTTTGTGAAATTGCTGCATATGATAATAGGATTGTACATTGCTCCAAACACTGATATTTGATAGTTTTGCTTCTACATCCTAGTTGGAAGTTGAAAATTTAGTGATGTACACTCCATGCTCTGGTTTTCGTATGTGGTGAAGATATGATTAAAACCAAGAAGCAGCAGTGGAACTCCATGAAGACTCTGAGACTGTTGCTACAATGGGTTTAAATTCTGTTAATCTTGCACAAATCTGAGCTCAATTCTACACAAACTTGAGCTCTTGCATCATGCAGAAGAGCTAAAGCAAAGGAATAGAATATAAAGTTTCAAGTGAGAGATGCCATATGTCTATCGGGAGTACAGAAGGACAGTTTTTATTAGAGCATGCTGTCAAATATATGTTATGCTAAGGAAAATACATGCTTAGTAAAGAAAATATATCCAGTCTTTTTGGTTTTCTGTTTCAGTTTGGTGATGGCATACTGAATTACTGTGCAACACCCTCAGATAAGAATTGATAATTCAGCACCAATTATTACAAAGTGATCTAGTAATTTACTCTAGCTAATTAGATGCCCTCAGGAACTGTACATTTATCTATGAACATCAAAGGGTTTTTATGTATCATCTCTATGAAACCTCTTGTGAAAATGTAATGCCTATGGCATTTTCTTACAGATATGGAGGTGGGTCCAGCTAAATTACAGGCCAATGGTCACTTAAGAAGTGCTTAGCAGAGCAGAGGTAAAGCACAGCTTTCTCTGAGGTCCAAAGGCATTGCTTTCCTTGGCCACTGCCTTTCTCAGG
Organism: Melozone crissalis; assembly: GCF_028551555.1. Lineage (NCBI taxonomy): Eukaryota > Metazoa > Chordata > Aves > Passeriformes > Passerellidae > Melozone > Melozone crissalis. The sequence continues at coordinate 6,380,789 of NW_026535867.1, forward strand.
AATCAGTAACTGCATTCCTGTTGCCCTCAGAGAGGACAGGACAGAATAAACTGTTAATAACTGGCAGAGGCAGGATTCCACAGGGTAAGTAGATCTAGCCTCACACAGATTCTAAAGGATGATGTTTTTACCACTACCATCCTGATCCTGGCCATGCAGTTTCTGCTTGTTGTGCAAGGGGTCTGGTTTTTACTGGATCCTTTCTTGAGTCCTCTGAGCTCATTAATATGGCAGAAAACATACCCAGACAAAATAAAAGTGGATTGTTCTCTGCCAAGAAGCTGAATTGACTCACTTGCTGTAATGAGTGCCAGAGCTGGTGGAAAAGCAGAGCTTACCACAGCAAGGAGCATGGGAAAGGTTAAGAATAAGTAGGAGATGATGTGGAGGAGACTGGGGACAGCATGAAATATTCAGCAGCTGCAACCTCTTAGATTGCCTCAGCTGCTGACAGACCTTCAGCCTCCATATCATCAAACCAAATGTTAGCCATCTATGAGGAAATTGTGGAGATGTAATGGCTGCATTATTATCATGAACACTAGACTGTACTGTCTGCTTTTGAGAACAGCTTTAATACATTGATGTTTTCAATTTTACATCACAAAACAAGTGTATCTCCCATAAAACTGATGGGAGAGCTCAGCTACACTGAGGTGTTCTGGATATTTTTTATGCTACACTTATACCAGAAGGCAAAATGGTGTTAGTTACCTGCAGTTGGAGTTCTGGGGGACTCACAGGTAATGTACAGACAGCTGCTGAGAGAGATGTGTTTGCTTGGCCCTGGGAAGAGAAAACCTAGGGGACATCTCACTGCTGCCTATAACTTTGCCTAGTGGATAGTATAGAGGAGATGGATCTCCTGGAATATCAGTGAGCATCTTGTTTTATGTAAATCACCCACGTTTTGTATGCTTTTGTTATTAATGCTGTTTTATCGTTCATTTTCTTATCTCATTGCTGTTCCCAGTAAATCTTAACCTGTAATCTCTGCCTTTTGTCTCTCTTGCTGGAGTGGGGGAGGGGAGCGTCTTGTGGTTTACTTTACAGTGGGAATACTAAATTGAGGAATAGTATTCCTAACCCATGACAGCTGGAAAATACACCTCATCAAGAACACTGAAATGAACACCAGCCTTGCCGAGCTTCCTAAAAGATGCCTTGCTGTGTTTTATTGACAATTGAATTGCATTTGAAATTACAGAGAGATATTACATATATTTCTTTCTGTGGTTGCCAAAGCAGAACCTCAAAGCTGTCCTCATTCAGTAACAACCTTACTCTAGAAAGAGGAAACTCTCAATGTAATCCACTAAAATAAACTCCCAGCAAAACACAGAGAAGAAGATAACTAAGCTATCAATGAAACTGCCCAAGAGAAAAAGATTCTTTAGTAGTGCAGGATAACTGAGTTTGTGAGATAAACTCAGAAGTATCCTGGGGAAGGTATGAGAAAGCCGTGACATATCTAGTAGATATCATTAAGGCAGAAAGCCCTGTCACCCAAAGAGAAACTGGATATGTGGACTGATCTTCATAGACTGAATTTAATTTATTGTTTGCTTTCTGAGCATCTGCTGAGACCACATATTTTAAGCAGTAATTAGGAAAGCTGATCTAATAATGCACTTTCCTGGTGCACTGGTGGAGAAGCATGACTCGCAAAAAGAAGACGCTTTTCTGAAACAGTGAGCAGTTCAGCTCTTCTTGCTCCAGTCCTGGAAGGTGAGGATGAACTGCTGACCTTACTGTCCTGATCCAGCACAGACAGCAGGCCTGTGTCCTTCCTGGAAACCCAGGGTAATGCTGGGCTCAACACCTGCCTCTGTCAGACCCAGCTGGTTTACAGCCAGACCTGCTGGGCAGGATGCTGGAGCAGAGGTGAAGATAAGGGATGACCGTAAGGTAACCCTTCAGTGGGAGCATTGCAGGCAGGCTGAGTGCTCAGGTTTGCATTCTGGATTCTAAAGCACAGACACTTGTGCAGCAGGAGGTTTTTCTTACAGGCTTATATTTGCAGATGGCTCTACCTCTGCTATCACTTATGGCTATTTCAATAGGTTATTGTGGAGTTCTATACTTGGTCAAATTTATATTGAATTTATACATTGTCTGAATGGTTTCCCAACAGCAGGTTCCTGTTTGTCTTTAATGTACCTCAAAACATAGTTTCCTGCCCGGGTTTCCTGAGGTGAGCTCCTGATAACTGTGTCTCAGGGCCTTTGCCATTTCAATCTACCTATCAGTGGTTTGTTAATAGAATGTGTGCCAATCTTCATATTACAACTCCTTATCAACTTCTAATTGCAGTAATGCTTCTGGTCCATTATCAGGAGAGCTTACTCATAGCATTTGGTTCTTTCCAGTTTACAGTGCTCTTCTGCAGGAACAGAAGCTTCTTAGGGGCAGAGTGAGAGCTGGGGTGGAAGCTGTTCCAGCTGCCTTATTTCTGAGTCATCCCTGTGAGTACATTGAGTTCTAGAAGCTGCATTGGTTCTTCTATGCAGTTTAATAAGACTCTAATGAATACAAAAGAATTATTTGCCCATATATACTCCTTATTGAGGATATTAGGACAAAATATAATAGGAGCATAGATAAAATCATAAGGCTACATATTCAGGTGAAGAATGTCAGTGTAACACTGGTAAAATTCATCTATTTATTGCAGAAATAGAAAAATTAACTTTGTAACAACATAAGTTTCCTGTTATTCCAAGATAAATTTATATCTGGCTGTTCATTCTGTATGAAATTATATTTTTGGTATAATAATACAAAGAAATTAAATTACTAACTTTAGCCTCTTTTATACATTTGTTTCTACAGAGACTCAGCCTGAGGCAACACGCTGCTCAGTGTTTCATATGCTATGTATGTAGTTCATTCTTTCTGTTCTATGGAGAAATAATTATTTAACCAACGAGCAAGACACTGCACAGTGAGTGCACCTCAACTAAATGCTTCAAAAATACTTTGGGAAAATTCTTGCTCCCCCTGCAGTCAAAGGAAGCTTTTGCAGTGAATTTAAGGTGGCAAGGAGATGTGCCTCTCTCCTGTGGACGCCCTAAAATGGGCTTGATGTGTGTGTTTGCTTTGCTTTAGCAGTGCTTACTTGAGAAATAAAAAAGACTAAAATTTTAACATAAAAATGAGTTTCTTTCTGTTATCTTCGCTTACTGTTTTGTTTGCTGTACTTTTGTAAGCAACATGGAAACAGTGAATAGAAAAGACTGACATCCATGGTGTATTTTCTACAGACTTCTCAGATGATGAAGCACCCAAGTCTGCTGAAACAAAAGAGAACTGAGGGTATTAGAAATCTTGGAGGCATATGACACATAGGCAAATACACTTCTATTTATTCACAATAAATGCATGATGTGAACTTTGACAATAAATAGTATGTACACTAAATAATTGTAGTTAATTCACATAGATATAGATATATACATAGGTATAGATATAATATATATGATTGAGTAATGTCTTATATATATATATATGTAATAAAAACAGAGATAAAGTTTTGCATAATATAATAATTCCAGATATTACATTAAAATATCATCACAATATACATCAAATAGCATAAAGTAGTAAGTGGCTTTCTAATAGTTCAATGCCATTATTTTAGTAAAATAATTTAGGTTGGGAGCGAACTTACAAATTCCCCCCATCACCCTATTCTAAGGTAGAAAACACCATCTGTTTTTTGCCTAGACATTCAGTTATGCTGTGCCTTAAGTTGCAGATGACACAACATCCAAATGAAAGGGGTTTTTTTGATATATTCTCCAAAAAGACTGATTCCTATTTTCTTTTTGCCTCTTCCTCTTTAAAATTTTGTAATATATAGAAGCCTGATATAAAACACAGAGCTCTTCTGTGACTGAAATGCTGTTTTCCTTATACACATCAGCAGAGGTTTTAACTTTTTCGTAATTCCGACAACTGAGACAGTGTATGTAAAACAAGTGGTCCCAGCTAACAAAGCACATTTCTCCTGGGAGCTTTGTGGGCAGGAGAGGGAGGATTTAAGAATAGCACACTATCTTTTTGCTGTGAGAAAAGCCCTCATCACACAAACTTTAAACAATCAGCCTCCCAAGGAAATCTGATACATAATCACTCACTAAGGAAGAGGTGGTTATGGAAGAAAGGTGAGAAGGTGCTTTCCTTGAATGTGGTGTGGCCTTTTACACATAAAGCAGCAGATGGGTGGATGCTGTGCTTTTCCCACAGTTGCTCTGCCCCTCATTTGTTGGTTCAAGTTCCCAGGCTGTCTTGATTATAGGGAATTTTACCAGTTGTGAAAAGTTCATTCTGCACTTTCATGAGCAATGCTCAGTTCATTCACCTCAGAAGACAAAGAATGAGGAACTGGGCTGTGTTCTGCAATAGAAACAGTCCAAAGGTGGAGTGTCCATTTCTTACCAAATCTTATAAATTCTTATCTCTTAATTCAAATGTTAACAGGTTCAAATGCTCCTTCTGACCTTTGTGCCTTTAAACATGCACAGTGTCACCTGAGGCAGGTCAGTCCAATAATATTCTGTGCTTTTGGGCCTGAAGGCTGGAGAATTAAGGAATAAAAAAAAAAAAAAAAAGAAAAAAAAGTAAAAGAATTATTCTTTCCAGTCTTCAGGTAAAACAAGTTCAAAATTCTCAAGTGCTTTAATAAGAATATATTTTTAGAGGACAGGAGAAAGCTCCTTCCCTCCTGCTCTACAAAGATACCCACTGTTCCTCATGTCAGGTTGATGTTTATTGCATTGAGAAACATTCCACCATGTAAGAGGTATGTCCTGATCATAAGTAATTGAATTAAACACTTAAAACAGCAAAAGGAATGACTTTGTTTCTCCTCCCCTGCCCTCCATAGCTGCCAGGGCTGTGAGCCAAGGTGCTGGTAGTTTGTCCTTTTCCCTGGGCTGCTCTAAGAACCCACAGAGTTAATGGGAAGTGCCCATCCATTGCTGTGCAGGGCTGCTCAGACCTGCTCAGTTCATCCCAGAGGTCACACTGCTTGGCAGCAAAGCCAACAACTCTGAATGGCCAAAATTGTCTCCTCTCTGTCCTCTCCCTAACCACAGCTGACAGGCAGCAAGGCAGTGACCAAGCAGCCCCTGCTCTTTAGGAGCTTGTGCTTCACACTGAGGGTAGAGCTGGAAGCTGTGGGATGTAACTGGGGAGATGTGCAGATACGGCATCCAGAGTCCAGGCTTCTCTTTAGAATGACTTAAGTGATTTAAACACTTCAGTAGAAAAAAAGCCCAACCCTTCAGGGTGTCACTGACATATTTTATGAAAATCCTTTCACTAGGATTTTTCAGCTGAGAAGCCTCAAAACAGAAATGTAAACAATGACTATCTGATGGCTATGGAATGTGGTCTGGAGATGGTTTACCAACTGGTGCATCTTTGATTGGTCTCATGTGAATTGTTTTTACTTGATGACCAATCCCGGTCCAGCTGTGTCGGGACTCTGGTCAGTCATGGGTTTTTTATTATCATTTCTTTGCTAGCCTTCTGATGTCTCCTTTCTCTTTCTTTAGTATAGTTTCACTATATAATTTTCTTTTAATATAATATATATAATAAAATAATAAATCAGCCTTCTGAAACATGGAGTCAAGATTCTCATCTCTTCCCTCATCCTGGGGACCCTCAAACACCATGTCATCAGGGTAGTCATCAGAGATCAGGACCACTGACCTTAGCAGCTATATTTTAGAGTTCCTCAGGGCTACCAGATAATGTTGTCAGTAATGTGCCCTTTTTTCTCTCCAGTCTGTGGGTGCTAAACAGCCAGCTTGTACAGCAAGCAGCCTTAATCCTGCATTTTGCTAGAGCATAATAATACGGGGTTCAAAGTACTGTTCTAGTAAAAGGCTAGATACAAATTTCCATGGAAATTGATTGCATCATGTATCACACATGGGTGAGTCAAGGATATTGTGAAATATTTCCCATTTACTGGTAATAGTAAATCCATAGCAAAATGCGAATTATGCTCTGTAAGTGCTCCTTATCATGGTATCTGGTATGTATAATTATTTTATTGACCTCATGTATTATTTTACTTTGCCCTGTCTGACTTAGCATTAATGGCTCTTGAGTTTGATGATGATACAGATATCTGATAGTTCACTATAATTTTTAGGTTACAATTTCTGTGTGTAAATAATGATGTTTGTGCAGCTTGATGTAAGGGGAGGTTAAAAAAAAGAAGAAGAAATTGCACAAATACTAAACATCTCTAATTTCTGATGATTTATCTCATTCTTCCCTTTACCAGTAGCTTTACCAACTCATTAAAGATGCCAACTGCCTAAGATGAAAATAAATATAAACAATTTAATGGAAGGAAAAAAAAAAGGAAATAACCAATTTTACCTGACATTACAGCCTTACATTTTTTCAACATTTCTGTATGCCCAGAAAGATACAAACATTCCTTAATACTGATTTAAGAGTAATCCATGTTGTTCTGATCTATGTTTCCTGCCTCTTACTGGTTTTCAGAAATTTCTCTGCTCTTTTGGGATTCTTGATGCCAGCATTCATACCTTTCACTATGGAAATGTAATTATATGGCCTATGGCCGCAGTCTTTGATGTTTTGCTTAGTGGTTACTGAAATCACTTGAATTTTTTCACCTTTTGTATAATCAAATCCAAGAAATTGTCTTGTTTCTCTGGAAGTATTATGTAAACCCATGCTTGCTATTAAGTGATTTTACCAGTTGAGAAAATTAGTCATGTAATATTTATAGATGTCATTCAGAAACAGAGGATTTTGGCAGTGTTGCCAATACAGCCCCAATTCTCAAATATCAAATGTTGCTTTGAGGAAAGAAAACTTTCTTTACCTTCAGTTTCCATTTTCTTCCTTTGTGGTTATTCTGCTACCTCTTTGTCTAGTTTTATATCCAGCTTTTGTCTATCGTTTCATTGTGCTTACTGTCACACATATTTGTGTATTTCATTGTATTGTATTCACACATCAATGCTCTTTTATGATGCAGTAGCAGCAAACATTTGCAGAGAAATATTTGTTGACTGTTGTGACAAATGCTGCATTTTCTGCCTCCTTCCTGTTTAGGATCACAGACCAGCTGAGGCAGGAAAGCACCTGTGAAGATCATCTGGTCCAAATTTCTGCTCAAAGATGGGTCTGTGAGAGCAGGTTGCTCAGGATGGGTGTTCATTTGGTTTTGAGTATCTTCAAGGCTGGAGTAGAGTGGAAGGATCAGCTCTCTCAAACTGTAGACACTGTTCTTCCTAATGCAGCACAAGATAACATTGATCTTCTTTCTACAATGACACATTGCTGGCTTGTAATTTAAATTCTTAAATGCTCTTATTTCTAAATCTTTGTATTGTTTCCTTCCCAGTCTTCCTGAATATGTATATATATCTTCCATAAATCCCCTAAATACCACACCAAATATACACTTTTCCATCTTAAAGTAAATATGTTTGTTTTCTTCAGAAACCATGTTGGATCCATTTTTCTGAAATTGTTTTCATCTTATTCATGTAACTAAATAACCTTTCCCTACCAGTCTTCCTTGCAAAATCTCAGTTGCAGCCTCCATCTGAAAAAGCTTCCCTGGTTCTCCATGCCTGTCTAATTGCTCAATTTCATGTTTTTCTGCCCTTTTCCTGTAACTATCTCTTTCAAGAAAATCAACTCAATGACCCTTTGCTTTCAATCTGCTTTTCAGAAAGTTTCCTATTAAAACATTCCTCCCTCTCACTTCCTTTGGCAGGTCTTATGCCCCTGGATAATGCTCAACAGCAGCAAACTGTGCTGAACATCATTTCTTAGCAAATGGAACTAGTAATTTGTCCACTAGTGATCCAGACCCTCACATTTTCTGCTTTTCCTTTTTTTCTTCACTCATGGCATGGTTGCCCAGGATTACCTAACTCAAAAAAACCAAAAAAACCCATGGGCAGTTACGGCTTCTGCTTTGCATCGACCAAAGTGCAGGAGGGTTTTCTATCATTATTTTGTTAAAAGTACTCAGCAGATCAATTGCTTATTCTGTTGCTACTCTCTGACAAAATTTTCAAATGAATGTTACTGACACAGAATATAGAACAGCTGTAAAAGTTGACTGCTGGGAAGATGGAAGACTAAGAAAGTGAGGAATGTAGAAATCAGAGTCAAATTAAGAGCCAGTACTTGAGGGAAAAAGCAATGCAAATCACCCAGTTATCATGGGATGGCTCTACCTAGAAATTACAGGCATGTGCCAATGCAACTAAAGAAAACAGACTGCTGTAATACTTCTTGGATTTCTGCAATTTTTGTGGTATTTTGATACACTAACAAAAAAAAAAAATCCCTTCTTAGTGGCCTGACTGCCTTCAATTTTATTGTTACACAGATGTGTAGTAAAAAAAAAACTACAAGAGAAAGCCCTTATCTGTTGCTCAGTCCTGTTTTACAGATAACAGCTCTTTGCCTGATTGTAAAGCCTGACCACTAGTGGATAGTTGTCACTGAACCAAGAAGTACATTATCAGCTGGATGCATGATTTATTTTTAACGAAGACCCAATGCAAGTATTGTGTCATGTGTCAGCATTCTGTACAGGTAGGCAGTCTTTCAGATAATCTTTGTTGTTCTTTGAAATGACATTTGACATTTTTATAATATAATTAACCAGTTCCTCCTTAGGAATATCCTGTTTTATCCCAGAAGGGTGTGTGCAGCCTCAGTGGGAATCCGGCAGAAAGCCAGGAAGAACACTGCAAGTACTGTAGTGCACTTCTCCTGCAGAGAGAAATGGTCCTCCTTGTCCTCAAGGTGCAGCCAGGTGAAAGAACAAGCTCCTCCTCTCATCAGCTGGGATTTGCTAAGGCTTAGAGTTTATTAGATCTAGAGGCCTGCTGAGAAGGGGAATCATGAGCTCATCCAGAGGCAAGAAAGCAGAAAAAGATTCTTGTGAAAAGAAAGTCAAGTTCTGTCAAAATTGGTAAAAACACTTCAGCTCTGCTGCCCTCTCCCTAGGATGATGTGGGCTGCTAGAATCTCTGCTTTAGACACTGCATCTGTAAAAGCACTCCTTCAATAAAAGGTGGAGCAAAAATATTTCCTGCCATTGGACTACTGATAAAACTAACCTACAGGTTAGTTTTATCAGTAGTCCAATGGTTTCCAAAGGTTTAACACCTTTCTATCTGATAAGCAGGATGCAATTAGCTTCTATTTAATTAAGTGAGCATGTGTGAGTGATCATTTCAGACTTGTGAAGCCAAGGATGCAGTGTAACATCCCTGCAGGTTTCCTATGGTAGGAAGTGATCTGCCATAGTCAGGAACTCAAGTCCTTTTTAATTCTGCAGGAGATGCTTGTGTTCAGAGATTTGGGGTAGCTGTTTTGTTTGTGTGATACCTGAAACACTAATTTTCATCATTTCTGTTTGCTATGCACACTCAGGTTTATAAAATGTTTATTTTACATTGCTGAAATGATTTATGCCAATTTCAACCATTTAAAGAAGTTTTCATTGTATGAAAACCATTAAATAAATCTAAAACTGAGATAAACCACCAAACCTTCAGTGTATAAGGACATAATTTGAAAATTTAAATACTTGCAGAGAAATGATACATCTTGAGCAAAAATCACATCCCCCCCCACCCCAAAAAAAAGTAATTGCTAAACTTCCTGTCTAAAAATCGACTTTTGAAGGAATGATGATGCCTACCATAAATTCTGTGAAAGGATCAGAACTAATGTGTGCATCCTGGGAAGCTTAAAAAGTGACCCCAAAGGACTGTCTAACAAGAGCTGGAGGTGCAAACATGAGAGGTGCTGATAAAGCCTTTTGCTGAGCTGGGGAATAATATGCTTCATTGCTTGAGAGTAGTTGTGGTTTGCACTCTGCACAGTGTGCTGAGAGTTGGGCTCCTCTCTGATGCCGACTGAAGTGCATCAGACCCTGGGGTATTTCAGCCAGCAGCACAGAGCAAGCCATGCACAGTATCTGTGGTATGCATCAGGATTTCAGTAAATATATTTCTATGTTTCTGCTCACTGTAGACCACCTTTTATTCATGTTGTTATTTGAGGGTGCTAAAAAGTAGGCGGCATTTAGATGTTGAAATTCTTGGTTGGTTAAAACCATCCATTTCTAAGTTATCATGGTACTACTTAGGAGACAAAAAAAAAAAGATAAGAGAATAAAGAAAAAAAGAGAAGTTTTTGGCTTCTGGCCAGACACAGACAATGGAAAGAGAGCAGCTTGCCCAGCTTGCTGCCTTCTGATGCTTTACAGGATGATTCACGCTCTGCAGGGCTTAAAGGCTTATGTGCCCATGTGTGGTTATGCATGGAAGCCTCAGGATAGTCTCTGCCATCAGTGGGATCAATTGTACAATAATGTACTTTCTTCAGGATACATCATTTGTGACCATTTGTGACCATGAAAACAAAAGGATATGGGCAGAACAGTTTGATTACTAAAGGTAAATAGGGGGCTATGAATGAAGAGAGGTTGAGACTGAAGGGAAAGATTTCTGAACTGTGTAAAAATTAATCTCCTAGTTTGTGTAAATTAGTGAGAGAAGAAAAGAACATGAACTAAAAAGACTTCATAATTGGCTACTTGTTACTACAAAACACCAGTGCTGGGAACATAATGTACATCAGCTTCAATATGCTATATCCAATACTGTTATCTCCTCCCAAAGCAAACTCCCCTTGGCCTTGGAGATTTTATCAGAGGATGCAATGTTCTTGCTTATAATTTTCTCATATCAAAGCCTTGCTTTTGTTTCCTTGATTTGTACATAGATTGAACCTGTAGCAATGTCTGCATATAACTAAATAGGTATGTGATCCACAGAAGAGAAAAGGACTCTAGCACAGGAATAAATTGTTTATTAAATGGAATAGAAGGAGCATGAAAAGCAGCAAATGTTCCCTATTATTACCCTATTTGTACTTGAATTACAAATGCCTCTGTAGTTAGCAAAAAGATTTCGTGGTCACTTTTGTGTGATGAAACAATTGCTTCATTTTGATGTATCATACTCTGGGTGCAGAGCTTGATGGATATAACTACATGGAAGATGCTGTGCTCCTTGAGTTCCTGAGTTAAGGCTCTGGACCCCAAGGACAGCCAAACTTCTCATTGCTGTGGGGGCAATCACTGGCCATGGACAGCTGGAAACAGTAAATATGGCTGGGCACCAAAACTCCTTCACCTTTTCTAAAATGGGAGGGCTCTCTGTATATCCATGGTCTTTTTTTCCTCCTTGGAAATGCATGGCCAAGAGAATGATGTCACAACCACTTTTTTTTTTCCACACAGCAAGTAAAGGGCTGGAGTAACTAATCCAGGAGACTCTCTTTGGCCTGAGATATGTCAAAACCAGACTTGCCTGGCACTCATTTATAAGATAGGAACCCTCACATTTTACCTAGAAAATTTTACTGATCTATTTTCTACTACCAGCAATAAAGGCAGATGAAAAATAACTGTGATGATGAAGGTTCTTCCCTGTTTAAAGACTGCTGATTTACTCAAATAATTGATTATACTGGTGCAATGAATGCATTGAAAACTGGGTTTTCAATTCAAATCAAGTTAAACTTCCTGGAAAGCTTGAAATATGTCTGATTTTGCTGCTGTAAGGAATGTAAATCATTCATTATTGTTTTTATGATGGAGTACTGGGTAACACGCTTATCTCCTTCCCATAAAATCTTTCCTTCCAAAGATCAAAAGGTTTAAAAATATCCACTTTGTCCTATTGCACAAATAGGACCTACTTATAAACTAGGTCATAATGTTAAGGTGGTTTCTTTAACCTTTTAAATTTCAAAATTTGTGGGTAAAGGTACAGACATGCCAATTAAGAATAGAGCTAAAATATTTTGATAACCAGAGAGAGCTTACTGTGTACATACCTGCCTGAATATATGTGCAGGCAAATTGATTTATTTTATGCACTTATTCCTACTATTGAATTTAAAAAAAAAGCTGTGGAATATTGTCTTATCAAAAGTTCCCAATTTATCACTTCTAGAATATAAACATTTCACCTGCAAATGACAGGCAGCTGTCTTTGCACTCTCTGACCCAACAGGCCCAGCCTAAGCAGAGGCCAACAAAAGCAGAGTGAGGGCAAACAACTGGCACATTTGTCTTGAAGATAAACTCTTGAACTGAATTAAAAAACTAAGGATCAGAACTGCTTAGGATCAAAATTAAAGTAATTTCCTCAAAGAAATTCCTTATGAGTAGAATAATGTGGTAGAGAAGGAGACGTGGTAATTTACTTGAAATGTTTTTCTGGTTTTTTTGGAGGGGGAAGGGCATAGGGTTACACAGTCTTGATATATTGGGTTTGCTGTAGGGAATTACACTGACCAAAATAATTTGGCATGGCCTCACAATCTGAGCTGCATTTACAGATGAAGAGACTGACTGAAAGATTCTCTGAGGTGCTGAAGCTTCCTTCTCTCTCACATCTGTTTCACTGGGCATAGGAGGCACAGCCCACGTGGGGATCTTTGCACTCTGAGTGCTGGTGTGTTGTACCCAGCCCATTCAGATCTGGATCTGCCCCTCAGAATGCTGCACTCAGAGCAGTTTATAAGCCACATGACAGTGCTTGTTAGCTGAGGAAAACTCTTCCAAGGTCAGGAGTGAATGTGGAAAAGATCATTAGAATTAGTGAGTGTCCTGAGAACCTAGACTGTCAGGATGTTAATGTGCAATTTCAGTGACAAGAAATTACAGTTTGATATGTCACTTCCATAGGTACTGTGCAGAAATGCAGACAATGTTTGAGTTCTAGAGAACTGAAAACATTCCACATGCATGACAAAAAAAGGTCACTTATTTTATGCAAATCTAAGTGTCTGAAGATAAGTCTTAAATCCATACTTGGATAAATCTATGATAGTAGATTGATTTTACAGTGCTTCTGGATAGCTGTGCTATAGTGGCAGTAGAAGCACTTTAAAGTATCTGTCTATTTGTATCTTCCTGGGTTTGTATGGACTTAGATTATTAAAAAAATATTTTGAAAACTCTCTGAGGACCATTACAGAAATGCTTTTTTATACTACCAAAGCTTTTTCCCAACCGTCTAACTAGAAATATTGAGCTTCAGTGAATATAAAGCTCCCTGGATCTACAGAAGAGGTAAAAACTCACAGAAATTTATTTCTTGCTTTCCTCGATGCATTTCATCCAGGTAAAGAAACATGGGAAAAAAGTGTTGGGCCAGTATAAATGTGACGAGGCTTGAGATTGGTCCATAGTACAAATGAGAGATCAGAGAAAAAAATTACAATAGTGTTAATATTAATGTTAATGTTAAGCATAAAAGAGTTGGTCTGTTATGACAGTAGCTTTGTTTCCACAGTGTCTTGGTTTGAAAAGACAAGTGTCTGCTAAGGAAGGCAGGACCCTCCCCTGAACTAGAAACTGTAAACCCCCTTCTTCTGAATTGTTATAAATTTGAAATTAAGGGGGGCTCTCAGGCAAAGAAATGAGAGCAGGGATAACCGTTCTTTATTAGGGAAGAAAATGTAAAAAAAACCAACAAAACCAAAACCAAGGCAGTAATACAAAACAACACTGACAGAGTCAGAATACGACCTGGCACCCTGTCGATCAGGGTGTTGATAGCAGTCTGATTGAAATGGGGGCTGCAACCCTCCTGCAGCGTCAGGTGTGGTTCTGTTGGAGCAGTGATCCTGTAGAAGGGTGTAATCTTCCTCTGAAGATCCAGTGGAAAAGGCAGCTCTTCCTTGGGGAATCCAGTGGAAAGGCTGTTCCCAAAATCTCAGATTATATCCAGTTAGGAATGCTTGGTTCCTCTCTCTGGGCAGAGGTTCTCCCAATGGGATGATGTAATTTTATCAGTCATGCAGTGAGATCAATGGCCCATTAAGAGAAGATATCTCCCCAGAGGGAGGATTGATTTGTGGAAGAGATAAAGAAAACTGCCCAATCAACAGAAGATAAGTGCCACAGCTCTAACAGATGGTAAATAGAATACATATTGCCACTCAATCTAGGACACACAGGGAGAACATTTACAGCAAAGATATCTGATGAGACTTGCATTAAACTGCCAGTGTTGTCCAGTTTTTGTGCTGGTCCAGTTTTAGATGCTGTTGGCCCTAGCATGGCATATGACTGGGTACAATATCACTTGTTAAACTGCTGTATGAATTAGCTACAAATATGTAGGTAGGGACAGAATGACACTTGTACTTTTTTCATGCCTATGTCTAAGAAGACTTTGGAAGAAGTCTTTGATATTAGCCCCAGTCACATGTTGCATCATAGTGAATATTTAGGAAAATGACATTAACAGAAGTATTGTTTCTGGCTGGCAGAGTTGGAGGCTTCTGAAAAAAACACATGGTACTGAATGAGGAAGTAAAAATTTAGTGAGAATTAAAATATATTTCTAATATATTTCTCTTATTATTGCAGTGTGTGGATGCATAATGATGCCTTTTGAAGCAAATTCTGTCTATCCTATTGGGATCAATTCAAACGGTCCAGTTATTTTTTTCAAACAGTATTTGTCTTCTGCCCATAAGGAATATTCCAACACCAATCTCAAAGCCATATTCACTGTTCCCACACCTCACACTTGCTGGATGAATTCCTGCTTGCCCCAGGTATTTTCATCCACTGCCCCTCCTGAGACAAACTTCTTGGGTATGGTACCGAGTGCTAAAACAGACAAGGCCTAACTTTCAGATATAATTTTTGTCCTGACAAGTGTTGTCAAGTTTGCCAAAGCAAAACCTGAGAAAGCAGCTGTGCTGTGCTGCTTGGTGGAAAATTATATGTACAAGGGTCTGCAGACAACATAGTAGGCCTGCTGTGCAATGAGTTTCTGCTTTGGCACCTCACTCTTGCAACCTATTTGGCCTGACAATCTTGATCTATCAAGATGTCTCGCCATGTCAGCTAGAAGGAGAGTGATGGCTGAAATGGGGTGCCTTGTGAGCTGCCAACAGATGAACAGTTTCTCTAAGATTGTTCTGAGCGTTTGACTCACCAGGGCTTTTTCTTCTTACAACAGTCCATCTGCCTGGACTGAGAGTTTTGCAATCAGCTATTTTAACAGTACACAGTTTCACAATGAAGTTTTATTTGGACATAAAAGAGGAAGCAAGTTCAGCGTGTTGCAGTTCAGTCAGTTATAAAACCCCCTTATCTCCTAAGGGACTTTCTTTCTATACTTCTTTGCTATAGAGGATTAGAAGTAAAACAGATGTTATCTTCGAAGTGTAATTAAAAAGGAAATAAAAACAGAACGTTGCATTTTGGGGTAGGACAGACTCAGAGGAAGCTTCAAACTAGTTAGAAGACATCAATTTTTCTGTACCTGGCCAGCTGCTGCATCTTTGGAGGTAAGAACTAAAATATACTGTACATTCTATAAATGTATGAAATAGTTTCCCTTGCTTATCAAAGTGGCTTGGTTCTGTTTGTGTGGCACCACAGCTGATGGCTGGTAGAATGAGAATGCACATTTTTATGGTTTGAATGCACATGTGTTTGTAGAGTCTCAGCTTCTGCCCACAGACACTTACTGCTGCCTTAAAAGTGAGGAGAACATTTCTAAGGTGCCATCTTCACAGCCATGACCAACTGAGGTTGCAATGAGACTTCAAAATGAAAACAAAAATTTTCCTCTGATACTTCTAAAGATTTTCATAAAATCAGACTAAACAGGTTTTTCAGAATATTTTTAAAGTGAGCCTTCCTAGCTGTGTTGCTTTTATAATAATTAGGATATTGTTATTGAATTTTCTGTGCATGTTACTGTACTGTCTAAGTAATGTCCTTCAACTGGAGTACTCTATTTGTAGATTATAAATAAAAATGGGCACCAAAATAGACTAATATGGACATCATATTTAAAAAAAGTTCATAAGAAGAAAGATGAGACTTCTCTGAGAACACGATGTTGTTAAAAATATAAACAAAGAAATGCATTTTTTCCAATTCTCAGTGAATTTCCTGGTTTGCTGCAAATTCACAGCTCGACAAAGGTACACATGCACAACATGCCTCCTGCACTCCTTCACTCCTTCTGGGAAACATTCTCCTCCTTTTCTGTCTTTCTTGCTTTACCATTTATTATTTTAATTTCTAGAAAGTGTATTCTCTTCTGTAAGAGTTCATGTCGATTTATTGCCTCTTTACTTCAAATGCTTAGATTCAAAATGTTGCAGTACACGTAGTTCAGTCATAACAGTTAACAACCCATTAAAATTAACACGGATATCCAGAGACATGAAATTATTTCCACACCAGGAAGAAAATGATAAAAGCACAGGGTAGAAATATTATGTAGTCAAGTCTTCCTTATGAATGTGGAGCCTGATTCTTTCCTGCCTCCAATTTCATGCTGTTGTTTAGAGCGGTGGGTATGAGATGTAAAATGCTATCCAACCAGATTGATGGGGTTCTAAACCAACTTTGTACAGGCATAGATGATGAAGAAAAGAATGGAAAATTATGAACCAGGCTTGGTCTGTATGATGTTTCAAGAACTTGAACTGGGTGGAAAACAAACTTGGGTGGAAAACTTTGAGAGCTCAAGAAGCTATATTTACCAACATACAGTTTTTTATATTTTTATGAAAGTATGTCCCTCCTAACTCAACTTAAAGATAAACAGTGCTCAAAAATGCACTAAGAACATATTTGTTTCTAAATTAAAGAAGCTGAATGGTCCTGAAACTCATTGCCATCCATTTAGCATGATCAAAAATTGGTAGGCGTTTGTATTACAAGAGCATTCAACAGTATAGTAGATTTCTTGGGGAAGACGTTTCCCTTCTTGCTTCATTTAGCTTGTCCTTCCAGCAGATTCCCTCATACTCTTGATATACAGGATTATTATTCTTCCAAACCTACTTGTTCCCCTCAAACCAGCCCACACTCCCCCCTGGGTGAGGTACTCCAGCTTTTCTGCATCTTCAGCTGTTGATGTGTAAATAAAGAAGATGCACAGGGCTTATGTTTTCTCCTGTGGGAAGAACAAAAGATCAGAGTCAAGAGAGACGAGGGGAGGGGACAAGAGTGGTTTGGCTCACAGTGACTGCTTAAAGAGCTTCTTGGTGCATCTCCTGGGCCCCAGATCTTCCAGAGCGGCAGCAGCAGGGAGAGGAAATGACAAATGTAGTGGGCAGCATTCTGATATTTGTGCAAAACCACCCTCTCGATATTCATCTTCTCCTCTGCTGTGGGCAAAGTGAGCCACTCCTACATCAAAGAGCAGCCCCTGCTATTGTAGAATTATAGTCAGAGAGAAGCATAAGTTGAATGGACCTTGAAATATCATGTGGTCCAACATTTCATGGGGAAGGAAGCCTAGATGAGATCATGTAGTGTCACTCTTGTGCCGAGAATGACACAGGAACAGGTGGGAAGCAGTATTGTAGAAAGAGCAAAGAAAGCTTTATTCAAGAGAACCGCACAGTTTTTATAGAGTGATACGACAGATTCTATTTGAATAGAATAACAAACAAACAAAACTAACTAACTAACAAAAACATCTTCCTCACACACTGTCCTTGAGAAGAAAGACAAAGTAGAAAAACACCACCTGCAGATTGTTTATACTTAACAAGTTATCACATCCTTACAACTCCCTAAAAATTCTCACAAGCTGCTGTGAGAAATGCTTGTTGTTTCTCTCTCTCTGTCCCATGCCATCCACAATGTAGAACTTTGTCCAATCCCACCTTGAAAACCTCCAGCAAAGGGGTCTCCCCCACATCTCTGGTGAGGTTGTTCCAGTCATTGATTGTTCTCACTGTAAAAATTTCCTTCTCTTCCCTCTTATCCCTGGGAGCACTGGGGACATGGTTTAGCAGTGAACGTGGTGGCGCTGGGTTAATGGTTGGATTTAATGATCTTAGAGGCCTTTTCCAACCTGTGTGATTCTGTGATTCTATTCCATGCAACTTGTGCTCATTGCTACTTGTCTTCTCCATGTGGCCGCTTGTGAAGAGAGAGCCTCTGTCTTCTTTGCAGCTATAGACACTGGAATACTATGATGAGCTGTCTCCTTCCCCACATCTTTTTTTCTCCAGGGAGAAGAATCCTAACTCCTTCAAACTTTCCTCACAAGGCAGCTTTTCCAGCCTTTAATCATCTTCTTGGCCCTCCATTTCACTGTCTCCAGTCTGTCTACATCTTGTTTGAGTTTTTTGGGACCAGATCTGGATGCTCCAGGGCAGCCTGACAAATGCTGAGTGGGAAGATCCTGTCTCTATCTCAGCCAGCTGTGCCCCCATGGGTGCAGCCCAGGATCTGATTTTCCTCTCTGCTGCTGCCCTGCTCTGCTGGCTCAGGGTCCCCTTGTTGTGCTCCAGGTCCCTCTCAGCAAGGCTCCCCAGGCACACAGATCCTGTGCTGGGCTCTTTGGTTGTGTCATCCAGGGCAGGAGCTGCCACTTGCCTTTGTTATCCAGATGCTGTTATTGCTGGCCCACCTTCCAGTTTGTGCAGGTCCTTCTGTAAAATGTGTCCATCTCACCACACAATTTGATGTCATTAGCATTACCTTTACCCACACCAAATGAGGTCCAGATAACAAAGATCTGTAGGTTTCAGGCATTAAGGAGAGGCTCTGCTTACCCATGTGCACAGCTCATTATACTGCCTTCTTCACTGTCCTGGTTTCCCCACGCTGGCTGCATTGAGGCTTCCTGGGAGCTGTTCCACACCAGCCCCAGGGGAAGGTGAGATACAGGTCCTGCAATACTTGTAAGCTTGCTCTACAGACTATCCTGCTTGCCAGGACTCTTGCATGTGTGTCTGGCAATCTGAGCAGGATCTCACACCTGACTGAGGGGATTTGTCTGTATCTCCACAAACTGGAAAAATGTCCCATAAAATAGGGAAAAAATCAGACAGATCCATAGGATTTGAGTTCCCTCAAGACAGAGAGACTGTCATTGGGGACCCTATCTAGTAAATCAGCTAGAACTCAATGTATACCCTGTGATGAGAGCCGAGCTCCAGTCCCCAGCAGCACAACTTTAATGCCATTCAGAGCCCGGGTCAGGGATCTGAAAGCCAGACATGTGCAACACAAGCTTGTCTCTTCTATGAGTTTCCATCCCCTCCTTTTGCAATGCAGAAGAATGTCCCTTTCCCCACTGAGCTGTGATCCCAGTGGGCATGATGTTCTTTCCATTCTCTCTAGCAACTTTTCATCTTGCTTAAGTTTTTGAACAGGACACAATTTATCATATCTCTGTGCACACTTCTCAGGCTTTCCGTAAGTGCTTATCCTGAGCCAAGAACTCCCATTCTGTTTTCCTGCTCTCAGACTGTAATTTGAGTTCTTGATGCAAACATTGGCACTGTCTACAAGCACTACAACCTAACAAATTTGCAGCCACACACTGGTAATACCCCAGGATTCTCCACGTGACCTTAAACCTTCATCCTGCCTTCAGGCTTTTCTTCTGCTGAAGAACTGAACAAAAACCTCGAGCAAGACATAGGAGTTTTTAAGATCATCTGACAGTAATAAAGACTATGTCAGATAGAAAAGACAGTGTAAATCAGGCAATCTTCTCCCTCTATCTCCACTGGGCTTAGACAGAGTGTAGTCAGTGCCCATTGCCAGGACAGTAGAAAAACTAGGAAAATTCTTTTTGTTCACCTTACACGCAAAATGTGTCAGATCAGAATTGTAAAAGGGACTGGTTTTCCTTGTGCAACAAAAAGTTATGCAATTATTTTCAGGCAGATGTAAGTGAAATCTGGATTTAAGGAGCATGAAACCCAAATATTGAAAGACTTCAGATTTAATCTCTGTGCCCTTGGAATCCAGGTGTGCATGGAGAGGGGATTAAGAGAAGAGGCACGGGAAAGCAGAATTAATGAAAACTGCAATCCTTATCAGATTTAAAATGCAGAAATTAAAGGTGGCACAGTTGCATGGCAGTTGGAGTGATGGGATAATAACTTGTCAGGTATATATTACATTAAGTACTAGGACAAGAAACACCAGAAATACATACACCTCCCTTTTGCATTCATGCTCTCAGCACTCCTATCAAAACTTCTGTCAGATTTCCTTGCAGAGCTGGGAAGAGCCAGATCAGTGTGGCAGCCTTTGCCAGCTTCAGAGGCCAATCTTGTAACTCATTCAGCAGAACACACAACTCTGAGCACAATGAGACCCTAATATTTTTTGAATTTGCCAATTCTTTTGTTTCCACTCCTGTCTCAGTGTGCTCCAACACTCTTCAAATATGCATTGTAGAATGAAGTGCAAAGAAATGAAACTGATGGTTTCATTTCCGTCCTGTAGCACCTTATGGCAGAAACAGCTCACATCTGGGGAGCAGGAAAGACCAAAGTGTCACATGCTGCCTGAGCACAACTGCCCTTGCCCATGTTGGTTGAGCAGTGGACAGGCTGTATGTTACATTTCCACTCATTTCTCCAAATCCACATTAAAAATAACATAAAAATGAATGTATAACAGTTCCAGATTCAAACTAGCCATGGATAGTGGTGACTTTGCCATAAGGACATCTGGGCCATGGATGGAGGAGGGAAGGGAGGGAAGGGAACCCTTTGCAAAAGGGGAACAGAAGCACAAGACAGAGTTGATAACCTGAGCAGCTCTAACATTTGGCTAAGATTTCTATGGGGGCACCTTAATTACAGCTAAAAGCCAAAGCAAAACAACAGCAGCATACTACAAGAACTGCCAAGCCCCAAACATGATTTTCCCCCCTTCTGTGTAAACAGGTCACTTTTAATTAAATGTTACTGCCTGGGGGAAATCTCACACAACTGGCAGCAACAAAGAATCCAGGGTCACCAAAGCAAGTGTTTGGACACATCTAATTCCCATTAGTATTTCTGCCTGAAGGAAGGTTATTTTCTCTTCACCTCTCTCTTCTACACTCTTCATGGTGTGGAAGTGATTCCCTCCTCCCAAGGAAAGTCTTGTCTCACACTGTGTCCTCCCTAACATTTATGCAAAGTCGATCTCCATGCTTATTCAGGATTTAGCCAACAATTATTAGTGCAGCATTTTGCATTAGCAACAGTGACACATCAAAACTTTACTAAGAAATGAGACTACCTTCACTCTTGGAAAAGACTATTTGTAGTATATAAAGAAAAAGTATTTTAATAAATTTAATTTTAATTTATTTTTAATTTAAATCTACTTTCTCTTTGCTGGATCAAACAATTTCTTTAGAACATCTTTCCCATTGATTACATTCTTGACATCTGTTAAAAAAAAAGACAGAGGTGGATTTAAAACAATTTTTTTGGTAGTGCAGCTGCCAAAGCTTGGGCAGAACATTTACTGATGTGCAGCATGTGTGTCCTTGCTGGCAAATCCTGTCTTTAATTACTAACATTTCTATGCAGCTTTTGGGTCTGAGCTGCCTGCTCAGAGAGTGGAGAGAGTTAGTGACTGCTGGAACCCAACTGTGCCTTTGCATGCAATGAAAACTGATTCATTGCTGTGGTATGGCTAATCCCACGGTGAAAGAGCGAGCTGAAGTACTTCTGAAATGTGCACTTTCCTGTGCATTGCACTGAAATCTGTCTCCTCAAAAGTACCCTGCAGATATCTATGTCTAGGATCTAGTTTAAGATCCTTTTATAGCAACTGGAGAATGATAAGCAAATCTAGGACACAATTAATTTCATTTTGATTTAGGTGTCTAAACCAGGCCAGATGAATCATGCCTCCAAAATGTTTTTCTTTTTCCACTGACATTTTCACGTATAAAAGGTAGAGACAATTAATTCCATCCTGATTGCAATGCAGAAGTGCAAAGTGCAAATTTAATGGTCTGAGATATTTAATGAAAAAGGAACCACACCTACAGTTGTTGATTAGTCTGGAACAGAAGGGGTGATACTCTCAATATGAATCTCAAATCACCAAAGTTCAGAGGCAGCTGGAAAACCACACATAACAAAAGTTGCTTCAAATCATATGAGACAAAGGGGGAAACCCCTGACTTAAAAGCATATAAGAAAAAGGGGGAAACCCCTGGTTTCTTAATGAACTCCAGGGCAAAATTAGATTTTAGTGTAAGCTATTACAGCAGCTATTCCACAACAAAAGACTTCTTGTCCCTCTCTCTTGCCACTGAATGCATTGGATGTGCAATAAATGGTGTTATACAAGATATGCTTAGGTGAGATCCAGCACAACAGGGACACTGGCTGCTCACTTCACTCACTGACTCAAGTGCCCAGTAAGGCCGAGACAGGACAGGGGACAGACACTCCTGCTCATGTCCACATTGGAGCCATCTCTTTGTAGCTAGTAACAGACTGGTGAGTGTAATCACAGCTCAGGGAGTTTAAAATGAACTTTTTGTAATTAACTTCTTCTTATCATTTTTGTGTCTGCTGGTGGCCTCTTTCCCTTGGAGAAGGATGCTGTCAGAAGGTTACCTTCACAGAATCACCTACCTTTGGGAAGACCTGAACCCTGCGCTCTACGAGAGTTTGCCTGATGAAGGGGTGTATGAAATGAGCTCCATTAGTTATTCTTCCACAGGTGAAGCACAAGGAAAAAGCCTCCTTCAGAGATGTAGGTCTGCTGGCAAGCACATTTCCTCAGTCTGCTCTAGAGGCAGCAAGCACAGCAGAAGGCAGAAGGACAATCTCCCACAACCTGTGCAGCACCCAACACCCACAGGGCAGCCACCTCCAGCTACGCACGCCTGTGAGGAGCTGACCAAAAAAGTCACCTACCTGGTTCCACCTTCCTGCAAGAGCATTTGCAAGAACTACAACGATTTGCATATAGCTGGGGACTATGTGGTGCCAATTAGCTCGGTCACCACAGATTTTGCTTGTGACAGTGGCATAGGCCCCTTCTTGGAGTCCTCAGAGATCCCCCCGGCCATGGAGTCCGTGAAGGCTCCCCCCACGAGTGACACCACACACAGGCCGGGCCAGGGCCACTCCTCATGCTGGCGCCTGGCCAGCCTGGGGCCCCACCTGCAGCCCCTCTCCGACTCTGCCCTCAACGACTACCTGGAGCAGAAGCTGCTGGAACTGTACAAGCAGTACATCATGGACAGCACAGCCAACAGGGCATCCCCCACCCAGATCCTGGCCTCGGAGCTCATCATGACCAACGTGGACCAAATCAGCATGCAGATATCCCGGGAGAGGAACATGGAGACTGTCAAGGCCAAGGACATCGTCATTAGCCGCTTCCTACAAATAGCCAGTGGGAAGGTTTCCTCAGAAATGAGCACACCTACTCTGCATATTTCCCAATACAGTCACATTAATGCTTAGTGTATGAATGTTAGAACGTTGTTTTGTTCTTCAAAGTCGGTTTTTGGTTTAAGATACTTTCTGCTTAATAAAAATTCCTTTTACCATCCACCACTTAAATAAAACCTTTCAGTACATATTAAATAAGTAAAACTACCTGTACTCCTGTGCTGTGCAGCTCCTACTGTGGACCAGTAAGATATTTTTTTCTTTTAAAAAAGTTTCACAGAAAAAATGACTAAGAGCATATGAAACTCTTCCATGTGCTCAGGTGTTCACTTTCTGCCCCACATATTTGAAGAATCAATTAAAATTTCCTCTCTCTGGCAGCTGCCATCCTACCTCTGTGTCTGTGCTTATGCAGGCTTACACTCATGTGAGGACAAGCAAGCACAGTGATGGCACAGCCACAGAAATAAAGAATTTAGGATGTCATCCAGTTCACCTCCCTGCCCTTAAGGGCTTTACTTGAGGACATCCTTCACAGAAGGTTTTATAATTTGTTCTTAAAGATATTAAGGGATAGACAGTTTACAGCTCTTCCTATGCTGAGCCTAATTATTTAATTGGTGTCTTCCTGTTCAAGAGCTATCATCCCTTTTTGTGAAGCACAAGCTCTGTTTCCAAACAGTGTGTGTAAACCTGTGTGCTTTGCACTGTTTTGAACCCTCACAATGAGCACTGGGGACCTGTGATTGCAGACAGATGCCACCTTGGCCAGGTGCTTACACACCTGACACTGTGGAGGGGTCATGTGGGGACAGCAGCAGTAATAAAGGGAGAAGAGGAAAGAAAATTGACCTTTGTTATGGGAATTGCATGTTGAAGGCAAATGGCTACTCCAAAGCCAGTTGGATTAATGTGAACAGTGCCCTGGAATGCAGAAGAAAAGCTGAAATGGAGCATTTGACACTGTGACTGAACACTTCCTTTGTTAGGATTCTTGTATCATAGGTCAAGGTCATTTGAACTTGATGTATTTCTAATAGAAGGTCCTATTTTGTAAAATTTCAGCAAGTCTTAACAAAGAAGAAAAAAACAATAACCAGAGCTGCCTTATGGCAAGGGTTGGTACCTACTCTGAGTGTTCATAAT
The DNA here is from genome assembly GCF_028551555.1 of Melozone crissalis. NCBI lineage: Eukaryota > Metazoa > Chordata > Aves > Passeriformes > Passerellidae > Melozone > Melozone crissalis. The sequence goes on from NW_026535867.1 coordinate 6,405,197, forward strand.
ATATATTGACAATGCCAATCCATCATTGGTTGAAATTCTGAGTATCAGTATAACATAAATACTAATTTATACTAAATATTCATGAAATTATTTCATGTTATTGTTTCCACAGTATTGTTTTGGCTTTTATGTGCTTTCCCTCCCATATTTATTTATTGATGTATTTTATTTAAAGCAGGTTTTTATGTCTATTTCAAAAACAAATGTAAGGTGATAAACATGTCAGTTTATTCTGTTGCTGCTGTTTTTCCAGAGATTACTAGGATAGCCCAGCATATTTTCCTGCATGTGCAGATATTAAAACAAATTTGCCATGAGAACCTGTGATGTTTAAATCCAGAGGGTGTACTTCTGTTGCCATAACAGCCTCCCAAATACTATTATTCAGCAATTCAAGACAGATAATTTCTGTCATGCAATATTTCTAGACTGTGATCAAATGCTATTTACAAGTAATAAAAAAAGTCTATTTTAGGGGAAAATGACAATCATGGTAATGCATAGACACACATATATTCTGCATGCAACATCCATTACCAACAACCTGGAAAAATGACTTCCAGAGGAGAGCAAAAGCACAGAAATGTAACAGCTTTTATATCCTACAGATACAGATTCAGCCCTTTCAAAACACGAGGCTTTTGTTCATGCCTATTGACATTCACATCACTGAGTTTCAGTTGCAAAGATGTAGTGGAAAGCAACTCGCAGAGTTGAACGCATAAATCAATACCCTTGCTGAAAGATCTGACTCTCCATCAGAGGCCACAATCGATTCTTGCACTCAGCTCTCCCCCCTCCACAGAGCTCGTCCTGCACAAACAGAGCAGCATTTTATCATCTCTTTCTCAGAAATCCCAGTCTTCATTTCCCCCCAGACACGTGGGCAGCACCTGGTCACCATGTCCTCTTTCTCAGAACCCAAGCAGCAAAGAGGGAGGGCAGCTGGAGAGCAGGGGCCAAGGGCTCTGCCCAAACCCGGGTGGAAACCTCCCACCTCACACAGCTGCTGTGCCAGGGGCTGCAGCCAGAGCCAGGGGCCGTGCTCAGAGAACAGCAGTGCAGAAGAACAACAACTCTTAAATGTACACAAACAGGCTCATGCATACAAAGGGCATGTTTGATATTTATCAATCAACTACAAACCATTCCAGTCTCAGGCAGCTTTCTTCCAAGCAAATATCTTACTGAAGTCATACTGACTTTCAAAAAAAGATCTTATTTTGTATTGTTGGACTGATATTACTAACTTTATTTTATTTTATAAAAAAGTCATAATCATTGCAGAAGCTGATTTATTCTGGAAAGACAGCAGCAGCCACTTCTTCCCCACATACAGTTATTTCCTTTTCTCTGCCTAAATATAAATGCCCATTTCACTTTGAGCCCTGTAGTGTGCCTGTTTCTCCAATGAATTGCATACCAGCCACGTGCCATTGCCTGAATCAGCTCTTGGATTTCAGGCAGTTTTTACATAAACAATCATTTCTTCCTTTCCACTGTACTCAGATGAAAGTGCATTTATATCTCTGTCCTTCTTCCATTTAAACCTAATCTTCCTCTGCATAGGTGCCTCTCTAGGTGTGCCTGTTTCCTGTTGAAAGCACTTGGATAGCAATTAGGCTGCTATTAGCATGACTCAGGTTGTTATCTAAAGGGATTATTGTTTTCTCTCTCCTCTCTCTCTCCCCCACCTTCTCTTCTGCCTCAGGGTCAAGCATTTAAAGACAGAGATCCCAATTTTTTAGTAGCTCTTAAATAATTAATTTTTAGTCAGAGGTGCATAATTTCTTGACATGATCTTGTCAAAATGCTGATAGGAACCCTGATGTCTGGGGAGTGTGTGTTGGAGAGGAGAGTTAGAATTCTGCTCTCACAATATATCCTAACAGTATGGCTATTTTAATATGACTAACATAATTTAAGAAGGCAAAGAAAATTGGGATGACCATTTCAGTAACTGTTTGTTTGAAATTTTGACCAGCTGTCAAGAAGCTGCCCTCAGAAAGAGAGTTTATAGCCACCTTCAGCACACTCCAGCAGCTTCCTTAGGCATTTTTTTAAGAACATATTACTCATTGCTGACAATATATTATAGCAGCTTGGAATATTATTGTTTATAGATGTTGTGACTGTGCCTCCAATAGTCTGAACCCATCACTGTGGCAGATGAACATTACTCGTGGACTCCAGGAAGGCTGGATGTGTAGTGTGAAAAGAAAAGCCCTTGGCAGAGGGAGAAAAGAGAGGGAAAAGGACTTTGTCAAATCTGCTGGAACCTGTAGGTTCTGCCTTTGATTTTAACCCCTTTGCTGGCCTTATTTCTTGTCTGTACCAAGAAACACTGGAGGGGAGAAAAATGGATATAAAGTGAAGGCTGGGCTTTGTGCTGAATGTGAAAGTGAGCATTTCATGCTCTGGTTGTTAGGTTCAGATGAAGGCAAAAAGCCAAGCATCTAAAACTGAAATAAATGAAGTTCTACAGTGCTGACTCCAGCCAGGCACACTGCTGGTATTTCACCTTGGGGAAGCTGGGACCTCCCAGCACCCCAAGGTTCATCTCATTCCCCTTCTACCGTCCTTTCAAAACTTGAAGCAGTGGGGATTTATTTAGGACTATCCCTTCCCTGAGCTTCTTCCTACCACAGGTTTCTCTCTGAGATAGGACCTGCTGGGATGTAACCAGCTGCCAGTACAAATGGCTTGGTAAAAGGGACTGCAGGTTTTGTTACCTTGATTATCAGACTTGCTGTAATTTACCTTGCTCCTATGGACAGTATGGGCTGGGAGACATCCCTTGTTCTCCCAGATTCAGGAGGGATAATTATCAATTTAGGGAGATCAATCACCATGTTGCAGTGACATCTCACTGCATTCTTTAAACCAATACTAACATAGTGTTGATTTAAAGAAGGACTGGTTTAAAGAAGGACTGCTTTAAGGACTGCTACCCTTTTGATAACTGGTGGAGTTCCTAACTTGCCACACATCTCATTAAATGCAACCTGTGTGTCCAGGACAGCTGGTGTGTGTCTGCTTGGCACCTCTCTGCTCACAGCAACCCCCTCTCTGACAGACTCACACAGTGGCTATGGACAGTGCTCACAAGGGACATGAATTTCTCCATCTGCATTAATTACATAGAGTGTTGTAGGGGGATAGAATATAAGTAAATAAAGGTAGAATAGAAAGTAATCTTATGCCCTAAAGAGTTGCAGCTGGATTAATTATCAAAGATTAGGAAGAGGCCTGACTTCAGCAGGCTGCAGCTGTAGCCAATAAGAAGAGTGTTATAGAAGAGTGGATTGGTTGGCTGAGGGAAGAACTGGAGTCAATTGGCTAATTTGAGAAGGATGAGTCAATGCTTAGAGGAGCTGCCTATGACAAACATCAAGGAGGTATGAAACTCTAGCAATATAGAACCTTTTCAATATAATGATAATGTAACTCTTGCAATGTAATGATAATAGCTTGTGAGAATGATGGCAGCCAAAATCAATATATTGGCATCCAAATTGACAGGGCTGGTCTCCAGCTAGTGGAGCCATGCCAGCTAGCATGGACTGAGACCTGCTCACCAATCTGTGCTGTGCTGGGTAAAACCATCACTGTCTTTGAAGGGCATTTGTAGTTTAGAAATATGTAGCAGAATATGACTAACATTTAAAGGAACAGAAGTTTAGGTCAAACTGGAATTATTCTGTGCACTACAGCATTATTTCTGCTTCTGCTGCACTGGGAAGAGCTGGTTTGCTGCCTCTCAGGCATTTCTGCTGACAGGATTAGGATGGCTTTTTGGAACATTAGGCAGATTTTCTAAGGGCTGAAGGGAGCAATGCTCCTGAGGCTCATTCTCAGACCTTCTTACATCTCTTTCAGGGCAAGTGTTGAATGAACTACCTTGCTTGAAGTGGAAATCCCCTCTAGGAGTATTAACAGTGCCTCATTTTGTTAAAATCTGGTTATTACTGAGCTCTGTGCTGCTGTCCTTCCCAATGTGATGCTCCAGTTTTAGCTTTCCACACAGCCGGTCACTGAGGGCTCCTGCATTTCTGCCATGTCAAAACCTCCAGGACTGCCCCAGCATTTCCCTCCATCCTCCTGCCATGCAACCCTGCATTTGGTGGTTTTGCAAGCTGTGCTCTCTAACCTCTCCTGGTCCCTATAATCCCCCCTCACAGAAGATGATCCTGGCTCCCCTAACAGATCCTGGCAGCCAGAACAACCAGTACGATGGCAGAGTGAGATCCTGAACATCTGGAAGGAACCACTGGCAAAGGGAGATGGGGAGACAAAAGCTGGTGATGGCCTGAGGTCCTGTGGGAGAAGTGAGGGACTCCTGTGAAGGCGGAGGAAGCCCTTGCAGAGCTGAGTTTGTGAAACACACTGAGAGATGTTGGGCAGCTGAGGAAAGAGGTTTCACAACCTCCCCAGGGAAGACAGACCTGAGGGATGGCAGCATTTCCAGCCACTCCCTGCATGGAAGGAGTGTCTCTGTACTGAAAAGACAGCAATCTCCCCAGCTCCACCCATGGCATTTTTCAAGCATAAAGAGTTGTAGGATCCCACTTGGGGTTTTGTTCCTTCCCTTTGCAGCCACACCTGGGCAGGACACTCCAGGGGCCTCTGGCCACAGCAGTGCCCACCAGCTCTGCTGGACAGAGTGTTCCAGCCTCCACCCCTGTCCTGGGGGTGACAGTGGGGCCTGGGGGCTGCAGCAGCTGCTGATGCTGCTCCTGGAGCATCAGCAACTCCATAACCTTCCTCCAGACCCTACACTGGCTGTCTCAGCTCTATTTCCCTCCTTTACTGAACTTTGCTTGCTAAACACAAAGTGGGATAGGAGACCTTTCTTAGGAAGAAGCAATAGGAATGGGAAAGACAGGAATAACAGTCAGGCCATGCAGTGGCTTTTTTTACAAATTAATTTTACTGTAACCAGAGCTAGACTATGAGAATAATATCATAGTTGGCAGAGCTGACTTTGGTATTTTTGTTGATGCAGTTGTCTAATGTTCATCTTTACACACAAGCTCCCTTGCCTGAAAATGGATCCTGTTTGGAGGGTAGAAATGGAATAGAATAGAAACCAACCAGTAATAATCTGATCAGTGCCATTTTAACACAGACGACATATTCCTATGCATTTCTACATAGAAACTATATCAAAAGAAAAAAAGAAAGATCTTAACAAAGGTAGGCTCGCCAGTTTTAAGACAGAGAGGTTAGAGGTTTTCAGTGACAGCATTTTAAATCAATTAATCTCAGGGTTTAGGTGACCTATTTAGCAAAAGCCAGCCAAAGTGTCACTTCAGAAGCCCAGTGCTTGACTAAAGTATACATTCAAAGCCATAAAAGTGTGCAACTCAAATTGCTATTAAGACATTCAATTTTATATAAATATTCACAGTTCATTATAGGCAGATGTGACATTTGGATTGGGTACAGTGGTAGAAGGAAATATTAGTAGAAAAAAGAACTAGTTAATTATTTTTAATTAATTTAAAAATACAGAACTAATTTTTGCTTCAAATTATGTTCTTCAAACCCATAGCATCCAATTTACAGTTTTAACTCCAATCAGGCTTCCTGCTCTTTGTATGCAATTTGCTTTATCATCTTATCATGACAACTTTGATCTGTGAGCACTTAATTTAATTTCCTTCCCTCTGGTCTTGCTAACTTTGTCCTTTGGATGCATCCCTTCTGTCTAGGCAAGTTGCAATATGCTCTCCTTTGGCATAAGGATGTCACAGGGATGTTACACAACTGAATCAATGGTGATGTACAGAGCAGATCTAAGGTAGCTTTTTCCCCCTTCATCCTGCTTTTAGTTCAGGCCTTGACCAGCTAAACTTAGATAAGAAGCTAGAGGTTTAGTCATTGGGAAAACTGTTAAAATGAATAGATTACAACAACATAAGCTTTTTAAAACAAGTAAAGTTTTTTATTTCTTTTAGCCTATGACCTATTGCAAAAAAAAAAAATCCAGACTGAACGCAGAGTCCAGAGCACTCCTGTAGAAAACAGAAGGTTTATTAATAAGTGTACTTTTGAAGACTAGAGCAAAGCACAATGGTGTCTGATAGAATCCCATTCATTAAATCAATTTGAAATTATTAAAATGCTAGATTCATCCCTTTTTAAAAGAATACATTGCCTTTCAGTCAGGAACATGATTATTTAATAATTATTTCATCATATTTCTAAGGTACTTGGGTAATGATCAATTAATCTGATGTCAGCTGCCATTGCATGCACTATAAAGGTTATTGAACCACTGATGTATAGAAATATGCAATTGAAGATCAAAGGCACTAGTAAGAAGATAAACTAGTTTGAGATTGCATTTTGTTTGCATGCCAGTTGTCATGCACTGTGAAATGAAGTTCATCAGTGGCCTGTTTCCTTATTCTGCTCACACGAACAACAGCATGTGGGAAAATTCCATTAATTGTATTTTTATCTAATGAAGTCACACAGCCTCTGATCCTTGACTGTTAGATGTGATTAACATATTTTAAAAAACAATAAAGTGAAAGAGGAAGAAAAAAGTATGGTCTTTCAAATACAAATTTAAACATAATATTTAAAAGCCAGGTTTTGTTATAGGCAAGTTGTATCATCTTGGCTCCAATTAAATAGCACTTTTCTTTGCAAGTCATGACCTCAGTGGAGTCATTAAACACAGTATTAGTCAGTTTAAGTAAGGTACCAGATGCAAACCTTTAATACAAATAAGGAAAATTCATCCAAAATATATGAACAGTAACTTCAGTGATGTGTCTGGGAGAGCAGCTTTCTGTTAGATGTACCAAATTAGATTGATGTTTTCACAATGAGACATTCCAATCTCATAAGCTTGGAGGTAGTGTGTTTCCATGCATGATTTGTTATTGCTATTATTTATTTATTTGTCTTGCTTTTGATAGATAGAATAAGGTAAGGCTGTAAGGAGATATAACACTTCATTTTCATTCATGTTTGATGATATGAAGGCAGGATTGTAGTGGAGGAATTAAGAGAGAAGAATGATGTGCTCAAAACGAGGAACTAGTAAAACTATTTCTGTAGAAGGGTGGGGAAGGCAGGACTGAATTAGTCAAGGATGTTGTAGTGCTTGAGAATGCAGAAGCTGAGAACTTGGACAAGAGCCATCTGTGTCTATGGATGGACAAGCAACAGATTTGTATTTGACATGTGGAATAAACTAAAGGTAAAAGGACAACTGAAGATGTAGCCATTGTGAAACCAAATAGAATTAAAGGGCTTTTTACATTGTTGTTTAGGCAGAGTAAAAAAAAAACATCTTTGCACCGTGAAGGTAAAGATAAAAAAGAATTCATGAGAAATGCAAAAGAAAATATACTGGAGACATGAAGACATGGAGACAATCAGAGGACATTGAATTTAAAAGGAAGGGCAAAATTTTTCAAGAAGAATGAGGGCATGAAAAGGTAAAGTGTAATGTAATCAAAAAGTTGAAATGTAATTTTAATTTGACATGCTCAATAGTTATTTTACCAAGAAAAATCATGAAGAGGGAAATAGGAAAAAATGTGATGTCAGGTAAAAGAGGTGAAAGGATCCAGAGCTGTGGTCAACGGAGTTGCAAAAGTCATTTGTCTAGGAAGACTTAGAAGTCATGGCTTCAGGGAAAACCAACAATTATGCTCATAGAAGAAAGGAAAGGGAATAGAAGATATTTTAGGATGAAAAAAATGTCATTGAACTGGAAGGACGGGTGGCCATATAAAATTATGCAGTACTGTTGGCTAGGGACAAGTGGGAAAGAAGCAGAGGAAATGACAAGATTGTAAGTCACAAACAGATCAGAAGAGGCCAGTGTTTGGTGAAAACAGCCCTGGAGAGCTGAGTGGGGCTGCCCCATGTGTGGTGAAATGTACAGCACAGGGCTTGTGTCAACACCTGCCACAGGAACTGGAGGCAGAGACCAAAGAGAGAAAATGGGAATGTAGAATGAAATTGGAGAAAAAACTCATAGGTTCAGATCACAGGAATTAGGAGGTATGAGGAGAGAAAACCTTAAAAAATTGCATTTAGATGAGAAAAAAGAGAGCAAAGAAAGAGAAAACAGAAGTGATGAATAAAAAAGAAACCTGAGACTCCCAGGAAGTGATTTGATCCAGGATGCACAACGACAAATTTGCAAGGAAAGGCAGTTACTTGAGTGTTGGAATAAATCAGCCAAGACTCCATTTTCTTCATGCAGAAAGCAAATTCTTCATTCACAAAGCTCATATTTGTAGGAAATATCAGAAGGCACTGTGTTAAACCTAACTGGTTGGCAATAGAGTGAAACTCAGTTCATTGTTCAGAAAGGGCTATTGTAAATATCTATCAAATTTTCTATCTCTAGATATGTTTACAGTTTTCCTTTGTGGGGTCTCATGAGACATTATTTACACAGGTGCATTTGTTTTCCACTCTCAGAATTGTTGTGTTAAACAATTTCTAATTCTCAAAATTCTCAAAGTTCCACAAGGGAACTTGCAAATTTGTTGTAAGCTGCACTTAGAAGAAATGACATGCTAGCTTTGGCAATTTTAGCAGAGAAAGACCTGATTTCATAAGGTCTTTCTTTCCTAATTATTCTACCTGTCTACGACATCTCACCCTTTTCATGAACTTAAAAAAGGCTCATATGTTCTGATGTTAAAACAGCTCACTCTTGTGAGGGTTTTATCTCCTTAAGGTTAGCACTGGTTATCTATTAGATATGGGATAAGATATGTAAAAGATTACAATCAACAAAACTTATACAATTCTATCATGTCATTGACATAGGGTTTCACAGCATGAGAAAACAAAAGAATAATGTCCAATGTCTCTTAGGGAAATGGAAACAAATGACCATTGTTTTAAAGTCCACATAGTTGCGACTCAGGAGAAAGTTCATTAGCTGGAAATGCTGGTCTTTGACATCACTAGATGTCCTCCTGGATCCTGGAACAGGGAATAAGGAACCTTCCATGAAGAAGGTTAGTAGGAACACTACACCATGATGATGACATAAGGCTTTTGTTGGCAAATTGCCCCTGTAGTTTGCAGACACAGCTATGTCTTGGCAGTCCTACTTCTGTTCCTGTTCTGGCCACAAAGGCTGCATGGTGATCAGGTTTTTTTCTCTTTCCACTCGGTCTCATTTTCTTGGAGGTGATCAGTGTCAGATTGAACGAACAGGTGACTGCTTTGAACCTGCTGATGATAAAGCACAAGCACACCCTCTCTTCAAGGCAATGAATCAATTAGGCTTTGCTGTGCCACACTCACTTGGGATTTAGATTTGATGATCTTTTTTCCACATTTCTAATGCAAATATTGCATTATTCAAAATGATTTGTTGTCTAAATTTCTAATGTACATATTACGTTACTTGGATGTTCTTAAAGCACTAAATTCACTATCTTTTCATTTTCTTAAAATGAGATACACGTCTTTGGTTATGAGAATGAAGAAACATAAAGGCAAAACAATACATGTAATGAACAAGAAACTGACAGCAATCAGGGATAAGTCAGGTACAACAATTAAGAATATTTCAAATAATACATGTGAAATCAGGTAATTAGGAATCTCTGGAATATTGTATCATCCCAGAGTCTGCAAACAGCTGACAAACCTCGATTTAATGAGAGCTTGGATAATTATTTCCAGATAATAATTCACAAGCTTACTCTGAAATTAGGTTCAGCTGTCATATATAAAGGGTCAGATTGCCAAGTCAAAGTGATCTGAATCCAGTTTTGATGCAAATAACATCTGGGTTTATTGGCAGATTCTCCATCCAGGTAGAGCCAAGGCCTGGCCACTGCCCAAGCTCCAACTGGGAGGGAGTTCCCTAAACACATTTTAAAACAAGGCTCCTAAGAATAGCAGTTATGAGTAAAGGCCTTGGGGTTAAAGACTAATCAAATCATCTAGTACCTGGATCCCTCCAAAGTTTCCTTCACGATAGAGATGCTTCAAACACAGCAAACTGATGGAATGCTTCTGAAATAATAACTGGGGAAAACCACTAGATTAGCAGTTCAGAGGAGGCTTTCAACAAAGCTCAGATATCTTTTCTTGGAAGTCTGGAAAAAAATTATGAGACAGCATTGGGTCAAACCATAGAGCCAGTGAGGGACTAGCCAGAGATCTAACCTGGTCCAAGAGATACCTAAGCAGCTAGAGAACAAAAAAGAAGGATCCTGAAATGACATGTGTCTCTTAGATAACTACACAAAGAGATGTTGAAGCATATAAGAAGCCGGCTATAAATACAGTAATAACATCTTATGAATAATGCCTATAATAAAATCAGTAAATTCACATAATGTAATCGATATATCAGCAGTGACGATCTTAGGAATTTGAGATTACACATTTCTAAACAGTCATGTACCTATGACAGTAAATTGAAACAAAGGAAGACATTAAAACAGCTTGCAATCAGTAACAGGCATAATGTAGAATCATAACAGACTCTTCCATTTATGGAAGATAAAACAGCAGAGATTGTAATGAGCAATTGAATCTTTGACAAAATCAAGGGTGAACACACTGTCTTTATGCACAAACAGGTGTTTGTCAGTGTTTCATCACAGCTGTTTTAGTCAGTCATCCTTTAAAAGAAAACAACTACATATCTTACAATGTAAAAAAGTAATATTTAGGTGTCTTAGATTGCGATGCAAGATGTAACCAGATGTATTCTATCACCATCTGTTAAAACCAGGTGGGGCAGTGTTCTTTATCTCTTCCATGACCCTCCCATGATCTCTCCCTCCAGGAGATCTCTTCTCTTAATGGCCCATTGAGTATTTTTGCACGACTGATAAAATTACCACAACCCATTGTGAGATGCTCCACCCAGGGGGAGGAGCCAAGCATTCCTACCTGGATATAAACTGAGATTCAGAACATCACAGGCAGCCTTTTCCACTGGATTCCTAGAGGAAGACCAGGCCCATCTATACCACCACTGGACCTTCAGAGGAAAACTACACCTTTATACAGGATCCCTGCTTCAACAGAACCACGTCTGTCACTCCAGGAGGACTGCAGCCACCATTTACTTGGACTGCTACCCCCACCCTGACCCACAGGGTATCAGGTTGTATTCTTACTTTATCTGTTTCAGCAGTAATTTTCTTTTTTTTTTTTGTGAGCTAATTATTTCTAAACTGCTGCAGATAAAATTCAAGGTTATAGGACTTAAGAACTTAAAATTAATTGCCGCAAATAATCTTGGGAGAAGAGAGAGCCACAGGCCTACAGGAAAGTGGGGCCAGGTTCAGTTCTGGGGCTTGGAGCTGCTGTGTGCCTGCTGTGTTTGGTGGGACTGAGGGGCACAGCAGGAACATGGTTCACAACGCAGAGAAGGCCATGACAGCCTTGGCAAGATTTCAGCAAGCCCAGCTTGAAGAATGAAAAGTCAAGGAGCGAAGGCCTTTCCTTCCATCAGAGTGTAATGAGCTGCCAAAAGCTGGGAAATGGAGGAGACAGATCACTGGGGAGATCTCTAAGGAAGTGGCACAGATCCAAAATGCTGGACTGGGTGAATTCAGGACCTGAACAATGAAATCAACAAACTTCTGAGGGAGAAAGGGCGCTGGGAATACAAAATAAAGGAGCAGGGAGGTCGTGATTGTCCGGTTTTGGCTGTGTGTGTCTGTCCGGACATTTGTAGGATGATTCTCGGGCAGCCCGCGTTTGCAAAAGACGACTCAGGACTCTTCAGATTTGAGTCTTCAGATAGTTTATTATTCCTTGTCTATAAAGTGTTCTCTTTGCCCAGCCGAGGTCTGACCAGCAAGGCAGTCAAGGGTACTATGACAACCCATGGGGCGGTCGTATCTCATTATACTAAAAACTACGTATCAAAGTACGTATCATAATTACCTTTATTTTCCAATAACCTTCACCCATGTCAGTAGACCTTTACTATAAACTAATCCAAAAGTGCCAACATCACAACAGAAGATGGATGACAAGAAGAAGAAAGAAGAAGTATGAGACAGACTACGATACCTCCATCTTCTCTCCATAACCCCCCTATTCCAAAATTTAAAAATCTACATTTAACCCTGTGATTATATTATTCATCCACCGTTCAAAATTGTGTGACTCCGACGTCCTAATAGGCACAGGGAAAATCCCTCAAGGGATCAAGGACGAGACACGAGGCACTTCTGAAAAAATGCGATACTTTCCGAACCCCGCAAGGGTCCTCTCGGTACCTCTGGACAACGAGAGGAATGTGCTAAGTTACCAAGCATGCCAGAAAGTGCGGGGACATGCACCAAAGATTCCTCTATTGGTCCCCATTGAAATCGCAAGATTCCGTTTCATTTCATTTCATTTCCTTTCGTGAAAGGAATCGGAATTTGCAACCCCGAAAAGAAAGGCTTACAAACACTCTGGAAAGGAGATAGCATCAAATGAAATGCAATTGAATAAAACCCCGAAAATGGGCAGATTTAGTGTCGCCAATAAATGGTCTGTGAGGAAGTGAGTTGCAGTGCAAAGGACCAAAACATGCCCAAAGGAAGCTCACAGAAGTTGCACACCAGGGGAAAAAGTCGAGGAGGAAGACACAAGTTGCAGGGGAAGGTATGAGGGACATGGCATGGATACTTAAAAAAAAAAAAAAAAAAAATTCCTAGAGTCAAGACCATAAAAACGCAGGCCAAATGCCATCGAGTGCAGGTCCATGCACCAAAGCTTCCCCAAACTGATCCCCGCTGAAGGCCAAGACAGAAAAGAAGGACTTGAACACGCTCTGTAAAGGAGATACCATCATAGGAACTGCAATTGGAGGGGAAAAACAATAATTTTGGAAATTTTGTGACTACAAGGAAATGGAGCGACATTCTATCCAGCGCAGTGCAAAGGACCAAAACAGGTCAAAAGTAAGCTCACAGATGCTGCAAAAGCAGGGGAAAAAGTCAAGGAGGAAGACTCAGCTTGGAGGGGATTGTATGAGAGACATGCTATGGATCGTCAAAAAAAGCCAAAAAAATTTTGGCAAAGTCAAAACCCTGCAAAGGCATGGCAAGGCATCAAGTGCAGGGACATGCACCAAAGATTCCCCTTTTGGTCCCCATTGAAATCGCAAGATTCCGTTTCCCTTCCCGAAAGGAAATGAAATTTCTTTTCGAGAAGGGAAACGGAATCTTGCGACCCCGAAAAGAAAGGCTTACAAACACTCTGGAAAGGAGATAGGATTAAATGAAATGCAATTTCAAAAAAACCAGAAAATCGGCATATTTAGTGTATACAAAAACTGGTCTGTGAGGAAGTGAGTTGCAGTGCAAAGGACCAAAACATGCCCAAAGGAAGCTCACAGAAGTTTCAAAAGCAGGGGAAAAAGTCGAGGAGGAAGAAAAAACATGGAGGGGAAGATACGAGGGACATGGCATGGATACTTAAAAAAAAAATAAAAAAAAATTTCCCACAGTCAAGCCCATAAAAAGGCAGGCCATATGCCATCAATTGCGGGGACCTGCACCAAAGCTTCCCCAAAGTCATCCCTGATGAAGGCCAAAAAAGAGAATAAGGACTTACAAATGCTCTGGAAAGCAGATACCATCATAGGAACTGCAATTGGAGGAGAAAAACAAAAATTTTGGAAATTTGGTGACTGCAAGGAAATGGAGCGGGATTCTATCCAGCGCAGTGCAAAGGACCAAAACAGGCCAAAAGTAAGCTCGCAGATGCTGCAAAAGCAGGGGAAAAGGTCAAGGAGGAAGACTCAGCTTGGAGGGGATTGTATGAGAGACATGCTATCGATAGTCAAAAACAGCCAAAAAAATTTTGGCAAAGTCAAAGCCATGCAAAGGCATGGCATGGCATCAAGTGCAGGGACATGCACCAAAGATTCCCCTTTTGGTCCCCATTGAAATCGCAAGATTCCGTTACCCTTCCCGAAATGAAATTTCATTTCCTTTCGGGAAGGGAAACGGAATCTTGCAACCCGGAAAGGAAAGGCTTACAAACACTCTGGAAAGGAGATAGCATCAAATGAAATGCAATTGGAAAAAACCCAGAAAATGGGCAGATTTAATGTCTTCAAAAACTGGTCTGTGAGGAAGTGAGTTGCACTGCAAAGGACGAAAGCAAGCCCAAAGGAAGCTCACAGAAGTTGCAAAAGCAGGGGAAAAACACAAGGAGGAAGACTCAACTTGGAGGGGATTGTATGAGAGACATGCTATCGATAGTCAAAAAAAGCCAAAAAAATTTTCGCAAAGTCAAAGCGCAGGGACATGCAACAAAGATTCCCCTTTTGGTCCCCATTGAAATCGCAAGATTCCGTTTCCCTTCCCGAAAGGAAATGAAATTTTTTTTCGAGAAGGGAAACGGAATCTTCCGACCCCGAAAAGAAAGGCTTACCAATACTCTGGAAAGGAGATAGGATGAAATGAAATGGAATTGGAAAAAACCCAGAAAATGGCCAGATTTAATGACTTCAAAAACTGGTCTGTGTGGAAGTGAGTTGCTGTGCAAAGGACCAAAACATGCGCAAAGTCAGCTCACAGAAGTTTCAAAAGCAGGGGAAAAAGTCGAAGAGGAAGACAAAACATGGAGGGGAAGGTATGAGAGACAGGGAATTGAGATTAAAAAAAAAAAAAAAAATTTCCCACAGTCAAGCCCATAAAGAGGCAGGCCATATGCAATCAATTGCAGGGACAAGCACCAAAGCTCTCCCAAATTGATCCCCGCTGAAGGCCAAATCAGAAAAGAAGGACTTACAAACGCTCTGGAAAGGAGATAGGATCAAATGAAATGCAATTGAAAAAAAACCCAGAAAATGGGCAGATTTAGTGTCTTCAAAAAATGGTCTGTGACGAAGTGAGTTGCAGTGCAAAGGAACAAAACATGCCCAAAGGGAGCTCACAGAAGTTGCAAAAGCAGGGGAAATGTCGAGGAGGAAGACAAAACATGGAGGCGAAGATATGAGGGACATGGCATGGATACTTAACAAAAAAAAAAAAAAAAATATTCCGAGAGTCAAGCCCATAAAAGGTCTAGCCATATGCCATTGAGTGCAGGTACATGCACCAAAGCTTACCAAAATTGATCCCTACTGAAGGCCAAAACAGAAAAGAAGGACTTACAAACGCTCTGGAAAGGAGATACCATCATAGGAACTGCAATTGGAGGAGAAAAGCAAAACTTTTGGAAATTTTGTGCCTCCAAGGAAATGGAGCGGGATTCTATCCAGCGCAGTGCAAAGGACCAAAACAGGCCAAAAGTAAGCTCGCAGATGCTGCAAAAGCAGGGGAAAAAGTCAAGGAGGAAGACTCAGCTTGGAGGAGATTGTATGAGAGACATGCTATCGATAGTCAAAAAAAGCCAAAAAAAATTTTGGCAAAGTCAAAGCCATGCAAAGGCATGGCATGGCATCAAGTGCAGGGACATGCACCAAAGATTCCCCTTTTGGTCCCCATTGAAATCGCAAGATTCCGTTTCCCTTCCCGAAAGGAAATTTCATTTCCTTTCGGGAAGGGAAACTGAACGTTGCGACCCAAAAAAGAAAGGCTTACAAACACTCTGGAAAGCAGATAGGATCAAAAGAAATACAACTGGAAAAAACCCAGAAAATGGGCAGATTTAGTGTCTTCAAAGACTGGTCTGTGAGGAAGTGAGTTGCAGTGCAAAGGACCAAAACATGCCCAAAGGAAGCTCACAGAAGTTGCAAAAGCAGAGGAAAAAGTCGAGGATGAAGACACAATTTGGAGGAGAAGATATGAGGGACATGGCATGGATACTTAAAAAAAAAAAAAAAAATTTCCCAGAGTCAAGCCCATAAAGAGGCAGGCCGTATGCCATCAATTGCCGGGACAAGCACCAAAGCTTTCCCAAATTGATGTCCGCTGAAGGCCAAAACAGAAAAGAAGGACTTACAAACGCCGTGGAGAGGAGATACCATCATAGGAACTGCAATTGGAGGAGAAAAACAAAAATTTTGGAAATTTGGTGACTGCAAGGAAATGGAGTGGAATTCTATCCAGCGCAGTGCAAAGGACCAAAACAGGCCAAAAGTAAGCTGGCAGATGCTGCAAAAGCAGGGGAAAAAGTCAAGGAGGAAGACTCATCTTGGAGGGGAAGATATGAGAGACATGCAATGGATCGCCATAAAAGGCCAAAAAATTTTTGGCAAAGTCAAAGCCATGCAAAGGCATGGCATGGCATCAAGGGCAGGGACATGCACCAAAGATTCCCCTTTTGGTCCCCATTGAAATCGCAAGATTCCGTTTCCCTTCCCGAAAGGAAATGAAAATACTTTTCGGAAAATGGCACGTAATCTTGCGACCCTGAAAAGAAAGGCTTACAAACACTCTGGAAAGGAGATGGGATCAAATGAAATGCAATTGAATAAAACCCAGAAAATGGGCAGATTTAGTGTCTTAGAAGACTGGTCTGTGAGGAAGTGAGTTGCAGTGCAAAGGACCAAAACATGCCCAAAGGAAGCTCACAGAAGTTGCAAAAGCAGGGGAAAATGTCGAGGATGAAGACAGAACTTGGAGGGGAAGATATGAGGGACATGGCATGGATACTTAAAAAAAAAAAAAAAATTTCCCAGAGTCAAGCCCATAAAGAGGCAGGCCGTATGCCATGAATTGCAGGGACAAGCACCAAAGCTTTCCCAATTGATGTCCGCTGAAGGCCAAAACAGAAAAGAAGGACTTACAAACGCCGTGGAGAGGAGATACCATCATAGGAACTGCAATTGGAGGAGAAAAACAAAAATTTTGGAAATTTGGTGACTGCAATGAAATGGAGTGGCATTCTATCCAGCGCAGTGCAAAGGACCAAAACAGGCCAAAAGTAAGCTGGCAGATGCTGCAAAAGCAGGGGAAAAAGTCAAGGAGGAAGACTCAGCTTGGAGGGGAAGATATGAGAGACTTGCTATGGATCGTCATAAAAAGCCAAAAAAATTTTGGCAAAGTCAAAGCCATGCAAAGGCATGGCATGGCATCAAGTGCAGGGACATGCACCAAAGATTCCCGTATTGGTCCCTATTGAAATCGCAAGATTCCGTTTCCCTTCCCGAAAGGAAATTTCATTTCCTTTCGGGAAGGGAAACGGAATCTTGCGACCCCGAAAAGAAAGGCTTACAAACACTCTGGAAAGGAGATAGCATCAAATGAAATGCAGTTGAAGAAAACCCCAAATATCGGCAGATTTAGTGTCTTCAAAGACTGGTCTGTGAGGAAGTGAGTTGCAGTGCAAAGGACCAAAACATACTCAAACGAAGCTCACAGAAGTTGCAAAAGCAGGGGAAAAAGTCGAGGATGAAGACACACCTTGGAGGGTAAGATATGAGGGACAGGGAATTGAGACTTTTAAAAAAAAAATAATAATTCCCACAGTCAAGCCCATAAAAGGACCGGCCATATGCCATGGAGTGCAGATACATGCACCAAAGCTTGCCCAAATTGATGTCCGCTGAAGGCCAAAACAGAAAAGAAGGACTTACAAACGCTCTGGAAAGGAGATACCATCATAGGAACTGCAATTGGAGGAGAAAAGCAAAAATTTTGGAAATTTGGTGCCTCCAAGGAAATGGAGCGGGATTCTATCCAGCGCAGTGCAAAGGACCAAAACAGGCCAAAAGTAAGCTGGCAGATGCTGCAAAAGCAGGGGAAAAAGTCAAGGAGGAAGACTCAGCTTGGAGGAGATTGTATGAGAGACATGCTATCGATAGTCAAAAAAAGCCAAAAAAAATTTTGGAAAGTCAAAGCCATGCAAAGGCATGGCATGGCATCAAGGGCAGGGACATGCACCAAAGATTCCCCTTTTGGTCCCATTGAAATCGCAAGATTCCGTTTCCCTTCCCGAAAGGAAATGAAATTTCCTTTCGGGAAGGGAAACGGAATCTTGCGACCCCGAAAAGAAAGGCTTACAAACACTCTGGAAAGGAGATAGGATCAAATGAAATGCAATCGAATAAAACCCAGAAAATGGGCAGATTTAGTGTCTTCAAAGACTGGTCTGTGAGGAAGTGAGTTGCAGTGCAAAGGACCAAAACATGCCCAAAGGAAGCTCACAGAAGTTGCAAAAGCAGAGGAAAAAGTCGAGGATGAAGACACAATTTGGAGGAGAAGATATGAGGGACATGGCATGGATATTTAAAAAAAAAAAAAAAATTTCCCAGAGTCAAGCCCATAAAGAGGCAGGCCGTATGCCATCAATTGCAGGGACAAGCACCAAAGCTTTCCCAAATTGATGTCCGCTGAAAGCCAAGACAGAAAAGAAGGATTTACACACACTGTGGAGAGGAGACACCATCATAGGAACTGCAATTGGAAGAGAAAAACAAAAATTTTGGAAATTTGGTGATTCCAAGGAAATGGAGTGGCATTCTATCCAGCGCAGTGCAAAGGACCAAAACAGGCCAAAAGTAAGCTCGCAGATGCTGCAAAAGCAAGGGAAAAAGTCAAGGAGGAAGACTCAGCTTGGAAGGGATTGTATGAGAGACATGCTATGGATCGTCAAAAAAAGCCAAAAAAATTTTGGCAAAGTCAAAGCCATGCAAAGGCATGGCATGGCATCAAGGGCAGGGACATGCACCAAAGATTCCCCTTTTGGTCCCCATTGAAATCGCAAGATTCCGTTTCCCTTCCCGAAAGGAAATTTCATTTCCTTTCGGGAAGGGAAACGGAATCTTGCGATCCCGAAAAGAAAGGCTTACAAACACTCTGGAAAGGAGATAGGATCAAATGAAATGCAATTGAATAAAACCCAGAAAATGGGCAGATTTAGTGTCTTAGAAGACTGGTCTGTGAGGAAGTGAGTTGCAGTGCAAAGGACCAAAACATGCCCAAAGGAAGCTCACAGAAGTTGCAAAAGCAGGGGAAAATGTCGAGGAGAAAGACACAACTTGGAGGGGAAGATATGAGGGACATGGCATGGATACTTAAAAAATAAAAAAAAAATTTCCTAGAGTCAAGCCCATAAAGAGGCAGGCCGTATGCCATGAATTGCAGGGACAAGCACCAAAGCTTTCCCAAATTGATGTCCGCTGAAGGCCAAAACAGAAAAGAAGGACTTACAAAACCCGCCGTGGAGAGGAGATACCATCATAGGAACTGCAATTGGAGGAGAAAAACAAAAATTTGGAATTTGGTGACTGCAAGGAAATGGAGTGGCATTCTATCCAACACAGTGCAAAGGACCAAAACAGGCCAAAGTAAGCTGGCAGATGCTGCAAAAGCAGGGTAAAAAGTCAAGGAGGAAGACTCATCTTGGAGGGAAGATATGAGAGACATGCAATGGATCGTCATAAAAAGCCAAAAAATTTTGGCAAAGTCAAAGCCATGCAAAGGCATGGCATGGCCTCAAGTGCAGGACATGCACCAAAGATTCCCCTTTTGGTCCCCATTGAAATCACAAGATTCCGTTTCCCTTCCCGAAAGAAATGAAATTTCTTTCGGAAAACGGCACGTAATCTTGCGACCCTGAAAAGAAAGGCTTACAAACACTCTAGAAAGGAGATAGGATCAAATGAAATGGAGTTTAGAAAACCCCAAAAATCGGAAGATTTAGTGTCTTCCAAAACTGGCCAGTGAGGAAGTGAGTTGCAGTGCAAAGGACCAAAACATGCCCAAAGTACGCTCACAGAAGTTTCAAAAGCAGCGGAAAAAGTCGAGGAGGAAGACACAACATGGTGGGGAAGGTATGTGGGACAGGGAATTGAGATTTAAATAAAAAAAAAAAAATTTCCAGAGTCAAGCCCATAAAGAGGCAGGCCATATGCCATCAATTGCCGGGACAAGCACCAAAGCTTTCCCAAATTGATGTCCGCTGAAGGCCAAAACAGAAAAGAAGGACTTACAAACGCCGTGGAGAGGAGATACCATCATAGGAAATGCAATTGGAGGAGAAAAACAAAAATTTTGGAAATTTGGTGACTGCAAGGGAATGGAGTGGCATTCTATCCAGCGCAGTGCAAAGGACCAAAACAGGCCAAAAGTAAGCTGGCAGATGCTGCAAAAGCAGGGGAAAAAGTCAAGGAGGAAGACTCATCTTGGAGGGGAAGATATGAGAGACATGCTATGGATCGTCATAAAAAGCCAAAAAAATTTGGCAAAGTCAAAGCCATGCAAAGGCATGGCATGGCATCAAGGGCAGGGACATGCACCAAAGATTCCCCTTTTGGTCCCCATTGAAATCGCAAGATTCCGTTCGTTTCCCTTCCCGAAAGGAATTTCATTTCCTTTCGGGAAGGGAAACGGAATCTTGCGACCCCGAAAAGAAAGGCTTACAAACACTCTGGAAAGGAGATAGGATCAAATGAAATGCAATTGAATAAAACCCAGAAAATCGGCAGATTTATTGTTTTCAAAGACTGGTCTGTGAGGAAGTGAGTTGCAGTGCAAAGGACCAAAACATGCCCAAAGGAAGCTCACAGAAGTTGCAAAAGCAGGGGAAATGTCGAGGAGAAAGACACACTTGGAGGAGAAGATATGAGGCACATGGCATGGATATTTAAAAAAAAAAGGAAAATTTCCCAGAGTCAAGCCCATAAAGAGGCAGGCGTATGCCATGAATTGCAGGGACAAGCACCAAAGCTTTCCAAATTGATGTCCGCTGAAGGCCAAAACAGAAAGAAGGACTTACAAAAGCTCTGGAAAGGCGATACCATCATAGGAACTGCAATTGGAGGGGAAAAGCAAAAATTTGGAAATTTTGTGCCTCCAAGGAAATGGAGCGGGGTTCTATCCAGCGCAGTTCAAAGGACCAAAACAGGCCAAAAGTAAGCTCGCAGATGCTGCAAAAGCAGGGGAAAAGTGTTGGAGATGAAGGGAGAATCGACCATAATTATGCATCGAAACTCGACTTTATTGATCAAGCAATCACCTTATATAACAATACTGACGAACTTCATGAATATTCTGTAATTCAACTCCATGATAGGCTAGCAGAGAAAACTCTAACCACACCTTTTGTTTTAGAATACCTACAATTGTTTATCATAAGCAGAAACCAAAACAGAAACCCGAAACTACAACAGAAACTAGTGTTCCCAAAACCTCTACATCTGTTCTCAGGATAACAGGCCTTCCCAAGGACGGTGTTCTGCTTGCCATGGGAAGACAAGCTGAGAACTCCATTGTTTATAGAATGATGCCTGAGAGAGTCTAATTGTTTACACAAGTCAGAAGGCTGAGAGCTGTTAGAAACTGCTTTTACTTTTACCTCTTACTTTTCTCTCAATTGTATGTTTCATGGCCTTTTTCTTTAAGCCATTCTTGAACTAACCTCTCCACATCTCCCCCGTTTTTTTCTTCGAGAGAAAAGAGGTTAGTTTGCCAGGTCTTCTCAATAGTTCTACTGATCATATTTTGGATACAGCTGCAGAAGCAAGGCAAGATTAAATAAAAGCAATAGAAGTACACCTAATATCCCTATAGCATATATTACAAGATTTCTTAACCATGGTCCCAATCCTAAACTCTTAAGCCAGTCATCAATTCCCAATCCTTCTTCTTCCTTAAGGCTGTTAAGCCCTAGTCTTAGCTCTTTTAACTTAGCATGTATAGATACAGAATGATCAGATAAGTTCATGCAACACATCCCTTCAAACTCTTCACAACCATGGCCTTGTGCTAGCAGTAAAAATCTATAGCAGCTCTATTTTGTAAAACAGCATGATTAACACTTTGTACATCTGCAGTTAGCATATCTAATATCTGTGATGTCTTATTTAATTCACCCTTAGTCCAACACCCTATTTGTTTTGCTAAAGTCATTGCTTTGCTTGCAGCACCCCATGGTAGGAGAGCTGAAACCATCACTTGTTTACATTTACTCCAGAACAACGGATCTCCTATTTGACTACAGTCTAAGTTATGTAAGCTGTGCCTTTCCCTGCTTGTCTTATGACTTAGCTGCATTAGCACAGATATGTTAGGGTGGAATAATGATAACTTGCCTAAATAACAAGATCTAAACTTTTTTTAAAAAAGTGTTCTGGAAGATATAAACTTAGAAAGCAGCAATAAATTAATGCTCTAAGAACTTTAGAATATATGAAAGTAATTTACAGAATTAGCTGCTTTGAGGAAATTATGCCTAAAATAAATATACTAAACAGAATTATTAAAATAAAGTTAATTTCAGTTACTCATTCATCCTCTGTGAAGCCTAACAAGACTAATTATAGCAGACTTATTTGCAAAACATGTAAAATCACT
This sequence comes from Melozone crissalis, assembly GCF_028551555.1. Classification (NCBI taxonomy): domain Eukaryota; kingdom Metazoa; phylum Chordata; class Aves; order Passeriformes; family Passerellidae; genus Melozone; species Melozone crissalis. Next base: position 6,427,405 of record NW_026535867.1, read on the forward strand.
TAAATCTAATTCAAATTTATCTATAACAAAATTTACCTGACTTTAAATTCTACACACCTTAACCCAATATAATCTAAACAGAATCTAGCTTTACCCAGACTTAATAACACTCAAACTAAACAGAAACCAATTTCAACAGAACTTAACTGGCTTCAAATCCCACACAACTCAAATCTATATATAATTTAAGCTTTAGCAGACCTCGAACTTGACCAAAAATAAACTTAACAATTTTAACTTTAATAATATTTAACTTTTAACGGCACTTAATTCAAACTTAACAGAATCTATCACTTACTTAACAGGAGATAATTAACAAAACTAAACCTTAACAGTATTTAACATTCAATGGCACTTGATAGATAACTTAACTCAAACCACTTAATAACAGATAAAACTTACTATAGAAATAATATATAGCATTTACTATAACTTACTTACAGGCCTGATTCTAAAATATTAAGCTAAAATAACTTTTCTTCACGTATTTGCTATAGCATTTTTATACTTAAATACACTTAAACAGAAGTTTATTCAAGGTATACCTGTGAAAAAATTCTTTTGAATTCAGTGCTTGCTTTTACCTCTATCACATTTAAACAAAGCTTAAAGAATACAAAAACACAGTCATTACATCTCACTCATACAATCATTCTAACACATCTTAACATCTTCAACGTTTTCAAAACACAGCTTTAGAGTCTGACGTTTCATCAACCCAGCCATCCAGACTTCTGATGTTCAAAGTCTCTGGTAATACAGGTGTTCCAAGACAGCATAACTAATGCCGAGTCAAACCGGCCGAAATCTGACTCTTGCATCCATTTACGCTGATTTCTGTTTTACAGTCTGTGCTGGGCTTTTGTTTCACAGCGTGTGCTAGGGAGAACAAAAGATCTTCCTAACTTAGGTGAAGAACATCCTGACAGCAATAGTCCTTGGTGTTGTTTGTTTAGTTTCGCTGGTCTTTCAATTGCAATAGGAATCTTTTCTTTTGCTGACAAAAGTTCACAATTATTACGACTGTTAAGTCTTAAACTGTAGCTTTTGTCGGCTGCAGGGCGGAGGGAGAAACGCTCCCGCTTGAAAAAGTGCTCCGGTCCTGCGGCGCTCGTGTCGGAGCGGGCGAAAACTCCCCCCCCGCGCTGGGCTCTTTGTTTACTCACTGTTTGCCGGCTGACTGCTGCAGGCACCGCTGCACGCGTGGCTCCCCCCGCGGTGGCGCGGCTCCTTCGCTCCCCCCGCGGCGCTCTGCTCCCGCAGCGCCGGCTTCTTCGGTCGCTCCCCCCGCGGCGCGCTTCGGTCGCTCCCGGCGCGGCTCCCGCGGCGGCGGCTTTGATCCCGAGTCGGCGCGGCTCCTTCCGCGCGGTGGCTCCGCTCTCCCCGCCGCTGCCTCCCGTTGGCCATAGAGGCGCGCCCGTGCCGAGTTCGGAGTAGCACAGCACTGAAATTCCACCATAAATCACCGAGTTCACACATTTCCGTTAATCCGTAAACCATATGGAAAATCCCTTTACCGTAACTATAAGTCCAAAGTCCTGTTGAATCCTTCTGCTAATTCATCTCTGCTTTGCGCTGCGGGTTACTCCCTTCGCGGGCCGTTCAGCTTCACCCGCGGTGGCTCCCTGTGGTGTCGGGTTAGGGGCAGGAAAGAGCACCGATGATGCAGCGATGGCTTCTGAAGGTGCTTGGCATTCCGGCGCAAGTGGTCCTCTTTATTTGATGCTGTAAGTGCAGCCGAGTTTGAAGGGGTGCAAGAGCGGCCAACACCTGATTCTGAGTGGATTTTGCCTGTTCTTGTAAACCTACTCCTAACTGTTTTATGGCATCTACTACAAGAGCCTGTTGTCCGGTTGGTATAAGGGCCATCCGTTCTAATGCCTCCTCTATAGTCCAATTGCACCTAAGGTATTAAGTACATTTCTAGTAGCCGAATTACAATTTTGAATTGAACACTGTTTGAGAAGAGCCCCGCGCATAAATTCTGCGACACCTGCTCTCTCGATCGCGGCTGCAACTCTATCTATGAAAGCACCAAATGATTCGTCTCTACCTTGCTTAATTCCCATATATACAGGTATACCTCCTGGTTCCTTTACTCTATCTATTGCGAGTCTGACTAACCTCATTGCTTCCCGGCACTTCTCTTGGCCAATTAAAGCTTGTGCCTCAGTTCGAAGAAAAGGTCCCAGACCCATGAGCTCATTTACAGTGACACCGTGCAAAGGGTCACCTGGCTGTCTTTGAACAGCTACGCACTCATTTACAAGTCCTTGCCAGTGGGCATTAAATAACAATTGTTGATGTTGAGTAAAAATTAATTTTACTATACCACGGCAATCATTAACAAGAAGAATGCTAGTGTCAAAAATATAGTCTAGCATTTGCCTAGCTGGCTCGCTTTTAAATCCGAACTGGCTGACAGTCGCTCGTAACTGAGATAACATTTTCCAGTCCAGAGCACTGATCGTCGCCTGAAGGCCCCCCCCCCGCCTGGGGGGTAAAGACAACTGGACAAGCCAACTCGTTAGCCATGCTCATTAGCTCCCGGTCTCCCTTGTCCATGGCATCTTTGGCCAAGGCTGCCCATGCATCTCTTCTATCCCGAGCAATCGTCACCGCCAATCGTTTTCCGACCCAGGGACCGACTGATTGCTTTTTGGGAACGGAGTATGCATTTGTGGCCCCGGCTGCTGTGATATAGCAGACACAGGAGAGGCAGAGGCGCTCTGTGTAGCCTGCGGCAACGCGGGCAATAAAGCACCCTGCTGAGCAGCCTGCTGAGCTTGGCTCGTTAAGGGTAATAAAGCGTTTTGCGAAGCTTGACTTATTGGGGGAGGCTGACTTGTTAAGGAGGCAGCGAAACAGATAATACAGCGCTCTGCAAAGCGTGACTCACAGGAGCCTGGCCCGAAACCTGGCTCGGAGCCTGGCTCAGAACCCCGCTCGCAGCCTGGCTCGGAACTCCGCTCGCGGCCTGGCTCGCAGAAGGAGGCGGCGAGGCTGGTAATAAAACCGTCCTCGATGCAGGGCCAGAGGAGTGCGGGAGTTCTTATCAAACTCCCTATCTCGATCGTATTCTGCATTACGATCATGAGCGGCAGTAGCCTGGCGGGCAGCCCTTTTTTCAGCTTGAAATTGTAAGAGCTCAGTGTTAATGACCCGCCATAATTTACCCAACCTCCTGGCAGTTTTATCATCATCCAAAGTAGCCTGCCACAATAAATCACCAAATTTACCCCACTCAGATAATTCATGGATAGTATGAGGATTAACAAAGATTCCCCTCTCTACACCGTACGCTAAGAGCCCTGGTAACTCTTTCTGTAAATCAATTCCCTTAATCTGCCTCTTTTGCAGAAAAGTTATAAAAAGATCATATGCGGCTTGTCGGTCCATCTCTAAATAAAATTGAGCGCTCTTTGCAGCACGTCCCAACCTCGGCCACACGTACCAAGCTAGGACACGTCTTTACGCTCGCCTAGGGCCGGCACGAATCGACAGACTCCGTCCGCTCCGTTGGCAGACTCCGTCCGTTTTTTTATCGTGCTTATTGCCGTACCGCTGCTGCACCTCGGAACCTGGACACCTTCCTCACCTCCCGTGGTATTCCGTTATCCCAAGAGCGCTCCTCGTAATTCGGCACGTCCGAATTCGACTATCACATCCGGGGTCGACCATTTGTTGGAGAAGAAGGGAGAATCGACCATAGTTATGCATCGAAACTCTACTTTATTATCAATCACCTTATATAACAATACTAACGAACTTCATGAATATTCTGTAATCCAACTCCATGATAGGCTAACAGAGAAAACTGTAACCACACCTTTTGTTTTAGAATACCTACAATTGTTTATCATAAGCAGAAACCAAAACAGAAACCCGAAACTACAACAGAAACTAGTGTTCCCAAAACCTCTACATCTGTTCTCAGGATAACAGGCCTGAAATGAAATTTCCTTTCGGGAAGGGAAACGGAATCTTGCGACCCCGAAAAGAAAGGCTTACAAACACTCTGGAAAGGAGATAGGATCAAATGAAATGCAGTTGAAGAAAACCCCAAATATCAGCAGATTTAGTGTCTTCAAAGACTGGTCTGTGAGGAAGTGAGTTGCAGTGCAAAGGACCAAAACATGCCCAAAGGAAGCTCACAGAAGTTGCAAAAGCAGGGGAAAAAGTCGAGGAGAAAGACAGAACTTGGAGGGGAAGATATGAGGGACATGGCATGGATACTTCAAAAAAAAAAAAAAAATTTCCCAGAGTCAAGCCCATAAAGAGGCAGGCCGTATGCCATGAATTGCAGGGACAAGCACCAAAGCTTGCCCAAATTGATGTCCGCTGAAGGCCAAAACAGAAAAGAAGGACTTACAAACGCCGTGGAGAGGAGATACCATCATAGGAACTGCAATTGGAGGAGAAAAACAAAAATTTTGGAAATTTGGTGACTGCAAGGAAATGGAGCGGGATTCTATCCAGCGCAGTGCAAAGGACCAAAACAGGCCAAAAGTAAGCTCGCAGATGCTGCAAAAGCAGGGGAAAAGGTCAAGGAGGAAGACTCATCTTGGAGGGGATTGTATGAGAGACATGCTATCGATAGTCAAAAAAAGCCAAAAAAAATTTTGGCAACGTCAAAGCCATGCAAAGGCATGGCATGGCATCAAGTGCAGGGACATGCACCAAAGATTCCCCTTTTGGTCCCCATTGAAATCGCAAGATTCCGTTTCCCTTCCCGAAAGGAAATTTCATTTCCTTTCGGGAAGGGAAACGGAATCTTGCGACCCCGAAAAGAAAGGCTTACAAACACTCTGGAAAGGAGATAGGATCAAATGAAATGCAATTGAATAAAACCCAGAAAATGGGCAGATTTAGTGTCTTCAAAGACTGGTATGTGAGGAAGTGAGTTGCAGTGCAAAGGACCAAAACATGCCCAAAGGAAGCTCACAGAAGTTGCAAAAGCAGGGGAAAATGTCGAGGAGAAAGACACAACTTGGAGGGGAAGATATGAGGGACATGGCATGGATACTTAAAAAATAAAACCAAATTTTCCTAGAGTCAAGCCCATAAAAGGGCCGGCCATATGCCATGGAGTGCAGATACATGCACCAAAGCTTGCCCAAATTGATCACCGCTGAAGGCCAAAACAGAAAAGAAGGACTTACAAACGCTCTGGAAAGGAGATACCATCATAGGAACTGCAATTGGAGGAGAAAAGCAAAAATTTTGGAAATTTTGTGCCTCCAAGGAAATGGACCGGGATTCTATCCAGCGCAGTGCAAAGGACCAAAACAGGCCAAAAGTAAGCTCGCAGATGCTGCAAAAGCAGGGGAAAAGGTCAAGGAGGAAGACTCAGCTTGGAGGGGATTGTATGAGAGACATGCTATCGATAGTCAAAAAAAGCCAAAAAAAACATTTGGCAAAGTCAAAGCCATGCAAAGGCATGGCATGGCATCAAGGGCAGGGACATGCACCAAAGATTCCCCTTTTGGTCCATATTGAATTCGCAAGATTCCGTTTCCCTTCCCGAAAGGAAATTTCATTTCCTTTCGGGAAGGGAAACGGAATCTTGCGACCCCGAAAAGAAAGGCTTACAAACACTCTGGAAAGGAGATTGCATCAAATGAAATGGAATTGGAAAAACTCAGAGAATGGGCAGATTTAGTGTCTTCAAAGACTGGTCTGTGAGGAAGTGAGTTGCAGTGCAAAGGACCAAAACATACTCAAACGAAGCTCACAGAAGTTACAAAAGCAGGGGAAAAAGTGGAGGATGAAGACAGAACTTGGAGGGGAAGATATGAGGGACATGGCATGGATACTTAAAAAAGAAAAAAAAATTTCCCAGAGTCAAGCCCATAAAGAGGCAGGCCGTATGCCATGAATTGCAGGGAGAAGCACCAAAGCTTTCCCAAATTGATGTCCGCTGAAGGCCAAAACAGAAAAGAAGGACTTACAAACGCCGTGGAGAGGAGATACCATCATAGGAACTGCAATTGGAGGAGAAAAACAAAAATTTTGGAAATTTGGTGACTGCAAGGAAATGGAGCGGGATTCTATCCAGGGCAGTTCAAAGGACCAAAACAGGCCAAAAGTAAGCTCGCAGATGCTGCAAAAGCAGGGGAAAAGGTCAAGGAGGAAGACTCATCTTGGAGGAGATTGTATGAGAGACATGCTATCGATAGTCAAAAAAAGCCAAAAAAAATTTTGGCAAAGTCAAAGCCATGCAAAGGCATGGCATGGCATCAAGGGCAGGGACATGCACCAAAGATTCCCCTTTTGGTCCCCATTGAAATCGCAAGATTCCGTTTCCCTTCCCGAAAGGAAATTTCATTTCCTTTCGGGAAGGGAAACGGAATCTTGCGACCCCGAAAAGAAAGGCTTACAAACACTCTGGAAAGGAGATAGCATCAAATGAAATGCAGTTGAAGAAAACCCCAAAAATCGGCAGATTTAGTGTCTTCAAAGTCTGGTCTGTGAGGAGGTGAGTTGCAGTGCAAAGGACCAAAACATACTCAAACAAAGCTCACAGAAGTTGCAAAAGCAGGGGAAAAAGTCGAGGATGAAGACAGAACTTAGAGGGGAAGATATGAGGGACATGGCATGGATACTTAAAAAAAAAAAAAAAAATTTCCCAGAGTCAAGCCCATAAAGAGGCAGGCCGTATGCCATGAATTGCAGGGACAAGCACCAAAGCTTTCCCAAATTGATGTCCGCTGAAGGCCAAAACAGAAAAGAAGGACTTACAAACGCCGTGGAGAGGAGATACCATCATAGGAACTGCAATTGGAGGAGAAAAGCAAAAATTTTGGAAATTTGGTGACTGCAAGGAAATGGAGCAGGATTCTATCCAGCGCAGGGCAAAGCACCAAAACAGGCCAAAAGTAAGCTCGCAGATGCTGCAAAAGCACGGGAAAAGGTCAAGGAGGAAGACTCAGCTTGGAGGAGATTGTATGAGAGACATGCTATCGATAGTCAAAAAAAGCCAAAAAAATTTTGGCAAAGTCAAAGCCATGCAAAGGCATGGAATGGCATCAAGGGCAGGGACATGCACCAAAGATTCCCCTTTTGGTCCCCATTGAAATCGCAAGATTCCGTTTCCCTTCCCGAAAGGAAATTTCATTTCCTTTCGGGAAGGGAAACGGAATCTTGCGACCCCGAAAAGAAAGGCTTACAAACACTCTGGAAAGGAGATAGGATCAAATGAAATGCAATTGAATAAAACCCAGAAAATGGGCAGATTTAGTGTCTTAGAAGACTGGTCTGTGAGGAAGTGAGTTGCAGTGCAAAGGACCAAAACATGCCCAAAGGAAGCTCACAGAAGTTGCAAAAGCAGGGGAAAATGTCGAGGAGAAAGACACAACTTGGAGGGGAAGATATGAGGGACATGGCATGGATACTTAAAAAATAAAACCAAATTTTCCTAGAGTCAAGCCCATAAAAGGGCCGGCCATATGCCATGGAGTGCAGATACATGCACCAAAGCTTGCCCAAATTGATCACCGCTGAAGGCCAAAACAGAAAAGAAGGACTTACAAACGCTCTGGAAAGGAGATACCATCATCGGAACTGCAATTGGAGGAGAAAAGCAAAAATTTTGGAAATTTGGTGCCTCCAAGGAAATGGAGCGGGATTCTACCCAGCGAAGTGCAAAGGACCAAAACAGGCCAAAAGTAAGCTCGCAGATGCTGCAAAAGCAGGGGAAAAAGTCAAGGAGGAAGACTCAGCTTGGAGGAGATTGTATGAGAGACATGCTATCGATAGTCAAAAAAAGCCAAAAAAAACTTTTGGCAACGTCAAAGCCATGCAAAGGCATGGCATGGCATCAAGGGCAGGGACATGCACCAAAGATTCCCCTTTTGGTCCCCATTGAAATCGCAAGATTCCGTTTCCCTTCCCGAAAGGAAATGAAATTTCCTTTCGGGAAGGGAAACGGAATCTTGCGACCCCGAAAAGAAAGGCTTACAAACACTCTGGAAAGGAGATAGCATCAAATGAAATGGAATTGGAAAAAACCCAGAAAATGGGCAGATTTAGTGTCTTCAAAGACTGGTCTGTGAGGAAGTGAGTTGCAGTGCAAAGGACCAAAACATACTCAAACGAAGCTCACAGAAGTTGCAAAAGCAGGGGAAAAAGTCGAGGATGAAGACAGAACTTGGAGGGGAAGATATGAGGGACATGGCATGGATACTTAAAAAAAAAAAAAAAATTTCCCAGAGTCAAGCCCATAAAGAGGCAGGCCGTATGCCATGAATTGCAGGGACAAGCACCAAAGCTTTCCCAAATTGATGTCCGCTGAAGGCCAAAACAGAAAAGAAGGACTTACAAACGCCGTGGAGAGGAGATACCATCATAGGAACTGCAATTGGAGGAGAAAAGCAAAAATTTTGGAAATTTGGTGACTGCAAGGAAATGGAGTGGCATTCTATCCAGCGCAGTGCAAAGGACCAAAACAGGCCATAAGTAAGCTGGCAGATGCTGCAAAAGCAGGGGATAAACACAAGGAGGAAGACTCATCTTGGAGGGGATTGTATGAGAGACATGCTATCGATAGTCAAAAAAACCAAAAAAATTTTGGCAACGTCAAAGCCATGAAAAGGCATGGCATGGCATCAAGGGCAGGGACATGCACCAAAGATTCCCCTTTTGGTCCCCATTGAAATCGCAAGATTCCGTTTCCCTTCCCCGAAAGGAAATGAAATTTCCTTTCGGGAAAGGAAAACGGAATTTTGCGACCCCGAAAAGAAAGGCTTACAAACACTCTGGAAAGGAGATAGGATCAAATGAAATGCAATTGAAGAAAATCACAAAAATCGGCAGATTTAGTGTCTTCAAAGACTGGTCTGTGAGGAAGTGAGTTGCAGTGCAAAGGACCAAAACATGCCCAAAGGAAGCTCACAGAAGTTGCAAAAGCAGGGGAAAATGTCGAGGAGAAAGACACAACTTGGAGGGGAAGATATGAGGGACATGGCATGGATACTTAAAAAATAAAACCAAATTTTCCTAGAGTCAAGCCCATAAAAGGGCCGGCCATATGCCATGGAGTGCAGATACATGCACCAAAGCTTTCCCAAATTGATGTCCGCTGAAGGCCAAAACAGAAAAGAAGGACTTACAAAAGCTCTGGAAATGTGACACCATCATAGGAACTGCAATTGGAGGAGAATTGCAAAAATTTTGGAAATTTGGTGACTCCAAGGAAATGGAGCGGGATTCTACCCAGCGCAGTGCAAAGGACCAAAACAGGCCAAAAGTAAGCTGGCAGATGCTGCAAAAGCAGGGGAAAAAGTCAAGGAGGAAGACTCAGCTTGGAGGAGATTGTATGAGAGACATGCTATCGATAGTCAAAAAAAGCCAAAAAAATTTTGGCAAAGTCAAAGCCATGCAAAGGCATGGCATGGCATCAAGGGCAGGGACATGCACCAAAGATTCCCCTTTTGGTCCCCATTGAAATCGCAAGATTCCGTTTCCCTTCCCGAAAGGAAATTTCATTTCCTTTCGGGAAGGGAAACGGAATCTTGAGACCCCGAAAAGAAAGGCTTACAAACACTCTGGAGAGGAGATAGGATCAAATGAAATGCAATTGAATAAAACCCAGAAAATGGGCAGATTTAGTGTCTTAGAAGACTGGTCTGTGAGGAAGTGAGTTGCAGTGCAAAGGACCAAAACATGCCCAAAGGAAGCTCACAGAAGTTGCAAAAGCAGGGGAAAATGTCGATGAGAAAGACACAACTTGGAGGGGAAGATATGAGGGACATGGCATGGATACTTAAAAAATAAAACCAAATTTTCCTAGAGTCAAGCCCATAAAAGGGCCGGCCATATGCCATGGAGTGCAGGGACAAGCACCAAAGCTTTCCCAAATTGATGTCCGCTGAAGGCCAAAACAGAAAAGAAGGACTTACAAATGCTCTGGAAAGGAGATACCATCATAGGAACTGCAATTTGAGGAGAAAAGCAAAACTTTTGGAAATTTGGTGCCTCCAAGGAAATGGAGCGGGATTCTATCCAGCGCAGTGCAAAGCACCAAAACAGGCCAAAAGTAAGCTGGCAGATGCTGCAAAAGCTGGGGAAAAGGTCAAGGAGGAAGACTCATCTTGGAGGGGATTGTATGAGAGACATGCTTTCGATAGTCAAAAAAAGCCAAAAAAAACTTTTGGCAACGTCAAAGCCATGCAAAGGCATGGCATGGCATCAAGGGCAGGGACATGCACCAAAGATTCCCCTTTTGGTCCCCATTGAAATCGCAAGATTCCGTTTCCCTTCCCGACAGGAAATGAAATTTCCTTTCGGGAAGGGAAACGGAATCTTGCGACCCCGAAAAGAAAGGCTTACAAACACTCTGGAAAGGAGATAGGATCAAATGAAATGCAGTTGAAGAAAACCCCAAAAATCGGCAGATTTAGTGTCTTCAAAGACTGGTCTGTGAGGAAGTGAGTTGCAGTGCAAAGGACCAAAACATGCCCAAAGGAAGCTCACAGAAGTTGCAAAAGCAGGGGAAAATGTCGAGGAGAAAGACACAACTTGGAGGGGAAGATATGAGGGACATGGCATGGATACTTAAAAAATAAAACCAAATTTTCCTAGAGTCAAGCCCATAAAAGGGCCGGCCATATGCCATGGAGTGCAGATACATGCACCAAAGCTTTCCCAAATTGATGTCCGCTGAAGGCCAAAACAGAAAAGAAGGACTTACAAAAGCTCTGGAAATGTGACACCATCATAGGAACTGCAATTGGAGGAGAATTGCAAAAATTTTGGAAATTTGGTGACTCCAAGGAAATGGAGCGGGATTCTACCCAGCGCAGTGCAAAGGACCAAAACAGGCCAAAAGTAAGCTGGCAGATGCTGCAAAAGCAGGGGAAAAAGTCAAGGAGGAAGACTCAGCTTGGAGGAGATTGTATGAGAGACATGCTATCGATAGTCAAAAAAAGCCAAAAAAATTTTGGCAAAGTCAAAGCCATGCAAAGGCATGGCATGGCATCAAGGGCAGGGACATGCACCAAAGATTCCCCTTTTGGTCCCCATTGAAATCGCAAGATTCCGTTTCCCTTCCCGAAAGGAAATTTCATTTCCTTTCGGGAAGGGAAACGGAATCTTGAGACCCCGAAAAGAAAGGCTTACAAACACTCTGGAGAGGAGATAGGATCAAATGAAATGCAATTGAATAAAACCCAGAAAATGGGCAGATTTAGTGTCTTAGAAGACTGGTCTGTGAGGAAGTGAGTTGCAGTGCAAAGGACCAAAACATGCCCAAAGGAAGCTCACAGAAGTTGCAAAAGCAGGGGAAAATGTCGAGGAGAAAGACACAACTTGGAGGGGAAGATATGAGGGACATGGCATGGATACTTAAAAAATAAAACCAAATTTTCCTAGAGTCAAGCCCATAAAAGGGCCGGCCATATGCCATGGAGTGCAGGGACAAGCACCAAAGCTTTCCCAAATTGATGTCCGCTGAAGGCCAAAACAGAAAAGAAGGACTTACAAATGCTCTGGAAAGGAGATACCATCATAGGAACTGCAATTTGAGGAGAAAAGCAAAACTTTTGGAAATTTGGTGCCTCCAAGGAAATGGAGCGGGATTCTATCCAGCGCAGTGCAAAGCACCAAAACAGGCCAAAAGTAAGCTGGCAGATGCTGCAAAAGCTGGGGAAAAGGTCAAGGAGGAAGACTCATCTTGGAGGGGATTGTATGAGAGACATGCTTTCGATAGTCAAAAAAAGCCAAAAAAAACTTTTGGCAACGTCAAAGCCATGCAAAGGCATGGCATGGCATCAAGGGCAGGGACATGCACCAAAGATTCCCCTTTTGGTCCCCATTGAAATCGCAAGATTCCGTTTCCCTTCCCGACAGGAAATGAAATTTCCTTTCGGGAAGGGAAACGGAATCTTGCGACCCCGAAAAGAAAGGCTTACAAACACTCTGGAAAGGAGATAGCATCAAATGAAATGGAATTGGAAAAAACCCAGAAAATGGGCAGATTTAGTGTCTTCAAAGACTGGTCTGTGAGGAAGTTAGTTGCAGTGCAAAGGACCAAAACATACTCAAACGAAGCTCACAGAAGTTGCAAAAGCAGGGGAAAAAGTCGAGGATGAAGACAGAACTTGGAGGGGAAGATATGAGGGACATGGCATGGATACTTAAAAAAGAAAAAAAAATTTCCCAGAGTCAAGCCCATAAAGAGGCAGGCCGTATGCCATGAATTGCAGGGACAAGCACCAAAGCTTGCCCAAATTGATGTCCGCTGAAGGCCAAAACAGAAAAGAAGGACTTACAAACGCCGTGGAGAGGAGATACCATCATAGGAACTGCAATTGGAGGAGAAAAGCAAAAATTTTGGAAATTTGGTGACTCCAAGGAAATGGAGTGGAATTCTATCCAGCGCAGTGCAAAGGACCAAAACAGGCCAAAAGTAAGCTCGCAGATTCTGCAAAAGCAGGGGATAAACAAAAGGAGGAAGACTCATCTTGGAGGGGATTGTATGAGAGACATGCTATCGATAGTCAAAAAAACCAAAAAAATTTTGGCAACGTCACAGCCATGCAAAGCCATGGCATGGCATCAAGGGCAGGGACATGCACCAAAGATTCCCCTTTTGGTCCCCATTGAAATCGCAAGATTCCGTTTCCCTTCCCGAAAGGAAATTTCATTTCCTTTCGGGAAGGGAAACGGAATCTTGCGACCCCGAAAAGAAAGGCTTACAAACACTCTGGAAAGGAGATAGCATCAAATGAAATGCAGTTGAAGAAAACCCCAAAAATCGGCAGATTTAGTGTCTTCAAAGACTGGTCTGTGAGGAAGTGAGTTGCAGTGCAAAGGACCAAAACATGCCCAAAGGAAGCTCACAGAAGTTGCAAAAGCAGGGGAAAATGTCGATGAGAAAGACACAACTTGGAGGGGAAGATATGAGGGACATGGCATGGATACTTAAAAAATAAAACCAAATTTTCCCAGAGTCAAGCCCATAAAAGGGCCGGCCATATGCCATGGAGTTCAGATACATGCACCAAAGCTTTCCCAAATTGATGTCCGCTGAAGGCCAAAACAGAAAAGAAGGACTTACAAAAGCTCTGGAAAGGTGATACCATCATAGGAACTGCAATTGGAGGAGAAAAGCAAAAATTTTGGAAATTTTGTGCCTCCAAGGAAATGGAGCGGGATTCTATCCAGCGCAGTGCAAAGGACCAAAACAGGCCAAAAGTAAGCTGGCAGATGCTGCAAAAGCAGGGGAAAAAGTCAAGGAGGAAGACTCATCTTGGAGGGGAAGATATGAGAGACATGCTATGGATCGTCATAAAAAGCCAAAAAAATTTTGGCAAAGTCAAAGCCATGCAAAGGCATGGCATGGCATCAAGTGCCGGGACATGCACCAAAGATTCCCCTTTTGGTCCCCATTGAAATCGCAAGATTCCGTTTCCCTTCCCGAAAGGAAATTTCATTTCCTTTCGGGAAGGGAAACGGAATCTTGCGACCCCGAAAAGAAAGGCTTACAAACACTCTGGAAAGGAGATAGGATCAAATGAAATGCAATTGAATAAAACCCAGAAAATGGGCAGATTTAGTGTCTTAGAAGACTGGTCTGTGAGGAAGTGAGTTGCAGTGCAAAGGACCAAAACATACTCAAACGAAGCTTACAGCAGTTGCAAAAGCAGGGGAAAACGTCGCGGAGAAAGACACAACTTGGAGGGGAAGATATGAGGGACATGGCGTGGATACTTCAAAAAAAAAAAAAAAATTTCCCAGAGTCAAGCCTATAAAGAGGCAGGCCGTATGCCATGAATTGCAGGGACAAGCACCAAAGCTTTCCCAAATTGATGTCCGCTGAAGGCCAAAACAGAAAAGAAGGACTTACAAATGCTCTGGAAAGGAGATACCATCATAGGAACTGCAATTTGAGGAGAAAAGCAAAACTTTTGGAAATTTTGTGCCTCCAAGGAAATGGAGCGGGATTCTATCCAGCGCAGTGCAAAGGACCAAAACAGGCCAAAAGTAAGCTCGCAGATGCTGCAAAAGCTGGGGAAAAGGTCAAGGAGGAAGACTCATCTTGGAGGGGATTGTATGAGAGACATGCTATCGATAGTCAAAAAAATCAAAAAATATTTTGGCAACGTCAAAGCCATGCAAAGGCATGGCATGGCATCAAGTGCAGGGACATGCACCAAAGATTCCCCTTTTGGTCCCCATTGAAATCGCAAGATTCCGTTTCCCTTCCCGAAAGGAAATTTCATTTCCTTTCGGGAAGGGAAACGGAATCTTGCGACCCAGAAAAGAAAGGCTTACAAACACTCTGGAAAGGAGATAGGATCAAATGAAACGGAATTGGAAACAACCCAGAAAATTGGCAGATTTAGTGTCTTCAAAGACTGGTCTGTGAGGAAGTGAGTTGCAGTGCAAAGGACCAAAACATACTCAAAGGAAGCTCACAGAAGTTGCAAAAGCAGGGGAAAAAGTCGAGGATGAAGACAGAACTTGGAGGGGAAGATATGAGGGACATGGCATGGATACTTAAAAAAAAAAAAAAAATTTCCCAGAGTCAAGCCCATAAAGAGGCAGGCCGTATGCCATGAATTGCAGGGACAAGCACCAAAGCTTTCCCAAATTGATGTCCGCTTAAGGCCAAAACAGAAAAGAAGGACTTACAAACGCCGTGGAGAGGAGATACCATCAACGGAACTGCAATTGGAGGAGAAAAACAAAAACTTTGGAAATTTTGTGCCTCCAAGGAAATGGAGTTGCATTCAATCCAGCGCAGAGCAAAGGACCAAAACAGGCCCAAAGGAAGCTCACAGAAGTTGCAAACGCACGGGAAAATGTCGAGGAGAAATACACAACTTGGAGGGGAAGATATGAGGGACATGGCATGGATACTTAAAAAATAAAACCAAATTTTCCTAGAGTCAAGCCCATAAAAGGCCCGGCCATATGCCTTGGAGTGCAGATACATGCACCAAAGCTTGCCCAAATTGATGTCCGCTGAAGGCCAAAACAGAAAAGAAGGACTTACAAAAGCTCTGGAAAGGTGATACCATCATAGGAACTGCAATTGGAGGAGAAAAGCAAAAATTTTGGAAATTTGGTGCCTCCAAGGAAATGGAGTGGAATTCTATCCAGCGCAGTGCAAAGGACCAAAACAGGCCAAAAGTAAGCTGGCAGATGCTGCAAAAGCAGGGGAAAAATTCAAGGAGGAAGACTCATCTTGGAGGGGAAGATATGAGAGACATGCTATGGATCGTCATAAAAAGCCAAAAAAATTTTGGCAAAGTCAAAGCCATGCAAAGGCATGGCATGGCATCAAGTGCTGGGACATGCACTAAACATTCCCGTATTGGTCCCCATTGAAATCGCAAGATTCCGTTTCCCTTCCCGAAAGGAAATTTCATTTCCTTTCGGGAAGGGAAACGGAATCTTGCGACCCCGAAAAGAAAGGCTTACAAACACTCTGGAAAGGAGATTGCATCAAATGAAATGCAGTTGAAGAAAACCCCAAAAATGGGCAGATTTAGTGTCTTCAAAGACTGGTCTGTGAGGAAGTGAGTTGCAGTGCAAAGGACCAAAACATACTCAAACGAAGCTCACAGAAGTTGCAAAAGCAGGGGAAAAAGTCGAGGATGAAGACAGAACTTGGAGGGGAAGATATGAGGGACATGGCATGGATACTTAAAAAAAATAAAACCAAATTTTCCTAGAGTCAAGCCCATAAAAGGGCCGGCCATATGCCATGAATTGCAGGGACAAGCACCAAAGCTTTCCCAAATTGATGTCCGCTGAAGGCCAAAACAGAAAAGAAGGACTTACAAACACCATGGAGAGGAGATACCATCATAGGAACTGCAATTGGAGGAGAATTGCAAAACTTTTGGAAATTTTGTGCCTCCAAGGAAATGGAGCGGGATTCTATCCAGCGCAGTGCAAAGGACCAAAACAGGCCAAAAGTAAGCTGGCAGATGCTGCAAAAGCAGGGGAAAAGGTCAAGGAGGAAGACTCAGCTTGGAGGAGATTGTATGAGAGACATGCTATCGATAGTCAAAAAAAGCCAAAAAAAATTTTGGCAAAGTCAAAGCCATGCAAAGGCATGGCATGGCATCAAGGGAAGGGACATGCACCAAAGATTCCCCTTTTGGTCCCCATTGAAATCGCAAGATTCCGTTTCCCTTCCCGAAAGGAAATTTCATTTCCTTTCGGGAAGGGAAACGGAATCTTGCGACCCCGAAAAGAAAGGCTTACAAACACTCAGGAAAGGAGATAGCATCAAATGAAATGCAGTTGAAGACAACCCCAAAAATGGGCAGATTTAGTGTCTTCAAAGACTGGTCTGTGAGGAAGTGAGTTGCAGTGCAAAGGACCAAAACATACTCAAACGAAGCTCACAGAAGTTGCAAAAGCAGGGGAAAAAGTCGAGGAGAAAGACACAACTTGGAGGGGAAGATATGAGGGACATGGCATGGATACTTAAAAAAAAAAAAAAAAATTTCCCAGAGTCAAGCCCATAAAGAGGCAGGCCGTATGCCATGAATTGCAGGGGCAAGCACCAAAGCTTGCCCAAATTGATGTCCGCTGAAGGCCAAAACAGAAAAGAAGGACTTACAAACGCCGTGGAGAGGAGATACCATCATAGGAACTGCAATTGGAGGAGAAAAACAAAAATTTTGGAAATTTGGTGACTGCAAGGAAATGGAGTGGCATTCTATCCAGCGCAGTGCAAAGGACCAAAACAGGCCAAAAGTAAGCTGGCAGATGCTGCAAAAGCAGGGGAAAAATTCAAGGAGGAAGACTCATCTTGGAGGGGAAGATATGAGAGACATGCTATGGATCGTCATAAAAAGCCAAAAAAATTTTGGCAAAGTCAAAGCCATGCAAAGGCATGGCATGGCATCAAGGGCAGGGACATGCACCAAAGATTCCCGTATTGGTCCCTATTGAAATCGCAAGATTCCGTTTCCCTTCCCGAAAGGAAATTTCATTTCCTTTCGGGAAGGGAAACGGAATCTTGCGACCCCGAAAAGAAAGGCTTACAAACACTCTGGAGAGGAGATAGGATCAAATGAAATGCAATTGAATAAAACCCAGAAAATGGGCAGATTTAGTGTCTTAGAAGACTGGTCTGTGAGGAAGTGAGTTGCAGTGCAAAGGACCAAAACATGCCCAAAGGAAGCTCACAGAAGTTGCAAAAGCAGGGGAAAATGTCGAGGAGAAAGACACAACTTGGAGGGGAAGATATGAGGGACATGGCATGGATACTTAAAAAATAAAACCAAATTTTCCTAGAGTCAAGCCCATAAAAGGGCCGGCCATATGCCATGGAGTGCAGATACATGCACCAAAGCTTGCCCAAATTGATGTCCGCTGAAGGCCAAAACAGAAAAGAAGGACTTACAAAAGCTCTGGAAAGGAGATACCATCATAGGAACTGCAATTGGAGGAGAAAAACAAAAATTTTGGAAATTTTGTGCCTCCAAGGAAATGGAGCGGGATTCTATCCAGCGCAGGGCAAAGCACCAAAACAGGCCAAAAGTAAGCTCGCAGATGCTGCAAAAGCAGGGGAAAAGGTCAAGGACGAAGACTCAGCTTGGAGGAGATTGTATGAGAGACATGCTATCGATAGTCAAAAAAAGCCAAAAAAAATTTTGGCAAAGTCAAAGCCATGCAAAGGCATGGCATGGCATCAAGTGCAGGGACATGCACCAAAGATTCCCCTTTTGGTCCCCATTGAAATCGCAAGATTCCGTTTCCCTTCCCGAAAGGAAATTTCATTTCCTTTCGGGAAGGGAAACGGAATCTTGCGACCCCGAAAAGAAAGGCTTACAAACACTCTGGAAAGGAGATAGCATCAAATGAAATGCAGTTGAAGAAAACCCCAAAAATCGGCAGATTTAGTGTCTTCAAAGACTGGTCTGTGAGGAAGTGAGTTGCAGTGCAAAGGACCAAAACATGCCCAAAGGAAGCTCACAGAAGTTGCAAAAGCAGGGGAAAATGTCGAGGAGAAAGACACAACTTGGAGGGGAAGATATGAGGGACATGGCATGGATACTTAAAAAATAAAACCAAATTTTCCTAGAGTCAAGCCCATAAAAGGGCCGGCCATATGCCATGGAGTGCAGATACATGCACCAAAGCTTGCCCAAATTGATCACCGCTGAAGGCCAAAACAGAAAAGAAGGACTTACAAACGCCGTGGAGAGGAGATACCATCATAGGAACTGCAATTGGAGGAGAAAAACAAAAATTTTGGAAATTTGGTGACTGCAAGGAACTGGAGCGGGATTCTATCCAGCGCAGTGCAAAGGACCAAAACAGGCCAAAAGTAAGCTCGCAGATGCTGCAAAAGCAGGGGAAAAAGTCAAGGAGGAAGACTCAGCTTGGAGGAGATTGTATGAGAGACATGCTATCGATAGTCAAAAAAAGCCAAAAAAACTTTTGGCAACGTCAAAGCCATGCAAAGGCATGGCATGGCATCAAGGGCAGGGACATGCACCAAAGATTCCCGTATTGGTCCCCATTGAAATCGCAAGATTCCGTTTCCCTTCCCGAAAGGAAATTTCATTTCCTTTCGGGAAGGGAAACGGAATCTTGCGACCCCGAAAAGAAAGGCTTACAAACACTCTGGAAAGGAGATAGCATCAAATGAAATGCAATTGAATAAAACCCAGAAAATGGGCAGATTTAGTGTCTTCAAAGATTGGTCTGTGAGGAAGTGAGTTGCAGTGCAAAGGACCAAAACATACTCAAACGAAGCTCACAGAAGTTGCAAAAGCAGGGGAAAAAGTGGAGGATGAAGACAGATTTTGGTGGGGAAGATATGAGGGACATGGCATGGATACTTAAAAAATAAAACCAAATTTTCCTAGAGTCAAGCCCATAAAAGGGCCGGCCATATGCCATGGAGTGCAGATACATGCACCAAAGCTTGCCCAAATTGATGTCCGCTGGAGGCCAAAACAGAAAAGAAGGACTTACAAACGCTCTGGAAAGGAGATACCATCATAGGAACTGCAATTGGAGGAGAAAAGAAAAAATTTTGGAAATTTGGTGACTGCAAGGAAATGGAGCGGGATTCTACCCAGCGCAGTGCAAAGGACCAAAACAGGCCAAAAGTAAGCTGGCAGATGCTGCAAAAGCAGGGGAAAAAGTCAAGGAGGAAGACTCAGCTTGGAGGAGATTGTATGAGAGACATGGTATCGATAGTCAAAAAAAGCCAAAAAAAATTTTGGCAAAGTCAAAGCCATGCAAAGGCATGGCATGGCATCAAGGGCAGGGACATGCACCAAAGATTCCCCTTTTGGTCCCCATTGAAATCGCAAGATTCCGTTTCCCTTCCCGAAAGGAAATGAAATTTCCTTTCGGGAAGGGAAACGGAATCTTGCGACCCCGAAAAGAAAGGCTTACAAACACTCTGGAAAGGAGATTGCATCAAATGAAATGCAATTGAAGAAAACCCCAAAAATGGGCAGATTTAGTGTCTTCAAAGACTGGTCTGTGAGGAAGTGAGTTGCAGTGCAAAGGACCAAAACATACTCAAACGAAGCTCACAGAAGTTACAAAAGCAGGGGAAAAAGTCGAGGATGAAGACAGAACTTGGAGGGGAAGATATGAGGGACATGGCATGGATACTTAAAAAATAAAACCAAATTTTCCTAGAGTCAAGCCCATAAAAGGGCCGGCCATATGCCATGGAGTGCAGATACATGCACCAAAGCTTGCCCAAATTGATGTCCGCTGAAGGCCAAAACAGAAAAGAAGGACTTACAAAAGCTCTGGAAAGGAGATACCATCATAGGAACTGCAATTGGAGGAGAAAAACAAAAATTTTGGAAATTTTGTGCCTCCAAGGAAATGGAGCGGGATTCTATCCAGCGCAGGGCAAAGCACCAAAACAGGCCAAAAGTAAGCTCGCAGATGCTGCAAAAGCAGGGGAAAAGGTCAAGGACGAAGACTCAGCTTGGAGGGGATTGTATGAGAGACATGCTATCGATAGTCAAAAAAAGCCAAAAAAAATTTTGGCAAAGTCAAAGCCATGCAAAGGCATGGCATGGCATCAAGGGCAGGGACATGCACCAAAGATTCCCCTTTTGGTCCCCATTGAAATCGCAAGATTCCGTTTCCCTTCCCGAAAGGAAATTTCATTTCCTTTCGGGAAGGGAAACGGAATCTTGCGACCCCGAAAAGAAAGGCTTACAAACACTCTGGAAAGGAGATAGCATCAAATGAAATGCAGTTGAAGAAAACCCCAAAAATCGGCAGATTTAGTGTCTTCAAAGACTGGTCTGTGAGGAAGTGAGTTGCAGTGCAAAGGACCAAAACATGCCCAAAGGAAGCTCACAGAAGTTGCAAAAGCAGGGGAAAATGTCGAGGAGAAAGACACAACTTGGAGGGGAAGATATGAGGGACATGGCATGGATACTTAAAAAATAAAACCAAATTTTCCTAGAGTCAAGCCCATAAAAGGGCCGGCCATATGCCATGGAGTGCAGATACATGCACCATAGCTTGCCCAAACTGATCACCGCTGAAGGCCAAAACAGAAAAGAAGGACTTACAAACGCCGTGGAGAGGAGATACCATCATAGGAACTGCAATTGGAGGAGAAAAACAAAAATTTTGGAAATTTGGTGACTGCAAGGAACTGGAGCGGGATTCTATCCAGCGCAGTGCAAAGGACCAAAACAGGCCAAAAGTAAGCTCGCAGATGCTGCAAAAGCAGGGGAAAAAGTCAAGGAGGAAGACTCATCTTGGAGGGGAAGATATGAGAGACATGCTATGGATCGTCATAAAAAGCCAAAAAAATTTTGGCAAAGTCAAAGCCATGCAAAGGCATGGCATGGCATCAAGGGCAGGGACATGCACCAAAGATTCCCCTTTTGGTCCCCATTGAAATCGCAAGATTCCGTTTCCCTTCCCGAAAGGAAATTTCATTTCCTTTCGGGAAGGGAAACGGAATCTTGCGACCCCGAAAAGAAAGGCTTACAAACACTCTGGAGAGGAGATAGGATCAAATGAAATGCAATTGAATAAAACCCAGAAAATGGGCAGATTTAGTGTCTTAGAAGACTGGTCTGTGAGGAAGTGAGTTGCAGTGCAAAGGACCAAAACATGCCCAAAGGAAGCTCACAGAAGTTGCAAAAGCAGGGGAAAATGTCGAGGAGAAAGACACAACTTGGAGGGGAAGATATGAGGGACATGGCATGGATACTTAAAAAATAAAACCAAATTTTCCTAGAGTCAAGCCCATAAAAGGGCCGGCCATATGCCATGGAGTGCAGATACATGCACCAAAGCTTGTCCAAATTGATGTCCGCTGAAGGCCAAAACAGAAAAGAAGGACTTACAAACGCTCTGGAAAGGAGATACCATCATCGGAACTGCAATTGGAGGAGAAAAGCAAAACTTTTGGAAATTTTGTGCCTCCAAGGAAATGGAGCGGGATTATACCCAGCGAAGTGCAAAGGACCAAAACAGGCCAAAAGTAAGCTCGCAGATGCTGCAAAAGCAGGGGAAAAAGTCAAGGAGGAAGACTCAGCTTGGAGGAGATTGTATGAGAGACATGCTATCGATAGTCAAAAAAAGCCAAAAAAAACTTTTGGCAACGTCAAAGCCATGCAAAGGCATGGCATGGCATCAAGGGCAGGGACATGCACCAAAGATTCCCCTTTTGGTCCCCATTGAAATCGCAAGATTCCGTTTCCCTTCCCGAAAGGAAATTTCATTTCCTTTCGGGAAGGGAAACGGAATCTTGCGACCCCGAAAAGAAAGGCTTACAAACACTCTGGAAAGGAGATAGCATCAAATGAAATGGAATTGGAAAAAACCCAGAAAATGGGCAGATTTAGTGTCTTCAAAGACTGGTCTGTGAGGAAGTGAGTTGCAGTGCAAAGGACCAAAACATACTCAAACGAAGCTTACAGCAGTTGCAAAAGCAGGGGAAAACGTCGCGGAGAAAGACACAACTTGGAGGGGAAGATATGAGGGACATGGCATGGATACTTCAAAAAAAAAAAAAAAATTTCCCAGAGTCAAGCCTATAAAGAGGCAGGCCGTATGCCATGAATTGCAGGGGCAAGCACCAAAGCTTTCCAAATTGATGTCCGCTGAAGGCCAAAACAGAAAAGAAGGACTTACAAACGCCGTGGAGAGGAGATACCATCATAGGAACTGCAATTGGAGGAGAAAAACAAAAATTTGGAAATTTGGTGACTGCAAGGAAATGGAGTGGCATTCTATCCAGCGCAGTGCAAAGGACCAAAACAGGCCAAAAGTAAGCTGGCAGATGCTGCAAAAGCAGGGGAAAAATTCAAGGAGGAAGACTCATCTTGGAGGGGAAGATATGAGAGACATGCTATGGATCGTCATAAAAAGCCAAAAAAATTTTGGCAAAGTCAAAGCCATGCAAAGGCATGGCATGGCATCAAGGGCAGGGACATGCACCAAAGATTCCCGTATTGGTCCCTATTGAAATCGCAAGATTCCGTTTCCCTTCCCGAAAGGAAATTTCATTTCCTTTCGGGAAGGGAAACGGAATCTTGCGACCCCGAAAAGAAAGGCTTACAAACACTCTGGAGAGGAGATGGGATCAAATGAAATGCAATTGAATAAAACCCAGAAAATGGGCAGATTTAGTGTCTTAGAAGACTGGTCTGTGAGGAAGTGAGTTGCAGTGCAAAGGACCAAAACATGCCCAAAAGGAAGCTCACAGAAGTTGCAAAAGCAGGGGAAAATGTCGAGGAGAAAGACACAACTTGGAGGGGAAGATATGAGGGACATGGCATGGATACTTAAAAAATAAAACCAAATTTTCCTAGAGTCAAGCCCATAAAAGGGCCGGCCATATGCCATGGAGTGCAGATACATGCACCAAAGCTTGCCCAAATTGATGTCCGCTGAAGGCCAAAACAGAAAAGAAGGACTTACAAAAGCTCTGGAAAGGAGATACCATCATAGGAACTGCAATTGGAGGAGAAAAACAAAAATTTTGGAAATTTTGTGCCTCCAAGGAACTGGAGCGGGATTCTATCCAGCGCAGGGCAAAGCACCAAAACAGGCCAAAAGTAAGCTCGCAGATGCTGCAAAAGCAGGGGAAAAGGTCAAGGAGGAAGACTCAGCTTGGAGGGGATTGTATGAGAGACATGCTATCGATAGTCAAAAAAAGCCAAAAAAAATTTTGGCAAAGTCAAAGCCATGCAAAGGCATGGCATGGCATCAAGGGCAGGGACATGCACCAAAGATTCCCCTTTTGGTCCCCATTGAAATCGCAAGATTCCGTTTCCCTTCCCGAAAGGAAATTTCATTTCCTTTCGGGAAGGGAAACGGAATCTTGCGACCCCGAAAAGAAAGGCTTACAAACACTCTGGAAAGGAGATAGCATCAAATGAAATGCAGTTGAAGAAAACCCCAAAAATCGGCAGATTTAGTGTCTTCAAAGACTGGTCTGTGAGGAAGTGAGTTGCAGTGCAAAGGACCAAAACATGCCCAAAGGAAGCTCACAGAAGTTGCAAAAGCAGGGGAAAATGTCGAGGAGAAAGACACAACTTGGAGGGGAAGATATGAGGGACATGGCATGGATACTTAAAAAATAAAACCAAATTTTCCTAGAGTCAAGCCCATAAAAGGGCCGGCCATATGCCATGGAGTGCAGATACATGCACCATAGCTTGCCCAAACTGATCACCGCTGAAGGCCAAAACAGAAAAGAAGGACTTACAAACGCCGTGGAGAGGAGATACCATCATAGGAACTGCAATTGGAGGAGAAAAACAAAAATTTTGGAAATTTGGTGCCTCCAAGGAAATGGAGCGGGATTCTATCCAGCGCAGTGCAAAGGACCAAAACAGGCCAAAAGTAAGCTCGCAGATGCTGCAAAAGCAGGGGAAAAAGTCAAGGAGGAAGACTCATCTTGGAGGGGAAGATATGAGAGACATGCTATGGATCGTCATAAAAAGCCAAAAAAATTTTGGCAAAGTCAAAGCCATGCAAAGGCATGGCATGGCATCAAGGGCAGGGACATGCACCAAAGATTCCCCCTTTTGGTCCCCATTGAAATCGCAAGATTCCGTTTCCCTTCCCGAAAGGAAATTTCATTTCCTTTCAGGAAGGGAAACGGAATCTTGCGACCCCGAAAAGAAAGGCTTACAAACACTCTGGAGAGGAGATAGGATCAAATGAAATGCAATTGAATAAAACCCAGAAAATGGGCAGATTTAGTGTCTTAGAAGACTGGTCTGTGAGGAAGTGAGTTGCAGTGCAAAGGACCAAAACATGCCCAAAGGAAGCTCACAGAAGTTGCAAAAGCAGGGGAAAATGTCGAGGAGAAAGACACAACTTGGAGGGGAAGATATGAGGGACATGGCATGGATACTTAAAAAATAAAACCAAATTTTCCTAGAGTCAAGCCCATAAAAGGGCCGGCCATATGCCATGGAGTGCAGATACATGCACCAAAGCTTGTCCAAATTGATGTCCGCTGAAGGCCAAAACAGAAAAGAAGGACTTACAAACGCTCTGGAAAGGAGATACCATCATCGGAACTGCAATTGGAGGAGAAAAGCAAAACTTTTGGAAATTTTGTGCCTCCAAGGAAATGGAGCGGGATTATACCCAGCGAAGTGCAAAGGACCAAAACAGGCCAAAAGTAAGCTGGCAGATGCTGCAAAAGCAGGGGAAAAAGTCAAGGAGGAAGACTCAGCTTGGAGGAGATTGTATGAGAGACATGCTATCGATAGTCAAAAAAAAGCCAAAAAAAACTTTTGGCAACGTCAAAGCCATGCAAAGGCATGGCATGGCATCAAGGGCAGGGACATGCACCAAAGATTCCCCTTTTGGTCCCCATTGAAATCGCAAGATTCCGTTTCCCTTCCCGAAAGGAAATTTCATTTCCTTTCGGGAAGGGGAAACGGAATCTTGCGACCCCGAAAAGAAAGGCTTACAAACACTCTGGAAAGGAGATAGCATCAAATGAAATGGAATTGGAAAAAACCCAGAAAATGGGCAGATTTAGTGTCTTCAAAGACTGGTCTGTGAGGAAGTGAGTTGCAGTGCAAAGGACCAAAACATACTCAAACGAAGCTTACAGCAGTTGCAAAAGCAGGGGAAAACGTCGCGGAGAAAGACACAACTTGGAGGGGAAGATATGAGGGACGTGGCATGGATACTTCAAAAAAAAAAAAAAATTTCCCAGAGTCAAGCCTATAAAGAGGCAGGCCGTATGCCATGAATTGCAGGGGACAAGCACCAAAGCTTTCCAAATTGATGTCCGCTGAAGGCCAAAACAGAAAAGAAGGACTTACAAACGCCGTGGAGAGGAGATACCATCATAGGAACTGCAATTGGAGGAGAAAAACAAAAATTTTGGAAATTTGGTGACTGCAAGGAACTGGAGCGGGATTCTATCCAGCGCAGTGCAAAGGACCAAAACAGGCCAAAAGTAAGCTCGCAGATGCTGCAAAAGCAGGGGAAAAAGTCAAGGAGGAAGACTCATCTTGGAGGGGAAGATATGAGAGACATGCTATGGATGGTCATAAAAAGCCAAAAAATTTTGGCAAAGTCAAAGCCATGCAAAGGCATGGCATGGCATCAAGGGCAGGGACATGCACCAAAGATTCCCCTTTTGGTCCCCATTGAAATCGCAAGATTCCGTTTCCCTTCCCGAAAGGAAATTTCATTTCCTTTCGGGAAGGGAAACGGAATCTTGCGACCCCGAAAAGAAAGGCTTACAAACACTCTGGAGAGGAGATAGGATCAAATGAAATGCAATTGAATAAAACCCAGAAAATGGGCAGATTTAGT
Organism: Melozone crissalis; assembly: GCF_028551555.1. Taxonomy (NCBI): domain Eukaryota; kingdom Metazoa; phylum Chordata; class Aves; order Passeriformes; family Passerellidae; genus Melozone; species Melozone crissalis. The sequence continues at coordinate 6,453,172 of NW_026535867.1, forward strand.
GTCTTAGAAGACTGGTCTGTGAGGAAGTGAGTTGCAGTGCAAAGGACCAAAACATGCCCAAAGGAAGCTCACAGAAGTTGCAAAAGCAGGGGAAAATGTCGAGGAGAAAGACACAACTTGGAGGGGAAGATATGAGGGACATGGCATGGATACTTAAAAAATAAAACCAAATTTTCCTAGAGTCAAGCCCATAAAAGGGCCGGCCATATGCCATGGAGTGCAGATACATGCACCAAAGCTTGTCCAAATTGATGTCCGCTGAAGGCCAAAACAGAAAAGAAGGACTTACAAACGCTCTGGAAAGGAGATACCATCATCGGAACTGGCAATTGGAGGAGAAAAGCAAAACTTTTGGAAATTTTGTGCCTCCAAGGAAATGGAGCGGGATTATACCCAGCGAAGTGCAAAGGACCAAAACAGGCCAAAAGTAAGCTCGCAGATGCTGCAAAAGCAGGGGAAAAAGTCAAGGAGGAAGACTCAGCTTGGAGGAGATTGTATGAGAGACATGCTATCGATAGTCAAAAAAAGCCAAAAAAAACTTTTGGCAACGTCAAAGCCATGCAAAGGCATGGCATGGCATCAAGGGCAGGGACATTGCACCAAAGATTCCCTTTTGGTCCCCATTGAAATCGCAAGATTCCGTTTCCCTTCCCGAAAGGAAATTTCATTTCCTTTCGGGAAGGGAAACGGAATCTTGCGACCCCGAAAAGAAAGGCTTACAAACACTCTGGAAAGGAGATAGCATCAAATGAAATGGAATTGGAAAAAACCCAGAAAATGGGGCAGATTTAGTGTCTTCAAAGACTGGTCTGTGAGGAAGTGAGTTGCAGTGCAAAGGACCAAAACATACTCAAACGAAGCTTACAGCAGTTGCAAAAGCAGGGGAAAACGTCGCGGAGAAAGACACAACTTGGAGGGGAAGATATGAGGGACATGGCATGGATACTTCAAAAAAAAAAAAAAAATTTCCCAGAGTCAAGCCTATAAAGAGGCAGGCCGTATGCCATGAATTGCAGGGACAAGCACCAAAGCTTTCCCAAATTGATGTCCGCTGAAGGCCAAAACAGAAAAGAAGGACTTACAAACGCCGTGGAGAGGAGATACCATCATAGGAACTGCAATTGGAGGAGAAAAACAAAAATTTTGGAAATTTGGTGACTGCAAGGGAATGGAGTGGCATTCTATCCAGCGCAGTGCAAAGGACCAAAACAGGCCAAAAGTAAGCTGGCAGATGCTGCAAAAGCAGGGGAAAAATTCAAGGAGGAAGACTCATCTTGGAGGGGAAGATATGAGAGACATGCTATGGATCGTCATAAAAAGCCAAAAAAATTTTGGCAAAGTCAAAGCCATGCAAAGGCATGGCATGGCATCAAGGGCAGGGACATGCACCAAAGATTCCCGTATTGGTCCCCATTGAAATCGCAAGATTCCGTTTCCCTTCCCGAAAGGAAATTTCATTTCCTTTCGGGAAGGGAAACGGAATCTTGCGACCCCGAAAAGAAAGGCTTACAAACACTCTGGAGAGGAGATGGGATCAAATGAAATGCAATTGAATAAAACCCAGAAAATGGGCAGATTTAGTGTCTTAGAAGACTGGTCTGTGAGGAAGTGAGTTGCAGTGCAAAGGACCAAAACATGCCCAAAGGAAGCTCACAGAAGTTGCAAAAGCAGGGGAAAATGTCGAGGAGAAAGACACAACTTGGAGGGGAAGATATGAGGGACATGGCATGGATACTTAAAAAATAAAACCAAATTTTCCTAGAGTCAAGCCCATAAAAGGGGCCGGCCATATGCCATGGAGTGCAGATACATGCACCAAAGCTTGCCCAAATTGATGTCCGCTGAAGGCCAAAACAGAAAAGAAGGACTTACAAAAGCTCTGGAAAGGAGATACCATCATAGGAACTGCAATTGGAGGAGAAAAACAAAAATTTTGGAAATTTTGTGCCTCCAAGGAAATGGAGCGGGATTCTATCCAGCGCAGGGCAAAGCACCAAAACAGGCCAAAAGTAAGCTCGCAGATGCTGCAAAAGCAGGGGAAAAGGTCAAGGACGAAGACTCAGCTTGGAGGGGATTGTATGAGAGACATGCTATCGATAGTCAAAAAAAGCCAAAAAAAATTTTGCAAAGTCAAAGCCATGCAAAGGCATGGCATGGCATCAAGGGCAGGGACATGCACCAAAGATTCCCCTTTTGGTCCCCCATTGAAATCGCAAGATTCCGTTTCCCTTCCCGAAAGGAAATTTCATTTCCTTTCGGGAAGGGAAACGGAATCTTGCGACCCGAAAAGAAAGGCTTACAAACACTCTGGAAAGGAGATAGCATCAAATGAAATGCAGTTGAAGAAAACCCCAAAAATCGGCAGATTTAGTGTCTTCAAAGACTGGTCTGTGAGGAAGTGAGTTGCAGTGCAAAGGACCAAAACATGCCCAAAGGAAGCTCACAGAAGTTGCAAAAGCAGGGGAAAATGTCGAGGAGAAAGACACAACTTGGAGGGGAAGATATGAGGGACATGGCATGGATACTTAAAAAATAAAACCAAATTTTCCTAGAGTCAAGCCCATAAAAGGGCCGGCATATGCCATGGAGTGCAGATACATGCACCAAAGCTTGCCCAAATTGATCACCGCTGAAGGCCAAAACAGAAAAGAAGGACTTACAAACGCCGTGGAGAGGAGATACCATCATAGGAACTGCAATTGGAGGAGAAAAACAAAAATTTTGGAAATTTGGTGACTGCAAGGAACTGGAGCGGGATTCTATCCAGCGCAGTGCAAAGGACCAAAACAGGCCAAAAGTAAGCTCGCAGATGCTGCAAAAGCAGGGGAAAAAGTCAAGGAGGAAGACTCAGCTTGGAGGAGATTGTATGAGAGACATGCTATCGATAGTCAAAAAAAGCCAAAAAAAACTTTTGGCAACGTCAAAGCCATGCAAAGGCATGGCATGGCATCAAGTGCAGGGACATGCACCAAAGATTCCCCTTTTGGTCCCCATTGAAATCGCAAGATTCCGTTTCCCTTCCCGAAAGGAAATTTCATTTCCTTTCGGGAAGGGAAACGGAATCTTGCGACCCCGAAAAGAAAGGCTTACAAACACTCTGGAAAGGAGATAGCATCAAATGAAATGGAATTGGAAAAAACCCAGAAAATGGGCAGATTTAGTGTCTTCAAAGACTGGTCTGTGAGGAAGTGAGTTGCAGTGCAAAGGACCAAAACATACTCAAACGAAGCTCACAGAAGTTGCAAAAGCAGG